>NC_090658.1:44885804-45510804 GCF_013368605.1 Nyctibius grandis | reverse complement strand
TTTTTCCCCATCATGCCATGGACACATTAGCCCATCTTTCAGTAAGGAGAAGAGGAAGCATCCATTTGCACAGTGGCAACCGGCAAGATACAGCAAAGTCTCTAGCGGTGCAGTGAAATTCAAAGCTGGAAGCCAGTCTTATAAAGACATGCCTGCATGTTGTTTTCAGTGAGTCTGGTTAGATAACAAATATTTACATGGCCTGTAAGCATTGGTATCAAGCCCAGATTATAAGCCAAGCTGCACAGGCAGTTTATTTTATATACACTGTTATAATGGTAATATTAAGATCTGCATACAAGTGTGTGGTAATGGAAAAGATACCATTCTCACTACCCACCTCCCTTTTAATATAACTAGTCAGATCACTACAGTAATGCATTATGAGGAGCTAACGTGAGACTCTTATCTAGTACATTTTTTTATGTAAGGTTGAAGGTGCTCAAGATTGCAGTATTAGATGTTCTAAAGTAAGGCCAGAGTCCTTACAAGTGTGTAATGGATTTCTCCCTGAACATAAGTGAAAATGAGCAAACCAAATAGGAATTAGTCATCTCAGTACTGTTAAAAATCCAGTATCCTTGATGATCTAGCTAGTTTGATAAAATAGCTTTTTTAACCAAAAGAAATGGTTTTTGTTCTAATAAGCTGGAGAATAGATCCACAGAGCTACACAAGTAGGATGGATTTACTTTTCTATTTCACAGAATCACAGGATCATTTAGGTTGGAAGAGACCTCTGGAGATGATACAGTCCAGCCCCCTCTGCTAGAGCAGGTTGCCCAAGACCACGTCCAGTCAGGTTCTGAGTATCTCCACAGATGGAGACTCCACAGTTTCTCTGGGCAATCTGTTCCAGTGTTTGACCACCCACACAGTAAAAACATTTTCTCATGTTCAGACTGAATTTCCTGGGTTTTTAGTTTGCCCATTGCCTCTTGTCCTGTCACAGTACACTGCTGAGAAGAGACTGGCTCCCTCTTCATTCCCCCTTATCAGGAATTTGTAAACAATGATAAGATCCTCCTGGAGTTTTTTCTTTTCCTGGCTAAATAGTCCCAGCTCTCTCAGCCTTTCCACATATGAAAGATGCTTCAGTCCTTTAATTGTCTTTGTGGCCCTGCACTGGATTTGTTCTAGTAAGTCCATATCTTTCTTGTACTGGGGAGCCCAGAACTGTACCCAGCACTCCAGGTGTGGCCTTACCAGTGCTGGGCAGGGGAGAAAGATAACCTCCCTCAACCTGCTGACAACACTCCTGATGCAGAATACTCTTGGCCACCTTTGCTGTAAGGGCACATTGCTGGCTTACGTTCAGCTTGTTGTTCATCAGGATCCTCAGGTCCTTTTCTGCAAAGCTGCTTCCCAGATGGTTGGCCCCCAGCGTGTACTGGTGCATGGGGTTGTTCCTCCCCAAATGCATTTCCACTTCATGAGATTCCTCTAAGCCCAAATTTCCAGCCTGTCCAGGTCTCTCTGAATGGTAGCACAACTATCTGGTGCATCAACCACTCCTCACAGTTTTATATCATCTGCAAACTTGCTGAGGATACACCCTGTCCCAGCATCCAGGTTGTTAATGGGGATGTTAAACAGTATCGGCCCTAGTGTCAACCCCTGGGGTACTCCACTGGTGACTTGGTGACATTTAAGCAAGTTGTAGTTAATACCATCTCATATTTTATTGATATCATGTAAAATATTTTTCCTAAGTGATTTAGGTAATTGCTATTCTTCAGTTATTTTCAAAGGCTTTTTTTTTCCCATTTCAAAAATAAAGGCATAATGACCATTCTCACATCTAGGTTTTAGTCAGTTGCTTCCAGTAGTTGATATCTGGCATCAGGATGGCCAAGTTCAGTGCTTCTTAATGTAACAGCTTGTACCTGTTCAAAATCTTTACAGTTTGCGTTAAAAGCAGAGTCATCAATTCAGCCTGGGTGACCGAACTAGTCAGACTTCAGTCAAATGTCAAATTTGGTGTTACTGCTTTGGGTGATCATTAATATGGAGACTGTGCTCTGCAACGCTGCTAAATAGACTTTTGAAAAACATTTGCATTATATCTGAGAACATTAGTTTTCCCTCCCACCACCCCAAAGTATGCAGTTACAGGGTCTGACAGCTTGAATCTCTTGTAGCTGCTGAAGACATTAATGAGTACTCTGGTCTCCAAATGGGAGACGGAGGGGGCACAACAATGAACTGCTCAGCAGAAAGCTGTTAACACTTCTCCAAAGAAAGGTGCCCAATGCAGCCATGCCTACTGTAGCTGCGGCGTTCTTCACATGCCTGAGAATTTACATAAGCACCATGTTGTCCTTTCTTCCTGCCAAGAGTTCAGATATACTTAGCTAAGATCTTTGATGTAGTAGTAGTCACTATGAATAGTCTAGTCATCTGAGGGCTTGCAATGGTTATGGAAGCAGGTGTGAGTCTACATATTTGGGGCCCAGGAGAAAAGAAAGAATAGGACTATTCATTGCCTTCTCTGTTTTGTAAATCACTTGAGTAATTCAAAAGTTTCTAAACTCCATTTTATGGCAGACAGGTTTAGGCAATAATATTTTATAAAGCCTTTTTACTCCCTGCTACCTTCTAGACTTAAAGTGATGTTTGTTCCTTGTGTTAGCAGCCAGTTATTCTGCTGATAAACATTATCAGTAGTAGGAGGGATGCAAGAAGAAAAGTGTGCCCGACACCATTTTTTTTTTTTCAACAGGGATCGTGAATCCCTTTCAAAAAGTCAGGGGCACTGTTTGTGTTTGCACATTATGTGTTTGTAGATACTAAAACAAAAGAGAGATTCTCTTGTAGCTGTAAATATGCTCCTAGGGTATTTTTTTCCCCGTTTACATTAAAACCTTTTAACACTTACAGGGTTTTGAAGGAACAGGAATGGGCAATGCTCTCCCTTTCTAGCTGTATGTGAGCCAGATAGAGGGGACTGGCTTATATGTGCACCAAGAGATATTGCTGAAGGTAGTTCTCTGACAAAAAGCACTATGTAAGTGTCTATATAGTGAATGCTTTTCAAAAAAAGAGAATTACCTCAGCTTTTGCGTGCAATGATTGTAGTGCTCGTTTTGAATTTTTTTTTTTGATACCTGATGAATTTTTCTGAATATCTGTGGAAGTCAACGTAGGATGAAGCTGGGTTACAGTTAAAAAGAAGTCTAAGTAGGAATGTTTTGTTTCCCCTTTCACCTTTTCTATCTTTTGATAAACTATCAAGTTTATCTTGCTGCTAACAGTGAAAAAGGCAGGTAATTCTGTAATCCACAAAAGCCTTTACTGTAAAATAAAGTACACTAAAAATAGCAGCTCAGGACTGAAGGTGAGAAGCAATGAGATTAATGAGATGCACATACTGCATATGGAAATCTTATCAATATCTAAATCTTGAATGCAAGCCAGTTAGCTTTTCTCTTTAGAAAGGAACTCAAAGGATCAAAACTGGGACATATTGGTTCACTGTGGTGTAACAGATGACAACAGGTATACAGGAGTCCAATTGTATTATAGTTTAGAGACTAGTTATTTATTGCCCTTTTCCATTTGCAGTTAGAATATGGTTGAACCTTGATTTCGTATTGTGGATGGTGTCAAAAGATGTCCTGCAGATTTTTTCTGATTCAAGATGTGTTCACCAGTGTGGCTGCTACAAAGAGAGGCAGGAAAATGAGTTCTCTCCTTGTCCTCTGCTGTAGTGGACATAGGCAAAGCATCACTCTTGACTCAAATCTGTTCTTTCTTGTAAGTGCAGCTGTGCTTCCTGGGTCCTTTTGTTCACCTGTTTCTCTGAAGCCTGTTTCTCTCTGTTTCTGGAACTATGCCCAGGGACTTAGTTTAGGACTTCTTAGGATGGATTGATCCCATAGATCAATCATCTTTCATCTAAGAGCTCTGTTCCTGTGGTAGGAGGCGCCACCAAGATGTTTGCTCACTTCCTCTTTTTAACAGTGATCCCCTATTGTAAAAACACCTCAGTGTGCAGCAGGTCTCTCGTGTTTACAGACATCTGTAAGCATCAGGAAGAAAAAAATCACTTTTGTGGTCTACTGCTCTTCACCAGTTCTCGTAACAGCGATTCAGTGCCTAGTGCAATGAAGTGGTTTTTTTCCAGTATTAGATGTGCTGATGGGCTCAGAGAGGAGGTTTAAGGTGATTGTTTGTTCTAAGGAAAGCTAGAGTATGATTTTAACAGAGATGGCTATAATGTTTCCCAGGGGCCTCATTTTGTCAAACCTTCTAGAGTAACCAGTATCATTCCCTTACCCCAGTCTGTTCACAGATATGCTGCTTGGCTTGTTGATGCTTGTCTGTTAAAGAATAAAAAGCTAATCCTGTACAATACGCCACAGAAGAATTTTATAGTTGTCCATTACCAAACGTAGCTAAGTGGAAGTTTTTCCACTGTGTTGTAAACTGAGTTTTTTACAGCACTGGCTTGGCTGATGCTCCAAGAGTGTTGCTTATCCATGAGAAAATTACTTACTTTCAATGACAAGGGAACAGATTAGTTCTGTCCTTATTGCTGACAGTCTCTAGGTTTATCATATTCCACCTTATTTTTTTCTTTACTGGGGTAAACCATACAATTCCTTCAATCTTTCCTCCTGAATAACTTCCTAGAAATCGGATCCCTCTCTGGGCGCTCTCCTGCATTCACAACTTGGGAGGGAGGCAAAGCAGTGTCCAAAAATCTCCAGCTGAGACCTTACTTGTATCTTCTGTGACAGTGTTAAAAGCCTTGTCATGGTCAAAATACACCTGCTGCTTCTCCTGTTGCCAGAAGGCTTGGTATCCTGTCTTAAAAAGAAAGTAGGTTAATTTATCAAGTCTTGTCGAACACATAGTAGTTGTTACTTGTCATCTTTGAGGTGCTTTCAAAAGGGTTCTGATTGTGTTTTCAAACATTTGAAGGAAAATTGAAGGTGAGCTGGCTCCTTTGTAATGTACTGCCTCCATACAAAAAACCTCAAAACACCACCATCTGTTCTTTCCACAGTCTTTTGCAGGAAACAGTTAAAAGGCTGCACAGTATTAGAGGAGCTGAGATGGAGGTAGATAGCTGGTTTCAGAACCATGTTCCTGTGGCAGACACCGCTGAGAATGAGGCACCTTGGACCCTGGTGACCCACAAAAGCAGGACTCCAGTCTCTACCCTCCAACATCACAACCCCAAATAAATATGAAGGTTTAACAGCTACAGACACCCACAAGCAAGGTCTGCAAGGAGAAACTGTACCACCAGCACACAGTGGATACCATAAAAAGAAGCGACGAGTGCTCGTAGTGGGTGACTCTCGTTGAGGGGCACTGAGGCAGCCATCTGCCGACCTGGCAGGGAGTCATGTGAGGTATGCTGCCTTCTGGGTACTAAGGTCCAAGATCTTGCTGAGAGGGTGCCGTAACTTGTCAAAAGCACAGGCTACTATCCACTGCTACTCTTTCATGTGGGCGTGAATGACACCGCAAGCCAGAACCTGGGCAGAATCAAGACTATAAAGCCCTGGGGGTACAAATGAAAAATATTGGTGCCCAAGTTATCTTTTTCCTCCATTTTACCAGATGGAGGAAGGGGGTCAGCCAGAAATAGACACATAATGAAAACAACTTCTGGCTTTGTGGCTGGTGCTGTTGTAAGGGTTTTGGCTTTTATGACAACAGGATGTTCTTTGATGACTATAACCTGTTAGGGGAGGGATGGAATCCACCTGTCTAGAAGAGGCAAGGGAATCTTTGGGAGCAAGCTGGACAACTTGGTGAGATGGGCTTTAAACTGAAGGACCCAGAGGAATGGGGTCTGAAGTGGCAGTGCTCATGCCGTCACATCCAACTGGGGAATAAGCCAGGCCAACCAGAGCAGCGAGAAATGTTCCTTAGCTGCCTCCCAAGATGAGAACCAGAAGGCCAACCACCTCAAGGGTGTGTATGGCTATGGTGGATTCTCTTGCACCCATCCTGGGAAACCTGCATGCTCAATTACCTCTCTGAAATGCCTGTACACCAACGCACACAGCATGGGGAATAAACAGGAAGAATTAGAGATCTATATGTGGTTGCAGGGCCATGACCTCATTGCAATTGCAGAGACATGGTGAGATAGCTTGCGTGACTGGATTGCTGTTATGGATGGCTATGTACTTTTTGGAAGGACAGGCCAGCAAGGTGAGGAGGTGGAGTTGCCCTTTATGTGAGAGAGCAACTGGAATGTATTGAGCTTTGCCTAGGGGTGGATAAAGAATGAGTTGAGAGCTTATGGATAAGAATTAAGGGGCAGGCTAATATGGGTGACACTGTTGTGGGTGTTTATTACAGGCCACACCTGATCAGGAAGAGGAAGTAGATGAGGCTGCCTACAGACAGCTGGAAGTGGCCTCGTGATCGCAGGCCCTGGTTCTCATGGGGGACTTCAACCACCCTGATATCTGCTGGAAAGACAACACAACTAGTCACCCACAATCCAGGAGGTTCCTGCAGAGCACTGATGATAACTTTTTGACACAGGTGATGGAGGAGCTAACGTGGAGAGGTGTGCTGCTGGACCTTGTACTAACAAAGAAAGAAGGACTGGTTGGGGATGTAAAGGTTGGGGGCAGCCTCGGCTGCAGTAACTGTGAGATGGTGGAGTTCAGGATCCTCTGTGGAGGAAGCAGGGCAATAAATAGGATCACAACCCTGGAGTTAGGAGAGCTGACTTCAGCCTCTTCAAGGACCTACTTGGAGGAATCCCATGGGTTAGGGCTCTAGAAGGTAGAAAGGTCCAGGAGAGCTGATTAATATTCAAGCATCGCTTCCTCTAGGTTCAAGGTCGGTGCATGTCTGAGTAAGAAATCAAGCAAAGGGGGCAGGAGACCTGCATGGATGAGCAAGGAGCTTCTGGCAAAACTCAAATGGAAGAAGGAAGTTTACGGAATGTGGAAAAAGGGATAGACCACTTGGGAGGAGTATAGGAAGGTTGTCAAAGTATGCAGGGAGGCGATGAGGAAGGCTAAGGCCCACTTGGAATTAAATCCGGCAAGGGATGTCAAGGACAACAAGAAGGGCTTCTTCAAGTACATCAGTAGCAAAAGGAAGACTAGAGAAAATGTGGGCCTGCTGCTGAATGAGAAAGGTGCCCTGGTGATGGAGGATGCAGAGAAGGTGTAGTTACTGAATGCCGCCTTTGCTTCAGTCTTCACTGCTAAGGCCAACCCTCAGGAATTCTGGACCCTGGAGGTACAAGTCTGGAGAAAGGAAGACTTTTCCCTTGGTCGAGTAGGATCAAGTTAGAGATCATTTAGGCAAACTGGACACCTACGAATCCATGGGCCGCGACGGGATGCACCCACGAGTGTTGAGGGAGCTGGCAGATGTTATTGCCTAGCCACTCTCCATTGTCTTTGAAAGGTCATGGAGAGCACGAGAGGTGCCTGAGGACTGGCGGAAAGCCAGTGTCACTCCAGACTTCAAAAAGGGCAAGAAGGAGGACCCAGGCAACTACAGGCCGGTCAGCCTCACCTCCATCCCTGGAAAGGTGATGGAACAGCTCATCCTGGATGTCATCTCTAAGCATGTGGAGGAAAAGGGGGTTATCAGGAGTAGTCAAAATGGATTCAACAAGGGGAGATCATCCTTGTCCAATCTGATGGCCTTCTATGATGACATGACTGGCTGGCTAGATGAGCGGAGAGCAGTGGATGTTGTCTGCCTTGACTTAAGCAAGGCTTTTGACACTGTCTCCCATAACATCCTCATAGGAAAGCTCAGGAAGTGTGGGTTAGATGAGTGGACGGTGAGGTGGATTGAGAACTGGCTGAATGGCAGAGCTCAGAGGGTTGTGATCAGGGGCGCAGAGTCTAGTTGGAGGCCTGTAGCTAGCGGTGTTCTCTAGGGGTCAGTCCTGGGTACAGTCTTATTTAACTTACTCATCAGTGACCTGGATGAAGGGACAGAGTGTACCCTCAGCAAGTTTGCTGATGACACAAAACTGGGAGTAGTGGCCGATAAACCAGAAGGCTGTGCTGCCATTCAGCGAGACCTGGGCAGGCTTCAGTGAGACCTGGACAGGGTGGAGAGTTGGGCAGAGAGGAACCTAATGAAGTTCAACAAAGGCAAGTGTAGGGTCCTGCACCTAGGGAGGAATAACCCCACACACTAGTACAGGCTGGGGGTTGACCTGCTGGAAAGCAGCTCTGCGAAGGACCTCGGGAGTCCTGGTGGACAAGAAGTTCACTATGAGTCAGCAATGTGCCCTTGTGGCCAGGAAGGCCAGTGGTATCCTGGGGTGCATTAGGAAGAGTGTGGCCAGCAGGTCAAGGTAAGTTATCCTCCCCCTCTACACTGCCCTAGTGAGGCCACATCTGGAGTACTGTGTGCAGTTCTGGGTCCCCCAGTTCAAGAAAGACCAGGAAGTACTGGAGAGAGTCCAGTGGAGGGCTACAAAGATGATGAGAGGACAGGAGTGTCTCTCTTACGAGGAGAGGCAGAGGGAGCTGTGTCTGTTCATCCTGGAGAAGACTGAGGGGGGATCTTATCAATGCTTACAAATTACCTTTAGGGCAGATGTGAAGAGGATGGGGCCAGACTCATTTCAGTGGTGCCCAGCAACAGGATATGGGCCAATGGGCACAAACTGAAACATGGGAAGTTCCATCTGAGTATGAGGAAAAACTTCCTTATTTTGAGGGTGACAGAGCACTGGAACAGGCTGCCCAGGGAGGTTGTGGAGTCTCCTCTGGAGATATTCAAAATCTGCCTGGCCGTGACCCTGTGCAACCTGTTCCAGCTGAACCTGTTTTAGCAGGGGGTTGGACTTAGATGATGTCCAGAGGTCCCTTCCAACTCCAACCATTCTGTGATTCTGTGACTGCTCTAATCATCAGATCAGCTTCAGAACAAAGTTTATCAAGCCCAGCTAATTAGTAATGTGGGTTTATTTTTTTCCCACTTTCTAAGCTTTCTCTACACTGCTTTCTACCTACTTAGGTTGAAGTCTTAACCTTCACTTATTGGTCCTGATTGTGCTAGTAACTATTTAACATATGACCATTCTGCAAAAGATTGATACAAATCAGATAATACTCATGATTTCTTGGCATCGGTTAATGAGGTGATGGCTTTGCCTGCCTCCTGGGGATTGATTCACCACTTTTCTTGTGGGCTTGTATTTATTTGTTCGGTTTTATTACTAATGTATTTATAATATGGCTTGTTTGGGGATTTTCCTTCCAATTTCACCTCATTTTGTCTCCATGTACTCTTGCAATTTTTTAAACTTCTTTTTCTACAGGCTTTTGCCTTGGATTTGATATCAGTAAAGAATTCACAGTTTACGCAAATTAGTGGTCCTCTATAATTTCTCTCACACTGAAATAATTTGAAGCCATGCACTTGATCCAAAGTTTCTAACTTATTTTTCCCTTATATTTTTCAGCCTATACCCAAGTCCTTCAGGTACTGGTCTAGTTTTGTCAGTTTGGGGAAGGGAGATTGATGAGTGTCCACTTTTGAAATAAGTTCACAGAGATTTTTTCCAACACCTGTAGTTCTTCCCGTATTTTGGACTACTGAGGAAGCATATGAATCTTTTATAAGTAAAGCAACATTTTCATTTGTTCCCCATTTTTTAATAAGCTTTGTCTTTTATTATTTGTATTCTGGTCATGATAGTTGTCATGAATTATGCTAATTGACTCAATCTTGTTCATTATATTAAGACTTTCAGCTCTTCCTCATCCTTACTGTGGTTTTATACAACCATCTAAGACTAGTTTCATTCACTCTTCTCTCTTCTTGCTTTACTGTGACCATATTTATAAATAAATGCATGTCTCTTTTTTTAGGTCTATGTCCATGTTGCCTTATTGTTATTTTTCTGTGTGCCTTTGTCAACTTCCCCATTCAATCCTTACTTAAAATCTTCCTCCCTAGGTTAAGAAATCAATTTGCTAGATGGAGTCTTTGTTTAATAGCTTGTCTAGGTAGGCTTGTCCCCAGAGGTGTCCAATATCAAAGAGTTAAAAACACTGTACTAAGTGTTATCGGTTCAGTGACCTCTCCCATGCCACTTTCAACAATAATTAACAGTGCCATTTCAAGGAAGTTTTAAAAAATGTGCATATGTAGTTGCGTTGGATCGATGCAGCCAATTTAGTTTGTGTTTGGGGTTATAAAATTCAAGTACTTTATGAGCTCTACAGATTTTCTAAAAGGTCAATTGGACATAAGCTTCTGAAAACTTTTACTTACATTTGATTAAAATAAATGCTGGCTTTTTACTTTGTGACGTGTTTAATATTTTGTCTTGAAAATGTACCATTGAACAGCATCTTCTAAAACAGCTTTACTTTTCTTCAGTTTTCAGTGCAATGAGTTCAGCAGGAAAGTTGTAGCTACAGGCAGTACAAACTGGAGATGAGACCCTGGTTCCAGGACAAGCTTGGCATTTGATCTTGGGAGAGTCACTTCTCTGTAGCTTACACTGTAGGTCTGGTCTGTAAGATGAGCACGATTTCATCCTTTTCTGTAAAGCACTTGAGAGCTGCGATCAAAGGCACCGTGTTTCAGTGGTAAACAACAGCTACAACAGAGTTAAAGCATTAACTTTCCAAACAAAGAAGAGCTCTAACTCTTAGCCTGGGAACTGAATACACAGCAGCTGTACATACTCTTCTTTCAAAGCACAGGTTCCTTGCAAGTTAAAGTTTAACTTTGGTAAGGAATAATTCCAATAACAACTGGCTACAATGATTTAACCAGTAATTGCCACACTAGGGAAATAATTACACAAAGTTTAGTGTTTTGTTTTTTCTTTTTAAGATTCTAATGATTGGTCAAAACTATTAAAATTTAGCATTGATTTCCTGTTTCATACAACAAATGCTGTTATGTTGTTTTCCCCCACCCTAAATTCATCAGGTTACTAGGTATTTTCTGTTGTCTGAATAAAAGTACTTGGTATTTCAACGACTGCTGCTTAACACTACTCTTGTAAAGCTGCATTACCTGATTGCTCCCCATTTTATGAGCGGGCAGCAAATATGCAAATCTTCCCTAAAGAAGAAAGATGTTACAGCTTATTGTCCCAAATGTCAGGGTAAGTTGCTCATGCTCTTCTTCACAGTAGCATTCGCTCTTGGAACTACTCCATCTTTACCTTGGATATAGGATTTAATCAATTAATGTGAAATATAAGAATGAGGGAGGAGAAGAATTAACTCCATCATCTAGATTTAGGCATCTGACTCTACAGAACTAAGTACCTGCTGTGAGCTGGAAGAACAGCGAGCTCTCAATGCATTGTTGGAGGCTGTGTTGATGGTATAGAAAGCCTTGGCTCATAACTGAGCTACAGAAATTGGATGCCTAAAGCATACTGTAAATCTCATCTCCCTAAAGTACAGCTTGTGCAGTAGTACATTGCAGAGCTAGTGGGAAAAGGTTCATTACTACCAGCAGTCACTACCACAGTATCTGCATGCTTTAAAGGTATGAATATGAGATACGAGAAGTCAATAAGGTTGAAAGAAAGTGTGGTTTAAAGCCTCCAGCTTCAAATTCCGGAGGAAAGCAGTTGACAGAAGAACTGGAGAGTGGCTGCATGGCAGCACACGTGATGCCAAGAGCCAGTTCTTCAAAAAAGCCAAAATGCAGTTCTCTGCCTTTAAAGCTAACTACCTAGAAGAGCTGAGGAGGTGTTTTCTACAAAGTCTCTACTGATCAATAGTCATCTTTTTTTTTGTTATTTCTTTTGAACATGCAGCCTTCAGTGTTACTGTGGCTGCAACCTGCCTGCCATGTTTGTATGCAAATGGTGGGACATTCGTGGGCAACCAGGGACCAATAGGAAATCACAGCCACTCCCTTTTGTTTCAATGATATGTTGCTTTTAGCTACTTGTAGAAGCAGAGCAGGTTGGGACTTTTCAATAATACTTTTTTTGACAAAAGGAAAGCAAAACTGTCAAAGCCAAAACTTTTTGTCTAAGTGTGTTTTTGATAAACGGTTTATCCTTGGTTTATCTATCTCTGGGATCCCGAAGGTTTCCCATTACTGAGAAATTATAAGCCTCTTTATTAAGCTAGAGGCATCCTAAAGGGACACCTTGTAAATACTTGAGCTTCATGTATCACCTTGGATTTCTTACAAGTGATTTTTGTATCAATGGAATATTTTGAAGTTCACCACACAAAAGCTTGAAATGGAGAGATGTCAAAAGCTCTGAGTCTTTTCACACAAGACAATAATTCGTAAGAGGTATCTTCTACTTCAAGAGAACATATTTTGGATAAGGTGCTAAAAACCAATTTCTTAACCTCTTAAGAGTAGAAACACAGCACTCAAATCCTGGCTAGACTCCAGTATACTTTTAATTCCCTTGTGGTCACAAAACCAGATTCTACCCTTCTTACTCTGAACTACTGTAGAGAGTTGATAGCTGAGCCATTATATTGCAAGGTACAACTGATTGCATTTCAGCAATAACTGTTGTTCTCCTGTGCCATCAGCCTTGTACATTTGTCTAAGGATTTAAACAATGTCATAAATGCCTTTTGGATGGTGTTATGGAAGCCTAAGATTTTGTGGATGTAATGATGCTTCAGTTGCTCACTCCTTGGTATGCTAGGTGTGCTCATTTTGATGGACAAGTATGCTAGTTTTCATAAGACCTACTATAATTAACTTTCAGATGTAATTTAATCATCATGTGATGAGTGGATGAGAAATAGTAAATGAAAAGTGATATTGTATAAACTCATGGACTTAAAACCAGCTAAAAGAGATGAAGTTTGCCCACTGGCACTTTATGCAGAGATTAATTTACTGGAAGGCTAAAGAGGAAATCAAGATTAATCTGTTCTCCTTGGTTGAATCTCAGAGACTGTTCAAATTATGACAACTGCAGTTGCTGGGATGTAGAAATGCTGGGGCTTTGCTGTGGGGGGAAAAAAAACAAAACCAAACCAAAAAACAACCCTCCAGCATAGTTTCTATCTTGTAGACCTGTGAACAAAGTTGAATGCAAGATGCCTATATTTCAATGGAGAATAACTAATAAGGGCAGACACCCGCTCCCTCTCAAAGATGTGGCAAGTAACTTGCTAACAAATAAAACATTGACTGCAAAGTACAGATGAGAAAGATTGCCAACCTAAGTGTGTCTCCAAACTCTCTGGGTGGGGAAAACTGGAAGGAGAAACTTGCACAGCATCACTGGAACCTCTGTTAGGATAGGGGCCAAAATCAAAATCTCCGAAGTCTTGATCACTCTGCTCATCAGCTGTGCCCTTTTGAATAAGATTAATTGAAAGCTATAGGTCTTTTGAACCCCTTAAATGTGTATGAACTGCATGTGCTTTGCTTCTGCAAAGTTAGTGTGTGCATCTGCTTCCCTTAACTGAGAATTGAAACACCAGAATAAATCCTTTCCCTGCAGCAGCTCTTTATGATGGCTATTTATTTAAAACACTGTCATCTTTTGGTGCCCAAGGCAGCAAATGGAGGTAAATGCTGCCTCCTCTTCCCCCTGCCCCATACTGATAGCGCGTATAGCAGCAGAGTGCTGCTGTTTTCTATTCAAATGTATTCAACACCTGCTTCTCCCTGCTGATTATGCGGGAGACTGAACTTTTAACACATTCACTTAGCAAACCCAGTTAGACTCCTTATCCCTCCAGTAATCATGGGAATGTTCACAATGCCAAATTCCTATGCTGCTCACAGTGATGAAGCTGAGAACAGCAACATCAGCTGAGGAAAAGCATTGTCTTTGCACTTGGAAAAGTACGCATCGTCTTGCAGATTAGCTTTGGTGTAAAACATTGAATCTTATGCTCCAGGTAACTGACTATTCGAGAGCATTTAACTGTAAGGTACAAATCCTGACAAGAAAGTCATCTATTAAGACTTGGATACAACGATGTATCAAAGCCAAAAGCAGCTGAAGAAAAGGAGAATTCCTTTACCCAGTATGATTAATCTGCACGATTATGTGTATGCAGCAATGCAGCAGGATTATTAATTGTCCCACCTTTGCAAATGGGATAATTAAGGAAACTAGGATTGTGTTACAAACATAGTAGAACTAATTGCCTCAAAAATGTTTTTTTTTCATTTGTTACTCAAAGTTCAGAGAGTTGTCTTTCTGCTCCTGAAGAATGGTATCATAGGATTACCTGATGGTAACTGTATCTGAGCTTCCTTAATGCTTCCTTCACTGTAATCACAGCTGGCTGAACCACCTCATTTGTGGTTTGAGAGGAGGCTGTAGGATGATTGTAAAAGAGAAGTTCTGCAGCATTAGTTCAGTTCAGGGTCTCTTCCCTTGGATTGTACAGAGTGGGAGTGTATTGCAAACAAATCGTCTAGGCAAGAAATGAAGGTTCACTGGATGCAGTTCCCCTATGAGGGGGTGAAGCCCTAACAATACAGACCAGAAACTGAAAGACCATCTGCTGACTGTGGAGAAAGGGATGGCTCATGGAGGTGGTGCTGCTGCAGGGGACCCAGGGGCCTGACTCTGGAGTGGAGGGAAATGGGAGTCACACATGTGACTGGGTGAAGGGTCCAGCTTCTTTCCCTGGACCGTGACTGAGGGGAACTGTATTGTGTCAGCACGCTGGATCTATAACACTACTATTCTTGTTTTGAACAGCATGTCTGAGGCTAGAAGAAGCAGGAGAGGCCCAGTTTTTCTGTCTTGCTGCTTTAATTCCCCTTTAAAACTTTTTCAAAGTGCCTCTGTACAAATAATCCTCTTGAGAAGTTGACTAAAGGATATGATACCAGTCCCTAAACACATGTTGCATAAATGCTTCTGGGGATGAGTTAGTGTGGAAATTCTTGTTTCAAAATACTTTTAAGCTTCAACTCAGTGAATTAAAGATTTTTTTTTTCCTAAAAAAAAAAAAAAATTAATAGAAGAAGCATAAAATTGCTACAAATGTAGCCTTGCAGCTCCAAAAAGTGCCTTTAAGTTCCTTTTGTAGCTGCATAAAGGTCTCTAGCTTCCCTGAAGCTTCAGTCCTGTGCTTGAGCTCTGGGAATACAAGACTAATAATTAAGGTTAAGAGCTGGGCAGTCTTGGTAGTGCTCTGTAGAAGCTGGGACTTGAATCCTGAGAACAAGTGATATAAACCATTTACTCCACCCACTTTCCATCTCCCTTGTCCAAGCTAAGTGAGCCAATTTTCCTTGCAGCATCTGGCTATTTTGTTTCAGTCTGACAGTTTGGTTGGAGAGCCCTCACTTCTCCAAAAGGAAGCGAGTGGGAAAATTCTGGAAGACAGCAGCCACAGCTGGGCAGGCAGCCCTCCTGACAGAGAAATTGCCGTGGGTCCTTGCCACCAAGATGGGTCCTCAGGTACTTCAACTCATCACGTGCAAAAAAAATAATGGACTAGCACAGCAAATAGACTGTGCAGCTTCCTTTCTCAGATGTTGTTAATTCAAAATACTTGCAAAAACCCATTCTGCGGGACAAGCACCCATTCAAATGATGGGCTTAATTGCTTGCAGTTACTATTTCTGGGGCTTGGCCCACTTGAATCCATTTCTGCAGGCAGGTGAAAGTACCTGCAAGTAGCATAATTTCATGGCAAAAAAAAAACCGTAATGCTTTTTGACAATATTGCAGACTATTTTTTCATCCCAAAAAGCCTGTTATTTTAAAAATACTTGTGATATAGTAGATTGCTTGTACTTTTAAAAGATCATCGGGAGAACTTCTCGGCAACAAGTTATGGTGTGAAAAAGGAGAGAAAGTGAGGAATAGATGGTTATGTCTGGAATATTGTTTGATATCTGGAGGAGCTTAACACTGAGATGTTAGGTTTGGGTTCAAATTTGTGCTATTTGATCTCATGCCAATGCAGAAATTAAGCTCAAGAGATTGAAGGCAACATTTTTTAGATATAGTGTAACTCAAAAATCACTTTTACATGCTGAATAATTCAGCAGCTGGCTTGCCTGCTGTTAAGCTTCTTGTGCCCACAAGATGTCACCCACGTATACTGTGCCAAGTAAAACACCTGCTGTCCTTGCTTGAGAGACTTGGGGTTACTGGGAGATTTGTTAACATTTGTGGTGGTGGAGGGGTTGGTGTTTATTGATAAATGGGCAGGTAGCAGATGAAACCATGGCAGGCAAAGGGGTGTTGCATGGAATAAAAGCAATATGTTAATGTTTTGAGTAAGGACGTGACCCTTCTCTGATAAGACTCTGCCACGTGCTTTGTAAACTCTTCCATCTCTTCCCTAATTCTTCCCCAGGACATTCACCAATTAATGTAATGAAAAGTGTGATTTCCTGCACACTCCTGATCATCCAGAATTGGCTGGGGAGCACATGTACAGGTTTGAAACGTGTTCATGCACTTCGCTTACTGATTTTTACCATTGCTATATACAGTATTGGGTAAGGATGTTAACAAGCTGCAGCAATGACAGGGAGCAAGCTTCAAAGTTTAAGCAGAGAAGTTTGCAATACAGACTGGGTCTTCTAAATAGCGAAGCTCTAGTTTTGGACAAGTTTGTTTAGCCTTAGCTGCATTCTCCAGAGATTAAGAATGGCTTGAGAAGATGCCATGAGATTTATTTATCTCAATTTTCCAATTACTTTCCCTTTAATTTAAAGAGAAGTATCATTAGGCTTAAGGGTAGTAAAGGGCTTTTAAATATGGAAAGGAATATTAACTCCTAAGTATTTTTATTTGAGGGACCAAAAAGAGGAAAATGGCAGAATTAATTACCCTCTTTCATAAATTTCATAATTTTCATAAATTTATTTTGGTGAAGACTTTCTCTTACTTTTTCTTTAGTGAAGGAGAAAGAGGTCTTCTTGCTCAAGCCCCTATCTGGAACACAGGAGATATGGGTTTACTTCAACATCTTTTATATGACTTTGGGAGCAAGGTTCAAGGAGGAGACTTTAAATGCAGTTTACAGGAGAAAAGAAACTTAGCAAGGGTCTGTTTGAGGAAACTGAGTGCTCAGACCACTTTTTTTCTCTCAATGCCTTCATCTCCTGGCCTAACTAGTTCAGATCAGTTCTATTTCCTAATCTTTGGCTCCTCTTGAAGCAACCATAGCTATTCTTTACTTCTTTTCCATTATACCAACAGAAAATTATCTAATGTTACTATTATGTTGCAAAACTCATTCAGCTATGCAGGGTGCTTATCAGTGCTTGTTATGCCTTGCAGGTACGCCATATGTCCTGGCTACTCTCAAAGAGGCATTTTTTCCTCTCTCTTGATTGTTGTTGCTTTTCACTCCTTTAAGAGCTTCTGCAAGGCTTTCAGATTGGCTTCATTTTGTGGAGATACTGAAGAAAATTGACTCTTCAGTGTCCTCATTTCTGGAAGGAAGAAGATGCAGATACTTCTGTTAGACCATGGTCCTGACCCATCTTATATTTTTTCCTATGCTGAAGTTTCACATGGGTTGACAGAGAAAATGGAGTATTGGGCAGTACAGTAGATTTTTCTTTTGTGTTTTGCATACCACTATGACCTTCATGTGTCCTTAGAAGCAGGTCAGGCTGTAGTGCCTCTGGCAGCACTTTTCTCTCACCCATAAATAGCAAGCCAGCAATTACAGAAAGCCATGGTAATTTGCACTGGTAATACAGGCTTGATATATAATTCCACAGCCACCCAGGAGAATAAGCTTTAATGACTTTCTGCAACTATCTCATTTTTATTGTCACTTCTGTAAATACATTCTACATTATTTCTTTCATTAGTTAATTCTCATACATGGATGTTGCATGCCTTCTGTCATTTTTTGTGTGGTTCTCAAGAAGAGATTGGGCAGGTGCTCTTAGGAGCATGTCTGCCATCAGCAGCTAATGTTGCAGTTTATACAGTGCTGACAAGCTGTACAATAACAGTTGAAAAAGGCCAGTTTTCTCAAGGTGTAATTCTTCTCTATGTAGCAGTATTGTCATTGCCAAGTTTTGCCAGAACTGGTCTCCACTGAATATGCCTGTGTGCAGTAACACTTTTATTTCAGTAAGTATTCTGGGGGCATATGTCACTTACACCCAAAGTTCACCATATTCTTGCACATACACTGTGCCTTATATTGCCTTTTGAGGTGTTTGTAGAAAACTTGCTCTGTCTTTTGGTGTAAAAGCATACAAGGATGATAGCTTCATTTTAAGCCTTTTAAAGCAGAGAAGTCCCTTCTTGGGAGGACATTCCAGCTCCTTTTCTCTGTAGAAGGACATGGAAATGAGCACAGGCTGACAAGACTGATATGAACGTTCCTCCAGAGTTCACTATGCCTGCATGCCTCTGCATTAGTTGTATCTTATTTTCAGTCTTTCTCCTAGTGATATTGTTTATATGACCTTCAAGTTACCTCTCAAATTTCAGTTCTGCTCCTTGAGCCCTGTTGAATGCTTTCTGCGGCCTTTAATTCTGATCTGTTCTTGTCCTTTCAGGATGCTGTCAATACATACTTTGCCCTGTATTCCTTCAGGAAGCTGTGATACTTTCTTCTAGGGAAAAAAAAGTACTAGGAACAGATTTTAAACAACGGAGGAGACTGTAACAGTATTTGCTCCTGTATGTCATATTGGAAGTGCATATTGAACTCCCCTTATCTAGAGGAATGTGCCAGAACTGTCAAAAAATGTTTAAAAATGTTGAGCTTCCATCATAACAATAAGAATGTCTTGCTAGTTGGATGCAATTGTATTTATCAAACATTTCAAGTCCTAAATATTTACTTCAGTGACTTACTACTTCCCTCTGCTACAGCTGGTAAATTCAGTTAATTATTAAATGCAGTTAGTAAACTTTTAAAAAACATTTGTAGAGTTAATGACAAAGGATATTCGTAGTAGGATGAATTACTTGGCAGTGGAGTGCTAAAAATCTAATTTTCCATGCTTAGTCTACCTGTCCCATTAAAGAGATCTGAAAACTAATTTTGTGTACATTTTTTGGTTCCTTTATTGTATGCATTCTCTAAATCAAACCCAGAACTAAGCGCCCTTTCAAAAAGAAATAAATCTGATACTACCTTTTTGTTTTGCAGATGTAACAGACTCTTCTTTTGAGCTGCGATTGACTGATTGTTTGTTTTCTCAATTCAAAATCAAATTATTCCCATAGTAGGAATTAGATCCTTCATTCAGTCCATTCTCAGTTTTTCTGTTTTTTTTCCTCAAAATTCTATTTTTTTCAGATCTGAAATTACATCTGTACATTAAACCTGTGCTGCCTCATCCTATACAGCATCAGCACATTTGCTGGTTGGGGCCTCACTACACATGGTTCCAAACGTGCAAAATTATTGATTTTCTTCCAGTATTTTCCAAATGCTGGAGATATTCACTCTCCCATGTCTTCCACGCTTTTTTTTCTTTGCCAATTCCTAGCAACCGGCTTTGTGAGCTGTCTTCTGAAGTTCTTTGCTCTGTGGTAACTCTCTTTTTCAGTTTCCTTTCTCACAGGTGCTTCTTATTGAGTGTTTTCATCCTCTGCTGGAGGAGCCAACAGCTTGACAACCTTTCCCATGGAAAAGCCTGTCCCTTTAGCCATCTGGTCTCTGATAAGGATTAAGGAATCTGTCACATCTGACTTAATTCAGTCACAAATACCTAGCTGTAAAACATTAAAAGGGCTTTTCTGTTACTGAACTTCCAGGAGTTTTCTTTCTTTTGGAAGAGACTATTTCTGAAACTCGTTTCTGCCAGCGTCATGGTGCCACTGGCATTGACTCTCTAAGCCGGCTGGTGAGCAGGCCTGTTGCAGGGATGAGTCACTCCATCTCCCCTGCGAATCCCGCTCCTCCTGCAGCTCTGCTGGCGAGCACTCGCTGCTGCCGACAAGGCAAGTCCACCCTGTCCCCCTCCTGCAGCCCCCCTGTGCCCACTCCCCAAGGCTTTGAGCCCACTGTGGGGCTGTAGGTACTGTTGTGGGAAGCCGTGTGAGAAATTACATGCAGCCTCTTGACTCTTGCATATGCAGATGCTGTTAACCTTCCCTGACCCGAGACTCAGTAGATTTGTGGAGTGGTTCCCTGATGAGTGTAAAAACAATTCTTGTATTGTTTAGTTAAAGCCAGAGGTGTACAAAATAGTTATGAGTGCAGTGTGTGTGCACCAGAGGAAAACGGCTTAATAGGTTACAGAGGTGTACAGTGGGGAGAATGAATTCAGCAGCATGTGATTAACTGCATAAGATGAAGACCACAAAAAGAAATATAGCTTGTGTCTACAAGGCTTCTTTGTAAGTTACAGCACTTCCTGTGTTGTAATAGAGAAGTCTTTTTAGAAAGCTAATTAAGAATTTATCGGTAAAGATTTTTTTTGGAAGGGCTTGGAAATGTTTGAGTGCTAAGATCATTGAAGATGTGCTGGAAGAAGAAAATAATATTATTTTAAGGAAGAGATTTCTTTGGGGCATTCCTCATGGACTGCTTTTTTGCAGATGTTAAAACCCTGCAGTCTGGTTTTCCTGAGTACCTTGTAATAGCTTCGTATGGCATCACAGCACAGTCTTAATTTGAGATATTAAAATGTACCTTTCCACAATTATTAAATGGAAAATATTTGTTGTGTAACTCTTAAGTGGTTATGCGGATGTAGCACTTTGGATTTTTACTTAAACTCTGTTGAAAAGTTTCTAATAAGGTTTCAGAGCTGCTGCAAATAGAGTGGTTTGTTTTTCATAGACTTATTTTTTCTTCCCTTTGCTGTCCCATGCTACCTCCTCCCACTGCACTTAAAATATGCACATATTCAGCGTACGATTTAACATATGCAACGTAAGTATGCAGCAAATTAATGACTTCTTGACAAAATGTCCTTACAGAAGAATGGATACAGAATGCAAGAATCTGTTCATCTTTAGCCCAGTATTCTCTGAGGACATTTTTCTTCCCAGAGTGCGTAGGAACAGCTGTACGAGGTGGTAACAAATGGCATCAGCTGTGCCCATGCAGGCTGTGGGATGGGACTTGGTGGAGGTTCCCCAGGGCGGGGGCTGCCCCGGTGCCCCTGGCTGCCCTTGGCCAGTGCTAAAGGAGCAGCTGTTATCTCTTACCTCCCCTGTGCTGTAAAGCCCTCGGTGGTATAACACTGATGTCTCGCAAAGGAGACAGTGGCATTTCCAAGTGGCAGAATTACCATCTCTACTGCAACCACTAGTGAGATCCTCTGTGAATACTGTGAGATACACAGAGCCGGTAGACGTCGGAGACATGCAGAGGAATAGCAGCGTGTCCTTTCCCCTACTTGCAAAGGAACGCGCAGCCCCTCATAAGAACTCAGGGCCAGGGTGAGATAATTAGCTGCAGCAAAGTTGAAGGTTTGATGGAGCACTTGCTGGGGATTTGCAGAGTTGTCTGGCTCTCCCTGTCCCTGATAAAAGGCAGAACATTTCTCAAGGAGAGCAAGCTAAAGGAAAAGGTTTCTATATGGAAAGTATGGAGTTCCACAGTTACCCAACAGCGGCAAGATGGGCAACATAACCTCTAGAAGAGGGATTACCCTGTTTGCACCTGACACTACTTCTTGACCACCGTGTTTAAAATCACCAGTGGCCAGACTTGTATCCACCAGAAACTTGCCAGTCTGTTTTCTGAGCCCAGCTATGCTTTTGGTCTCTGCAACATCCTGGGACAGAGAATTGTAAAACGAAATCATAAGGTACATAAACATGTACCCTTTTCTATTTTTAAACTTGGAGTCTGATACCATTACAAGGTTTTTCTTCATTTTGTGTTGTGATTGTAACAAATCGGTCCTTCCTTGCTTTGACATTTGATTGTCATCTCTTTGGGAAAAATGCAGTTTATTCATCTTGGAGGAAGGGAGAAAATTAAGAAGTTTAGGCAGCCCCATGGTCTACCTCCACCAGTCATTTTGTAAAATTAAGAGCTTTGTATTGGCTAAAACATGCTGCACAGGCTAGAAGGTGCAGAGTCAAACTCAGCTGGGTAATAGCAAAAGCACAGCTCTTTTCTTTTTTTGTCAAGCTCTGTGGCCACAGAAACGGCCACTGAGAGATGAATGAGCCGCCTCCGCCTTCCAGCACTGGGATGTATGGCAGGGGCAGCCCCGTGGCCCGAGCCACAGGGGGGATTGCCCGTGCTGTGCAGTGGCTGTATAGCTGTCCTCTCCTGCATCTGCATCTGATGCAGAGGGTCAGAGAGCTGGAGAGAAACATACTGTGAACCACCAGCTATGACCAGTCAATGAGCAGTGTGAGGCTGGAGTGCCCTTCATGGGGACCTTTGGAGGGCTGCTGGCAGCTAGCATAAGAAGATGTGGAAGGATCAGCTGTCTCCACAGATGTGACAGGAGAAAAAATAACATGAAGGAGGAACACTCGTTACCCAAAGGCTGACAAAGTGCTGAAATCTGAGAAATGCTGTTTACTTGTCAAATGAACGAAAGAAACATTATGGGTTTTTTATTAAGTTTGTTTTAACAAGAACCTCTGTTCAGATGAAACTAGTACTCCTACTTGTTGCTTTGCAATAGTGTTCGTGACCACTTGAAAAGCCTGTATCTTCTGTCAGATGCACAGAATCTGAATAGCGGTGGTGCATTTTCACAACAGAGAATCATTACATATTAATGGAATTAATTTGTTTAAGGACTGCTAGGGCTGGCAACTGTCACTGTGATTGACATTTCATTGTCATATCTTTGGGAAAAATGCAGTTTATTCATCTTGGAGGAAGGGAGAAAATTATAGAATTGGATTTTCTTCAGGTGCAAATAAATAAAAAGATCAAGTTAAACTCCAGGGCTGACCGGAACATTATAGAGACCTATGTAGCACCTTTTTCTGCCTCCCTTTATCTCTGTGGCTGTCAGCGTGATGGGAAACAGCTTATTTAAATCATCATGAGATATAGATTCTCTTTGCAGTGATTCTACAATATATTTATTGCTATCTTCTAAAATGTTCTCCTTTTCCTGTAGAATGACTTCAGACATCGTGCTTTTTGACTGACTACCCAATGGCTTAAAGAACCACTGCTTTTTATTGACAGGCTTTAAAGGCAAAGATTCCCAAGCCAGGTTAGGCCAGCTCTCCTCACACCCCTGTTCTGTCCCCATGTTAGAAGACCTTACACTAAACAAGCTGAGAAAGGCTTTCCCCAGGCCTCCTCTGCCAGAGGCCAGCTAGTGCTCTACAGGGGGAAGGCAAGTGTTATTAAATGGAAGAGGCTGACCAGCTGATGCAAACTTTGTGCTTAATGTATTGATGGCTTTATTTTGTTAAAATGGGAATTTTGCTGTCTAATGGTGTAACATGTGCCTTCTACCACCCAAAGGTAATTGAAATGAGGTCAAGAGGCAAAATTAGAATCTTCCCTGCTCAAAGTAAAACTCCAAGCCTGAAAAGGGTGCTAAGAAGCAGCAAATATTTCACTGACTTCCATGGTGCATGACAAAGGCCGATGTAAGAAACCACCCGTGGGTGTCTTCCTATCGCAAAAAAAACCCCAACCTTGGGCATATTTTATTGTTTTCTAAGCCACCTGGTAATATTATTTCAATGTGACAAAGCAGAAGACCATTAAAGGATACATCTTTATTTTAAGAAAAGTGATTTTAAGGACTTAATTAGCCAGAAGTAAGACGTATTACTAGAAATGCTGCAGTCAAGCTTGAGGAGGAGAGACTGACTCCTTCCCTATTCTCAGCCCCTAGGTAAAGCAGACCTCTGGACTCATGGGTTTATGTCACATCGAGTCTGCAGGAGCCTGTGCTGGTCAAGGAAAAGGCAGGCCGTGGCCTCACTGTCAACACTGACCACCATGGTGAGCCCACCATTGACAGACCAATGGATGGGGAAATTCAAAATGAGACTGACAACAGGGTTGTCGTTTCAGGTAGTGAGGGGGGAGCTGAGAGCTGAGCTGCTCCCAGGGCCATCCCCATCTTGTCCCTGGCAGTTTGCAGAGAAGGAAGAAGAGATGTGGGTGCTTGGATGTCCAGATGCCTGCCCCTGAGTGGGGAGCCCTGGACTCCAGCCTGCCCCAGTTTCACCCCTAGCAAGCCCACCCATACTCCCGCATCATGAAACCTGCTGCGGAGCCCTGGCATGGCTCCAGAGAAGGAGACTCCACAACCTCTCTGGGCAGCCTGTTCCAGTGGGAACATTAACTCAAATGTTAAGAAGTTGAAATTTGTAGAGAGAGAGGAAGGTAGGACAGGGGATGGAAAGGAAGAGTGAAAGAAACATTAGCAATCGCTGGCTCAGTTGTGAGGGCAGAGGGAGATGGTGCGCTTTAGCCAAAATGATAGTGCTTGTATCCGCTTGAGTGGGCTTTGGGCTGGTGCCTGGATCCCCACATGCTCCATGTTGAACAGTGCTGGCTTCAGCTGATCGCTGCAGGGACCTGACTGCAAATTCTGTGTGTGAGCATAATTAATAGAAAAACACATGTGAAATAAAGCTCTTGCTTTCGTTCATTTCACCTTTCCTAGTTCATGACCTTGTGCTAGTGGCAGATGTACAAGTCTTGACAAAAACGTTGGTGTAGACTAAGCCTTTAAATCACGTGTACTTTCTGCAAGGTTGGACTGGCAACCATCCAGCCCTTTTTGGGGTCATGTCAACATGTTTGTACATTGTGTAGGAGAATGAATCTCAGTGTGATTGCTTAGGCGTTATTGCAATGCAAATATTGAATTATAATTACGCTAACAAACACAAAAATGCAATGGGTGCTCTTTCAATTGAAATTAGAGCTTAACAGAGCCCCTCACCTCAGCATGCGCATCACGCAGCCACTGTAGCAGTACCAATCTTTCTGTGGAGAGAAGAGAGAAAATGAATATTCAAAAAACTGTTTTAGTTAAGCTGATGGTACTGTGGACTGTTCTTTGTGGCTTATTCTTTGAAATGCAAATTTTTAATAAGCAGAGAAATCAAGAGATGAAAATCAGTCTTCAGGGAAGGAGGAACTTTAAAAAAAATAAATTTTTAAACTTCTGTTCTTTTTAAGATTTTTTTTTTTTTTTTTAGGGAAACATTGATAATATTTGTGGGGGAAGTGTGTAGAAAAGTGTGCGTGTATCTCGAAACAAATCAATAGAACGAGGATCAGAATAAGGCTTACTAGCTACAGGAGAATCATAGAATCGTTTTGGTTGGAAAGGACCTTTAAGATCAGCAAGTCCAACTGTTAACCTAGCACTGCCAAGTCCACCTCTAAACCATGTCCCTAAGCATCACATTTAGTCTTTCTCCTATCACCTCCATGACTGCTCAAAGTTACTTTTCTTTTGAGAAACTCCAGCCAGCTGCTCAAATGTTTCACGTTGTTGTCAGCCTAAATAAGTTCACATACAGTCTTGAGTTCAGTCTTTCCACTATTCCCTCCCTCCACATTGCTGACCCTAGTAGGGGGAGAAATCTCTAGTAAAAAGTGGTAGCTTCTGCTCTGTGCCATCTTTCCCTGTTGGGCACATCAGCAGTGGAGGGGGAGTCCAAACCCAGGCACAGGTAGCCTGAGTGTGGTCCAGCATTTCTCCAATATTTTTTTGTCAGCCTCCTAAATGCATATTTTTGTTGTCTTAAACTAGATTCATGCACACTGTCTCTTCTGTTCCTGGATGTGATGTGTTCATGCGGTTCACCTGGCCTTGTTCTTTGGTATCCCATGGTGAATAACCTTGCTCCATCAGAGGAGATGCTCAACTGTTAGCAGCTTCTCTCAGCTTGTTGGTTTCAAAATGATTTGTGGTCAGTTCTAGGAAGGCATTTAAGGAAAATGCATGCATGATGTTTTTCCTTCTTTCTCTTATAAATACAAATTTATTGTAGCTAAAAGGGAAACTGGTAAATGTATGAAATGAAAAGGGACATTTGCTGAGCAATTTCTTTGACTTGTCTTTCATAATCCTGGGGTGCTTCACTAAGAAGAAATACATAAGAAAACTTGGTCCTTTGTCCCTTTCTGTCTGATAAGTTTACGCTTATCAGTGAATATTGTTAAAAACTGCATGATATCTGTTCTTACCTATAAACTTACACTACAGAGGATGAAGACTATTTTCTTGTCATCCAAGAGATACCAGGAGATGTCCATAAGATTATATAAAATATAATAATTGCACTTATTAGTATTGAGCTAGTCAGTATTGGAACTAATCCCTCAACTTTCAGTAATGTATTACACAAAGGGACTCCAATTTGTCACAGTCTGTCTTTCTGAAAGACAAAAAATATGCAAGAGTTCTCTTTTACAATAGATAGAAAATAAGGTCCAAAATGGTCGTTAAAAGGGTCTGTTTTGTCATTGTCTGGGCTAACATTGCCTAGAGTATTGTGATAGAAAATAAAGATTCATTAGTCTCTAATAATGTCTCGAGACCCTCTGTCTTGAAAATAGATTCTCTGTTTATGGGGAAAAAATGGCCATGTTGGATGTATGTGTGGGGAGGCTGTGTTTGTAAGAGTTGCTACTGGTTTTAGGTGTTGGGGAACAAGTTACCTTCCTACCCAAGGCCAGCCTGATATAAAGCAAAATGTTCCTTAAAAAAGTATTTCACAGTAGCTTCAGAGTGTGATAACATTGGTACTAGAAAACAAATATATAGGCTGTTGCATAGTCTGCTCTCAGTGAAAAGGACAGAGCAGGAGGGTGAGGAGCGATGTGTATCTTCAGATATTGTGTCCAGCACTACAGAGATGTTCTCTGAAGTGCTGTAGATCCAAGGGAATCTAATGCACAGTGTTAGCAGCTCTGGAGAATAAGCTACTTCAAACAAGACAGCCAAACTTCATGTCAGGAGAACACAAATACAATGAACCTTAAATATTTTCCCAAAAAATATATTAGTGAGGGAGAAGAAAGAAGAGTTAGAGAATTAGATGGCTATTTTCTGGTGTGCATATAGGCCACAAGTCTTGTTTATCCAATGTGAGCTGAACCATACTGTTTTGCTAGAACATAAAGCAGAGTCATAAAACAGGGGTTCCAGCATGGCCTTGTGACCTTGGTCAGGTTATATGCTACTGTTCCTCTGAAGCATGGCTTTATAGAAAGGAAAGAATTTGGAAAGGCAAATGGAGACTTTGCTCTTGTGAAGAAGTTTCTATTTCCAAAATGTCCCTTTCTACAGCATCCAGAAGAAACCCTAAAACAGATGGCTGGAGTGTCCATCCATCTGCTGGGTGTGCAGACTTGGCAAGTGAGGGCAAAGTGCTGAGGTGACTTAGCTGCAAGTACCATGTTGGCCTTGGCTGCAATCATCCATCCACTCAGCCACCAAAAGGACACTTCTGCTTCTGGATTTGGCAGAGCCTGTATCTGTCTCTTGCTCCCCAGAAGCAGGGGACTGAAGGCTTTGTCCCTGCTTGTCCTGTGGTTTCCCTCCTGCCACTTCCACTGGCCAGAAGGATTTTCTGAAACATCACAAAAGCACCGCGGAGTTTCCTTCTTCTCTCTGTGTTTGTGCTGTGTTTCTGACTTCTCCACCTTTCTTCCCCTAATGTCAATGTCCATTTAGACATAAGCATGGCCTAGGTATTGCACCACAGAAATCAAACCAAGAGCATCTCCAATACTCATAGGTAAAAGCCAACGTAGAACTGGTAAACTGATAATGATAGAAAGCAGAATTCTTGTTCTGCCTTTAAAACCGTGATTAAGGATTTCAATCCAAATCTCTTTGGGCAATTGCGCAGAGATTTGCTGCATTCAGTCTATTGCCCAGGACCTCCAGGCACGCACCAGCAGCTGATCTGTACTCTGTGCCAATTAGCATGCTGAAGTTTATCCTGTTAGAGATACAGCCCACCACCAGAGGAACATGGTGACTCTCCAAATCTAATTAACAGTGGTACAAAAAGAACCCAGGGTACTGGGTTCATCTGCCTCTGGGTTCATCTGCCATCCATGACTTGTCTTAAACTTGTTTGAGAGATTATCATATGTTTTATAGCCCGCACTGGGAGGCCTATAGTGATCTAAGATTCTTAAAGGTACATTTTAAAAAAAAAAAGGAAAATAATAACAGGAACTGCTGTTGGTAAATAGGTGTGAAGTGAAGAGGTGTAGGACTGAAGTTTAAGCTAGGAGTGTGTTGTTACAGCTGTTTTTCCACAGATTATGGGTTCTCACAGCTATGGCTGCTGTGTTGCTGCTCTCCTTTCTGTGGCTGCCAGAAGATTGCGTGTGCTAAATTCAGGGTTTGCAGCAGTGAGGGCCATCTCTTGGCCTCCAGAGCTGATTATTGTAAGCATCAATTTTGTATATAGGTAGAGGGAAATTTAAGAGATGGCTGAACTTTTAACTTATTTACTCATCTAGGTTACCAGAGATTTGAGATGAGGCCTTTGTTTTGCGGATTCTTTTGTTACACTGGGAGACTGTGCCTTGCATTACAGCCAGTATCTTTCTATCAATGTTTGGTGTGTGTGGGCTCCCTTACAACAGGAAACTCTATCATTCTCTGCACAGTAACAACCTAGAAGAAAGAGACTTTCCTTAAAAATTCATTTCTGCCTTGACACGCACAGAGCAAAGAGAAACACTTTTCCTGAGGGAGCTGAGAGTTAAGTCTCGAGCACAACGGGGCTGTGTTCTGATGAGATTTAAATGCCGTTATAGTATGGTACCACTGTGACTATACTAAAGTAGCTGCTATAAAGCTGTATTTAATGCCCAATTAGGTAAGTTATAACTAAATATTTCAAGCCATTATGAAGTTCCTGCAGGACTTCTAAATTCTCTAAAATGTACAACTGTTGTTAAAATCTTGAAGAACTAATATTCTGGGATTTGTGGGTTTTGTGGTGGTGTGGTTTTTTGGTTGGTGTTTAAGAGGAGTTAGTCTCCTGTGAATTTCTACTTGTATTACAGAAGAGAAGGAACCCGAAGTTTCTGTCTTGCAATGCCATTAGCTTCCCTTTCAGACTTCAGGAACCATTTAAAAGCCTACGGGCCTTCTAGAAGCAGTTGTACAATGCTGGTAGTAAAAGCCACATAAACCTTAGTTTGAGTATACAGTAAGCAGCACCTAGAAGCCAAGTATTCTTTCTACTTGGGCTGGTAAGCCTGTAGTTGTGTCCTGAACTATTTTGCATTTGGTACTTATCATCCATTTGCCATGATTTTCTCCTTGGTGCAAGACGGAGGGGCTTCTTCTGAGCTCTTCAAGCTCAGCTACACAGAGAACTAAAGACTTGCCCAGGGTTTGACCGAGAATTCAGGTTCAGCTCAGCGCTCACCCATGCTTTCAAGGTCTGTCTGGTGCTTTGGCCACAAAAGGAGGACTCAAGAAAAAACTGCAGTAGGAGGCTTCTCATGTAAATTTGTTTAATTTCCCTGGATGTTTGGACAATGTTCTGATTTCTAAAAATTCTGTATCAAAACCAAAACTGTGTAAGTGCTCAAGTAGTCTTTTTAATAACACTGGAACAAAATTGTTCCCCCTTTTTGTGAAAGTTTCCAAGATATTTGCTTTTCAGTCTGTTTTTCGAATGGAACCACACTTTGAAGTCCAGGGGTTTCCTCAGGGAGAGGGAAGCTCCCTTTCAGTCGACTCTACACAGAATGATCCTCTTGGAACCAATTCCCTCTTGTCACAGATGCAGACATAAAAGCAAAATTGGTAGAGATAAATTCATCATTTCATGGTCCTCTAATTCTTAAAGGAAATCTCCTCTGTCCCCTCCAGCCACTTCCCAATACTTACTAAAATTAAAGCTCTTTGTAAGTACAGTCTTAGATATTAAGTCTTCGGTTTGCTGACCTTTTCTCTCTCTGCCCTGGTTGGAGCAGTAGGGCTGGGGGAGATGAAGGCACACAACATACTGAACCATTTTTAGGCTGCAGCTCTGGACTCTACTCTCTTTTTGCTCTCTGGAAAGCTTTTTGCAGGTTCATAAATGACAGGTCGTGAGCCAAAAGCACAAACATACTTGGCCAACATACAGAAATGTTCTTGAAAAATGATTCATTGTATTTCTGATTCCCATCATATCCCAAGTAGTAGCATGCCATCATGACTTTCCTTTCTCAGCACCTATTAAAGAGAATCCCTTGGCTAATCCTCCAGTGATAATGAGCAGAATGGTGGTAGTCATAGAAACTGCTGCTTAAATATCTGTGTTTTGCACAAAGTCCAGAGTACGACTAATTACACAAGTGATGGAAATCTGTTCCAGCCCTGTATGAACTACTGCCATTTTATTAGCTCTAAACAAGCTTGCTGTTCAAAAATGGTATAACTACACCTGTTCTTTAGCTGGGCTTGTTGACAGTGAAATTAAGAGGACTTTCTAAACATAGTGCTTGCCATCTATTGGTAAAAGGCCTCTTGAAAAAAAAATATTCAAGGACAAAAAAGGAATTGAGATGGCCATAGAAATAGGTGCCTCATACATGTACCCATTGTATCATAAACAGGCTCTGTTAAACAGATCCTGAATTCAATGCATCATGTTTAAGACTGCTTTTTCTAGCACTGGTCATCTCTCAGAGCCACAGATGTGAACCCACAAGTTATGTGTCCGTGTAGCTTCAGGCTTGGAGAACGGACTGATTTTCATCACACCTGCTAAATTATGTGAATGTGAGAGGATGCTACTTGGGGCAAACAAACGTGGTGATGGGGCACATTTAATGAGCCCTTTGCCTACAAGGACTTCAGACTTTTTTGGGCTTTTGCTAAGTTTATCTAGTTTAAATTCTCTTGCATACCCCAGTAGAGCTGACAGACTACTAAATGCAGTTTTAGACCAGCCTCCCCGAGGCCAGCTCAAGGGAGAGATCAACAAACTGGAAAGAGCTCAGCAGAGTGTGGCTAAAGTGGTCAGGGGGCCATAGCATGGGATGTGCAGGGAGAGGCTGAGGGAAAGGAGTTCAGCCTGGAGAAGAGAGGTCAAGGAAGGGACCTAATAGCCATCTTCAATTGCCTGATGGGGTATTGCAGAGGAGATGCAGCCAGGCTCTTCTCAAAGGTGTAGGACAAAAGAACAAGAAGCAATTGTCACAAATTGCAGAAGGGAAAATCTTGTTTGGAGGTAACCAATTCTGTTGTGCTGAACTTCCTAAGCATTGGAACAAGTGCTCAGAGGGCTCTCAGTCCTGGGAATTTTCAAAACTCACCTAAACCGAGCCCTGCACAACCTGGTCAAACTTTGAAGCTATCCTTGCTTTGAATAGGAGGTTGAACTACAAGATCTCCAAAGGGCCAGCATTTATTTTTCTGTGAAATAAGGCAAGGAACAAGGAAGTTACTTCAGGTCACACGAGAAACTTGTGTCCAAGTTGGGAAAAGAGAACATGCATCCCCTAATTTCAAACCGTTGTTGCACTGGGTAACCTGTATTGCTTTTCCAGCACAACAATATTTCCCTGATGAGCCTTACTTCAGAGCATTCATTATTTAATCTCACAAATGGCTTTTTGTCCCCTCTTTTAAAAATAAAAAATGAGAGAGGGGAAAAGAAAGAATATTTAAATCATATTTAAATATTTAAGTTCTGCTGCTTCAAGAGTATCTTAAAGATATGTTCTTTAAGAACATATGTTCTACAAGGTCTTCCTTTTCTCCAAAGACATTTTTCTTCAGGAATAGTAATGGTTAAGGCGCATCTGCATTCCTGGAAATTATATTTCAAAACAGAAATAGTAAGTATATTCAAATGCAAATATTTTCTGGCATGATCCATATCACGGTTACCTTGAATGATGCCATCTAAGTTTTTATTAGCAGACAGGAAATACTTTTCCTGTGGTTCATGAGGTGGCTGGTGTTATCTCAACCGTTGTCACTGAATTTTAGTCTGAATGTGATCTTCTAGCTGTCAGTATAAATTGCAACAGTGTTGGGTATGTCTGTGGGTTATTTTTTTCTGTATCAAAATATTTAATGAAATACAGCACCATGATTTTGAGATAGTAATTATGAATATAATTAAAATTTATGAAGACATCTGGTAATAAAGCTGCAACATCTCTAAGTTGGGGGGGTGGGGGAGAAGAACCCAACAAAACCCCACCTGTACTGACTTTTTAAATAATTTTTATTATCAAGTTGCTGCAGATGTTTCTCATAAACAGCATTTGCAGCATTCCTCCTTCACCTATAATACAAAATGTGTGTGTTTACCACTGCCCAACCCTTTTTGGCTGGCAAAATAATTCTTACCCAACCATCTGTGCTGTGCTGATCAGCCTCGGGAAATATAACACAGGTTTGCTTACTCCACCTTGGCAGAGCCTTTGGCTGCACTACAGTGTACCCTAAAATGAAATAAAAATACATCATAAATTCTACAGAATAAAATAAAGGAAGAAATAAGTAACTTGCTTATTTGCTACAGCTCTGTGATCAGGCTGCAATCCTTACAGCATTTGCTTGTGTCTAGCAGAGGTATCAGTCCTGGAAAGGGAGTGATACCATGCAGGGCTGTAAGGAGGGAGGTGATGGCAAATCTGGCTCTCACCTCTTGTGCAAGACCAGGGACCTCTCTGTCTCTCCACATGCCCTCCCCACTCCAGCTCTGGGGGTGCCACATAAGGTCAGCACACTTGCTTTGCTGCAGGGCTCTGGGCTTCCTGCAGTGTTTAGAAATCGAACAACTTAGTTTAGGCTCTCTGAAGGGATCTGTTGTGGTTTGGGTCCCATCCTCCTGCAAGCACTTTTGCACCTGCTTAACTCTTTAGTTAGAGTATCCATTCCTTAAAATCTTTGAACAATTGCAGCTTTCAAGAATGCTAAATTTCTCCCCAAGGCCACCATTCCAGCAACTAGAAGGCACTCTGAAATGCCTTCTTACAGGAAGGGTATATTCTGCAGAGAGCATAAGCTTTTGGGCTGAGATTTAGAGCAGCTACCTTGTGTAACATCAGCAAGTACTGCAGGTTTAAAAGTTGTTCAAGTTCACTTTTTTCATTGCTTTGTCTTGTTTGAAACTTCAGGATAAAGTCTTTCCTTCTGTGGATCTAAACACCATGAGGTGACCCAGAGCTTACTGACCCTATAGTTTTACTGCAGGGTAAATACTAGAAAAATGGCAGGTATAAGCTGTGAAGTTAAAAAAGCTAGAAATAGCTGCATGGTCTCTTAAAGTAAGCTTTCTCTTGGTGTCAAGGTGGAGGGCAAGGCTTGATTTTTTTTTAAATCCCCCACAGGTGATCTCAATAAAATTGAATTGTGAAAGTGATTTTTTTTTTTTTAATTATTTTTGCTTTATTTCTCAAAGGGGAATGTGTTCGTGTTTTCAGTTATCCTAGTTTATTGGGAGGGGCTGAACTGTACCCATGGCATCTATGAAATCCTAATGTTAAGTTGTTTTAATGATATGCATAATCACTTTGATGCTTGGACAAATCTGAATTAGGGGGAATAGATTTAAGCCTGCTCTTTCATGGGGAATAAGCCTTCATTATGGAGCAAATGCCTTCAGGATCAACTCAGTGAAACCTAGACAAGTTATCTGGGGGCAGCCATACTGAAAAATAACTTTCTAATGGACCTTATCAGCCTCTAGTTACGCTACAGCCTATTCCTTCTGAGCGGGTAGGGAATGGGAGGTAAAACCACATTGCTGTTTTGCTGAGCATGGGGACTCTCGGTTAAGTATGGGCACTGACTCTGGCCTCTTCTGGAGGGCTGTGGGCTACAAGAGCTGTTAAGATTTGGGCTGGAGATGTCTGCAAAATCAACTTGTTTGCTTTGGCGATGGCAGTATCCCCATTCACCACAGCCCAGCTCTGCTGGTGAAAATGCTCAGGTGATCCCCCTCTAATCACTTCAGTTTGAGACAGCCAAGGAACCAGTGGGTCTGAGCTCAGGCTGTGGAGAGGGGTCCTTCTCTGTCTGTACCTCACTCCAAATGCTGACCACTGTGCATATCTCTGGTTGCATAGAGGTTACTGTCCTCTTGGATCTCCTGGACTGGCTGATAATGTGAACTTCCATCAGGCAAAATCAGCTGGGTTAGGCTAAACTTAGGCTCAGCTCCTCTGAGGTGCTTAATTGCCTTGGGTTTTAACTGCCTCGTTAGGCTTTTGCTATCCATCAACCAGCTACCCAGCTGCCACCTAATCTTCTGCTGCTGAGCACTGAAAGAGCCACCTATCCTGTGGTTATCAACAGTTTTAGCACAAGCACAATATTTGAAGACCTCAGCTGAGGTTTTAAAACCACCCCAGCCCACATTATCACACTGGTGTCCCCACAGAAAATGAAAACAAAAGATGGTCAGCCAGACCCCCAGCTTCTCTTGGGAGGCTTGGAGGAAGGGTTATGTCCAGACTACCATGCTGACTAGAATGACATGCTTCTGCTGTCTTTCCCCCATGCGAGTGGATGCTCTAATCCCATGTCCAGCAGTGACCTGCCTTTCCTCTCGCTACACACAGCAACTTCTGACTAGCACTCAAATGCCTTTTTCTGATCATTAGAGGAATCAAAGTTATGTTTAGGCTGTTGACTGTACACTGATGTTTCCAGTGAAGGAAAAAATCAAAATAATGTTGCTGCCTTTTCTGTAAAATCTACCTGGAAGCACAATATGAGACCCACATCCATTGAAAGCCAAAATTTGTTACTGGTTCAGTGCCATGAATGAAGGACAAGAGAGGAATTCAGGTACAGAATTTAATTCCTTGAATCCTCATCCTCTCTTCTTAAATCTTTCAAAAGAAAGATAAGGATGTGTAAAGGAATGCAACAGAGCCCAAATTTTTGAAGTCTTAACTCTCTGATAACATGTATATTAGTTGATGCACAATTGACAATTGAGGTAGCTTTGAACTGTGCTTCATTAGTTGTAGGAAAGCACCTGAAACTTAGTAATTTATACCTTGGCTTTTTAAGAGAATGTTTCTGAATGCTGGAAGGAAGAGCACATATTCTTCTCCAGGCTTTTTATTGTAAGCCTTTCATTTTCCATGTGTGACAACCTACTGATGGAATATTCCCTGATTACAATACACAGGAGTGTTTTGTAACTAGACTTACTGGCTGGTAGTTTTTTTGTTGGGGTTTTGTTTGGTTTTAATCAGTTCTAGAGATACCACACCAAACCTGGCTTGCTTGCTTATGCAAAAAAAAAAAAAAAAAAAAAAAAAAGCAGGCTATTGGACTGGAGGAGTACACTTTAATAGTGGTCTTTGCCCTTCAGAAAGTTAATACTGCATATTATCTGGAATATAGTATTTAGCATCTGCTGTTAATATCCGCCTGTCTGATAATGTAGCAGTAGACTTGCAATTTCCCAGGCAGTCGCAGAATGCCCAGTGACATGTGCCAGATGGTCTCTGCTGGGGATTAATCTAAACAATAGGCACAGTTTAGAGGAAATCAGGAAACCCAAGTCATGAGCCTTGAGCTAACTTTTGCTGAGGATTTTCTCCCTGTGTAGCTAGGGAGTACTTATGATTGCAATACATTTGTAAAATTTGGCTAGTTGTAAGTAGCACAGTCCATACTTTTTTTTTTTTTTTTTAAATAAATTCCTTTTCTCACAGCTAAACAATGAGGACAGACCTTTGTAACAAGGAATCAGAAGTGCACAAAGTCTGAGATGGTTCAAACATCTTAGTATTCCCTTTGCAGCTTGGCTTGATTGCAAGATTTACACAGGACTGTAAGTCTTTGCTATACTTAATGAGTTTTGGAAAAGCAGACTGTAAGAACAGCCTGGAAAGGTTAGGCAGCTGACATTTCGGGAAGCAGCAAATAACACAAGTTGATAAGGTCAAGGAGCTGGCACAAACAGTCTTTTAAAGGCTACAAGTGGGTCCCAGATAAATGCTGCAATAACTGGCAACTTCGATTTAAAAATTATGTTTTGGGTAGCAGTATTATTTCCTGTTTGTCTGTGAGACCCTCCAGAAATGTCAGATAGGGATGGTGATATTTTACATACGACCTTTTTCTTCCTAGCTCTTTTCAGGGGTTGTAAAGATCTTCCTCGAGGACAGCCTGTATTCCCTTCCTTCCTGTGTTTGTGAGCAGGAGCTGTTTGCAGAATCCTGAAGGGGTATTGAAACGTTTAACCGACCCTCCTATACTTGTGCTGACCACACACAGATCCCTGCTCTCGCTGTGAAATGAAGAAGGTGCAATGCTATCCAAAATACACCATTTCATTGAATACTTGCGCTGTGGTGTACAGCAGAGCAGCCAGCACATATGATTAAACACCATCAACACCAGTACATAAAGCTGGCTTGAAACGAGAGCCCTGATAGGGATCCAGTGCTATGAAATTCTGATGGACAGCACTTTCTTAAGTTATACTGTAGGATTCTGTGTCAGCATGTAATTTTGGTCTTGAAAAGTGATAGCTGAAAACTTGCACCCTTTGATGTAACTGAACTCAAATATTGGGGAATAATTCTCTTGAAGAGTGATGAATTCCTGTATGCCTACCTATTGCATCCAAATGTATTTCCTAGAAGCTGCTTGAGACAAGATGGGCTGGAGACTTAGTCAGCCACCACAGGTGATGGATGGAAGATCCATCATCCTTCGTAAAAGGTGATCCCGTCATAGTGGGTCCGAGTTACGTACCCTCAGAGTCAGCTACGAGTACCTTCTGAATGCCTGTAGCAAGGAGGCAATACTGCTGCACCTTCATGGGGCACCCACCATGGGCTGTGTTTGGTTACAGACCTCGAAAGATCTGCAGCTGCTGGGTTCTGATGGCAAATGTCCTGTGAATTTCCATCATAAAAGGCCCCCTTATTTCCAGATCCCAGGGGTGCTGATTTCCTCGGAGCTGCAACAGATACTGGCCTTTCTGACTGACACTTTGCTTTTGTCCTGTGGTAAAAGTTGCTGTCAAATTTTGAAGGTTATGGCTTGGAGGCACTGGTTTCTGTAATTGACTTCAAGTGCAGTAGATGACAGTGATCACTTTTTATTATGTATGTCAGTACTCGTAATTGCAAAGCTTGACATTTACTGTATTCAAATTGCCATGGCCAAGTGCACTTCCATGACAAAAACAAGTTGCTGTGCTTGCATTCGTAGAACACCTTACTGAGCTTCCTGTCTCATATAGATTGCATGCATGTGTGAGTGCTGAAATGTGCATCTTTTTGTTTTAAAGAAACTATATAAGTTTATTTTTATATACTTATAAGCAACATTCTCTCTGATAAGTACATACCTATGTAGCTACTATGTAAATGCTGTTATGCTTTGCTGGGATGTCAATAGTATTAACTAATTAGTGTCTCCTGAAGTCTATGAGAGAGCATTCTAGATTTGTGAAAAAGATGGGCTTTTACTATGAACTCCTAAAAGGAAATTTAAATTTCTGCTAGTGCCACATCATTGCCAGAAGGTTAGTTTTAATATTAGATTGCTGCAGTTATTTTGTTTATCAGGCATTGCAGACAAATGTGACATTTTGAATATCAATTAAAAATACAATGGAAAGACGTGAACCTCTCCAAGTGCTGTTTCAACCAGATTAATTCCTTTCCTTCTCAAGAGGCTCTTATGAAGAACAGAAATCGCTTTTGTATGGTGTTTGGCTCCCATGGTATTGGTCATAGCTGGTGCAGGGGAAGAAGGAGGAGGAGCAGAACCTGAGATACAGGACCAGGCATCGCGTAACAGGCAGCATCGTCTCATGATAGCACACAGCAAGCAGTGGGGAGAATGCAAGTTCTTCTCATGACACTTGCAGATCCATGTATTGGTGTAGGATCTTTATGCACTTTGTATTTTTGTTAGCTTCTTTGGAAAGCATTTCCTTGATTCTTGATGGAGTGATGTGTGAAACCCTAACAAAATATCTTCACAGCAAGCAGGTGGGCTATGCAGGAAGCTCCATATCAGGAGGAGTTCCTTGGGTTGTGCTAATGGACCCATAAGTCATTAAAGAATGTCCTAAAAGGGCCTTTTTCCAGACTTGTCCTTATTTTTCCTTTCTTGGTATTTGGTCAGTCACTTCCATCTAGGCATAAGATGGTATAAACTTGGATCCTGCAATCAGAGCTTCATTCAAAGCCTTGCAGCATTGGCTCTTTGAGAGTTGTTAATGTTCCCGTGACACAAACTTACAACATTTGAACCAATATTGGTGTGTTTATGCACTTTGTGGGATAACTTCTTATTTTAGCCAATGTGTGCAAGTGTCTGTTTAAGAGTACACAAAAGAAAACAGCTAAAGCAAACGTGAAGCGTCTTTCTTGGTAGGTGTTGTGCATTGCATGGACTGTGCCTCAAGCTCTGCTGGCTTGCACAGTTTGCCACCTGAAGCAGATCTGCCTCCTTGGCCAACCTTCGGTATTAGAGCTCCAGTCTAGGATGCTCCTGACAACTTTTTTCCCATTTTTGCCCACTGATAGGTATCTTGTGATTTACTGTTTGTTCTGGGGGATGTCCTCAGCTCAGATACTCTGTCCCATCTGGGCCAAGTGACTGAGGAACTGAGTTTCTCTTCCTTCGTGGAGTCTCCTCCTCTTCTGTGGTCTTCCCTTAGCTAAGGGGTTAAGTTAAGCACTTGGAGTTTTTAACTGCAGAGGTGCATTGTCGGATGACCACTTCAATCATGGATGCTGGCCTAATTTAGCCTTACCAGTGATTTTGAAAACTCTTTTTGCCCTGGCATTACACGGTTTTAGGTACATAGGCAAGATATATCAGTGTATATAGTGTGAGTATAAACCTGTTAGTTTCCATTTGCTGAAGTTCAAGAACTTTTTCCCAGTGAAAGGAGTCTGCCATGGAAGAATTATGTTACTGCTTTTGAAGGAAAAAAACCCTCTTGCTTCTGTTCATACAACAAGATACTTTGCTGCTCTTGAAAACAACATTTTTTGCTTATTCTAAGCACTGATGGCAAGCCATGGTGATGACTCAGCTAGCGCATCAGTTGAAATATGGAATAGTAATAAGTTAAATAGATTGTCAAACAAAATAATCTAATTTCTGTGACAGGGAAAAGGGGTGTTTTGTTTGCTTGTTTGTTTTTGCTATCCTAAGTGCCTAGGATACTCAGAAATCATGTCTTTGCATCATCTTTATCTGCTCTGGTGTTGAAGGCAGGCTGTTGGCTAGCCCTCTAAATATGATGCTCTGCAATTCCTCAGCAAAGCCCACTGCAATAGCTTCTCTTGAAGGTCAGCTTGTTTGACCTCTCTGGATCCAAGGCTCTCCAAGGCCCTCGGTGCTGTGACGCTTTTGCAAGAGACTTACAGTTCTCTGACGGCTGATGCGTAGCAGCCAGAGGCAGGAGAATTTTGACCTAGAGAGGTGGTGAGTAAGGTGGTAACCACATACAGTCTGAACCTGTGTATATATATATATATTATGGACTGATATGGTTAAAGCTGTTCAGTTTGTTGTTACTAAACAGTACTGAGCCTGTGTGGAGAAACTGGTCCTGTTACTCTTGATGTCTGTATTTTTATCAGCAGTTACCTGACCATGTTGCATCCCAGCAAAAACTTCAATGCTCTTATGGAAGCACAGGACTGTGCTCAGGAAGATAAGAATATCTCTTACATTTCCAGTCCTTGCTTCCTGCACAGCCAGCATCTACATATAGAAGAGCCTCCATTACCCCTGTCTGGACACAGCCTGCCCAGAGCAGGGCAGCCCTGCACCCTGCTGCCCTGAGTTTGGCGTGGCACACAGCCAAACATCTAGGAGTTATATTTCTCCTTTATAGACCACTGTGTCCCTGGTGGTATGCTTTGTTGTCTTGTCTTAGGTAGGCTGCGGGCCTAGCACTGTGCACATCCTGGATGGCTTGAAGCCTGTGTCCGTCTTGGGAAGCGCCTGACATAGCAATGAGATTGCTCTTCAGCAGTGAGACAGGAGGGTGCGGGGAAAGTGTGCGTGTCTCGTCAGGCAGGAGTATTGGAGGCAGCAGGTATTCGAGCTGGAGGTGTACACACATGGTAACCCGTGCAGGACATTGTCTCCTGTGGCCAGCGCTGGGAGAGGCTGGGTGACACAGTGCAATGCTGACTTCTGCGTAGTGGAATGCCTGAGTTGTACCAAGCTAGCAGAAACGGCACACGTTTCATGTACACTTGTTTATGGCACCTCAGGACATCCTGCTGAGCAGTAGCAGAGCTTGTCCTCCAGCACACTTCCTCCCACGTTCTTCTGAGACCTTCTCCATCTCCTGGTGTTGGCAGAGACAACCAGCCTCCCTTTCTCCCAGGAGGAGGTAACCTCGCACAGAGGTTCCCTGGTGATCTGTCAGTTTCCTGCTGCCCTGGTCTTCCTTATCTAGTTGCAGTGACTGGTGTCTGAGCTTTGTCTGATGTCCCCTCCAGTGCTCCTTATTGTAAGTCTGATCTGCAGTTTGATACCTTTATTCCTACAGTGTGCGTGGGGGTGATGTTTGCTTCTTTTATCTTTTTTTTTTTTCTTTGTTGGAGGTAATGTTTCAAGCATCAGATTTGATTCCTCAGCTTACAACTCAGTTGAAGAGGCAGGAATCTAGATGTGTGTATTGCTACCTTTTTATCCGGATAACAAATATGCTTTTTTTCCCCACATTTGTAGAGATTCTGCTGTTACAGCCGTGAAACTGTTTTCAGTATTAATATCTGAATAGTTCTCCATAAATGATGTGATGATAACATTGTATGTGCTGCCTCCTCCTGAAATAATGTAGCTGTATCAGAACTTAAAGTTTGCAGGAGCTCAACCAGATGACATTGCAGTGCTTTGCTACATGATATAATTTCACCATTAGAAATGACACAAGTGGGTTTGACCATCTTCTAGCAGAAGACAACTGCACTAGCCAGACACACTGCACAACAACTCCTCTTTCTATTTACTGTAACCAGTTTGCATTAGCTGTTTAGATTTGATTAAAAAGTTCATCAGTTCTGGAACTACTTGTGCTTCTGAGTCCTCCTTGACTATTGTGCAGGATGCCTTCAAGGTTCCTTAACATGCCCCTGTTCAGAGAGAGCTGTGGCTTGGTGGTAGTTTTATTCTGGAACATGACAATGTTTATTGCAGGTGTTTCTGAAATGATGCTGAAATCCCCTGTGGCCTGGGAACTGTCAGATGCATGAAGGATACAAGTGGTGTGGGAGCTGGCTGCCCTGGGGCATGGTGGGTCAGGGACAGGGAGCTGGCTGGGCTGCACTGCCTTGCATGGGAAGGTTTGGCAGGATGAACACAAGGGCCAGAGATCACTTTGGTTTCACTGGATCAGCAGTTTCCAAAAGAAAACTATTCCCTTCTAGTCAGCTTTAGTGAATATTACTTCTGCTCTATCAAGTAATGTTTTGAATCAGAATGAGGGAATACTAGACGTGCTCAAACAGTTCTTTTCATTTAATAAAATTTGATGGTAGGATTTTTTTACTTTAATGTGGGGAAATGAAAAAATAGCTCTCTCTTACAGTTTCCCTTTATATGAAGTTCATTACTTTTTTTGTTTGTTTTGTGTTTTTTTTTTTCCCAAACATGGTTTTTGAGAGTCTGCTATGACAAAATAATTGCAAGAAAAAATTAAAAAAAAAAAAAAAAAGAAGAAAGAAAATAGTTCTAAAGTAAATGCAGGAGCCAAAACTTTAAATGGTCCATTGCTGCATTTGGCATGTGTAACTTGGGACATTTGACATCCAACTTTTCAGAGCAGCTCTCGATAGTTCCCCCTGACAATGGCCAGCAACTCCAATCCACCCTTATACGCCTTGCAGAAGAGGCACGTTAACACAAACATGAAATGAAGTGTTTTGGTTCAGGCAATCACTTTGTCTATTTCATCATCAAGCTGAAAAAACAACCTATTAATTCCACAGTCCTGGGATTTGGTAACCTGCCAAATCCACACTGTGCAATTGAAGCCACTGTTCTGCATTGTAATAACTTAGGAGAGTCCTGGGGGGAAGATGTAACCTCCACTGAGAAATGACACTGCTCTTTTTCATGCTTGGAGAAGTCATGTCTGCCTACAAAGTCAAGGGTGTGGAAATGCTCCTGAGAGTGGACAGTGTTAGTGGCCGATGCAGGGCTGTATCAGGAACTCCTTGGGGAACAGCATCACGAGACAGCTGTTAAGCAGTGATTTCTGGCCACTGACAGCTGCATCTGTATTCTGACCTTCAGCTCACAAATGACTGTCTCTTGGCTTTAGTCATCTGGGTAGCAGTGCCTAGGATTTGGGATAGCAGTGGGATTGGACTGAAGGTCAGTGCTCATTTCTCTATAGCATAGTTGACAGCACAAAATTGGACACTCTGTCCATGCAGGCTTCCTAGTAAACCCACTGGTATTTACTCTTAACGTGAGGTGCCTGAGGAGGTCAGTGAAGGGCAAAGCCAACTCTATTTCCAACACTGACCTCACTTTATCAAGAAAAATAGGATGCTTGTAGGGGGATGAACTGAGACTGGGAGATAGGATATTCCCCAAGAGGGGAATATTCTCTTGGAGAAGCAGAAAAGTGTCTCTCAGACAGCATTTGGGTGGGATGTAGAACATGCAGAAAATAGAAATGGCTGGCCTACATGCCTCTCTCCTGACTTTTCCTAACCTCTCACCTTCTGGGCATCGATAAGACATTTTACTCTGGGAAAAGACAGTCTTTTCCAGCTCTGCCTTTGCTGAGCAAGGGCAGAGCACTGCTCTAGGTGCTCCTTCAAGGGTAAGAAACTGAAATAGCAAGGACTGATTTGTTCCTTTATTCATTCCCGAAGCTCAGCAATTACTGGTTCTGCTGCCTCTCAGAAATATAGGTCATCCTCCTTAAATAAATAGCTAGGATTTAACAATCCAGTGGTGAATGTGAGTGGATTTGGCTGGAACAGGAGATCTACCTCTTGGTTGTTCTACTGTCCCCTTGAAACAGCAGAACTGGAGACTTTCATGGGTTGCTTTGCAGCCTTTTGTTCTCAGCAGGGGCTAGCTGGAGCACAGCATCGCCCTTCTCCCAAGGCAGGTAACCCTTCTCTTCCCACATCTTACTCAACTGCTTGGTGTCTGCCAAGTGGGTGAGAGGAAGGGTGGGTCTGTACTGGTTTTGGTGCAGTGGTCATGTTTTGAAGTGGAAAATTGTTCGAACAGTGCTCCAGGGTTGAATACCTCCCATCCAGCTAAGGCTTCTGGCACACATCTGAGGTCTGAGTGAATAAATCATTGTGAGATACCAGCGCTGATATTCATCTCAAAATAAGGGTTTCTTCTTTTCAATGGAGAAAACTCATAAATTTTCAGAGAGGAGGGAGAGATGTTGTGTTTAGAGGGTATCCAGCTGCTGAGAGGGTGAAGCGAAGACAGGTTTGGAGTGGCCTGCAAAAACTTGTACCAGATTCCTTGTGCTGTAGGAAACAAGGATGGACTGTTGTGTTATACTCACCGTAACTTCTTCATCAGGTTAAATAGTTCTGCATATTTTAACATGGGTCCCTAAATACCTCATTTAATAGAGGAATCAGAAGAGAATGTGAATATGTATTTAATGTGAAGAAGCTAAAATAACTATTAAGCCTGGATAGATGGTGTCAGGAATTTCAGTGAAACAGAAACATCTTTTCTGGTGAGCTGCTGCGTGTCTCTGTAGCGGTTGTCACTCTGGGTTGCTAAGGAACTTTCGTTATCTACATTTCTGCCTTTAACATTTGCTTTTATCCTCACGCTTCATATGGAGTATTTTCCCTCTGTATTCATGCTGACCTTTTTCTTCCCCCTCATTAGCAGAAGCAACAACTGTGCTACATTTATCAATGCTTGGGAACTAAAACACAGAAAGCCTTTAGTCCTGCTGACACTTAATGATATGGTCATTATGCACAGTAATACAGCGGAGAAAAGCTGTTTCAAAGGGAGGGGAGCTCTGCTTTTGTTATTAGCAGTTGTAGTGCGGGCACTTAGAAGAAATAACATTCCAAGGACAGATAAAATGATGTAATCAATTACTGAAATCACAGAAATCAGTCTCCAAAAGAGATGTCAAGAGGCCTGCTGCACTGCTTTGAAATGCAATTAGCTTTACCTGTATAATCCCTGACAGATGTCCATCACTTTTACAGCAATAGTGGTGGTTTTTAAGAGCAAATTCAACTAAATGCCTTCCTTTCCCAGGTGGACATGGAGTATAATTTATTGATTGCTGTCTGTCTTGATAAAATCCCTTTTTATGTTCGGAGACTTGTTTTGTTCCCCTCTCGTTTTTCCTCTGGACATTAAACAAATCCAGCTCTTTCATCCTTTCCTTACAAAGCATCTTTCTGAACCTTTGATCGTTTCTGTTGCTACACTCCAGACTCTTCTATTTCTCCCCACATTTCATTAAGTGCGCTTTCCCCGGGACTGGACATGTTATCGTCTGTGCCCATCCAGTGCTGAGTAGAGCAATAATCACCTCCCTTGTCTTGTAAATGTTTATTTTCATCTCATGTAGCTAAAATGAATCTACCTTTTCTTCTAACACGTCATTTTTATTGATGCCTTTTTGATTTGTTGTGGTGTGGCCCCAGTGCCCATTCATTGTAACACTTCAGCCCAGAGGAACCCTCCCCTTCCATCTGAGCACAGTTCAGCCCCTTTCCTTCCCTCTGTGGTGTGGTATTCTGCACTTCTCACCATTAGCTCCAGTTTGTTGACTTGAGATTGAGCTTGATAAATAGGAGAAGCACTCTGAATTTTAATCCTGCCCTTAAGCAGGATTAAGCTTTGGTCTGCACTTTTTAGAAGCTTATTTGCTAGTCTATCACTCAAGTCAGTAGCATATACTGGTTTTAATAGATCTGCACTTGGCCTTTCTCCTGTCACAGTAAAGGTGACTAATGCATAATTTTACAGGACCTTCTTATTTTGCATTTATTTACTATAACTTGATGGGAAGAGCAAGCATCATAACCATTGCTCTGGGACCTTTCCCATCCTCCAGAGTTCTTCAAGACTGTTCACAGAGCGTGTTAGCTGTCTTCATAGTAACTCCTGGGTGAATGCTATCCAGCACCTCAGGTAATCAGAGGAGGGAACTCAGGCCAGATGGAGAAAGGAGATGTCAATGCGTAGGTATCTGGCCACTATTCTGCTTTCTTTTGAAGACTGAAGCAAAGAGGATATGATACATTCGGCCTTTTCTGGGCATAATTACTCTCTTTCTCAAACTTACAATATTATTGAATTTCATTTCAATATTTATTTCCCTAATACTGTCAGCTCCTCTTGTGACTTATTCTTAATGGTTTGTCCCCATGTACCTGCGTGAATATTTTAGAGCTGTCATTAATATGGCCTGTATTTTATATTTTCTGCTTAATTCTGTTTAACTTTTAAAATCTCATTTAAAGAGTTCCTTATGCAGCTAGATGGAGTGTGTGGTTATAGTTCCCTCATTATTGGTTAAGTTGTTGTATTAGCTTTGCTGAGGGTCGATAAATAAGAGCAGAACAACCAAGCTTGCTCCTTGGTTTCCGTGAAGTTTGCCAGTTTGGCACTTACTTTGACTTAAGCAGCTTTTTCAATCCAGTTCACCACAGATCTTTCCTACTAGTCACAGTCAAATCCAGAACAGTTGCCATTTAGGGAACTTGCTGACACTTGCAGCAGACAGCTTCTGATTTTTGGAAAGGACTCAGCAGTCTGCAAACTGTCAAACAATCTTCTCTCTCTATTTCTTCCTTCCACTCACGAGCCATGGCAGTAGCCCTTTACAGAAAAATCTTGCCATAGGAAGAGATGCCAAAATCTCTCCTACCTTAGCAAAAATCAGTGATGTTGCACTCCCCAAATTTTCTTTTCTGAATTAGGATAAACAAAACAAAGTGCTAAAAACTGGAAGAAGGAATATTTGGGACTAAAGCTGGTGGAAGAAAAGAACTTGTTCTGATACACCCCAAGGCAAAAAAAAATTATTAACTCATGCAAGGTGCTTTTTCCTTGAACAGTTGCAGACAACTGCCCTTTGGAATGGACAGATAGAGCAGCACAAGAAAATGTCAGGTTCATTGAGCAGTAAGGTGTATGTCTTCTGTCTCATCAATCACACAGGGATGCTTGAAAGCCCTCAGAAGAGACTCCAGATCTTCTGTGGTTCACCAGGTTGGAACAGTGACTGGAGGTCCTGCAGCAGAGCTGACAGCTGAACCTGTTGCTGATCTTATGCCTTTCTTGGTCCCAACTCTGCCTTAAGAAGCCTGGAAACTTTGCCATAGTTTTTTTTTGCTCCTGAATCATTCATAAATCTAATGTTCCCATGCCAGGACCCAGACACCTTAAATTCCTGCTGGTGAGTCTGTCTCAGCTCTGAAGCACCAGACCCTGCAGGATCCATAGTGTTTGAGAAGCATTGAAGCACCAGCTGTACGAGCAGAGGTCAAAATCACTCTTTAAAGCTGCTGCTTTGCCATGAAATATAGATCAAGCCACTCAAGCTGTCAAAATGGATTTTGGAATTATGTTATCAGTGCTAACCTGCCTCCTCCTGGAATTAGTTCCTCTACTCACTGTAGAGTATTTTCAGAAAACATGTTCCTATGGCTTGTAATGTTTGATACTGTTTAAAGGACTCCTGGGAAACCTCTTTCCTCAGAGACAGGAAGGAGAACCTGAAAGGATATATCAAAGTGGGACAGTAGCATCTATTTCAAGGAATGTGAATTTTAATCCTTTTAAACTGCTATGTCTTTCTTGCCCAGCAGAAATCATGATTCATCGTGTGTCTTCAAGCTCAAGCCATGCTTTCTGAGTTGAATGAGGGGAGAGATGGATTTATGCATTGAAATCCAAATCCCATTGAAATCTCTGGGAATTTTCATTGACTTCAAAAGGGGCAGGGTTTGGTACGGAGCTGAAAGTAGAAATCCTCCTAAACATTTGCAAGTAATGTGCTCTGAATATGCCTGTGTCCATCTGAGATGCACAGCAGCAGCAAGATGCCCACTGAGAATTTCTGGAGCATAAGGCAACCTCCAAAGTGGAGGGAAAGAGCCACAGTTTTGCTGCAGGCTCCATCTGTGATCCTGGGCGCAGCACGGGTTTTTCTATAACACTGGGCTTTAGGGAGAGAAGGAGCCTCTCCTTGGCATGATTTATTGATCCAGGTCACTGTAAGGGGAACTTGGCTCACTTCAGTGTCAATCTTCACACTCTCTTCTCCCAGCTGTTTGGTTACTGCCACAGAGTTGGTCGGGGTTGCAGCAGCTGTGTACCTCTGGTTACCTCTGGCACCTGCGTCGTGGCTGTACTTTTGCCCTTTACTGACTCCAGATTACAGCTCTCTGCTTGGTCCCCTCATCAGGAAAACCCTGTCTGCAACTGGCTACCAGCCATAGGTTAGCTGAATTTTTTAAAAAGGGCATTTTTAAGATATCTTTTGTTTAAGTTGTTTTCATGGTAGGTTAGAACATTTCCTTCAATGACATAAGACCTCTTTTCTAAACAAGACCAGTAGTTTAGAAAGTTACAGTTTTTAACCATACAGTGTACTTTATTTGCTGCCCCCCCTCCTGTACTTTACACTTACAACAAGCTTCTCCAAATGTATCTATAATAAAAAAATAAACATCCAGACTTGCTTTCTTGCCTCAGAAAGTGGAAGTTTCTGGGAAGCTGGATAAACCAATGAGAAACTGAAATCACAGCAGGATGGAAACAGATTTAGTTTAAACTCCAGGAGCTGCTGTATCTGATGGAAGCTGAATGCTAAGTGAATCATCGTGACTCATAATAATGGTCTCCATTTCATAATAATGAAATAAAATAATGGTCTCCCCCTCTGGGATTTCTATTCCTGCCTGAGCAAATAGAAGCCTTGCTAAGCCCCCAGACAAGTGACACCCAGCCTGCTCAAGCCTGCCCTGCAGGAGGGCTGTGCCCAAACCTTTTCACCTGCTGCCATGTACAGTACCTCTAACCTGATCTAATACCATCCCAATTTGATCTGGATGGGTCAAACATATACTGAACATCTACGCCACATACAGCATTCTTTGTCTTGTACATAGGAGGAGTCTGAAATCCATGCTCTTGTAGTAGCAAGAACACCACGTGTTGCGTGTGTGATGGTAGGGATCCCGCAGTCTTGATGTTCCCTTAGCACAAACAAGTTTAGTTACTCCTGGTGAGAACTGCAGAAAACAGCAACCCGCTTCTGTACAACTTTGAGTTGTATTTTTTTTTTTAAAGCATGTAGAGTCACAGATTCAGAAGAGAGGGCGAGAGAGGAGTTGGCAAGATGGGGGGAATAGCTGAAGAGACTGAGAGACAGAGAGAGAGCACTTATGCATGGGGAGAAACCAAAAAGCCATTTCAGACAGTCAAAGCTGCAGAAAAAGCTCACAACATGTACAGCGCTGCAGACAAAAGAGCAGGGGGTTGTTCTTCTGGAGCCGACAAGGCAATTCTGCGTGGACTGAGACTGATAGCGCTGCTCCAGCTCTCTTGAGTCACCTCAGAGGGCTGAGACTGCTCCAGAAACAACCCGATTTGTGTAGTGCTGCGTCTCATGCGTGCTCCTGCTCTGTTTGTAGGAAGATGAACCTCTATTTGCCCTATGAAACGAGGGCTATGTTAGTCCTTTACATCTAAGAAGTGTCCCCTATCCCTTGCTTTCCCTGGGGAGTCAGATACGTGAATAATGCAGCATCTGTGGGGGTGAGAAGCCTACCATCAAGTGGGCTTGAAACCCACCTCAAGTGGGTTTTTTGTTTCATTTTCTATTTGCTGTTTGGCAAAGTCCTGCTTGCTGGTCTCTGCCCTCTGGATGTCACTGTTGTGCTCATTTAGATCCCTCTTCCCAGGCCCAGCTCATCTCGTCTTAAGTATGTGATTAAAAAAAGCTTGTAAGAAGTTAGTTTCCTTTCTTCATTGGCCTCACAGGGCCTCTAAGCTGGCAAATGGGAGAAAATATGTGTCCAGGCCATATTGTGCAAATCATTTTACAGGGTGATTGCCCTCCGAGGATAGGCTAAAACATACTGAAGGCAAGCACAGCACCATCTGCTCCAGTCAGAACACCCTTGGGCTGTCATCTTGCGAATGCTTCCCCAAGGTTTCCCACCCTGGGTCTTCTCTGTGCAGCTCCTCACTCCTCCCAGGCAAAGAGACTATATTACGAGATAAAACAGCAGTTGCGATGTCTCCGTGTGGCTTTATTTTTTTTTTTGTGCCCTCCTCAGAAGTGTCCAAGTTGCACAGGGGCAGGATCACGTGCAGTCCAGGTTTTTGGCAAGTCTCTAAAATGGGTAGGAAAAGAGGTCAAAATCCTGCTCCTTCAAGAGAGTTAAGCTCACCACAGCAGAGCCCTTCACATTTTGCTTTTGTGCTGAAGAAACCAAGCTACAAGGAACAGGTATGACACTGCGGATGGGGAGCCTGATAAAGATCAGATGAAGTGGAAGACAGTGCTGGCTGACACTCCTGGAGGGCAGTGGTGAAAAACAAAGGGAGACTTACTGCCTAGAAAATTGTGAGCAGTAGGGAAGCAGAAGATACATTTCAAATCTATGAATCAAAGGCAAGACCTGTAAGGGAAGGTGCCTCATTTGATTCCTTTTCTCTTTCTCTCTTCATAATGCAATTAAACAACTGAAATACTTTCCTTGACCAGACTTTCTGCACTGAAGGAGGCAGCTGTGTTTGGAGGAGCCTTTAGTTTGATTGCTTCTTTTCTGCTTGTGATTTGCTGTTTTATCCACAGCCTGTAGTAGTTTCTTGAACATTTTTCTTACTGATCTGAATTGTAAGACCTCCTTTTTCTCTCTCTCTTCCTGCTGAGCATTATGGGACTTATGGTCACAGGAAGAGGCATCCAGCCCTGGCCCTGGTCTTCATAATGTACAAATGGGCAAGCCATTTTGGGGTGGCGTAGGGAAGCAGGATAGCAAAAGCTCTGGGAAAATAGACGATTCTCCCAGGATGTGCATGTTCTTACCACTTCTTTCTGTTGTTCCTTTTAAGTGTATGAAGTCCAGTGATGTGAAAGGAACCTACAATCAAATGCTCTTAAAGTTCACTTTATAGAAAAGCTGGCTTTTTGCCTAGGCAGCTGCTTTGGGTGGCAGCCTGCAAGGGATGTTAGCCTGCATCTTTGAGCCTGAGGGGAGAGATGCCAAAGAGCTGTCCCAACTCCATAGGCTCCTGTCAGGGCAGATGTGCATGGTGTGGTGGCTCCACAGGGGCTGTAAGGGACAGTTATTGTGATGCCATAAATAGCAGGAACTGGTAAATGTGTTTTCCAGGGTTCCCCTCTGGCCTTTTCTGGCTCTGGGTCTCCTTTCGACGTAGGCTTGAGGCATGGTTTTGGTTCTGGTGGTGGGAGCAACCTGGGAGACAAGTGAGGGGCAGCTGCTTATGGCAGCTGGAAAAAGGTTGCCTTGCAGGGAGAGGAAATGAAGAGTCTCAGCCAACCTCAGACCAAAAGGTCATTCTAGAGCTGCCGCCTGCCTGTGGGCAGTCTCAGCAGTGGCAGCATGGAAGTAGTGTCACGTCCCCAGGTAGACCCTGCTGGTCCTTCCTGGTGTAGTCTTTCCAGCCGACTCTCAAAATATGCTACTGGAATTCAAAGTACCATACAAATATAGAAAAAATGTAGTTGGGAAAGTATGACATATAATAAAACAAGGTTGTATAAGGACCATTATAATTTAGAGTAGACACCTATAAATAAATCCATTGTGTTCTCACATTGTCTCATGTGCAGAGGCAATTACCATTGTAAGTAGTCTGTGTGAGGTGGTGCTTGTTTGTTGTCTCTTGATTATTTAACGTACCTGCAATTATCTTAGATTTACAGTATTTCTGCTGCTTGCATGAAGTAACATTTCCATTGCTCTCTAGTGTATCATTGTGTTGCCTTTTTGCTTTACTGGGCTTTAAACTTCTGTATTCTTCATAGCTTATAGCTCCAGTTTCTCCTGCTCTGCATCATTGTCCTTGACCTGTTGCCTTGTTTTTCTAAATATATTTGAAATGTCTTCATTTTCCATTCTTCAAATCTTCGCTGTTATGCTCAAAGGAAGTATCAGCCAATTAGCTCTTCCCACCAGCTAACTATGCAATCAATAAATGTATGAGATCATCTTTGAGCCATGTTTGCTCCAATGAGGTCCTTTTACATTGAGACCAACAGGTCTTTTTTTTATTGGCATTCTCCTGTTCTCCTGGTTTTGCTCTCTCACTTGACTCAGTGTCAGTGTGACATGTACTTATTCGTTTGCCCATTCAGGGGGATATGCAAACAGATGATTTAAAGCCTCAGAATAAGATGGGCAACAGAACAAGAACATATTGAAAATAAAGGCCGTAGAGGTAATTTGCCTCATTTGCAAATATATATTAATTGTATGCAGGGGGTGGGATGTTCCAGTTTCGCCAACTGCAGTTGCACGCAGAAATAATGATGGATTATATATAATGGTTCTGTGAAGATTTTTCACTTTTTGTGCAAATGGGTTCTCATTAAAAGTTTTCAGAGCCCTGGAATGTGGCTTTTCGTTGTCCGGCTTCTAACATAGGTAGTTCCTAAATGGATTATAAGTCCTTTAAAAGTCAGGGAAATTCTGTTTTTCAAATGGTTAGTTGGTGCTGATACAATTATTAATTAAGCTGCATCATATCCTGGTCATTAGCCTCGATGATCAACGATTCCTTCAGAGATAGTTGTTCTATTAAAAATACACCAGTAATAAATGACCTTCTCTGAGGTTCCTGCTGTAGGATGTACTTAGCAGCTCTGAGAAATACCATTTTAATAACAAATGTGAGTTGTTACAGTTCAACCTAGAGACCAGGACTTTATCCTTGTGTGAATACCAGGGCTGGTGATGGGCTGCTGCTGTGGAGTTTGAGAGTGTACCTTGAGCTCTGTGTTCTGCACCAGGACCACCACTCATTCACAAGCAAATCCTCCTGTGATAAGGACCAATTGCTATTCTCCATCCCTGTGAATGTCCTCCCTGGAGTCTAAGTATAATCCAAGCAGAAAATGCAGATCCTACAGTCAGGCGGCCACTGTGCAAGCCAGGTGAGGAAAACAATCCCTCCCATCCCCAAAAAGGCTCTATGCCTCATCTGCTCCTCCAAAAACAGTGATGAGATACTGGGATTTTGACTAGCATGAAATGCCACTGTCTGCAGCATCATTCAGCACTTTCCTTCCCTCCTCTCCAAGTAATAACTTATTCTTGACAGACTCTGCCCACCAAGGAAAAAAAAGGAAGCTATGTGGCTGGATGATACATAGGTTTTAAAAGTGTTGACAACTTTGCCATTCTTTGGTTTCACTCTGATAGGTGGCACATTGTACAAATACTTCCAAACTCTTATTAGCTTAAAAAAAGAGAAGGTTTGGGAGATTTTTTTTGCTGGAAATGTTTTCAAATATTTGGTGGTTGCATAAAAGGCCCCAACAGGGAGGGGAGTTAAAATGTTGGGATAAATGAACCTCCAGTTGAGAGATTTTCAAAATAGCTCTATCTTCTACTGAGCAGTATAGGATTATCTTCATCCTCTCACTCCTGGGACTTCAATACAATGGAAAATGGACTTCTTTAAAGTATTTCTTGCCTAAGAGAAATCCCAAACAAAAAAATATAAATATTTTGATCTGTCGGTATGGAGAGCAGGACAGTGAAGAGGATAATTGTACTTTGAAATATTTAATGTTTTTTGAATCCTAATTTAGCAGCAGGAGATGTGGTTCTCTATGATTAATCAGCTCTTAGAACTAAAAATTAGTGAATAGCACACACAGAAAACAAAAAGCTGTCAGTCAAGGATGGTGCTTTGCTGAGCTCAGCTTCATACCTATAGCAAAGCAGGGAGAGATGCTTCATGGTTGTCCTATGATCGAAGTGCTTCCTTCAGCAGGAAAGTGCCTATGTGATGAAGTTACTGGCTTAAGCGTGCAGGGGAGATCTCGTACATAACTTTCACAATATTGTAATCAATGCATTTTATTACTTTCCCTTGGTCCACTAAATATTTTATACCATCTCATCCATACCTGTAGAAAACACCTTGGGCTTGTATGTTTTTTCCGGCCATCTGTAGTGAGACTGTGCCATACACTTCAGGAAAGTGACTTTTCTAGAGGCATGACTGGCAGAAAGATCCTGTCTTGATGCATTTGTGCCTGTACCCATTTAATTCCCATTCCAGTTATTTGGAAAAGTGAAGCATATTCTATATGACTGCCAATCTAATATTCTAACTAATAGTTGATTGGTCCCAGCCAGGTGAATATGGAAAAGAAATGCAGATTTTTTTGGCGGACACTCACCTCTGTTGCGTTACAATGCCAGTGATGGGTGGGAAAAGAGAGGATTGTGCATTAAAATCCTGAGTGATGTTATTTACTGGGAAAAAAGGGAGAATTTTTAACTAAAATAATGATATTTGGGGAGCAAAGGACACGAGTTCTTAGATAGATAGTAGGCTTCTTATTTGTATGTTCACCTGCTAAAATGCAGTCAGCAATAAAAAGCTGTTTCTCAAAAAGGCACTCCAGTACAGTTGTTGCAACGTAAAATTTTATTTGTTTATTCCAACAGTTATTGAAGAAGCAATTGGTTATGGTTAAACCTGAATAAAGCAAATCTTCACAGATGAGAGTTTGCTTATTTATTGCTAACTCTTTCATAATTAATGGAATTTCATTTATTTGAACAAGTGACTCAGTCACCCAGGAGGGTGAGAGACATCATTCCTACTGTGTTCTCAGCCTCTGGAAAGCACAAAACGAGAGGAGAAAACTCATGCTGGCTAACACTGAGGCCAGTCCAGCACTGTAGATGAGAATGCTTAAATATGTGAATATTTTGTGAGCAGAGCAGCCTCTGTGAGGAGCAAGGAAAATCTATTTAAAATCTGAAATGGAAAAACCCAGCAGCAATCAATCAGAATAGGTGATCAGAAGCAGAGACTTTGTGATCAGGTCCAAATGAAGAAAAAGGAGGTCTAATTCCTTCACCCAATTAAACTCAGGACATACTTGTTCAGAAAACAAGTGCCACTGCACTAGGTTTTGTGAAGTCTCACACTTTTCTCTCAAAATGAGATAATGATTCATCATTCATGGGGAGAGGTGATGGATATTACATGTAATCCATTGCTTGGCAATTAATGTGAAGCAGCTGATACTTTTGTAAAGGCTAATCTGGACATTCATCCTAAATGTTCCAAGCTGCAAATATTAATCGTGGAATAATTTAGTCTGAAAGGGACATCTGGAGGTCATCTGGTCCAACCGCCTGCTCAAAGCAGGGCTTTGTCGTTAGAGCAGGTTTCTCGGGGCCTTGTCCAGTCAAATTCTGATTATCTCCAAAGATGGAGATCCCACCACACCGACAGTGACTCAATTTAGTGAATGCAAAACTCAGGAGGGTGAGGGAAAAAACAAACAGACAAACAAAAGGGAATAAGAGAATTGTATGCACTAAGATAAGGACAGGATCAAATTATGATTGATGTGCTAAAGAGAAAGAGAGGGGAGAGAAAACTCTTTCTCTATCCCATAACAGCATAGCAGTCAGAATGTGTCTTGGACCAGCAAGAGGTATGTGAGGTGCATGGAAATGGTTGCCAAACACTTAGAAGAAAGGAGAGAAGAGAGGAACAGAGTTCTCTGTGGGTTCACTATGGATGTAACAGATGAGCAAGAGAGCAGTGTATTGAACATTGGGGAAAAGCTTTGTAATGGTGAAGACCGTGAAACTAGAATTCTGTCTCAGCGTGGGCTCTCCATCACTAGAAATTTCAAATTAAAAGCCAGTCTCTTAGAAATGCCTTAAGCACAGCTAAGCTGGCCTTGCAGTAAGGTGATGAACAAAGTGGTTTCCCCTTTTGCCTCTGTTTTCCGTGATTCTGTGATGGAAGAACAAGAACATTGAATCTCTTACAAGGTCTTCTTGAGAGCAATAACTCAAGGATTAGGAAGGACCTGTCCAAGCAGTAGGCCAGTCCAGCACTACAGATGTACATGTGTGAGCTGAGTACTTGTAAGCCAAGCCGTATAGGCCTGATCTATTTTTGTCAAATTGACTGTTTTAAGAGTAGAGAAACTCCATTTACATATTTAGCAGTGGTTGATGTACCAAAAAAGAATATGTTTTGAAATGAAGTTCCCTTAAAGAAAGGTCGTCTAATTGATAAATCATATTTTTTAAGGGTTAGAAAGCTCTGACCATTATCCCATCCTTGCTTTGAAAAACTTTGTATCTCTGATCTTATTTATAAAGCTAATATTATTCAGTGAATGATGAAACGTCCTGACTCTGGATAGTAGCAACTGAGTGAAAGGACTGGCAAAGCAATATGGAACACTTTTTATTCAAATTACTGCACCAAATCCTGCCTTTCTAAGGAGTTAAAGTCATTTTTTGGTCTCTCTGAATACAAGCAATGATGTTATCTGCACTCCTAGTGAACAAGCACACAGATGTCAAAATAAGCCTGGCACTAATTAGTGCCTTTGGCAGTCCCAAGAGAGAGACCAAGGACTGAATGGGCATGTAGATTGAATTATGTGCTCCAATTTCCATATGGATGTATCTGATGCAGCTGCAGTCTCTTGTTACCAGAGGATCCAACGTACAGTATTCTGCAGAAACAAGATTAAGGGAGTTCAAAATTGCACCCTGGGTTCCCTTGAGATCTACCCAAATGCTCAGGTCCTTAACAACTCTTTTTTCTTAAACTAGCATTGTGATTAAAACAAATCTACTGCAATTGTAATATTATGGAAGTGTCAGCAGTGACTCTGGAGAAAAGGAGAAGTGCAAATTGTAGTCCAAAGTCTTAATCCTGTAATTAATGAAGCAGGTTCTTGAAAACCTGTGACATTCACCACAGGTACAAAAGTTCACTTGAGTACATTTGCTGGCTGAATCAGAATTAAAAAGCACTTTAATATATGTGAAAGTGACTACGTGTGAAAATCAAATTTTTACCCTGTGCTCAAAAAAAGATGGCTTTTTTAGTGGAGATAAATCTATACCAAAACCTGCGTATTGTTCAGCAATGTTTCTGTCCTACATTTCACTTATAAATCAGACATCATCTATACATCCAAGTATTCACATAACAGCACAACTCAGGGTTTTTACATTACCTTATTTCTAGGAAATAGTATATGACTTTCAGAGATCACCATTTTGAGCTGCAGTTACAAAAAAATGGACAAGACCAAGCATTTACATTTTAATTAGAAAGCAATGTAAGTTATGCATTCTATTTCACCAGAGTTCAAATGTGCATAAGTGGTGTTTGTAAAAATTATAAGGGTGTTGATGAATATATGGATGAATGAAATATGTTAGTCTTGAAATAAAACTTATGTATTTGGAGGTAGGATTTTCTTCATGATTTTTTGTATTGGTTAGTTTTGCACTGCACCCCATGTTGTGGTGATGTATAGAACAGGGAGAAGGTATTTTGAAGGTAGGTCAGAACTGTATGAACTGTTTGCTTGATAGGTTTGGTTTTTTTTCAACTGAAGTACTTACAGCAAAGATGATGTAGAGTATCACTAAATGTTAGGAAATTCATTGCAACTAACTAGGGTGGATACTGCAGGATCATGCTTCTGTCTCTACCACACTTTTGATTCCAGGAATGTAGTCTCTGGAAAGTGCTTTAAATATAAAGTATCTACTCTGTTTCTTATATTTGAAATATAAGAGGCAGGGAACTGCTAGTTGTAACTACATTTATAATATTTGTAACAAGACAGGGTGTTTTATTATGGAAGTGGACCTTGCGGTGGCACCCTGTAAGAGAGAACACACTCTAAACTTTTTTCTGTTGATTTGCCTGGTCTTTGCCACTTGTCTTTACCGCTCAGGATAAAAACTTTCCCTTGAGTAGAGGGTTCCTTATTTTGTTAGGTTTGACAAATTTTACTCATTTATGGAAAGATGAGATTGGGAGAGAAGAGAAGGGAGTAAACAGGTTTCTTTTGGGATGAATCTTTCTTGAATCTTGCCCTATCAGCAAATAAAGCACAAAGGGGATTTGTGTTCTTGCTGAGTCTCCTATCATAAAGGGAAAGGATGAATGGAACAAAGTTTTCCTGCTCTTCTGTTTTTGCCTAATCTTGGCTCCTGGAAATGCTTTACTATTGTTGTTGTGCTGTGACACGGTGGCAGCTCAGTCAGAGTTTGCACCACACTCTATAAGCAGAAAGACAGAAAAAGTGATTCCTCTCTCAAAGAGCAGAAACACAAAGGTAGACAAATGACAGCAGATGGATGAAGTTAGATGAGGGGCTAAAATGAAACAGTAACACAATACTGGCTGCTGTGACAGCCAGCAATTCCCAGAAGACCTGCATCTTAATTGCTGTTAAATTTCTTAGTTGTTGCTCTTAAACTAGACAAATAGTAAAGGAAGGATTTAAAGGTGGCAATCAGTTGGCTTTGCCCATGTTTTGAATTTGCTCCTTCCGAGCATGGCAGAGAGCACACAAGGGGCTTTAAAACATGGCTTCTTCAAAATATTACAGGAGGATGAAGATGTTATGGGTTGGCCTGGGGTGGAAATCAGTATTTTTTGGCACTGTTTATCAATAAGTCTGCATGTAACTGAGCTAGAAATGGTGTTCCGGTTTTAGCTTTCTTTTGCAGTCTCGTGGTTCATGCTACCCAGCACCTCTGCTCCTGTGCCTGGGAAAAGTTTTGGATCTAGCTGTAGGATACTTCAGCAGCTGTAAGCAGCATGTTACCCTAGCTGTTTTTTTTAAAAGTAAATCATGGTGTTGTGTATGTTTGAAGACTACCATGGTTTTCTTCTGAGAGTTAGAGAAGCTTGTTTTAAGTTATTAATCTCAAAGTCTTTCTTTGTAAATTCATGTGGATCTGCAAATTCTTTTCTGCTGGCATTTCTAGAGAATGTGGAAGGTTTCTACCATGCAGTTCCTCAATCATTTCTGCAACTTTACTGCTAACAGTTTCCTAAGGGGATTTGATTGATTTGTTTATTTTGAATGAATCCTGTTTTTCTAGCATCCATTATACCTCCAGCAACCTTCAGAATTTCTTATCTACCCTTCCAGTTTTCCCTCTGCTGATGACAGTAATCTTATTATAATCTATTCCATCCTGCAGAGAATTCTAATAAAATCGCTTCCATGTACCTCAGCACACTTGTTAGAAAGGCAGCGTGACTCACACGCTGAAGTTTTTAAGCAGTGTTTGAGGAAGAAGAGGACTGGATAATTCAGAGAATTGGCAAAGCTATAATTGCAACTGCATCAGTTTTGAATGTGCAGAGAAGGAATCAAACTGCTGTGGGTTGCTGACTGTTTTGGTGGGCAATGTGAGATACGATCCCTGCCTTTGCTGAGTATCTTTCATCCAAGAATTTCAACATGTTGCACAGGTATTCAGCCACAGGGAACAGAAGGAAATGCGCAGAGCTAAGAGGAAAACATACAGAGAAGACCTCTATAATAGACTGAAATCAAGGACCATGATGCAGTATTGTTGAAAACTACCACGTCAAGCCTGCAACAAATTTGCTTGCATTTCTTGATCTTGTACTGCTGACTAATTAGGCTTAATGTGTTCAATGCACTCTGAAAGAGGTATTAGGTGCACTGAAGAATATGTTTCAGCACTTAAAAGCAATGGAAATAATCCTGTTAAGGTGATCTGGCCAAGTCCCTGGGTGGCATGCATAATGCTGGCAGAAAGTCCAGTATGCTGCATTACGTTTCTTGCATACACAGGCATGGCAATATTTTTTTGTAAACCTAATGTGTAACAAAATCAGCAAGGCATCACCTCGAAAAAGATCCTACTTGCTTGCTTCATAGTATTACTATTTTGTCATAATTGAAATCCCATCTACTAAACTACATTAATAAATAGGATCAAGCTTAGCAACATTCCTAAGGGGAAAAACATTTAGATAATGTTCACCAGACATTTATTTAGCTAAGTGTCTCCATTTTATTGGCTTATGTCCATGTGTCTTCTAATGTTCAGAGTATTAGTAATTTCTTTTACTGTTTAAATTTGATTAGCTCGTGCTATTTAAAATTTCTATAATCAAATGAAATACCTGTAGCTCAAAACTCTCAGGCTACAGAAAATGCTTATTACTTTCTCAAGGCTCTTTGATGCTGAATGAGGAGTGTTTCTCCTAACCAATTAAGTGCTTAGGAATTTAAACATAGTGACTATAATTTCTAAGAGAGAAATAAAATCAGATCTATCTTCTCTTACTTAATATAAATCTATATTTACAGATCCATATAGATCTTCTATATAGAAGGTCCTCCTAAGTAGAAGAAACCACACTCCCCAACCCAGCAAGGACAGTGCAGTATACAAAGCAGAAAGGAGATCTTTGATAGACATGACAGCAAGCGAATTCTTACTAAGCTAATGAAAATTGCTCCATGAAATGCTGGAGAGAAATGAGCCTATTCATCTTCAATAATACACCTGGCTTAACCTTCTTTCCCCATTTCCCAGTCCCATTACTGCTTTGATGTTGCTTATTCCATCCCAACACCTTCCCGGTCATCTTCTGGTCTCAATCATGCTCCTTTCACTGGCATATGAGTAACTTTAAAATCACTGTTGCAATTGTACTCTCAAATCACCCAATGACCTGGGATTCTCAGCATACTTTAAGTGATTTTATATTATTTCAGAAATAATAAGGTTGCATAAATCAAGGTATGGACAATAGAAGGTGGTTTTTTTTTTTGCCATGCTAGTGCAAATGAGAGGCAGCCTTTCATTTTTCTAAAGGGAAGAATCAACTTCAATGAGCTTGAAAGCAAGTATAGTCTCAGTGTCTCAGGATGCTTGTAATAGCTCATCCACACACAGAGAACTCTTTAAAGTATAAAGAAAGTGTAGGCATTTCTTCCTCCAGCACTCCATTTCCTCTGCTTAAATCTGTGTGGCATAGGCTTTACATTTAAAAAGCCTCTTAACCCTATTGCCAACGGGGAATCTGTTAATAATTTCAGGAGTGACTGGAGCACATTTCTTGCCTCAAGTTGCCATCAAATATTGTTAAACCAGAGAGTTCTTCAAGCCAGCTCTTCTGTTCTCACACTCTGTGCTATTTCATCCCAGGGTGAGCAAGCTGCCAAATCAATGTCACTAGTAGAGACTTCTGGCACCTTTCTTACTTTCTCTTAATTTACTTTTGTTGCTGTCTACCAAGGGTCATTTCTAGTTTTAGTCATTACTAATCTATAAAATGTCTCACCTTTTTCCTACTCTGATTTCACACTTGTGAAGTGAAGACTGCATCATCACCACAAAAGAGTGGAACAGACTTAGCTGGAGGTATCAAGATCAGTCTCAGGGGACTGATTTCAAGCTTGCTTAGGTCTAGAACTATTGTAAATTGCTTCAGTGCTGCTAAACATTTTTTTTTTCCTAAAGTACACTTTGTGCTGATGAGAGGTACCAGTATAGCTACAAGAGGTACAATCCGAGAGCATAAGGATGCATGAAATCCTCCACTTCAGTCTTTTGCGAGTGACATGTGGACAAGAGTGGATCCATTTCCAGATCCAAATCTAACTCCATAATACTTTCACCTCTAGATATAGAGTTTGAGGTCTCACCCTTAAACTACAAACTATTCAGAGTATGGGGCAGCTATTCCCGGTTTAAGAAAATACTAAGAGCTGCCATGTACAAATAATTCAGGCTGAATCAGACATTTGGCATGGAAAATATTAACAGGAAACTAGGTGGCAGGAACCAGGCAGCCCTTCCAGATATCACTACTTGCTTCTGTAGTAAATAGCAGAATAAGATAGAGTTAAAACATAGAGACATAACTGTGGAAACACATTTTCAGTGCAGAGAAGGGGCTCCAAAACATTGTTGGTACCTCAGTGAGAGACCTTGGCTTGCTTGCAGTTATGCTCTACATTCAACCATCCTTGCAGATAACTGTATTTTGCCTTTTAAATCTGGCTAAGATTTATTATCCTGTACAAAGCAGGGACTTTCTAGAACCTGGCAGTATTTTTCATTTCAGTTGACTTACCAGAGGACCTTATGTTCTCTCAAGAAAGGTTCCCACTGCTGGTGACCAGCATTTGAAATTCAGCAACTAACTTTGCTTTGTTTTTTCAGTGTTTTTTTGCAATGGTTTAATCTTATTCTAAAGTCATTGGTAAAATTCCCTAGTCAGCATTAAGCACCAAACCCTGCAGTTCAGATCATAGAAGTCGTCAATGTTCCTTGTTTTCGCAAGTGGAAGGGATTGAATTTTGATAGTCCTCACAGCTTTTCTTTTCTGTTCTGTTCATGCTTTTCCTTTGAAGTGTTCCACCCTTTCACTACATGTGATAGTTGTGTTTTTGCAAATGTTTTCGATCGTCTTCACAACCATTCTTCAAAGCAGACTGCAGATAAACTGTTTCCCTTAGCTTTTGTTGCACCTTTTCTTGTACCTCTTCAAGTAATTAGAAATGTCTTCTTGCTGTTGTTCATTTGGAGATCTCCTTGGCTCCCATCTTTTTTATTTAATAAAACCTTTCTTGTTCTTTGCCCTATTTTTAGTTTAGTTTAGTTAGTCCTATTTTTAGCTGTCCTTTATAACACAGGGATCTGCCTCTTTATTATTATTTTGAGACTTAAGTTGTCTCATTATATTTAAAAATTAATTAGCTGTTCCTTTTGACCATTTAGATTTTACTTCCGCTGCTGTCATCATCTGTCATTTTTATTACATTTTTTTAGATTGTGGGAGGCTTCCTCTCAGCATCCAAATCTGGTTTTGAATTATCTTTTCCCTTCAGAATGATGCACTCGTTGAAGCTAATGGCACTGCGCAGAAGTGTCCCAGGTTTAATGTAGCACAACCATGTTTCCTTCCTTTCCTTCTTCATTAATGTTTCAAATGTGGTAATTTTAATTTAACTCTATGCCAAGATACTGATCGGAGGAGAAAGGGAAGATGCTTTCTACACTCACCTGTTCCTTGAAATCTTTTAAATACAACATATCTAAGCCTTGTATAGCAAATGTGGCACCGTCATGGATCACAGTTTTAGTGACTGATCATGCAAACTTCCTTAATGGAAAAATGGTAACTTTTCTACATCATATTTTTCCTTTAAGTGGTATCTCTGGCACTATCTGCATCATGAATACTACAATTCAGACGCATAGCATGTTTTCCCACCTGTTGTATTAGATGTAACATTACAGTTATACAAACATACCAGCTGGTTAGCGTGAATTTCTTGGCCATATTGTTAATATCATCTACTTTAATTTTTTTTAATTAGTCCCTTGTGGGAGCTGGTAATTGCAGCAATTTCATAGCCTTTCAAGCCTACAGTTCATAGCAAAGTTAGGTGTAGGATTATACATTATTTTACATTGACTAGTAATTGTTCTAAACTCTGCCTGATATTCTTTGAAACAAGCAGGGGCATGAATAACACATTTTCTCTAGCTCCATGAAACACCTAAATTGTTTTTATCTTTCAGTGGATTTCATTATTTCTGTACAAAAAATAGAAGCAAAAGAGGTTGTAGAGGTCTTAGTTGCTGTAGGCTCTACTGCACAGAACATGTCAGATCTACATTTAGTTTAATCTCAAGGAAAAAATGGGGCAAATATAAAGTGCTACAAATGGTAGAAAAGATTAGATTATAATACATAGCATTAACTGAGAAGATGATGTCTTTGAATATCACTGGTAATCATCCTCTCTTAAATGCTGTTTCTCAAACTGTACAGTATATTTTCTGAGGTATTTCTACCACCTCAAGTGCACATGAATAACATTTTGTGTTATTTCTTCCTCCATAGTTGTGCTATTTAATCATTTACCCAACAACCGAGCATTATCAACCATTTAGCTCTACCAAGCTTTCTGCAATAGCTTTCGAAGAATGAAGAAGTCACAGACTTCAAGTGCACTTTAACTAACGTGTGGCAGGTACCGATGAAGCTACCCTCATAAATGTAAATATGATGTTGCTATGCCAGCAAACAGACTATTCTTTTAGACTGTGTAAGCACCACTGGGCTTCATGCTTTGTCCATGAGTGCCAGAAGTTTCTATATGTTTATCTCAAGTTGTAAAGAAAAGATATTGGAGAAACGGCATATGCTGACATAAAGAAAGTCTATTCTAAAACATGAGCACTGAGAACTAGAGTTACAATTCAAAATGCGCCCATGGCCCCAATAAAAACTTTTTGCATATGGAAAAAGTCTTCTTTGTCTTTGTTTCCTTCCTTTCTTTTTATGTCTCCTTGCTTTTCAAGGTCTTGATATGCTTACTGGTTAGCAATAAAAATTGGTGTTAGCTGAAGTAAATTTTATTCTTTCAAAGTGTTTGGCCAGAAAGCACTAGATCGTGCTGCCCGTGAACATTTGGTCCCCTGAGCTGCACCAGCAGTAAACAGATGCTGCCAGGGATGAATTAGGGCCTTGTTTTGATTTTTCAGTGTTTGAGATGAAGACTGAGAGGAACAGGCATCCTCCCAAATATCAAATCGTTACTGCCTTCAACAACACTGTTTTGTGCCATTGAGTAAGATGGTGTTGGTCAAGACAGTTGTCTCCTAGTGTGACTTTTATAACTGTACCCTCAAGGCATTGCTCAACTGTGCTACAATTCTGACTGAAATTGAAAGATGAGGGGAAGAAGATTTAGGAGCATGAGGGTGAGAGGTTTCAGGAATACTCGGAAATAAGAAGAGTTGATGACAGTCATCTGAGGGCCTTAATTTATTTAGCTCACAAAGAAAAGTAAAAGCCCAGCAATTTTAGTTCCCTTGAAACTAGTCTGCAGTGGAGGAAATAAGTAAGAAAAGTATAACTGTATGTGTTTTATACCCACACTCTCACACTCCTGTTTGGTTTACAGCTACTTAAGTACACGGCTATCAATCTGACCCCTCTGACGAATGCTGTAAGGTTTGTTTTCTGCTCAGCTGAAATATGAAGCTCCAAAATGCAACCCTGTGCAGGATGAGCCAGGGTGGCAGTGAGAGCATGTCGTAGGACCTTGGTTTGGGCAAGGGCAGGGTGGTAGAGACAAGGGGGGTTGCACTATTGCACCTTTGCAGAGCAACCCCAGAAAGTCAGGCTGTGCCAGGCTGCGTGAGACTGTTTTCTGTCACCAGTGTCCAGTCTGGGATTGATTTGTTTGCCAGGGCTGGGAGAGGGTGGAAGTGACGATTTCCAACCTTCTGGTGGGCTTTCAAAAGGAAGTGCAAGAAAAATGTTCCCTTCTGTGTCACCTACTCTTGTCAAGGCACAAATCCACTGAGCTGGTCTCAGGCAAACTCATTGTTCTTCACTTCAGCGAGAATCTGATTAAAGAAAGCTAAGTGTTTCCTTGGCTCGTAAAGGTTTGATCTTAAATGCACTGAACCTTGTGGTACCAAATGGCACCGTTTCCTTCACTAACTCAGTCGGCATAGGAAGGCATAAACGAGCCTCTGCTACATCTGCCTGAGTGATGCTGCTCTGAGGCAACACCGGCTTGCTTTCTTCAAGCTGATCCTTCCAATGCTCCAAATTTTCCCAAGGAAAGGGGTTTCAGACCCTTCCCTAGAGTCAGAGACAAGTCCCATTTCTTCCACAGACCTTAAACCTCCCCCTTGACTGGCTGTGAAGGAGCCAAGAGAGCCTTCTGCTGAGATTTGACTGTCAGCACTGGGCTCCATAGAGAGTAGTGATACACGTCCTCTTTGTGGAGGGAGAAACTAGTTCATGACAGCTGCTGTCCCCTTATGCTGGGCTTGCTTTCTGGCAAGCTGGTAAGTGGGAGGTACTGGTGTATGTGCTACCCTGAGCTCTTCCAGCAGCTGCTCACCAGATTTGAGATGTGCTGGGGTCATCCATCCCACCTCATTTCAGCACCAACGAAAAGCCAGGGCTTCTCCTCATCACAGGCAAAGGTTTGATAAGAGACTCCATGCTTCGTGTCTCCTGCTACACTCCCCTCAGCAGGAACCCCTTCACCTCTCACAAAAAAAGGACTTTTTCCTGGGTGAGGCAGCAGCTCCAGGCCTCCAGCTCCTGCTGAGCTCGCTGTTCAAGTGACTCTTCAGTGTTGCTCCTCTGGAGTTCAAAATCATACACAGACCTGTATAAGAAACTGCCTTTTTATGAGAAAAAGCCTTTTTTCTTTGTTCAAGATCCAATCCATGTTGAAAGCATTCACCTAATTTCTTAATTCTCAGGTAATTTATTTAACTGCAACAAAAAGATTTAATTTTGGATGACTCATTACAGGACTTAGAGCTATATCTAGAGCTCATTCAGCCTTCACTCTTGAATGTCCTTCAGTGCAAGGTGCATCAATCATTTTAATTCTGGAGCTGCCTGTGCTCCTCAGAATTTATTTTTCTGTTCATCTCTGCTCTTCAAAATTATTTAGACGGGAAAAAGATGAAAACTGAGTGGATAGCAAGAGTCACGTACTGTAGCCCAGGGATTCTGTTTGAGCAAGAAGCTTTCTCCCTGCAAGATCTTTTCTGGCAAAAGATCTGTTGATTGTGACCTTGATGTGTGACCTGAGGAATGAAGAGGAATGAACTTCTTTCTATATCATGTTCTCTGCATCTTTTGGGACTTTTTTTGCTATACTATGTACCATAGCATGCACCCTGGATTCCCTCTCAGAAGGGAGACCTTTTTGAGATCTTCAGAAGTTTAATTTCAGTTTGAAAATACACAAGAATTTGCATTTTAAACAGAAAATATGAAGTATTTATAGAGCTTCAAATGAAACCTCAGGGGAACTTCCTCCTTTGATGCTGAGATTCAAAAGAGGTCACTGCCATGTGGTCCCACAAGCATATCAGTTCATAAAAGCTGATTTCTGATTTCTAAGGGGCTTGAGTTCCAAGTGCATGTATGTGTATTCTAAAAACAGGATTTCAGACTAGCACATGCAAAGAGGCAAGCAGGAATTATTACAGCTTCAAGACATGAGAAAGAGGGTGCAGGGGTAAAGAAGGATAGGGATGCTTTCAATTACAATGAATGCAAATAATATGTGCTGATTTTCTAGTGGGAGATGAATATGTAGTGCCAGGTGCTGCCAGAAACCCTAGAGGGGATGGGATGGAACCAGCCTGCTCTCCTCATCACTGTGTCACTGGTCCACATCTACGTCCAGACAGGAGAGAGCAGTAATGCTGAGAAACCTGATAAAAGGCTTCAGAAGTCTTGTCACCAGAGACAGGACACTAGACAGAGCATGCCTGCTCTCCCATTGCGGAGCAAGAAAGACAAGAAATTAATTCCAAAAGTAGAGCTGAAGTTAGTATCTCTCCAGTCAAGTTTCTTCTTCTGACCTTATTTGCCCTAGATCTCCATTCCCCAACAGGTACACGGAAATAAGGGGAAAAATATGCCATCAATGTGCCCATTGAAATTTTTCTGTTAAAGCACAGTTTCATTAGAAACATATTGGTTCATTGAGCTGCCCAACCTTTGTTCAAAACCTTTCATGATGACTCATGACCAAGAATGTTTACATTTGCACTTCAAAGGCATGAAGGAGAAGCAGATCCAGTGCAGAGAGCAACCCTCAACCCACGCTGTGGCGCTAGGACATCACTTTGCTGACTTGCACCACTTCTTCACAAATACAAGTGGGCAAATGCCAGGCAACTAAGATTTATTTTATTATGTGCTAATGGCTAGGAAGGGACATAGATGAAAAGGGAAAGGCAAAGAGGACAGGTGATCAAGAGAGACTCTAATTTCTCCTTCCCCCCTTTCGTTTTCCCACCACCTGTGCCACATGTGGCTCAGTGGAGATGACCTGTGTTTGCATCCTGATGATGTGGGGCCAATTAGACACACACTTCTGTGACTGGAAATTTATCACAAAAAAAAAAACCCTCTTGGCCAAGCACGAACATAAGTTTAAAATGGCAGTGCCCCATTGCCTGCTGATAATGTAGTGGAGGTTTAAACAGACCTACTCTCTCACTGCTTGCTCTTTGCAGATGCCCTCGTGCAGGAAAACTCTTGATTTCAGCTCCTAGTTGGTTCCCAGCCAGGGCACATGCCAGCTTGTACAGCAGAGAGGCTCCAAAGGTCACCAGCTGTCTTTAATAAATGAACACATTAATTCAGTAAATCCCCATCAAAGCTACACAGGAGATGTCTCTTGACTTCACATTGTTTGATCGTATTTAATATTCTGTTAATTTGCCACATGCTTTCTTCAGAATTTTAACAGTGCTTCTGCTGCAGTAAAAACCAATGCTGCTCCTGGATCTGATTGCCTTCTTGAACACTGTACTGTGGAAAATTATCTCACATCATTTAACAGTTTAATTTGCTGAAGACCTTCAAACAAATTTATTTAACAAGCACTCACTGGTACTGAATATATATATATTAAAAAGCTTTCAAATAAAAATGCCTGAGAGAAAGGCCAGGCGAATTGATGCTCTAAGGCCTAGGAGTGAATAAGCAATAAGGGACAATATTTAGGCTTTGGAATTTGGAAAGGTGGGTGAGATATTAGTAGAGAAGAACAGGAAGGTCAGGGAAAGAGAGAGAAGGAAGTTCAGCTGGGAAGCTGTAGATTTCTCTCCCCTGATCTTGGGCTGGTGTCATTCAGGTCCCAGCTGAGTTATGTGGCTCCAGACCACATGATTTCTTTCTTTCTTGCTCAGGGCCTTAGCCAAGGGCTGGTTTGACCAACATGTAATTCATAGTGCTGCCTGGATACCCTGCAGCCTTTTAATCATATCTCCCTTTAGTTTTTCATATCCGTTTTTACATCAGCTACTCTTGTACAATTGCAATTGCACTGAAGCCGGAGCTCTTTGGACTACTGTGGAAATCCACAAAATCCATCAAAAAATCTTATTCAAGCATAAAAAGCACCAATTTATGCTCAGTGAGATCTGACATTGGACTTCAATAATACTGTAATGGAGTTTGCATCCCCAGCTTCTGTTCTTCACTTCCTCTTTCTGTTCCTTCATTTTTACTGTCCTTCATCCATCCCTCAAGTACATTTTGTCTTTGATTGATTTCTCAGACTCTTTCTGTTCCTCCCTTTTCCACATGTGAGAACCTGTCATTTTACTGTTTCTCTTATGCCTTACACTGTCTTTCTCTTTCCTTTTTCCCCTACCCTTTCTCTACCTTTTATCATTTTTGCTGACACCTTTTTCTTCCCTCCCTTCTTCCTTCCCTCACCACTTCTGGTGCTCAGCTGTGGCCATGGGTGACTCTACAGCAGACCCACAAGTGGCTTACAGCCTTGCAGGGAGGGGACCTGTCCCTGTGCTTCCCCCAACACAGCCTGAGGGCAGAAAACCCTCACATTCCCATCTCTCCCAATCACTTCTCCTTGAGGAAAACTGAGCAGATGCTGGGCTAAGTGCCCCTGGGGCCACCTTCCAGCCTGAGCAACACTCATGTTGAAGAAACCCTCATTGCTTTGTCCTTGGATGTAGGGCACAGCATATAGGGCACAGCAGTAAGTTGCTGAATGTGAAGCTGCAACCAGGGCATGTGGGCAACCAGAGCTCACGCTGATACTTAGACCTCTAGTGAATTGATTTCAGTGCTAAAGGGTGCTACGGGATGTTGCATCTGTTCACAGCTACCGTTGTGTCTTTGGGGAGAGGATCTGTGCTGGGAGGGCTGATTTAAAACTTTCTTCTTCTGCAGTCAAGATCAAATATCTTGTAACAGGGAACATTTCTTGCCTAAGGGGCTTGACTGTGTCCTGCTAATAACAATATTCCCTGAATAGTTTTTAACTTTTTTTTTTCTTGTTCATTTAAAATTGGTATTTGAAAGTTTCCTTTAAATGCGTTTAGACGTTTCCCTGGATGATCAATTATCTCAATTCATGTAACGTTCTCATGCGTAAGCATTCCCTATGATGGCAATAAATGAAATTCAGTAGTAAACTCTCATAAATTTATTAAGGTCCCACAGCCACAGATCACCATTGTCAGTTCATATAATGCTTCCCTAGTTACTTAAAAGCTATATTACATGCCATTACATTTATAATCCCACTTAATATTAGTCCACTTAACAACATCTCAAACATTTGGAGGTGAATTTACAGTCTCTTATCAATGCCTCTCTGAGGTTTATTGCAACATTTCCTCTCTAAATGTTTTTGTGGTCTGAGAAAGGATTATTCTCATTGAAGTGTCATAAGCTTTGCTCAGCGACTCACTTATTTCTCCTCTCTGTATGACTCTCTTTTTTTCCTCTCAGCTTAGGCCCTCCTAATTTCTCCTGTATTCCACTCTAAGCTACTCCCCTTCTATGCAGAGCACAGACTTAGGTCCTGGTTGTAAATCTTTAATGCAAATAGCCCTAGATCCTGCATGCAATAACTTCTGGGAATGTCACTGCCTTGGTAGTATTATCTGCTGTTATCTTGTAGAATAAACTTTACATCCCTGCTTTCCACTGACTATTCCTAAACATACATAGCAGACTGAATCTGTGCCACCAAGTCTCTGCTCTTTTACGAGACGATTTTCCCCCATTTCTCTTCATCTCCCCCTGACTAATGACTTCACATTTAGGTGGGTCAAGCATGTTGACAGATGAGTTTCCAGAGTGAAATATATGACTAGCTCTCATCTAGTGTTGCTGGCTAAGTAAAGCTCAGGTAGGCTTTGCTATTAGAAAAGCCTCTGGAGCGTACAAACCACAGTGAACTGGAACTACTGGTTTGTGCTGTCACACTCTGATTTAGATCAGAGTGCTTATGAATTTGCCAGGTGAGGCATGACATGGGTTTTACCTTTTTGTCATGCTTTTTCTGCAGCCATCTTATGTAGAAAATGTCTGACAAAGTTCCCCCTGTCTGAACAGTTTCCTGGGCAAGAACATAACTTCTCATGTTTATGATGATTTTTCTCTCCGTAATGCAGTATGTCGGTATTATATTGTAACAGTAGCAATCCATTAACATTACAGCATCATGCTTTTGGCAGGATTTTTATAGAAAATCCTAATGAACCTTGTGTTTGCCAAGAGCCTGAATGCCAGGGGCCAAGAAAGATGGACCAAGGTAACTGCTGATCTGCTGCTGATCCTGTCTATGTTCTTCTGCTCATCCTGCCCCCAGCCTTTCCCCCAGTGACGCTGCCCTGGGCTGCAGGTGTATAGGCTTCCCACCCTTCGCAGACCTCACTGCTGGGTCAGCCTCACAGACGCATAGGGCTCAGCCTCTCCTGGGCTGCTGCCACTCGACACCTGACTTTTCCTAATGCGTAGCCAGTGCCAACTCTGTTGTGAAATAAGGCTTTACTGATGAAACGCTCCAGCTTTCGTGGAAACGTGGGAGCACACTGTACGTGATGTACGGACTGGAAAACAACTCCTGCCCGGCAGGCTCAGGGAGAAAGCGAGCACTGCTGTGTGATCAATACCGACCCCAGCTTTCTGCAGCTCTGCTCAGCAAGGGGCAGCCAGAAAGCCTCAAAAATCACCAGCATAAAGCCTTTTCCCCTAGCTCTATTAAGATCAAAGTGTGGCCTTCTATTCCTATAGCTGTGTAGAGTTTTAATTAGGGCTTCGTGGCTGGGGGTATTTTTTCTCCCTCACTTGATGCCGTAGGCTTCAAGCTATTTTTTTCATATTCCTTGACAAAATGAAATGGTGTCTCGACAAGACACAACAAAAGGGAAAGAACATCTCTTTCAGCAGAAGAAAACCAGCCTGATGATTAATCTCCGCCACCGGCGTGGTTGCTCAGGTGCAGGCACAGACAGCCGCCTCCGGGCACTGGTACGTGGCCGGCCAGAGGACGTCTGCCATGCTCTAACCCGGTGTTGCCCCTCCACCCCCAGCTGTAGGCAACTGCCCTTCTGCTGGGGCTTACTGCCTGCTGCGGGGGAACAGGCAAAGGGGAACTCAGTACATTTGCCTCTCTGTGGCTTCCATACAGAATCTGGCTGCTTACCTAGAAATGACAATAAAGGAGAGCTCATTTAATGCTTCAAGGAGGTTTGGGGATAGGCCTTGCTCTCCCAGCCCTGCTGCAAGGGCAATACTCTGGCAGAGAGGCCAAACATACTGCTGAGGCTGGGATCATGCCAAGCCCTCTGCAGCCCGGTCCAAAGAGCGGGCCTGTGGCCTCGTCTGCTGTGTTTGCTCCGGCGGAGACGCTTCTGTTCCCATCTGGCTTGGGCCAGCTCCACGAACAGCAAGCTGGGCTGGAGCTCCTCCCAGGGAGCAAATGGCGGAAGGTGGGCACAGTCAGCACAGCCCGGCTCTCTGATGCCCTTTTTTTTAGGGGGTGGGGGGTAATCTGGATTGTATCACCTGCAACCTATCTATTGATAGAATTACACTGGATCAAAAGGCAAACAATTTCTGTACAGATAAGCTGTAGCATTAGTGATTTTGCAATTTCCTGAAACCCCTTTGCACGCTTTCCTCACATAGATTTGAATTAGGTGGATGAAGATATAATTGTGGATCTCTTTGTTTTGTCTTTGTCGATGCTACAGAAGGGATTATTTTCTTTTTTGCACTTTTTTTTTTGGCCTTGGTATTATTATGCCGAGGCTTTGAACAGCTGAGTTGCCTGGAAATTCATATTTCCCCAGAAGAACGATTTGGCTTGTCTGCTGATGGCAGAGAGTGCAAGTTGGCACATTTACAAAAGAGAAAGCTTATTTTACCAGCAGAACTTTGTCTTTCATTCAACCTGGAACAGCAGACAGGAAACAAGGGGCTGTTCAAGAAGCAATTCCAGGCAAATTATGATCTGAAATCAGCTTTGAAAGAACCGTGATGGAAAGCGACTATATTGTTTCTTTGAGTTTTTCTGTTGCCATTTCTCCCCCCCCTTTTTTTTAAGAGAATATTGGAATGAAACCAACATTCATTCAAGAGGAAAGTATATTGATTCACCTTTGTGTCTTCCAGCTTTTTCTCCTCTCTGATTTGTGAGCACCTTCTGTCACTTCAGTCAGGTGATGTGTCCCATATTTGAAGTTTGCACCATTTCAGTTCCTCAGTGACTTCCATGGCTTAAAAGAATTTGTTTTTCTTAGTGTTGTATCTGAAATAGGCTTTTGTTTTGTCCAGAGAGATTCTTTTGTTCTTTTAATGAAACAAATATTATTTTAATGTGAGATAGTCTTCTTGATTCTCTCACAACCTCAATTCTACTGAATGGAGGACGGTGCCCTGTGGGTACTCTTCTCACGAGGGAAAACGTCACAGGCAGCAGAAGGTACAAAACATAACACTGGCTGAACGGTCCCCATTTCCTCCCAGTTGGTGATATTTGAGAAGAAAGCAAATGTGTTACATGTGGTGAATGCTGTGCATTTGTGCGTGTATATGTGCCTTTTCCAGTTTACAACATGCCAAAATTTTGAGGAGCAGAAAACTGTACAAGAGTTTGAAAAGGAAGGACTGAGATAGTAACTGCAGTGCACCCAATGTCTAGGTTGTATTATTCTCCACCAAGAGATCAATTATATAGTTTGCTTTTACGGTGTTTTATTATAATATAAGTCCTAAGGAGGCTGAGCGGGGATGTGCTTCTCCACTTGACCGCTCTGGCTGAGGCCGCAGAGCCAATCCTGCTTGTGGCAGGAGTATACTGTTGTGGTGACCTTTCTGTCATGGTGGCTGCTCAAATGCATGTCCTAGTGCAGTGACTTTGCTGTGCAGAAATGGGCCAGGCCCCAAATGGATTGTCCCAGGGCCATGGCTTGGGCATCCTGGTACTCAGCTCAGGGTAGCTGCACTGCTGGGGGCATGATGGACCCATCCGGTTGCTCCTCAGCATCTCAGGGAGCTCAGCATCTCTTCCAGCTCTTCTATTACTGTATTGCTCATGATACCAATGCCTGAAACAATCCTATGGAAGCATAGTGAAGACCATAATTAAAATATAAAAGCAACTAAACTGGGTGAGCCCAAAGGTCCACCCAGCATCCTGCCTCCAGCTGTGGCCAGCAACAGGTCCTTACGAAAGAGCATAAAAAGCAGGACAAGTGCAAAGTGATACCTTCCCAGCTACTGATTTTTTAGGGGCTTTCTGAGCCAGAGGTTGCAGCCAGACAGTCACGTTCCCTCACCACTGGTGGACATTCATGGTTACATGAATTTGTCTGATCCCTTTTTTAATTTGTACATTTGGCCTCTGCAACTTCCATGAGCAGTTAGTTTCACAGTTTAATTAGATGTTATGAGAAAAAGTATTTCTTTCTCTTTGTTTTAAACCTGCTGCCTGATAATTGGGGTGCCTTCTAATTCTCATAGTGGGTGGAAGATTGAGTAATTGTTCCCTGTTTACTTCAGTTATTATTATAAACCTGTGTTATCTCCCCTCTCAGCTGTCTCTTCAGCTGAAGAGTCCAAGTCTAATTAGTCTGTCCTCATTTCAGCAAGGCTGAAATCCAGCTCAAAATAATTGCCAAGAGTGATCCTAGCACACTTGTCCAAATCATACCTACAAACCTTTGGAGGTTATTGTGCTACTTATAAAACCAATGGACATCTTTATAAAACCTGCTACAAACACAAAGGGCACGTATGGGTTACTCAGAGCAGAAGGATAAAACAGTAAATATGTAACACTTTTTCATGTAATGTCACTTTTGATCAGCTATAATGTGAAACTGAATATTCTGGTAAAGATCGGGTGCTTTTGTGTGTCCAGGAAACTCGCATCTGGAACAGAAATGCCTGAAAAGATGCCAAATAAAATATGCTTCAATTCTGATTTATGCAGAAGGGGAAAAATTCAGAGACACAGACCTTTAATTGGCAAAGTTCAACAGTGGGAGTTCTGTGGTGGTCTGTTGTTTTCTGACATGGTTAGATCCAGCTGCCAAGGAACAGATTGGGCCATCATACATCAAGAGCTAACATGCTTTGAAATACATTTATAGGTACCTGAGTATAATTTATAGCTGTCAAGATTATAGAAAATCATATTAGTAAATGAACCACAGACAGCAGAAGGAATGGTTTAGGTAACCTTCATTTGAACAAGATGAATATTAAAATCCAATCTGGTTTTGGCTAAATCACAAGGAAGAGTGTTCTGTCCTTTCATTATATTCTGCTCCATGTTATAGTATGTGTTCTTTGCAAACTAATCTTTTTAATGTTCACATCCATTACAGTATGTAAAAAAGAGGCAGGCATAACTTATTATATATATATATACGCACTTTAAAATCAATTTATGGTTTCATAAGGCAAATTAAGAATGAGATTGTGCTGAGTACAAATGGACTCTGCAGTCATGGAGCTCCAAATCTGCTGAAATATTCTGTACAGACTTCAAGTGAAGTGGACTTTTTTTAGATTTCACGTGTAACCATGGCACTGCGAGGTATTATATCTTCCAAATAATCCAGATTTTGAAACATCTAAATCTTCTGTGAAATAAAACTGTCTTTCTTTCCTCAGCTCTAATTATGAGGGAGATTTCAACTGAACGTTTTATGATGTGCAGAAATTTAATAACCTTTACAAACCAGAGGTTTAAATTCTGTGATGAGTCCCAAAGTTTCAGAAGACTTTTAGACTTAGAACGTGAGTGTTGTCAGGGCTGCTTAAGGGAGACGGAGGGAAGTTCCTTGATGGATATGTGATATCTTAAAAAGAAAGAAAATAGAAACTGAACACTCAGCTACGTAAAGAAAAACAACAGGCAAAGGTAGCCAAAATTAGCAAAAATTGAAGGTGTGCTGTTTATAAACCCAGAAAACTAATGAACCATTCAGATCTTGCAGCTTTACATGTGGAAAAATAGGATGTGAAAACGCAGACAGGCACTCGAAGAGTGATGCTCTGCTGGCTATGTCCTTGCTCCTTGTGGGCCTCCTGTGCACACGCAGATGCTGGGCACCGAGGAGTGGGTGGCCCATGTGTGAGTGTCCTGACTTTGTTCCAAGAGGTGCTTAGTCCTGGCCAACTGGAGCAGGTAGGTGTCTTTCAGGCAGTTTCTCCACTCTGGAGGCAACACTTGGTAGACTTAACCTTGGTGCTTCTGGTTTAAAAAAAAAACAAAACAAAAACACAGGTCATACTGCCTTGCCTTATTTCCCCTTCATTGTCTTGCACAAATCAAGTGCAGCTTCATCCAACCGAGTGTGAATTATCTCCTGGGCAGTCAGCAGTGCTTGGGAAAAATCTTGCTGCAGCCAACATCTTTTAAACTGCTTATTTTCCATGTTATGAAGGTTATTTGTCCAGTGACTGCTACCTGCCTCCTCCTTATCCTTCTTCTAAACTAATGAAAAACATAGCTATTAATACATTCAAGGAACCTGGTATAGTGCTTCCTAGGTCTTTAAGAGCTCTCATGCTACTTGGTTATGGAAAATTGATTCTCAAACTCCTGAAACTGAAAGAAAACTCCCTAGCACAGCAAAACCAATCATCCAAATGTCCATCCAGCAACAAACTAAAAAATAATTCAGACTTTGGGATAGAGTCCCACATCACTGTTTTCTTCTTTGCTTCTCTAAAACCAATGTAATGTCCTCATTTATCTTAAAGTAACCTTCCTGTTCTGGAATCGGGATATATTTCAAGGCACACATTTGAGGAAATCTAAATCCTGACATATCATTGATGGTGGGCTTTTCGGTCACCTTTAGGATTCAGAAGGCTGGCACAGGGAGCACCAGTTCTCCTTGAGGCTAATCTCTTGAGTAACCTACAGCTGAACACAAAAGCTACCTCTTGCAGGTATCTGAAAACAAAAATCTTGAGGTTTCTGAAGTGTGGGGCTATTGATGAATGACACATGAAGGCAGATAGAAATGCATTGGTCTTGAGCTTTCATCTGCTTGTTCCTTATGAGTGCAAAATGGATTTGCAGTGCAGGGCAGGACAAACCAGTTTGCCAAACACTGGGCATGGGTGTAAGTGATTACTGGAGCTGGGTGTTAGCAGGGAACAGATACTGACGTGGCAGCAATTTCTTAACTCCTCCCTTCCTTTCTGCTCACCTGGGTATCAAGGAACAAATTGGGATACATCAGTGGCTCACCCCAAGCCCCATGGAAACGTCTTCCATTGTGTACATGTGTTTCTGTATTATGGAGCTGGTAACCTGCTCCCTTCTTCTCTACTTTGTTTTGTTTTTCGTGTTTGGAGCATTACAAGTGTATTGCACGGAACAAATACTGAGTAAAGCGATAAGGGAGGAAAGAATCAAAGCCAACTTGTAGAAGTAGGAAATGCATCCATCAGGGAGTACAGCCTTAATCTCCAGCAGGTTGTGCTTGCATTGACATTCGTCAGCGTGTCATGTATGTTCTTACATGCATCTGCGTGACTCCTGGTTTTTATTTTATGTGTCTGTACAAAGACATGGTTTTCCCTGCAGCAGTGTGCCCCTGGGTAGGTCTGATCCTCCGACAAGGAGCAGAATTAGAGACAGTGGGGCTGCGTCAGTATAGCAGAAGACATGCTGGGGTGGCAGGATTGCTATCAACAACTGCTCATAATGCAGCAGGGCAGCTCTCAGAAACACCTGCTGAGAGCCAGGCCCTGAGAAAGCTGCTTCTAATATAACCTGAAGCAAGCAACAAGGTTTATTTTGATCAGCCTGTGGCTCTTGTAATTATAGATGATTCTGTAATTTTGGAAATCAGATATCCTCTTTATTAAAAAAACCCACACCCGTTCACCAAGTATACATGAAGGTGCAGAAATGGTGACGAAGAACACAAAGTGCTGGAACACATAGTTTTTATGTAGTCACCATTTTGTGTGTTAACAATCACAAACTTCCATGCACTGAAAGGCAGGTTTTCCTTGCTGTGCTTGGTGCAGAGTTAGCACAAGGAGAAAGACCGCATCTATTGATTCACTGATCTGGTAAGTAACGGATTTTTCAGGCAATATCCCTGAAAAGAAAAAGAAGAAAAGAATGTCATTTATTGAATGCTAGAGTTGCAATGCAGAGACAGTAGATCCAGCAGACATTATTGTGTGTCTCTGTTTCTCATTTCTAACAGCTACACACGTATTCGTAGTTTAAAATTCGAGCTTTAATGAATTGCATTTGCAGTGTCTCACCTTTAACTCAGTTACCCACTAATTAGACCTTCCATAAAATATGATAAAAATCTCAGGAACTCGTATAAATTTAAAAAAAAAGTAGAACAGATTTCACTTTCTATTCACATTATTTCAAACAAGTGTCACTCAGTCACTGGATAGAGTCAGTTGTATCTTAATATGAAATGCCAAAAACTTGTTGTGATTTATCCACAGATGTGATGGGAAAAACTGGGAAACCAACCTCACATCCATTTTAAAGGCTCTGTGTAAAGATTCCCCCAGTCTGGTCCACGTCACAGTCACTGTACACTAGTGCTCCTCCACAGAGCTTGCAACCCTGCTCCGACAGCAAAGGGTTTTCTGGCTTATGCAGATCACACTAAAGAGTGGGTCAGTTCTCTGACCTATCAATTAAGTGAACTGAGGCATCAATTCCACTGCAGCTGAACTAATGCTTCCCTTCCTCATGGTATGCTGGGAGGCTACAGACCCTCCATGAGTAGATGGGACTCCTCTACAAGCAGAGAGCACCTATACACAGCCCTAAACCAGGCAGGGCAGAAGCTTTGAGGACTGCAGCCTTTCTGCTGCCAGCGTTTGCAGCAGTAGCCGCTGCACAGCACATCACAGGGAGGCACTGTGGAACTGCCCTCTCCTCCTCTGCCTTCCCACCCCAGTTCACCTCTCCCTGTGTCCAGCTCAGCACAGACCCATCTTCAGAGTAGGTCACTGGGGCTGGTCCACTTAAGTAAATGAAAGCAGAATTGAATCACCAGTTTTTCAAGGGACTTCCCTATGAAAATGGCTTTTTTTTTTTACATAATGCTGCTGCGTGTGCCCAAAATGTATAAGCTGAAGAGTGTTTCTCTGCAGCAAGCTCTGGCTGAGAATTTACTTTCTTCTTCTGCAGATTCCCCCAGGATCTACTCCATTTCCTTCTGCTCATTGTGCAATTAAGAACTGAAATGGGAATGTCATTGTTCAACCCAATACCGATGCCTCTGTGGACGGGCACTTCATTTCTCTCATACCTGTTGTAATGTCAATCCCCACATCTGTTCCCCTGGTGCACTGCCGTACTGTGCTGGTGAGAAAGTCATTACCCTTCTCAGGGAATAGCTACGTGGCATGCAGTTGTCAGAGGCCTGAAAAGACAAAAATGTGTTACTTTTGAAGCAAGAAAAAAAAATGGGAAAGCAATTTTTGGAAGCTGCAGCAGTTTTCTCAAGGACAGCTGTAAATGGCACTTACTGCATTCAAATGGAAGCCAGCAATAATGACAAGAAAGCAACAAATAAACAAGTCAACAACAATGCCAACCAAAAAATATTCTGCTGCCAAGAAAATGCTTTATTTCTCATTAGCATAATTATTACTTAGAGTTTCAACTCCAAATGCCACAAACAATTTAAAAGTTATGTTACACTTAAATATTTTGTCCTTTTTTTGGCAAAAAGGCCAAAAAAGGCAGCCATGGAAAGCAGAATACAAAAGCCATCACTCCCTTGCTCTATAAAGTTATCTCCCTCATTTGAGGAATTACCTTCTTGCATTGCCAGGCTGATGGCAGCTCCAAACCTGATAGAAACCAACACAATCCCCCTGACGTAGAGGGAGTTGTGCCAACTTGAAGCAGCAGAAACTTTTCGATTTTTAAGATGCTGAAAACAGAACCAAGGTTTTTCACTGAAGAGAATTTCATTTCAAGAGGCACAGAGCTAAGATCTGGTCAAGGAAAATTCCTTAGGCTGTTTTTCATGGATATTGCTTTATCATCTTATTTCCCCAGACCTTACAGTGTACATACACTCAACCTGGGGACCCAGAGAGCTTGTGAGCAGGAGTTTGGTGTCAGCTTGTAAGGAAGCAAAAGAGCGAGCAGTTGGGACTCGCTCAAGCGAGAAAAAAGCGAAAGGACTGCATTTCATAGTCTTCCCAGTCCTCCTCGAGGCACTGCTTTTAAGTGTGTATAAAATTATCACATATACCTCCAAATATAATCTCAGATTTAGGCGTGAAAAATCTACATGAGGACAGTAATTTTTACCTAGCCTGGTGCATTCCCTTTAACTAGGAAAATAGGTACAGGTGTTTTGAAAAGCAATTACATTCTTGAGGCTTTTACTGAACAGTATATTTCTGCCTAAATACTGCATTTTCTGCTTTTAAGGATGGTCCACATCGTTTCCAACATAAATTTAAGGGAGCTTTGCCGGTAGCTTCCCTGGGATTAAAGTCCTGAAGTTGAGCAAGTCACGTATAATGGATTCACCTTCTGAGAAGTCCCATCAATTAAAAACAAGGTATGCTGGAGGAAAGTGCTCTGGCAGTGTCTCACCATCTGAAGGACTTTCAGAGTGAAGTCCACCCATGTTTTATTGCAGGGGGCTGCTGGAGCATTACCTTTGAAAGTTGGTTCTTATGCATGACAAATGCTTTCAGCTTAAAAAGCTATGGACTATGGTAGGCACCAAATTGCTGCAATGCTGCTGTGGCTTTTCTTGAGTCTATTGATAGCTGGTGGCTATAATTAGCAGAGCCCTTTATGCAACTATAATGTCCCTGAGAGAAATCAATGCTGCAGCATTGTTTTACCTTCCTTCCCTTACCTAGACTTCTGTAAATTGAAATGCAAATGCAGCCACAAACAGCAGGCTTTGAACCATATTTTATAGAGCTTTGCTAATGTATTACAATGTTTCAGCTGTGCTACAAGATGGTGGGGAATAAAGATGTGTGTATGCTCATATAATTGCCTGGGGACACCAGGATTGGAAATCTTTAACAGGTTAGACAGATGTTTATCAGGTATGACACCATATCATTTATCCGGTTGGTTGGTCTAGAAGCCCTCCAGAGGTCCCTATTTTCCTCATGTCGCAATGATTCTGTCCATGTGGGATGATCATGTTACCTACGAATAGTTTGGTAAACTGGAGGACCAATAAAGCTTAATTGGGCTCCTGTGTGGATTCCCTTATACCTAATAAAGTGGATGGTGCTTACAATACTTTCAGAAAAAGCATGTACAGAAAATTCTCCCTCCACATATTTTTCTGTTGTTGTAAACCTTATAGGACCAGAATACCTTTGAGACCTCCAAAGATTTGATTGAAATTGGCTGTTTCGTACAATAGTTATTAGACAAGGGCTGATACACCTGCATGCAAGCAGGCACAGAGGGTGATTGTGTGTGCCTTGTTACACCATGAGATCAAGTTGAAATGCAAAGCTGGTGCAGCAACCTTATCTGGCAATTTAACAAATGACTGCTTTGCAGGGGAAACGGGAAGATGTACATAAGGTTTTAACTATACTGATTATGGAGTTGATTTTTTAGTGCATTGAAGCCACAATTTTGTGATAATCAGGCAATCCAAAGCTATCAGAAGCTCTTCTTAACATTTTCTCATTTATTTTGTGTCACTGGATTAGGGTAAAGGAACCTGAGTGTACCAATGTATCTGATTCCTTTATAGTTATTATCACTGCCAAAACAACTAAGGACTGTAATATGCGCTAAGGGGTTATTAAGTGGGATTAGAATAAGGCATGGATTAGTGGCATGAATTTTATGTGGAATTTTATTTTCATGTGCTTCAACGCCACCTACACCTGAAGGCAGGGTGAGGACTGCAGGTGATAAACTTGTGCATGAGTTCAGTGCTGATGATTTCTACTTATAGATAGTAGAAGTCTTGGGGTTGTATTTGACCTTCTGTGTAACAATGCAAGAGTGTATCCACTCTAACACCTCCTACCAGAAAAGCACAGGAGAATGTACCAAGGAATGTTAGTTACCTGTGTTTTCCTAAATCTCTCTCAAAAGTGAAAAGTAAAAGGCAGGAGTTGAGTGGGGAAGTTCTCTGAGTCTCAAAGGTTGTTGCAATCATTAAAAAGTGGGTCTGATCCCTGAAAACATGGAAGAGGGATCACATCAGGGAAGGCATCCTCGTCAGGGCAGACAGCGATGCATTTCACATCCTGTGGAGGAAGAAACTATGCCTCTCTTCCCCCATCTTCTGCTGACACAAGAGGGAAGGCCAGTAAAGTCACAGGAATCACGCTGAGACCAGGTCAGAGGAGCTAATGGGACACTATGTGGATCTGTCTAAAGAAGTACAAGGTATTAAACCAAAACTGACCAAGAGATTCCAGTTTGTCTTTCTGCTGTGGTCCTTGATTTTCCCAACTGGTGCACTGCTTGCTCTCTCAGTGTTTGTATTATACAGTTTCATGAAAATCTGTCCCCAGGGTTTCTGAACAAGAAAGATGTAGCTGACCAGCCGGTGTTCGTGGCAGAATTAGATGGAAATATTTTGCTCAGCTATCTTTCATTTGCCTGCAGTAGGTCTTCCCTTCTGACCAAATGCCAAAATGCTGCCTGTAAAATAACAAGTGGGATGTACATGGGAGTTCAAAACTGAAAACAGGCTAAGGAAAATATCTGCCACCAATGGCTGCCGCAGATTTTTCCAGAGAGGCTAAAGCTGTTAAAACTGTCACTCAAGCTTCTCCTGCCTTCCTCTGCACGCATGTATTAAGAAGAACCAAGCAGTGGAAGCCACTGAGATTTGATGTTCCTAGCTTGATTCCAGCTGATTTAATGGGTAGGGTGGAGGCCAGTGGGAGCAGGCCCTGGAAGCATAAATTAATACAGATTATTAGTCTGTTCAGTGGCTTGGGGTCTTCTGTTGTGCCATCTTACCCACTGACGGCTTTTGCTGGTCTCTGAGATGGGAGGTGATGAGGCTGTATGCCTGTTTCCAGACTGACCTGGAGTTTGAGATCTCTGCCTTTACTCCAGTTCAAAATGGTGAGTGAAACGTGCTGCCTGAGTGCTGCCCACCCCTCTGCCCTTTTCTGGGGTGTTTCTGCAGAGCTGGAAGGGTGGACACAGTGTGCTGCTGGGAACGGCAGCACACAGCCAGCTCTGTCCCAGCTGGGCTGCTTAGGAAGGGCAGAGCAGCAAAGAAAAGACTTTCTTCTGGTTTTTTTTGGTATGTTTGTTTTTAATTAGCAGTCTATAGGAAAAACTGTATGCAAAATAGTTTTTCCCTTGCTTTCTTAAACTCCCTGGTGCCACCGGTTGATAGCACATGGTGTGCTAATGCTGGATACAAGCCCACAGTAGCCAGGGTAGGTAGCGTTTTAACATTTCATACATGGTCTGCTTGTCGGAGCTGTTTTCTCTCTTTTCACACCAGTACACCAGGGCTTTCCTTCTGCAACGACTGGAACGCTCCGTGCACACTACGCTGTGTACACTCACTCCACACTGCTTTCAGAGCCCAGGCAGTGGATGCAAATGAACCAGGATGCATAAATCATCAGCAGTGAGTGAAGAAGGCAAGGCTGGTATGCAACAGAAGGATGAACCACTGGTCTCTGCATATCTTATTGTCTTGTCCTCCCACTGGCTATTTTAGCAGATTGATCCTATTTCTGGAGCTTTTTGAGGTATACCAGCTCTACAGTTCCCTGCTGGTTCCTGTTAACAAAACAAATTCTTGCCGGGGATCATTTCTGATTAAAGGACTAAGGCACAAGGATGAAGTTTAGAGAGAAACACTTTTTATTTCCTAGTCTTTAGATACATGAAAGATGTCTTCTTAGCTCTGAAGTCAGGAAAACCATATCTGTGCTGATATGTGTTGTGTTTGCTTCATCCAGCTGCTGAAGAAAAGAGGTTTCACTCCCTTTGAAGTGTACCCTTCTGAGCTTAGTGCTGGTACAAGCAGCTGAAGTGGCAGCTTTGCCCTTTGAAGATGCCTTATTTCTGTCTCAGAGTTTCCTTCATTTTTTCCCTTGGAAGCTGATGGAGTTAAGGGAATACAGGGGCAGCGTGAATTCAATATCAGTAAGGCTCTAATGTCTTGGTAATAAGAACACTGGAATAACCTGAGTGGAGCAGTAGCATCAGCAGCGGCAGATTTCATCACACCCGTCTCTGATGGAAAACACTTTATTTCCCCTGGTCTCTCCATGGAGTGTTGTAGTGTGAAACAAAGGGGGACTTTCACATCACCTGCATCGAAGCACTAGTTCAGATGCCCAGGTGAATGGGTTGGCTCCCCTCAGTGACTCCTGGATCTTCATTTATACTATTGCCTTCTGGAGGTGACTCCCTCACCATGACTACAGAGGGATGAATCTTGTAACTTAGCACTACCATTAGGTACATAAAGCCAGATGTTGCAAACACTCCACAGAGCCCCGTCAAATCTATTCAGACTCCACAACTCCTCTTGCTCCTTTGAGATATGTATTACTGGAGCCATTACATCATGTATTTTACATTTTCCAATTACTCTTTCTGTGTTTTTAATCAGCAATTAATTTTACAGCATCATTCTGACTTCCTGATTATTCAAACTTCTTTTCTTTATTTAATACACTATTGACAGATGTAAAACCAAAAAAAGCCAGCCTCTTGCAGCCATTTTAAGTCATTAATTTCATCCATTTCTCGTTTTTAATTGCTCTGTTATCTCTCTAGCTTCATTCTAACTCCAATATATTAGCGGGAAAAAAAACCCAAACCAACCTTCTGGTTTCTCCTAGCCCCTTTGTCTAACAGTAACTCATTCTGGGGTTTTAATTGCATTTTTAATTAAGGCTGATACAACCCTATTGGCTCCCAGCCTTTCATCATGCACAGTATTTTTTAGCATGCAATGCAGTGCAAGCTAGTCGGCAGGGACAGCCTCTCACAGAGGCTGTACGGACAGAGCAGAGCACGTAACGCTGTCTGCTTTAAGAACCTGGGAAGGGAATAAGATGTTAGTTAATTTCTTATCTATCTCACACATTTGGGTTTAATTTAGTCACCTCATTGCTCAGTTCTCTGCCTATAAAATATCCTCTCTTATAAGTTAGTTGTGTGATTTACCAAAATCCTTGTGCCTTGGTTTAATCACCCTGCCATTAATCAGCAGGTTCTTTGGCACCGGCCCTCACACAGGCACCAAACAGCCCTGCCCCAGCCCTAGCACCTCTGGCATTTGCAGGATGCCAGGATGGCTTCCTTCTCTCGCGTGCGTGCCACTAACCCACATCAGCTGCCTGCCCGTACCCAAAACCCTTATCTACTGCACAGAGCCTAGGAACAGATAAAGCGATGTGGCTGCCTGTCCGTACCTGTCATGGTGTAACCCCAGCTGGCAACCAAGCCCCACACAGCTGCTCGCTCGCTCCCCCCTGCTGCGATGGGGAAGAGAATCAGATGAGTAAAAGTGAGAAAACTTGTGGGTCGAGATAAAGACAGTTTAATAGGTGAAGCAAAAGCCGCGCACACAAGCAAAGCAAAACAAGGAATTCATTCACTATTTCCCATGGGCAGGCAGGTGTTCAGCCATCTCCAGACGGGCTCCATCACGCATCATGGTTACTTGGGAAGACAAAAAAACATCGCTCCGAACGTCCCCCCCTTCCTTCTTCTTACTCCAGCTTTATGGTGTGGAATATCCCTTTGGTCAGTCAGGGTCAGCTGTCCCAGCTGTGTCCCCTCCCAACTTCTTGTGCACCCCCCCCCCCACTCGCTGGTGGGGTGATGTGAGAGGCAGAAAAGGCCTTGACCCTGTGTAAGCCCTGCTCAGCAGTAACGAAAACATCCCTGTGTTAGCAACACTGTTTTGGTCACAAATCCAAAACATAGCCCCGTACTAGCTACTAGGAAGAAAATTAACTCTATCCCAGCCAAAACCAGCACACTACCTAAACCTTCCCCTTCCTCTACCTGTGTTTGTACATCCTTCATGTGACCCAGGACAAGGGGACATGCTCTCACCTGCAAACAGAGAGAAAACCCATCCTGTCCCTGCTGAGTTTTGCGGTTGTACCACCTTAAGCAGAGCAGTTGTACGCCAGTAACGCCTAGCTAGTCTAAAGGGCACCTATCATAGGTGGGTTCAGTGATTCACTATTACTTCCCTGTATGTGACTCATCTCTCTGACCCTGTGCTAACATAAAGTCCAGATTTGTGTTAATAGGAGATGTGTTTAAACAGTTGTAAGTGAACGCTCTTGACACTGTGGTCATTAAAAATGGCATTATTTCATTTCCAAGGGCTCAGAGATTTTAGCTTTCATATCCTAGCCAAATTCTAACTTGAGTATTTACTTTTTGCATCTCGGAATGGTTTCTGTCATTTTTACTGGCAACTACAGTTTCACTTCCCACCCTAAATCCTATCGGGTTGCTCATATGCTGTATACAGTGCCACACAGAATGGAGCTTTTAGTGCATTTGTATATTTAGAAAATATTTTGAGAAGAAAACCCACTGTGTCATGTTCAAATATAAGAATATTTCTTATTAGTAATTTATTTATTCCTCCAACTGTTCTGAGAGGCACTGGTGTTTATAAAATGCTCTGAGTTTTTCTGATGAAACAAGAGCTGTAAGAACAGTCACTGCTTTTAATCACAAATGAACTTGAAGTGTCATAATTACTTTGCCTCCAGATTCACCTGATTTCACAATGCATTAGAAAAACATAACTAGCTATACGACTGCAGGGTAATTAGTTCAGTAAAAGCAAGAATGGACTTCTTGTAAAACAAGCTGATACACTTCATTTATTTCAGCTTCTTCAGGAAAATCTATTCAGAAAGAAATTAATTACCTAAGTTTCTCACTGGTAGCCAGGAGCTTCTGAAGACCACCGAGCCAGGAGCTGACTCAAGTACAGTATTTGGGGCACTGGTATCAGACTGAGCCTTTCCCATAGTGAACCCCCTGGCCAGGCTCTGAGAAACAACTGGTCACAGGTTGGAGCCCACAGGTTCCCCCTGCCTGATGGGGACAATCCCAACAATGAGGTATGGAGCAGCTGCACAGAATAATTCTAAGAATAATTCATAAATAACTTCCAAAAAATTATTAGCATTTCAGAGTTAGTTTCCAGAGAAAACCTACCCGCTCTGATATGGCACCCAGCAAGGTTTAGTCCTGTGAGTCTATCTCTCAGAAGATGTTTATCCAACAAAAATGTCAGGAATTAGACAAGTCCCAAATACCAACTGTTCAGTGGCTGTTATGCCCTGGAGCCATTCATATTCACAGGCATTCCATGAATAAAGAGATATTTTTCTCCAAGGAATAAAATAATCACAGGCTAATGTTATATAAATAACTGTAATACCAGTTCTTTCTCTTTCCCTTAAAAGCATACAGGATCAGATAGAAAGGGTTTCAAAGCCCAAACAAACTTTCTTCCAGGCAGCAGAATACCAGGGTACAAAATGTAAGTGAGGCTTATCCATTCATCACAGCTAGTTTTTCTCAGATTGCATAGACACCTGTACAATCATGCTTTGTATGAACTTACTCAAGCTACCACCAAGCTCCCTAGGTTTCTCACTGAGAATCACTGCTGAAATACAACCCTTAAACTTTCCTTACCAAGGGGGAAAAAAAAAAAAAAAAAAAAAAAGTGGGTTCTCTGGGAAAGGATGAGGAATAGACAATTAGAGGCAAGCTGCCCTCTTACCAGAAACTAAGCTTAGCTCTATGCTGAATCATGAATAAGGCTCAGTGACTATAAAGCAACAGACGTTCGTAGTGTTTTGGCTCATCAGACTCGGTGCTGCAGAGCAGAAACACATGAGTTGAGCTGGTTTCACAGGGGGACTTAACGTCTCCTAACAGTGCACTTGCAGGTCTTACCAGCTCAGGCACAAAGCCCTCTAAAAATCACTACATTGCTTCTGCACCCAAGCTTAACACCTACATACATGCTGTTCAGCAGGGATCACAAATTATCAATCCTTGTGATGTTGTCCAAGATGGCATATCCAAATGACATACAAAGAGCTTTAGTTTTGATTGTAAAGAATATTTCTGCCTTCTGAGCAGTTGGGACAGATAGATGACAGCAGTATTTGTAAGTAAAATCTTTGGCCTCTGTATCTTTGGGAGGTAATTGAGACAGCCAGGTTTAGTGACATTTCTTAGAACTTCACCAAACCACTTTTAGAAGCTTTTAATGTGTGATTATTTGTAAAGCCCTGTTAGTGATTCATTAATGTCATTAATTTCTTTATCAATCCTTGAGTTTCACAATATTCATGCTTACTGACACATGCATACTAAATTTCTTCAGCTGTCTCCTTTCTACTTTTTCTGGATAATAAAAGCTTTGCTTTCTAAGTGTTTTTCCTTTTTTTTATTTTCATTACTTTTTCCTTTGAAAAAGCATTTCAAAAGAACTGTTCGATACAACAATATTTATCAGAAAATGATAATGCTTGCAGGCTTTTAAAGCACCCCGTGGAGTTTAAAGGAGAATTGCATCTTCTGTAGAATGTCACGGGAAGTCTCAAGACAATCGCCAAAGGATATTCATAACCGTTCAGATGTTTCAATGGTAATTTTCAGTAGAACCTTTTGAATGTGTCTATAATTATCTTGTAACTTTAATAAGGCCTCTTGGGACAATCTTAGCTCACTCTATTTGTTCATAAATTTGTTGTGCTCCATTTCCTTGAAAGTTTATGATCTGAAGGCTAGATTGTTACACGGCCAAGACCTTTCCCTCTACATTATTTGGGTAATATTAATGCGCCTTAGCATGAGCATATAGAATCATAGAATCATAGAATGGTTTCGGCTGGAAGGGACCTTAAAGATCATCTAGTTCCAACCCCCCAGCCATGAGCAAGGACACCTTTCCACTAGACCAGGTTGCTCAAAGCCCCATCCAACCTGGCCTTGAACACCGCCAGGGAGGGGCATCCACAACTTCTCTGGGTAACCTGTTCCAGTGTCTCACTACCCTCACAGTCAAGAATTTCTTCCTAAGATCTAATCTAAATCTACCCTCTTTCAGTTTAAAACCTTTCCCCCTCGTCCTGTCACTACTTGCCCTTGTAAAAAGCCCCTCTTCTGCTTTTCTGTAGGCCCCCTTCAGGTACTGGAAGGCTGCTAGAAGGTCTCCCCGGAGCCTTCTCTTCTCCAGGCTGAACAACCCCAACTCTCTCAGCCTGTCTTCATAGGAGAGGCGCTCCAGCCCTCTGATCATCTTCATGGCCCTCCTCTGGACTCACTCCAACAGCTCCATGTCCTTCTTATGTTGGGGGCCCCAGAGCTGGACGCAGTACTCCAGGTGGGGTCTCATGAGAGCGGAGTAGAGGGGCAGAATCACCTCCCTTGAACTGCTGGCCACGCTTCTTTTGATGCAGCCCAGGATACGGTTGGCCTTCTGGGCTGCAAGCACACATTGCCAGCTCATGTTGAGCTTCTCATCAACCATCACCCCCAAGTCCTTCTCCTCAGGGCTGCTCTCAATCCATTCTCCGCCCAGCCTGTATTTGTGCTTGGGATTGCCCCAACCCACATGCAGGACCTTGCACTTGGCCTTGTTGAACTTCATGCGGTTTGCACAGGCCCAGCTCTCAATCCTGTCGAGGTCACTCTGGATGGCATCCCTTCCCTCCAGCGTGTCGACTACACCACACAGCTTGGTGTCGTCGGCAAATTTGCTGAGGGCGCACTCAATCCCATTGTCTGTGTCACCGACAAAGATGTTAAACAGGACCGGTCCCAATACCAACCCCTGAGGAACGCCACTCGTCACTGGTGTCCACTTGGACATCGAGCCATTGACCGTAACTCTTTGAGTGCAACCATCCAGACAATTCGTTATCCACCGAGTGGTCCATCTGTCAAGTCCATATAGGTAAAAAAGGAAATTAGGTACTATCTATTTGTGTTTGAGAAGACACAAATAATGTGTCCAAGAAGACACACAGACGAGACTTTCAAAGTCAAGGGACAGAACCACTTCTTTGGTTTCAGTGGGTGTCGAGCCAGGCTGTTTTCAGAAGGAGAAGTTTCTTTTCAATTTTTCCACCTTTGAGTAATCTCTGTAAACCTCTCTTGGCTTCTTCCTGTCCTTTGCATTTTCTCTGTTCACCTAGTTTTAAATAACCAGACAGACACTCTATTATAGTTCAATTTCTTCTTCAATATTGATTTTTTTTTAGACTGACGTATGATTTGCTCCCATGGCTGTTTGCAGTGACAGATCTTTGGAGGCAGGAGTTCTTGATAGAAGAAATTGTGTTGTTTCATCCAGCCACATTGTCTGGAAGCCAGGAGGGCCAGGCAGGCTGGGTCACCCAAGCTCCTTGCGCTGTAAATGATGGCTCTACTTACATGACAATTTAGTGAAAGTCCACTGTATATGTCCTAATTAGATCTGAAATATCTGAACTCACCATTGTATGGTACAAAATGTGCTAAAGTGGGAGATGCTGCCTTACCCATCTAATGTCAAAAATGTTCTTTTTTCTTCTTATGCCAGAGTTTGAAGTTAACAGTTTAATTAGGTTACAGTTTCAAGTACAGTCAGAATTCATTTGGGCTGAGGTGTGACTTTCACAGTTCATTCCTGACTAACAAGAGGAAATATTTCTTCTGAAAATCAGAGGTCCTGAAGGGAAAATATTTCCACTACATTATATTTTAATTTGTTTAAACACAAATCCAGCAGAGGCTGAACACCTGAGAAAGAGCAGTACACGGTGGAGGGGCAGGTGCAGCTCTGCTCTTCTCAGGGATGGAAGCACCCACATCTAAAATGCAGGTGGGATAAACCATCTACATTGGTCTTGTTTACTCTGATCAATGCTGGATAATGATCTGACCGTGTGCATCTCTACTGCCCATTCCCTCCACTCCCTGTCACTGCTCAGACACTGATTTGGGGGCGGTATCTGAGCTGGTTAAATGTTAGAAGTGGACTGGCAGATGAGGGGGAAAGGATCATGGAGGCTTCCCAGCGCTGTGGCTGCTACTACAGGAGTGCACATCACCAGGACTCACGGCAGAGAGCCGAGGGGGCCAGGGGGCACAACAGCTCCCTCGTGTCCCTCTCCTCTGCCCAGCTATCCACCCTATTCACACACCACGTGCTGTGGGTGTACCCAGAAGGCATTAAAGCACAGCAATGTCTTGATAACTAAATGAAATATCAATATGATGTCACCAGTTTCTTTAAGAGAAACTTTTTACTCTTGTTTCTTTTTCAAAAAACAAGCCTCAATTTGGAAACAGCCATCACAAGCGGACAAGTAAAAAATGTAACCTTGTAAGTGATGGCATTATTGTGGTATTACAGATAATGAAAAAAACCCAACAACATCTGGTCAGTTAGCATCTTTTCTGCAAAAGCACAGACATATAAATATCTATAAATATAAATATAAATACTAATAACCTTTTTTCTTTATTTATATAGTAAGACCACAGAACAAAAGAAAAGATTACAATTGCTGAAATCCCACTACTGTTTATAAGGAGTAAATAGCACTTCATATATACAAGCATCACTTGTAAAACATGAAATAGAGACATTTATAGTAAAATTCTGTACTATCCTTAGCTACAGATGAATCATTTTCCTCCCAAACTTACAGTACGCAACAATACATACAGAAAAGCAAATGATAACAAATTATGCTACAGGAATGAGAAGAAACTAGTCAACAACTGCATCAACTATTAGGTTATCTTTTATAGCTAATATAAAGACATACTCTCCTGAAAGCATGCCATGGGGCTGTAATATTCATAAGCAGAAGGCTATATTCTAAAACTTTATACTTCATAAGGACTACAGTCTGCAGAAATGATAAAATGCACTGAAAGGAGTGACATTTAAATCTAATTATAGACAGATTTTCAAACGCAGCAGACAATGTAATTTCCTCTGTAGTTTAGTGAAGCCACATTTAAAACAGTTTTCTTGATTATTCTACTTTCATAACCAAAGCCATTTCAATATAAAATGATGAGGTGATAACTCAGTTTTCTGCTTTAACATCAAGCAGAAGAAATACGTCTTAGGGTGTTCATTTGGGGGGCTGGAGGGGAGAGCTTTTCCTGCTGCCAAGCACTGTGTCATTTGTCAACAACTTGAGATATAAAAGAAGTACCTTGGGAGCAAAGTCACAAAAGTATATTGCACAATTTATGTAAAATGCTGTGATATATATTTTTCATAAATATTTAATGCTTTAGGATAGTTACATCCAGCTTTTCTTTCAATCTGAACTTCCCAGAAGACAGGCAGGATTTATACGATCCTGCGGTAACAGTACCTTTTGTTCTCCCAAAATAATGTCTGTCTATCTATCACACAATATGAATGGGAACATCTAAGCAGACAGAAGCCTGTGGCTGAAAGTTTCGGAGAGCCTACCTTCAAGTTTCTGAATTGGTGTTTAGGAAACTAACCACAAGCCGCTTGGCTTCCCTAAGGTGCCATGCTGTTACAGGTCCTTCTGTGTAATGCTCCTTCGTGTCTGTTGTCCCCTTTGCCTGGGGAAATAGTCATACATGGGCCACATATTGCCGTATGGGAAGAGGCAGCATACCAGCAGCTGGGATGTCCCTGGTGTATGTCATACATTTCCACCACAGCCTGGACGCCACAAGAAATCACTAAGGCCAGCTCTCCCAGAAGTGTTACGCTGGAAGGTAAGAGCTACACACCAAAAGGATTTTTCACCTGCTGATACTTAAACTGAAAATAACCGTTATTTCTTAGTGTGGGATAATGGTGGGAGACTGGAGGCTCAGGTGCCACACTGCGGTATTAGCAGGGGATGGTGTCATGTAGAAAGGGCCAAGAGAGTAGCTGGGACACGGGTGAGTTTTGGACATGCCTGCATGCGTGCAAACATTCAGAAAAGCCTGCACAAAGTACCACCAGATAAAGAGTGTAGCCCAGAAAAGGAGCAAGGTAAGACCCTGCTGGGGGACAACACTTGCTGGCAGATGCCAGCTTGGAAAATTGGACATCCCTTCTACACGCTGTATAAAAATACACTTTGCCTGTGCTTTGTACACAGACTTATTTGCCGGCAGCAAACACCTGATTCTATCATTGTTTTCTCCTCCAAGCAGGACTAGGGCCCCAAATACCAGCTCGTGACTCCTGTCACTGGGGATGAGAGGTTTAGGAGGCAGGCAAGTGCTTCATGAGATTACAAAAAAATTACCACTATGAACTGTGCATGTCAGCTTCCTAATGATTTCAGTAGGGCTTTGCTGGCGCTCTTGACTACGGTATTAAATGCCTGTTTGCATCTCTTGGTGACTGGGGTTCAAAGTGATCTTCTGTTTCTATGACTCTATTTTCCAGATATAAAATGAGGAAAAGAGTCTTCCTCACTCAAAAGCTGTTGAGAGATTAAAAGCACTGAAACTTTCACTCTTTTTAGTGCTAAAAATCATTAAGCTGCTCAGTAATTCTAACACAATAATACCATATAACAACTTAGATAAATTTGATGGCTGAATAGATTTGATAATAGCATGAGGATATAATTATGCAATAACATACTGAGGAGAAAGTTCTTTGCAACCCTGGACCTAATTGCTATGGTTTTGTGTAGCAGGAATAACCATCATCATTTTCATCATCTATGTAATTCCTTTCAATCTCAGCCATTCTGTGATGCTTGTCGTTATTATTAGCTGACAAGTAGTACTTCTCTTCTAGGTGCCTTAAAGAGTTTAAGGCAACTCTGCAAGATTCTTTACTGGTTTTGCATAGGGGAGATTTGTCTTCACTGGTATTCTGACAGGAGAAAATTCAGCCTCTAGCTGCTGGATTCTTCTTATCTTCTCATGCTTGTTTCCTTTGTGTGACTGGACTGAGAATCCTTTGAGGACTGAGGGGGCTGTTCAGCACTAACCTAAATGCTTAATATCAGTGAAGCTTAATGTTTAATGTGTATCACCATGCATCATTCTTACAAATATCTTGCTGGAACTGTCTTTTATTATAGTCTGACTCTTCTCTGTTTGGGCTCCTTGGAACTTACTGCACCTTATGTTTCATTAGTTGTAATCAAAATCCAAATTAACTGAAGAAGATTATATAGCCCATGAGCTACTTCTTCTATAAACAATACTTTCCCCTTCAATTCAGTAATGGATTTTGGATGTACTGAATTTCATCAGGAGATTCACTTTTGCTCACCAGCACTGGTTTGCACCATCACAGGTAAGTTGTACTCTACAGATACAGCTTTTCCAAAAAGAAACATTTCATGTGGTGTGGTAGCCACACAGCATATGAAGGCCTTTGTGTTTTATAGTCAAGCTTGACATGGTAAGAATTTAACTGTAGTGAAATAGAAGACACCAGTACAATGTGAAAACAATTTATTGGTCCTTACTGACTAATAATATTAAAAGTTATTCTATTACCCAGTAATATTAGGGTTTTTTTCTTCCTCTTCTCTTCTCTGCGCACTGCCTAGAAAAATACTTCCCTCTACTTAGTAGCAAGAGTAATTGCCATTGTGGCAATATATCTGATTACTATTAATTACAACTTTAATATTAATTATTAATAGTTTGATTGCTTTATGTTGATGAGAGATCTGATGTTGACTTGAAAAGAAAACAGAGGTCCATCTAAAGCATGAAGCCTGTCAGGAAGATTGTTCCTAACACTAAGTTGTATATATACTCTCCTGGAATTCATTTCACATCAAATAAATTTAATTGGAAAACACATACTAATGGTAAATTCTGCAGCCCCGTTTAAGATTTAATCGTTTGTTATTTGCATGGAGGTAATGTTAGGACTTCATTAACAAAAGGACAGCTTGAAAAATATACATAGTGCTAATTTTATTTCCTTTTCCTGTTTATGAAAATATAGTTCTAAATTCACTTTGTGGGGTATGTAGGAGAAGAGGGCTTTAGCTAGGAGTGCAAATGGGCACAGGTACCATTAATTTAAACAAAGAAGTGGGGGAGGTAGAGAAAATCATAATGCAGCATAAAATCAGAATCCGTAATTGGCAATGTTCAAAAGGGTTGCAAATGTTCGTTCCCAGCCTCATCTTCTCAAAGTATTTTGTAGCTGTGTCTTAAAATCAGGTGTGAGAGATCAGAAGAGAAACAGTAGCACTGTGAGAAATGTTTTTTTTTTTCCCCTGGAAACTGCTTTTTCAGTCTTTTATTCTTTATTCCTGGTAAGGTTAAAGACTTTTTGAAGGATAGCAGGCTGGATTCTGGGAAAGAGATTTCAAGAGGAAGGAAGGAATGATCTTCTTCTACCATATGTTGTAATTGTTTCCCCAGACAGAACAGGATCAGGTCACCGATACTTGTTTTGCTACAATAGTAAGAAAAGACAGATTTTTTGGGGGGTGGGGGGTGGTGCTGGTGTTTTTTAATCACTTTATGCATTTCTGAAAGTACAGGGGTGTCCTGGTTTCAGCTGGAATAGAGCTAAAAAACTGTCGGGTTTTTAACTGAGTTTTTTCTGGATAGACTTACATTTTAAGCCATTTATTTAACAGACTGTAGGCCAGACATTCTTTATATTTCTTTCTCATGCCCTCATGAACATCTGGTAAATGTTACAAGAGTGTACAGTGCACTCTGGCAGAAGTGGATAAAAATACTATTGTATTCTATTAAAAATTAATCAACCCAATAGCATTAAATCCCCTCATATTAAAGTTTTCTTACTTCACAGAACTTTTCCCCTTGTTCTGTGATGTTCTTTCTATCCAAGTGTCTCTGTTTGGGGAAAAGTGTAGAATTTGGCCTTGCTGAAATTGTAATTTTCTTAAATCTAAAACACCTCCCATGATTCAAGATTTGCAAAGGTATCTTGAGCTGAGTGACAAAATTGTCCTTTTGTACTTCTGATAGGTTTGTTAGGTTGATTGAGAGTCAGTGGGTGAAAATTCACCCACTCAATTCAGTTTTGATTGATGAGTCAGAAGACACAGTTGAGGAAAAGTAGGACACTGCAGCTTGTGTTCCCTCTAAGTGGATAAAAATAAAGGACTAAATTTTCAAAAGATTCAGGTCACTGAAGTAGGCTTTGGTATTCATTATAGCAGGTGCATGTGGCAATAGTACCCATGGGCTGTTGCAGACGTTGGTTCAGCAAGGCAATGGACTGCACTTATTAAAATTTAACTCTGCTGAGACAGAAGGGTTGCCTGGAAAATTAACCTGTCCAAATAGCATGGCTAGGTGGGAGTATCACAGATTAGATGGTTTTGCTTTTGTTTCTTCATCTGTGAATAGTGACTCCTGCTTACTTCCTTGTGGTAATGTGGGCCTCCAGCAATGAAGAATAAGTGCCGTGACTGAGAGTTTCTGGTACAGTGTGTTGTTCTGTGCTGCACTCCCAGTGCAGAGGCATCAAGCCTCTGAGCTATCAGGGCTAACCACAGGCAGAGATGGATTTGCCCTGCAGGAATGACAAGGGAAGGGTGCCTGTTTCAGTGCTCACCCCACCATGTGCTGGCTGTAAAGCGTGTTCCTAGGGAAGAGGGTTGCCTGGGTTCTCCATCCCGCTAGGACAGTTGTAGGAAAGAGTTGGAGCTCATGCCAGCCTACAGATAAACATGAAGCTCCTTCAAACTGTAGGATCCACTCAGCACAGGAAATATCCAAGGTCAGACACGAGGGTAGTTCTGAGGTATAGCTGAGGGTCTGGGTTAGAGTGTGTTTCATGTGTTAGAGACTGGCAACGATCGGTAAGATGGGTCTCTCTTTAGAATTTAAATTCTCTAGAAGTCTAGAGCCCTGCAAAGCCAGATTGCTGTACACCCTAGCTATCAGCTATGGCTGCAGCAGGAAAGAGAAATCCTTTCCCAGAGCTGCATCCCTACTCCTTCCAGGGTCCCTTACTTCTTGGGCTGCATCTATGCAGCATCTGAACATCATCCTAAGAAGCTGCCTTGTGTCCCCTATATGATCCACGCACAGGCAGCCACATACAGCACCAGACTTCCCTATTTCAGCAAAGTAACTTGGCCTGGAGGGGATGCATAGTTACCACAAGGTCTCATACAGGCCAGGATGGTTGCAGGCATCCAGAAGGTCATTGTTACAAATGACAACAGCTTCAAAAACTTCTCCAGCTACCCGGGCCCCACTCCCCAACGCAAAGAGCACTCAGTGTCTGGAGCAGGCTTCAGCACAGTGACCCAAGTGCATGAAGAAGTCCAAGGGCGCACGTGTTCGGTCTGAACTAATTACCCAGGTCAGGGAGGCCTCAGAGAGCAGTGCTGTACTGTGTACACACACTGGGGCCCAGGAAAACGGAGTCAAATGGAGCTGAAGCTGAAAGCTATTTTGGCAAGTTAATGCGGCCTTTCCAGGAATGGGCGAGCGTTACTTGTCAGTGAAAACGTCACCACTGCTGGGTCCAGGTTTACTTCTACACATCTCTCTGTAACACAAGTCCAACTCAGCCTGTTGCATAAAATTGATTATATGAGTACACAACTCTAAGGCAATGCAGACTGAATTAAAACAGGCGAAAGGACCTACGAATACTACCCAATGGCAGTAAGAGACTGGGGCTGGGCCTCAATTAACCAAAAACAGAAATCATGGAAATACGGCCTAACTACTGAAAAAAGTAATTACAGACAGGCCATTTAGTGTGTAACACAGGCTGTGTGTTTTGAAAACAACCCAGAGAAAGCTGATGCGCTTTGCTGGCACCAGCATTTCCTCGGTGCCCAAGAACCAGCGCAATGTCTCTGAGACAAAACCAAGATCGGTCCTGGGGGTGGTAAGATCAGGAGGGAGGCTAGGACACCCACAGCTGTTCAAGTCCACCTCAGCTACTGCATTCTTTTAATTCCCTCCATAACCATCTTTAACACCAGGCTGCCAAGAAAGGGGAAGAAGTACTAAAAATTCTACAGAGTAGAAGGAAGAGAAATAAAGTATTTTTTGAACCCTTATTTTCAGTACAAAGTATTAAGTATCTTAACTGGTTTTCCTCTTTTCAGCATCTTGAACAAGAGGTTAAAAAGACTGATTCTGCTGGCTGACTGCCACAGGACTTAGGAGGGCAAGGTCACTTTATTTAAAAGACTGAATTTTATTTAATGTAATGTTCTAATAAGGTCATGTTAACATCCTGAATTCTCTGAGCTATTACATTCCTTCAGTGTTAACACAATCCTACAAATCATGGGTAATTACCTTTCTACCAAGATATGGCACAACTTAGAATATAACAGTGAAAAGTTTGAGGAAGCACACCAGATATATAATTATATATAAACATATATGTATATACTTGAATGCCCGTATTTATGTTCATATATGCAGCCCTCATTCCCATTGGATCTACACCTCTCAGAGTGACCAAGATCCTTTTTGGTTAATGCCACAGGGCAAACCTGATGGCAAGTATACATGAAATTACTTTTTCCATGACATAAAATGCTTATCTTATTAAAACTATTAACTATCAGTTATTCCACTCGGACACCGAGATCGTTGGTTAAATATGAATACTTATTCCAACTCTAAGGAAAATTACATTTACGTTGAACAAGGCATATGACTCACTCGAGAAAGAAATTGTGCCTGACCATGCATAGAAACTTTCTTGTTTCTAAATACTACTACTCCATGATGTAAACCTTCCTCTAAATATAGCCCCCAAACCAGACACATTCATTCTTTTGCTATCACAGATCAGTGGTCTTAACCTTTGTGGACACTGTTGCATCATTGATTTAACAGCATAAAATGATTTTTTTTCAGGAAGCCACTAAACCTCGAGCCTTCTCCCCTCCCTCTCAAGTAGAATGCAGCCAGGCAGGATATTGGAAAAGGCAAGGACACAGACTTCGATGACTTTTTCCTCCATGGCAATATTTCTACTGTCACCAGCTTGGTTGGTGATAAATTTTAAAGACCTAAATATGTCTTTACTCTCCTATCACATCTCCATCCTCCTGCCACGTTAAGATGGGAATGAATCCCCTCTTCAAATATTACTTTTTCCTATAAAGTCAGGCTGTGTTCTTTCAATTTTTACAAGATTCAGGTTATTTGACCCAAATCTAGATGATTCCCATTAGCCAAAATAGAACACCTTACCCATCCAAAACAGAACACATGGCAACTCATCTAACTGCTTCTCAACTTAACTACGTTTGCGTTGGTGCCTGTGAAGATGATTCTTATAACTCCACATCCTGCCTGCCCACGGGGCCATGAGATTCAATCACAGCCACTAGATGACCTTATATTAACTTTTGCAAAAGCCCACAAATTGAGTGGTCAGAAACAGTCGTTCAGATATATTTTCTTCTACAACAGGAAATGTATGTTGTTCCGACCTTCATTTAACAGATACAGCAAATTACAAAGGATTCTACTTCTTCTCAGTTTAATTAAAAAAAATATTCAGTTAAATGTGGCAGAATCTTTAATGAAAGTGAATTCAGAGAATCTTACATTTATGGCTATCTTCTTTCATGTATGCATAATTTAGGACAGATCAGTCAGACTTGAGACTTGCTACAACCACTGAATTTATATTCATGCCAAATTTGAAGAAAAATCCTGAAGGACAAATCACTTCCCTATTGCTATTCAATATTCAGCTGTCAGGGTGACACAGCTTTGATACTATTTCATGTTCTCTGCACGTAACTGTTTACTGGCTCCCACACCGTCCTGGTTCATCCTAATCTTCCCCACCACCACCTCCTCTGTTCACGGTACTGTGAGCTCATGCTATAGGTATGCCAGAGCGGAACAGGTTTGTCAGGAAAAATATTGCCTAGGAAGTGATTTATTTACCCTGCTTCTCAGGACTTAAGTTTCTTCAATGTAATGACTTATAATTTTGTTGAGAAGAACGACATTTTCTTCTAAGACTGATGTCAAAATGTTTGTGATTTTGCCATGAGACTACTCTTTTGGAAAAAAAATAATTCCTTTCAGTCAACTTGAAACTTTCTGTGTATTTGAGTCACTTTCTTTTTGGTGATGAAAATATTTTATAGTCTTGATATTAGTAACAGTGCCAAACGTGGGTGTTTTCCTTTCCCCAGACTCATCCTCCTCTCAGGGTCTCAGTGATCAGAGCAGCAGAGCCCCAGCATCAAATCTCCTCTTTGCCATATGCCATTCAGGACAGGCCAGTCTCTGGGCACTGGAACACTGCTGTGAGCTATTCTTGCTTTTCACTGAAGCTACTATTTTTGTCTAGTGTCATTTACATTCACTGGACAAAAGACTAGAGTACAGTGGTCCCCCTCTCTGGTCACTGTCTGCCATCAGGCTGTCATCTTCCTCCAGCCTGCCACTATCTCCTTGTTTTCCCTTGTTTGGAGTACTTCATTCAGCATTTCATTCAAAATGTGTCAGTAACAGAAGATTTTTTTAGTTAACCAAATAGCTTAGAGAAAAATAGGCTGCCATTAACACAAAACCTCTTTTACTTTCACCTCTCCTAACAGAAAATGCCAGTGATTCACACATCTCTGAGAGGGCCCTACATTTCTTATGTACGAGAGAGGATTTTCTCAGCCTCTGGACTGCACTAGAGAAGCTGCTAGCCCAGTGATGTGATAGGGGAGTTGTCCTATTTCCCCAAGCAGCAGAGCTAGAGAGACTAACTTTCTCTATGGTTTTCTAGCACCCCAGGACACAAATGTGGTTTCTGTCTCTGTTCTATGGGTGAATTAGAGTGTCTGTCTTCTCTTCTACCCTTGTAGACAGGCAGCTTGTACTTGCATTTTCTGTACCTCAGAGGGGAGCTTTAGAGAGCAATAGAGAGCACCAGCATCTAGCAATAGTGGGTTTCTTTACTCTGCTAGCAGCTGGAATTATCCAGCAGTAAGAAGCCCCGTCATCACTGAGTGTAGCTAGTGGATGAGTGATGTGATGATGTGTTACGCTTTATTAACTGGATTCATGCTTTATTAAGAGGCATGATCACAGTAGAATGAATCTTCTGCTGGAAGAAAGGCTGTTCTGTAACAGGCTGCTCCAGAATTTCAGTCACTCCTTGCTGAAGCGTGTTGTGACTTTCTGTAATACAGCCCATAACACTGAATTCAGTACACTGAAGCCTTGACTAGCTTGATCCTCAACTAGCAAAACAATGTGAAAATGGAGATAACATACTCTGGAATGAAAATGGAATGACATAATTGCATTCACATATATTATCATGGTAAATACTATCACTTGAAGTCAGAAAACTGAACATTATGACACCTTCCTGCACATCTGTCCCAATGAAATCTGTAATTAAATTATCAGGTATGTTAAGGGCTTTGAGTTAAAGCATGAACATAAACAATGGTGGCTAAAACTCAGACTATCCAACATTTGCTTTGGAAGCAAGAACGTGAACACTTTGGTGACACAGCTGTGCTGCTTTGCTGTTGTTCCCCCCGGCCCATGTCTCTGAAAACCTGGGGGGGGAAAATTGAGCTATAAGAGCAGTGCAGGTACTGTTCAGCAGAGAGTCCTCCTTTTCTCTCTAGCCCAGCAAGCCTCCAAGTGTGAGAGACTTCTAAAAATGGAGAATGAGTGATTCATAAAAATGGAAAACTGAAGGAGACCAGTAAATGAAACTGTTCAGCTACCCAGCCACAGTTTCCTATCATCACTGAAGAGAGGTGTGTTCTTAGGCGAACATTTTCTAACCTTTAAACAAATATTTGGCTTGAAAGTTGGGAAAACATTGTTTTATCACAAAGACATGCCCATTCCCTATCACAAATGCAACTGTACCTACCCGATGTTGCCATAAATTAGATCGTATTATGAAACCTATTGTATCTGGCAAACCGAGTACACTTGATCAAAATGGAGCCCAGTATGTCACATGTATTGTTTTAAATGGCTTTTCTATTATAGACGGAGGTACTCAGTCATTTGGAATTTGAGAGGACAAATGATTAAGTAATTGGATGGAGTTAGCCAAGCATACCAAATTGGTCAATGAGGTTCCTTGACCTCTTTTTCTGTAATGATGCTCAAATGCACGCTGTCTTAGTGCGATGCAATAAAACGTTTGGAACACTCTCTTCAAAGCTTGTCTGCATTACCTTCTTTCAGACAGTATCTATTATTAATCGTCATTGCTATTGATTTAATTGCCTTTTTCCTACACATCACTGGTTTACAGCAAAAAAATACATTTTAAAGATACACTGATGCTGATGAAAGGTGCTGAAGTGGTGGTGTAGGGACATGACATCTCTGCCTTTGTCCTTCTGTCAATTAACTTCTGGCTATACAGCATAGATTTTCTTCAGTTGCTCATTTCAAACCCCTCCCCTAACTTAATTGTGCTGTACCTCTGTCTGGTGCTACAATTTATACATATGAAGAAGGCACTTTGGAACCACTTACCTTGCAACAGTTCAGGAGTTCAGCCATGGGGGTAAAAGTTTATCCTCCTACCAAAACACCCAAGTGCCCATGGTGCCCCCTCCTCAGTTGTATGATCGAATGTACACGCAAAAGGTGCACATGCACACACACATCAGATGCGCATTTGTAGGCCAGAACATGTGTGCACTCCTGGCACGGCACCGCGAGTCTGCTTGCTTGGCCTGTCTCCTGTGTACCTACCACATCCCCCAAGTGCACTATTTGACTAAGCATTCAAGCAGCTGCTGTTTGCATGCATGAACACACTTACATTTTGATCATGAAACAAGAGCAGGGGGTTAAGCCCCTGGAACAACTCAGTTGTAGCTGGCAATGGGGAATAGGCCAGGAACTGGATGAGCTATTTTGCCAGGCCAGATTCATCCCACAGCCTAGTGTAGCTGCCGTATAAAAGGAAACGCTGACACATCGTTTTAAGTTTCTAGCATGAAAAATCATTTTGTGCCTTTTGTTTTTGTATTCTTTTTCCCATTTTAGTCCTTACAGCTTAGAGGCGTACCTCATAGCTTAAGATACATCGCTGGATTTGATATACTCGGTCCAAACTCACTGGCTCAGGCCCAGTAAGTTTCTAATTTACAAACTACCACTTTGTCTCTGTGACTGTACAAGCTGCCATCAGCTGAGACATGAAAGGGAAGTGGCAGAGCCCTGCAGGATGCAACCACGGAATCTCCTCTTTCTCGTTTACCAGAAGCTGCCTTTAGTCACCTAAAGGGACACTTTGGGAAGCTACAATTTTCAGGGTTCCTTTTCATGTGGTGGGGAACTTCTTTGCAAGGTAACTGTATGATTGCCGGCCAGAGCTTGAGATGGATGAAGAAAGAAGCATTTGAAGTGAAACTTGTGAAGATCGCTGGTTTGGACCACACAGGGGGCTGGCTGGACAGTGCAGTTCTAGTGATTGTGGACGCTGGTCTGGGCACTAGCCAGGTACTTATTAAAAAGTAACTATCATCTCCAGGAGCACAGCACAGAAGTAAAGACTCATTTAGCTTGGATGGGGCTTCTGGAGGTCACCTGGTTCAAACCGCACCCCCAAACAGGCCCCATTTTGGGGACCTGAGGGAGGACATTAATGCCTGCCATCAGGGTTACTCCTTGAACACATTGCATCCCCAAACCGAAATTTGGCCTCCCGGTTCACGCTGCTCCGCCTCCGGTCTCTGGCGTTACCTTCTTCAGCTTTGCCCAGCGCCTTTTGAAATGTGGGAAAAAAACCCAAACAACAACAAAAAACCCAAACAACAAAAAAAAAACCAAAACAGTGGAAGGAGTTGCTGGTTTGGGGGGTTCTCACCGTAGGGGGAGGCGGGCAGCGAGGCGAGGAAATCTCCAGACACTTTTGTGTGAGAAGGGGCAGAGCGATCTCCGCCCGCCGCCCCGCCGGGGCCTCCGGCTCGGCGTCACTGAACGTTGCTGGGGCCCCAGGCGCTCCTCCGCGTTACTCGGTGACAAGAAACAGAACGAGAGAGAACGCCGTTTTCAGCGGCGGCAGAGGCGCGAGGTGGATGAGGCGGCGGGGCCGGGCCGTGCCGTGCCGTGCCGGGCCGTGCCGGCCGGGCGGGCGGGCGGTTGGCGGCCGCAGGCCGTCCCTCAGCCGCGGTACCTGCGCCGCCCGGCCACGTGAGCGCCACATCACCGCCGCTCCGCGCCTTCAAAGTCAGCGGCCACAGAGAGGGCAGGCAGCGGCCGCACCGGCCCCGCTCCTCACCCCTCAGCCCTCGCGCTCCCCCTCGGCGTGCCCGGCCCCGGGGCGCAGCCGGCCCCGGTTCGGGAAGATGCTGCAGTCGCTGGCGGGCAGCTCCTGCGTGCGGCTGGTGGAGCAGCACCGCTCCGCTTGGTGCTTCGCCTTGCTGGTGCTGGGTTACCTGCTGTACCTGGTGTTCGGCGCCGTGGTCTTCTCCTCGGTGGAGCTGCCTTACGAGGACCTGCTGCGCCAGGAGCTGGGCAAGCTGAAGCAGCGCTTCCTGGAGGAACACGCCTGCCTGTCGGAGCAGCAGCTGGAGCAGTTCCTGATGCGGGTGCTGGAGGCCAGCAACTACGGCGTCTCGGTGCTCAGCAACGCCTCGGCCAACTGGAACTGGGACTTCACCTCCTCCCTCTTCTTCGCCAGCACCGTCCTCTCCACCACGGGTAAGGGGAGCGGCGGCCCACCCGCCGTCGGAGGCCTTCCGGGGAGGCCCGGACCCCCTCAGGGCCACCTTCCCCCGCAGTGTGAGGGCAGATGGGCCTGCGGGCGGGGGGCCGGGGCCTGCCGCCCCCCCCCCTCACGGCCAGGGACGCGGGGATGGTGCGGGGCCGCATCCCCGCGTCCCTGGCCGTGAGGGTGGGGGGGCGGCGCGGCGATTGGGCTCCGGAGTAATCGTTACTTCCCAAACTCCCTTATGTGAAAGGAATATTCTATGTAAGACGCATCACCCGTATTTTAAACCCACCTAATTTTGCATCAAGAGTCAAGCAGCCAGCTTCCCCCCCCTTTTGAAAATGTTGGTGCTTTTGAAAATCCAACCAGGTGACCATCTCTTTCTTTGAACTTTTAAATGCTTTTAGGGGTGTCTCTTTAAGCTCTTGGTCTCCTTGGAGTTTCTTTCAGTCTGAATTGTGGGGGGAACTGCTAACCTGGGTATAATAATGAAGTTAAATTTCAGTTTTATATTTTACCTCCAGTTTTGGCTTAATACTTACACGTAAAAAACTTGAAGGTAATGCTAATTTGCTTCCCAATAGCAGTTTTCATGGGTATTTTGAAAAGCCCGAGGAAACATTCCTTCGGCCATAGTTTTTATAAGCACTTATTTTTACAACAGTTGTGTTTCACAGAAGATTGTAGTGGACAGCCTTCTTGTGAAGGATGAGTGCAGGCATTTGTGCTGGGAGGCTGGGCTGTGGTGATTTGAATGTGGCTCACTGAAATGAATAACAAAGGCTTCTCGAATAAGAAAAGCTTTAAAAACATCACCCTAAAATTAGTCCAGCCAGAGGGCTTTGAGTCTTGGCAGTACGTTGATACTACTATAAAAGATGCAATGCCTTTTTTTTTTCCCTCCTCCCCCAAGAGAGCACTCTTTCTATTATGGGAAATATAATCAGCTGATCGCAGTAATGATACTTAATAATTTACTTGATCTTATTTTGGTGCTTCCTGACTGATTTCAAAGAGGCAATGCTTGTCCTAAAAATAGTTGTCATTGAGTATACAGATCAGGTTGTCTGCTTGTTATAAGGAGTTGGTTTTCTTTTAAAAAAGTAAAATAGGGTTATGGGTGTCCCCATAACACCTCCCTCCTCATCTTAATAACTAGAGTTAGAGTTTGTAAGAAGAAAGTGTCATGCTTGTGACAATTAAATGCTTGCAGTGAATAAATATCTAAGCTTTAATCAATGCATAGTAATATTGGTGAGAAAAGCATGGAACTGTGATAGTACTTCAGCATTTAAATATTTTTTCTTTTTTTTTTTCTCTTTAGTAAAACCATAAAGCACTTTAAACGTAAGGTGCTGAATTGACCTTATGATGCCTGTTCCATTTGACCTTATGATGCCTGTTTCCATTCTTAATCAATTACACTTGCTGGTACTATAAAATGTAAATTATTTTGTCCAAGAGCTATTTTTGTATTCGAATTATTTTTTCTATAGAATAATAACTCACACCTTCAAAAAAAAGGATATTAAAAAAGGTCCTGCTTTTCTGTTTGTTCTTATACAGTGTAGTGCATGTAACTTCTCATTTTTTTGATCAGACAAAAATCTAATCCACAATCCCTGCAGTTTATTATTTTTTAAATCTGGCACTATTGATTTCAGAGATGAATCAATCAAAAAAATGTTCGCAATCAGGACAGTGGGGATGGGACTGAGTTGGTAACACTTCAGTACTGCCTGCTAAGACGTAGCTACAAGATGTTTGGATTTGATAGTACAGTTGAGGCACAGATATCTCTTTCCCACTGCACATCTGCTTAAGGACAAGGCATAACCTGGTCCTGCAGGTTTAGCTGATTTGATCATAGAGGCCCTACAAGGAAAGTGTTGAAAACACAAGGTACCGTTGTCCAAATTGAAAACCTGTTAGAAAATTCCACTTAAATGGCATATGCTTAGAAAACACAGAGGTCTGAAATGCATTGTTTCTGTGAATTTCAGAAACTGAAGTTCATCTAGTCATCATTGACATAATAGACTAGGCGTTAAATGGTGGTACTTCCTTCTATGTCCAATAGTCCTTTGGGTTGGGCTCCTTTTAACAAAGTCCATCTGTTTCTTATTTTACGCAGTGGCCTTCAGCTTTGCTTGTTTCCTACTTAATATAAATAAGAACTTGTACAAGTAGACAAGTATAAATCCAGACGAATATGGTATGTCCAACAGTTGCTCAAATTCTTCCCAGAGTGCACAGATTTCTGGTGAGGTGCATTCCCCACCCCCAATTTACTCTACACCTGTGCAAGAAATCTTTCAAGTCTTTTGAAATGGTCATTAAAATGAAAGACAAGCAAGAAGCAGAACCTGCCTGGCCATCTCAAACAGTGTTTGGAAGTGTTTGAACAGTCAAAAAATGCTGTATTGTTTCAAACTGTACACCTGAAACGCCCTCTCTTTGCCAAGTACAGTAAGGACAAATGCAGAAAAGAGCACCCTGGTACTGATGGTACCAGCTGAGGGTTGCTTCTGTGCAAGGATAAGTGAAATGAAATTGCAGAGAGCACTGGGATGTTCCTTGTGTTCAGCTGACTGAATTTGTCATTCATCATGTAAATAAATGCACACCTACCCCTTGTACAGAGGACAAGGCTTATTTCACAGCCTTTTAGTTTTCTATATAAGGAAAGTTTAATTTTAACATCCCCAACTCCACTTCTTGTTCCCTCCCATCCTTGTTATATTTATAGAATCATAGAGTCATAGAATGGTTTGGGTTGGAAGGGACCTTAAAGATCATCTAGTTCCAACCCCCCTGCCATGGGCAGGGACACCTTTCCTCTAGACCAGCTTTGGCTTCTTACTAACTAGAGAAAATCCTTGAAGAAATTGATAAAGCCAGTTAAGAATTTGGAAAAATTCTTAAATGGAGGGAGTTTGCTGAATAAACACAGTAAGGCAAATTGTTACTCGAAGGCAATTTATATTGCTGCACAGAGGGACTGTCACAGGACTGTCACAAGCTGCTTGAAGGACGGGCAAGCAAAGGGCAGTGAAATGGACTGGGGGTGAAGCTTCAGCAGATTATAGCAGCGACTGGTAGCAGGTTTCTCTTCTGACGACTTTATTCCTCCCTATGCGGCTTAAGCAGTCATGCAGATTGCCGTATGAGCAGTGTGCAAGAGGAAGCAATTTGGTCATTAATCATTGACAGCAAACACTAAGAATATGCAATTGTGTGCATTTAAATAGCATCTGTCTTGGAAACTCTGTAATTATGACCTTATGCACTTCTATGGTCATTGCTTGTCTCAGTGCTAGATGTCATGAATGATCTTGCTGAAGCAGTTGTTTCTGGTTGACGTTGTTGTGGGGCCATCTGTGTAAATATATGTTTTATTTCTAACAATAAAAATGAAGTAATTTTTTTGCGCTTGCTCTCCCAGGTAGTGTTTTTCACTGTTCTTGGCATGCTGTTAGGCTCTAAGATCTTACCCCATATTGGTGCAATATGGGAATACTGCACTACATGAATAGTAAGCAGAATGGAGTAAAAAAAGAAATTGATATTGGTCATGTTGCAAGATATGAAGAGTAAAGTGGCTTCTGTTTGTTGAAGGAAAGGAGATGCCAATTTAGAAACTTAGGGCCTGTATTTTTATGTTTGTTTTTGGAAAGGGTCTTCCCAGTGTAAGTATATCCCACGGCCTTTTATGCAAAAGGACCGTAAGTCTTATTCTGACCGTCCAGCCTTGAGTATTTTTGCCTCCATCACAAACATGACTGTAGGTTTCATTTAACATTTGGATACCAGAGGGATGGTGAGAAAGAGCTTCTTTGGATCTTTCTCCTTTGTGATAGAGTTGGCAAGATACACATTACAAGGAAGCTAGAATAGCCTTGTTCTGATCTAAGGATTTGAAGAGGAGGGGTGAGGCAAAGTTGCATCTTCTATGATGGCAATGCATGTTTTTCATTTTTTGGTTAAGATCGGGCTGGACTCTCATCTAAGCCACAGGAGTCAAGACAGTAAGAGAAGGGAGGAGAGGGCTGTTAGTATTCAACTGCTTCTGAGGCCTGTAATGTGGTTACTGCAAGGTGGTTAGTGCGTATCAGCATCTTCTCCAGAATTTAGCGTGTACCGGTTTCAGTGTTGGTGCTGAGGATGGGTGTGTTATGCTCCGTTGCAAGGAATGACACCCAGGGTCCATGATGTACTGAATTCATGTTTCTGCTTTCTGCATTCTGAAGAAAGTAAGGAACATCTAGGCAGTAGTTGTAGCTAAATGCTGACAATGGCTGTTACCTTGAAACTGCTTGGTTGAAGGACTAGTAAAGAAACGATACGGTTTTCAGGGAGAGTTTTGCATTCGAGTTAAATAGCTTATATGGGTCTTACTGGTGAGCAGTATGAGGAGTTAGTATTAATGCATATATGGTTTGATTTATAATAGCATTCGCTGTTAGGTCTGATTCTCACCAGCATTGCTACTGATGATTTGCAAGAGAAACTAAGCTGTGCCTTTAAGAAAGGTGACAGGCTGGGAGATTGGGCTGGAGTCAGTGGATGTGCTGCAGAAGAAGGTGCAGTCCATATAAAGAGACCGGGGAGAGAAACCTGTCAGTTTCCATCATTTTCTCCATGTTCTTCTGTCAAGAAGTGGTCTTTCTCACTTTTCTTCCCCCTCAGGGGAACAGACCCCATATCCAGTGCATATTTAGTGTGCAGTACAGATCTTAACAAATCCGTGGAAGATTAGGGAATGCCCTGAAAGCGTCGTGATGTCTTTGTAATGCTCCATTGTAAGATTCATATGCTCTTAGAATAGAGCCCTTGGGTGGAAGGGTCTACCTGGGTCTTTCATACCGTATGGAAGAATGTGAATTTAACTTAATTAGAAAGAGGATGGTTCATAGAGGCTTTAAGGAAGGTAGATTTTTTTTTGTCCCATACTTGAATTTAATGCAAAATGCATATTTTGTTTTGCTTGCATCGGAATATGTGGCCTGTGTCCATGAGGATGCCTGTATTAGCTCATTAATACGCACTGAATAAATACATTTCATAATTCATACCACATGTACGTCTAGAGACCCATCATAAGATTCTCTGTTGCCTCTTGCGTTAAAATGTACAAACTTTGTGATGGTTTAAACTCAGATCAGTCTCACTAGTAGTTACCTCTGACTCCAGCAGAAAACTGAGCTTCATTGTAGTACTGCTCTGACTGTAGCACTCATGGGTCATTTAAATACGTGTGACAAATGGCAGCTATTCACCAGGGTGGGGATGCCAACCTTGGGGAAGGAACTTTGTTTCTCTTTGCGAGTTGTTTGTTACTTAGCAATGACATGAACAGGAAAAGGTAGTTTGCTGGGGATGGTGTAGGAGACAAAGCGAGATTGTGTGGCGTTCTGCAACAGGGTGGTTTTTATACTGGAGTGCTTCTAAGAAAAGCAAAGGAAATGAAGAGGTATGTTGAGAAAGGCCAGAGGAGAAGGATTACATTCAACAGGGCAACTGTTTGGGCACTGACTTAGGGTGTGAGAAACCACATTCTTTTTCCTCCTTTGACTGGAGGGATCTGAAACCACACCCCAGGAGAGTGGTTGAATGCTACAGGGTGTTCTGGGACAGGGTAGGCATAGCTGCTGTCCCCGACGCTGTCCCCTTCCAGATAAATCAGTACACTGCCCTGGAACCAGGTGTCCCACCTCTCAGATTAAGTAGTATGAACACAAAGTGAAAGAGGCATTCTGTCTGCCTGTGTGTCTGCTTTCCTCTCAGGGAAAGTTCCTGTATTTTATACACCGTAAAGCAGCTCCAGAATTGCTGCTGTCATATTCTAGTCCGGCCCCAGGGTTAAGATGCTGTCTCCTGGGATGTATTTCAGTTGAGTTCTGCTTAATGCCATTCTCAGGACAAGGATTTGAACTAAGGTTTTCTAGCTGTCTTTAGCAAGAGGAGACAAAAAAAGACTATGGTCTAGGGAAGCTGTAAGAGGAGGTGAGATGAAGATGTATAGACTAGTACTGAGAAAGTAGATTGGATGCTTCTGGTCTCTCTGTCTTACAACACAAAAATGTGGGAACATTCAACGAAATTAAAAGAAAAAATCAAATTTAAAACCAGAAAAGAAGGAGCTTAACAAAAAACCCAAATCAAAACAAAACCACAAACCAACCCACCAAAAATCTATTGTATGAATATCTCCAAAATACCTGTATTTGTCAAGATTAATGATAATAAACTTTTTGGGAAGTATATTGGGCTCTGTGCTTCAGGACGCAAGCCACTCTTTAGTTACCAGAGATGACAGTTACAGCCAACAGATCGGTCACATTCGCTCTTGTGTGTCCAGGACAAAGGGACAAAGTTCTTGTTTTCTCTACTGAAGTAGGCAGTAGTGGAGAGGAAATCCGGGTCTGTCCTGTCTTGTGTTCCAGACAGGGTGGCAGTTCCTGAGCAATCAGATGTGCCAAACTCCTGCCTGTGCTTGCCGAAACAAAGGGTGGCAAGAGTAGCTCTAATCCAATGTTCATGCTTCACAGGCCAATGGGTGGTAAAAACCATCACCTGGCAGAAATCAGAGAAGCCATGGAGTAGCATGACTGTGTTATTGTTTGGAGTGATGCTGGCTGCTGACGGATGGAGTGTCTCTCTTACAAGCTCTGTCCTCACTTGTGTGTCTTGCTTGTCTGTCTGCTAAATTGCCAGTGATGAGGAACTAGCTCAATAGCTCTCCATAGGTGAAGGGCTGCAACTGCTGCCTCTGTAGTCCTATGTCAGGTCATTCTTCCTCTGCTGAAATACACAAAAAAAAAATAAAAAAATCACAAAACCAGTCCATGGAACTTTAATATGACACATAGAGTGTAGCTGGGATCAGGACTGAGTTAATGGCGTTCTGCTGTAGGCTTACTAATTGCTTCATTTTTTTGTAAATGTTAACTTTGCTGTTTCTCTGTTTTTTCCTAATTTAGCTATGTTAAAATTGTTACCAGTTTGTCATAGAGGGCTTCTTCCTGTTATTTCTAATTATTACCCTGTCTTTATTTTATTCTATGATATTTAAACCTTTATTGAAAGGAAGAGAGTAATCTCTAAAAAAATTACCTTTCATTAAAAAGTTTCTATTTGTAATCCTTTTGCAAAGCTGGAATTTTTATTACCATTCTACTGATATCTCCAAATCAAATCCTAAGCTGAAAGTTATGTACACTTTCAGAGCAGGACATCTAAAACTTAACCATCAAATCCTATGTGAATGTAATTGAAAATAAGTCTTCTTTCAAATCTGTAGTTTCTCCTGTTTTCATTTATTTGTTGTCTGGTTTTTGTTTGTTCTTTGTTTCACTTTGGCCCGCTGCATCATCATTTTAATAATCTATGGGTTTTTTGGATAGAAGAACATCATAATCTATGGAGAAATGTCTATTTTAGCCACTGCTCCAGGTTAACTATGAAGTAGGCCACAAGCTGCTAAACTATATGAAGACCAGGATACGTCTTGGCATGTGCAGAAGTGGAATTTTAGCAATTTGAGAAAAAATAGGATACCCAAAAGAGTTTTGATGCCTTCAGGATTAAAGCATAGCAATAAAGTTTCTTGAGAATTGGCTACCTTAATTCCTGCTGTCTCTCTGGATCTGACCTCAGCTGTTTGAAGGTTGTGATATTTGTACAAAATTCAACCAAAGTCCTGGAGTAGTTACTGATGATGACCCAGAAGACCCTAGGAGAAATGTGTCAGTTTGCTTTTTCAGTTAAGAACCTAGCTGAAACCTTAAACAGATTGCATTTCTTAGGAAAACAAAACAGTGATGTTGTCCTGGTTAAGAGCAGGACTGAAAGGAATGAATGAAGAAAAGTTTTTCAAGTGGCTGTGCTTCAGAAAAGTATCAGAGTGGCTTTTGCAAGAACATATGGATTTTCTCTCCCCTGGAAAGAAAAAAGATATACATTCATCTCTGAAAACAGAGTATGAAAACTTCCTTGCAGGAAAAGCACATATGAATCGAAGTGGTACACCAGCTGTCACCAGACCCCAAACATTTACTAACTGATGCTTCCTAGGTATTACCATATTCTATACTCTGAACTGATTCTGTGCCATAGTTTAAGCAGCTTCAGAAGGTATCACAGCATCTTTGAGGAACTGGGGGAATGCAGATAGGTAAGCAAGGAGGTCACTTAGGCAGTGTTCCCTGGCAGCAGCTGAGGGAGGAGGATGGGCTGGGAAACAGGTTTTGCCAGTGGAACAAGCCAACCCAGTAGTCTTCTGAGTACGGCTCTGCCCAAGTGCTAAAAGTGAGGCTGTGCCCTCTGACAAAGCTGCATACTATTTACTAGTAGAAACTAACAGCAGTTTTCCATCTTTCTCCTGAAAATTGTGAGTCCAGACTGTTGTTATGCTAATAGGGAGTAGAAGCTTTCTTCATCTTTTTTACTGTCCTCTACTACAAAGTGAAAACTTCTGAAGTAACCAGAACTTCTGTACACGATGTTTTCAAGCACAATTTAATACCATTGCAGATGCAGCTTTTGAGAGAACTGGAACTCGTGCATTGCATGTTCCACACACTGAATGTATTTTCTGCAGATGTTTAAAATAACTCCAGAAGCTAAAATGAAAAGGTTAAAATGTTACCTCTGAATTTCATCCTACATGTAGTATCTGAGTACCTCCTTCTGTGCCTTTCTATTATTTAAAGACTGCTTAAATCAAATCAGCTAAATAGCCTTAAATTCTTTAACAGTAGCTACTTCACAAATGGTTTCTAAAAGTAGAAATATGAGTTAGTTTAAGGGCAGGGGGGGACGACCAACCAGAATTAGATATTGAAATGATAGTGTTAAGACATACATTGTACCATTCTTTACTTTTTTTTTTTTTTAATAAGCAGAAGGTTAATTCTAATGATAGATGAATCTAGCTTCAGAATTCTGGCTTTGGCAAAAGAAAACTCATTTCAGGCAGCACTTAGATTTTGGGACTTAGTTTCTTTCTTGTACTAGCTATATGATATTGCTAGTTGTAGTATGCTGAAATGACTGTAAAAGGAATCCTTTTCCCAATGTTACTGAAAATATTGTATTTAGAGGTTAAATTTTCTTCATTCAGTGTTTACAGTAAAGGCACTGCATTTAGTTGATATGATAATATGCCATTAAAATAGCAAATAAGTTACACATTTGCTTCAGCATGTTTTCTTCAATGTTGGTAAAAGCTGTATACCAGGCTTTTAATATAGGAACATGCAGTGAGACTAAGAGTAGGAACACATGGTCTGTTGGGGAAAGAAAAATAGTCTGCCCTACAGAAAATTATGAAACTACAAAGCCTGCTGGGAAGTCTGTCGTGAGTACACATCTGCTTTTGCATCTTCTTTTCTGTAGTAATGTGCCTAAACATGGCACATGAATGTCCTGAAGCTAAGCTAAACACAGAATTGCAGGAAAAGGTCTACTGTATCAATGAAAAAGGAGGCAGCCAGCTCAACAAGGATTATAATATTTACTGTTGTTTCAGAAAGTTCTTCTCCCTTTTTGCTACAAACGTGTTAAATACATACTAAAACTATAATTATTTAAAAATGTGAGAAGATTTCTCAGCATTAAGAGGCAAAAGTGATCCTTCAGAAGACCTCAAATGATGACAGCACTGGCTGGAATGGGGCTTATGCATGTGTTTATATTAAAGCCTGTACTGAATTGTCTCTTATGTGATGCTCGGTCTTTTACTTTCTTTGTTATTTTAAACCTACATGGCACACTACGAACACCTGTTTTGCTTGGATGAGCTTTTAAAATGTGATTGGCAGGCTTAGCTATTGCAACATACAGCACTAGTGCCAAAGTCCAGAGGCAAGCTAGAGTAGGTATCCTCCTTGTTTACAAGTTTGAAAAGGGGTTTGTTACTTCAGAGTCACCAAATGCAAAGGCAAGGCCAAGATTCCGATTTCACCTCCTCTCCAATAGACTGAGATCATACTATATATGGCTTTAAAGTAAGCTGTAGTAAAAAACCCTGTTGTATTCAGAAAGTAGCAACATGTTCAGAGATCTGCTAAAAAATTAAGTAGCTTGCATGTTTACTCTTGGAGACTTCATTGTACAATCCTATACATCTTACTTCATAAAAGGGGAAAAAGAGCCCTAAAAATCACTTGTTGTATTCAAGATTAATGTGAGACGGCTGTGAAATCTCTACTCTCTATATTATTTTAGTAGCTATTTACCCAACTGCGTGCTGTACAAGAATGGCATAGACCTTTTCCACTGAAGCCTACAGTCTGAAGGAAATGGAAAACCCTAAAGCAAACCGGAGAACTTCCATCTCTTCTAGAGTTTTGGAAGCTCTAGGCTGTATAACTTACTAATGGGCAATTAAATTTTAAACACTTCACAGCATGTCTTGCTACTTATTTTCATGGCTATATTTTTATTTATTTTATATTTATATTTTTATATTTATAATGCTGACTCAGCAGTTAGCAAAAATGACTAATGCTCAAAGATGTATCATTGTGTTACTATTTGAAAGTCCTAGCTACTGTAAACTGTAGGTGATGCACAGAAATGAATGCAAAATTCTGTAAATCATTTGAATGGTATGAATTGCCCTTTTGTGAGGGTAAGAGATTGTTTAATTTACCTATGTGCATTTGCACGTCTGTTGAGGAATCCAGGCCCCCAACCTGGCTTATGGCCCACTGCTACAGCTCCAGTTGGGCAAGCAAAGAACTGTCAACACTACATGATGTTGCGTGGCATGAATCAACAATTCATGTTGATAACAAAGGAGTAAATCTATGGGCAAACTCCTGCCTTAGTTCGTTATTTGAGTTGTTATGCATTTACATGCTGCCTATCTGTAGTGCAAAGATAAATCTCTTATCTTTCAATCATATCTTTTAGTGCAGCTATTTGTACTAAGTGAAGCCAGCTGAATGTTCAGGTCATGCTTTCTGGGGGTAATTGCCACCTGACAGAATTTTGTATGCTGCTTCGAGGAAAATGTCATTTACACTAGACCTTACTATTAGCCATGAATCTCAAGCAAAGCGAAAGACAGAAACTCTTTCAACAACTCAGAAGTTTGAGTTCGAGGTTTTAGCCTTGCATTATACTATGTCCTTAGATGCCATGAGGGAGATGGCGATAATCTTTCACATTTCTGAACCGCATTTTATCAGTAGATCCTGAAGCATGCGCATACTAGAAACTGCTTTACTGATTGTCCTGGTTTGGCCTAAACCAGGCCAATTTTCCTTTCAGTGATTTTTACTTTCAGCTAAGCCTCTTCTAAGTAACTGCACTTTCTGAAACTAACTGCATGTTTTGCAGACAGTGTCTGCTTCTAGGGCTGACAATGCTCAAAGTTTGTAGTTATCACTGAGGCACTGGTAGGGATGTTATGCAGAAAGGCTCTTGCTGTACTTAGAGAAACCAAGGTCTCTGCTAAATTCCTCTCTCTCCCTTTTCCCTTTCCCTTTCCTTTGCGGGGGGGGGGAGGGTTAACAGAGAGCATCTGCCACTGGTTTAATAGCCGGCCCAGCTTTAAACCGTGACACTGATTAGAGCACTTTTATTGTGTTCTGCATCTTATGAGATTCGAGTGATATTTCCGTACGTATTTTGCAAAAGGATGAACTAAGACAAAGATGAAAAAAAGTTGTGGAAGTTCATGTAAGAGCCATTAGTATGGTTGAGAATAGGAGCCTGTGAATTTTTTCTTGCAGTTCTCTGCTCCCGCTGCTAGGTTGCCTTCCCATGCAGTAAGCTGATTTCCCATCCTGTGGATACACTTCAGCATGCTTTCATTTTCTTGCATTGGATATTCTTTTTTTCTTTTCCTTTAGTAATAGTTTTCCTGCTCAGTAATATTAAGAGGAGATAGCAGCTACTTACAGAAGCCATATCAAAGTGTACAATACACATTTCTGTATCTTCAGTGGAGACTCCAGAAATATTGCCACTCCCCTCTAAGAAATTGTTCGGTTGTGTACTCTGTGTAACATCAGTTAATACAGCCCACGTAACTTACCAAATGCCTGAGAAACCTTTGTGGGAAGAAGGCAGTGTTTGCTCTGCTTTAGCATGCTGGTTGCCTCTCCTTATACCTAGTGAAATGGGTGATGTAAAACAAAATGGGCTGAGCCTGCCTAACAGCTCGTCAGTGGAAGGAAGATGTCTTGGACTCCCAATTCCCACCCTATGGTCCAACCTTATTCCCCGTGCTAGGACTGTTGCCTACTGGACCACAACAGTAAACCAAGTCAGTTTATCAGACTAGAAGAAAAGTGTTCACTTTCTGATGGATTAGTTTGCTAATTATTACTCTGAGTTATTGCAGTCAGGTAAACTACAACCAATGCAAGAGGGGGTAGACCCACAGAGAGAAAAGGATCTTCTTTCTCAGAAGTAACTCTGGGGTTAGATTAGACATTTCATGTAATAACTTGGTGAAAGCACAGAAAGAATAAAAATTGCACAGCCAAATTAACAAAAGGTGTAAGAAAGGAGCTGGCAACCTAAGAATATGTTTCCTGTAATGATAATGTGTCTTACAATTGCTGGCTGCCCCTTGTAAAGGAGCATTATTTCAAGCAGGATTAAAATGACAGCTATCAAAGCTGAAAGAACTTAACAGGACTCCTCTTTGTTAATATAGTTGCCACCACTAAAATATTTCTATCCGGTATACCTCAGATACACGCATCTCAAAGGGAACTTTATTTTTTCCCACTGGATAACCAGTGTTACGTGATAAATTGCATCGTCTTTGAAACTAGTAAGGAAGTAACGCAGTCATACCATTGTGTTTTGTTACTGTAACTAGTTTACAAATTCTGATCATTGACAATTACAAGAAACTGGATGCGTTCATAGGGCCAGACACTTGCAAAGAAATTCCTCCCTTGGAAAGGTGTTAACTATCAATTTACACATTGCTGCCCCAGGCTCTTCAGTGCTAGGCCTTTATTTTGGAATTACTGACCATTTTACGTTCCCTCTGCCTTTATATTGAAGTCTGAGAGATGCCACTTAGAGCATCGCGCTTTCCTTAGAGATCTGCCACAGGTTGCATCGGTCCAGCTTTTTTCATGTTGGCCATGATTTGCAAATACAAGCACTGACAGGAGGGTGCTGAACATGAGAAACCTTAGTATGATTCAGTCTTCAGCCTGGATGATTGCTAAGCATTTCTGATATGTGTGCTACCTAACGTAATAGGATAAGGAAATGGGACTCAAAAGCATTGGTCGGTGTTGATGGTCTTTGACTGACATGGTGCATCCAGAATTGTGATTGGGCAGTTGGAGCATTTTCGGTGAATTGTCCTACTGATGTAATTGTTGCCGGCTTTTGTTATATGCAGGGCTATCTTATTTTGTCCCTAAGAGGTTAGAATGATATATTTTCACTAGGAAAATCATCCTATAGTTGTAAGAATTTCTGGAAGCATCAAATATCCCAACAAGAGACATTTCTCTAACAAACTGAAGAGAGGCTCACTGTTTTAAAATAAATTGCCATTAATCTAAACAGACAATATAGTGTTTGAAAACCACACAGCATTTAAGTTGCTCTGCCTGTATCTTTAGATTGCTGCCTAATGTCTTGTATCTGTAGTTTGCCTTACTAAATGCTACATCACTATTTCTAAACAACTTCTTTAGATAAGCAAAATAGTCTACATTTTATCCTCTTATGAACAGAAATAGTATGTGCAACTACAATGCTGTTCTTTTCCTTTCCCTTTATTTACTGTTTGTGATTATCCTGGGTATCCTGATTCCAGTGTAACTAATCAAATTCATGTTTCCCACAATTACTGTTTGCTATGCAGGTTGTCCTAAACATGTGAATGATTCAATAGGACCAGTGTATCTATAGAATTTGCTTATGGTTCAGTAAGCTAGTTCTCACAACAATTGAAGTATTTCCCCACTGGGCCCTGCAAATTAACATTCTATTTTGAGCATGAAACAGTGAGTATATTCAGATGGCAGAGTACCGTCAAGCATCATATTTGGGAGTATGATTTAGAGTTTAGAATAAGCCATCTCATCTGAAAAAGTATCTCACTTTGGCCCCTGTGTAAATATTGTCTCTTCATTTCTCTTAATGATTATTTTTAAGTTAGAAATGAATATTCCAGATGGCATATGCCATTTGTAAGAGTGGAGACTGATGCACTTCAGTTCTGTGTGTTTTTGTTAGTTGCTTTAGTGATTTTGCTATTTGTGTTAGATTTATTTGCTTCTGTTTTGCTTTATGTGCTGTTGAATTCTTCATGTTTCTGAGAAATAGCTATTAAAACAGAAGACAGAAATAGGATTTATTTGTATGCAAATGCATTGTGATGTCTGATTGATTTACGTATGAAATATTGAAGTATCTTACAAAGATAGGTACGGACTATGTGTCTTCCTCTGCCAAACAAGGGAGCTGATGCTGGTAATTTCCCCGAGTTCCACATGTTAAATCAATAACAAGCTTAGAAGTATAAATTCCTATTCCCCTGCTGTATCTGTCTAGTAGACAACACTTTCTTCCATGTGAGGTTGCATTTTAATGCAAAGATGCTGCTTACAGATTTGTTTTTAACTCCATAGCATGAAGTGGCCTAATTTTTTAATGTTATGTGATAATTCCTTACTGCCCACAGTACCAGTTTCATTCACTGTTTTCATGCTCTGTTCTTCCTGATGGTGCAATAAAGCAATTTTTCTTTCAGAAGTGGAGGTGGGAAGCATACTAATTTGCAGCTGGTTGTTTCTTTTTATTCCCAGATGGAGGGAAGAACAACTGCGGCTCATTTCAGTGCAAGAAATGATAACTTAGCAAGACTAGATAGGTATTCTTCACTAATTGGATACGTGGTTAAAGCACTGCAGTAAGTGCCACTGCAACACATTCGAAGCTTTTGACACATGCCAAGGTGCATTTGGGATGGCAACACCTGCGAATTATCAATTTTTAGTAACTTCTTCCCAGTAAACTGCACCAGCCTTCAAGCTGAGTACCATTACTGCACAGGTGCTGCGCCTAGCAGTGGCAGCTGGCACGTCCCTGTGGTACACCATGCATAAATGATGTCTTTCAAGTGGTGGAAGGCTGAAGTAATTGATAGAACTTTAAAACCTGTTACAAGTAAATTAGAGGTGGTGAGACAGAAAGCTGCAACATGAAATGAAAGCATGGTTCCAGACCTTTTCCAGAAGGAAAAAGCTCCATCTTCTACCACTCTCTTCACAAAGTGTGTATCCTCTCAGCTTCACTGCCAATCAGATGCTAAATGCATCTTACCTGCTAAATGAATTTTTCCATAGGCGCAGACTGCCATATCTAATGACAAAATCTGAAAGTATTACTGTTGTGTAAGACCTACCACCTTTATGCTACAGTCAAGGTGAAAGTCTCATCAGGCTTTTTATCAAATTAACAAGAGAAATGAGAAGATTGCTATCATGGACAAACTACTGGCTAAATCTAGTCAATAATATGATTTTTCTCTTTCCTGGTCTCTCTGCCAAAACATTTTCCTTGTTAAGATTTTTTTCCTACATTGAATATTTAAGGATATGAATCCCAGGAAGAACTGCAGAAGGGCTTGTACCCCTTTCAATACCTTGAAGTTGATGTTGAAGTTCTTACGAAGGTTTTTAGGTTTTTAATGAATCTGTTTCGTTGATTGCTTGGTGATCAGTGGCTTTAACAATCTGTTATTGTGGGAATGCTGCTGCATATGTGTTGCTAAACATAACAGTGCAAAAACCCTTAACAAAAGACCAGCACAAAACCTTGTCTTGTTTTCTAACATTTCAGAGGACTACATGTAAAGCTTTCCTAAGACAGCTCATTCATATTTCTCTTTTATCAAATTTCTGAGACTTACAGAGTTTGTTCTATCAGGAAACATTCACAATAAAGTAGTCTGTTGGTGGGGCCCCTACTTTGATACAGGTTTTTGACCATCTGTTGCCTAGCGGGCAGGTAAACCAATGAAAGAATAATTGGAATTTTTCTGGCGGAATTCTCAGAGGAGCCCTCAGGAAGTCTCACCTTGCTTTTGACCTGTTGGTTGGATTTTATTCAACAGACTTTTGTCATTTTCATTTTTTTCCCTCTGTTGAAAAATGAATTTGAGATATCAGGGAAAATAACTGTTGAAACAAGATACATGTTTCTTTACTTATGCTAAATCTTTGCTAGAGGCAGATCTAAAGATGTGATGTTTGTGTTTTAGAGATGTGCTGATATTGAGAGGTCTGTGGGGGGGAAAAAAATCCCAACACCAGATGGATCCTGGTTTGATTGCGGTTTAACCCTTATAGGGTCTTAAATCCAGGATAACACTAAAAGGAACCAAATTCTAATATAAACGCTTCAAGTTTAAAGAAAAAAGTACTGTTAACTTTAAAAAACAACAACAAAAACCCCAAACAGCAAACCCAGAAATGCATGCGTATCTCTTGACTATCATCTGTGATAGAAGTAAAGCCTGAATGCTTTGCCACAGAGGTTTAGCAGACCTCTGTCTGCTGAATGCACTCGCATATTTGGTCTTTGCTCCTGCCTTGAGCACAGTGTGAAGCCGTGCACAAGCAGGGCATGAAGTCTTTAATGATGTGTCGCTTCAAAAAACATGACTGAAGTTGTCAGGGTTCCCTGGGAGCGCAGATCCAACCCACACGAACCTCATGTCAGGCTGAAGGTTTAGCATGTCACAACAAAAAGGAGTTTCTCAATGGACAGTTTGATAGGACCTATGTAGCTTACAGCTAGGGTTTGAAAAGTCTGCTCTCGCAGGGTAAGTGGGAAAGCTTTGCCAGCTGAGTGCCTGGAGAACCCAAGCTCTTCCTGCAGAGAGCATGTCCTTTCTACAGGCATGTTTACTAGCCCTGGAATGGAGTATGTGCCTCTCGTGGAGTCCTGCCACCCTTGTTTCGTACATGGTAGGTCCCTTTTTGGTGGCGAGCAATGCATGCTTTCATGTAGACTCTGCTGGAAGGGTCTAACAGTTCCCTTGGGCTGATAATGTCTGCTTTACTCATACATAATGTATCCAGGAGGGATTAGCAAGATCCGGTGTCCCGTGGTGGCATGAAAGAATGCTATCGTTTTCCACTTAAAGTTATTATCTTTTGAGTTGTATTTCTCTCTGATACTTTTGTTGAGAAGGAATAGTATTGCGCCAAACACTTACTAATAATCATCTCAGATGTGGGAAGGACATACTAATTTCTGTACTTACTCTTTTGTCTGCATTTGGTTCCAGTGCAGTGGATTCCATCTACTGTTGCGCTACTCTGGTACAACACATCCTTTTACTCTGCAGTATGTGTATTGAGCACTTCCTTGTAACACCCTACCCCTGCCCATATGACTTCATCATTAGCATCACTGCTATATGGTTGTAATGTTTTTCACTTACTTCATTAACTAGTAACTGTGAGTAAATACTGGCTAAAACAGCAGTCACTGTAAATGGTCAAAATGTTGCTGCTTGTTAGCCGTTCAGCATGCCTGTCAGACTGTAGTCTTTGCGTCCGGTGTGCATTGCCTTGCATGGTGGTGTGAGCAAGACATGGATGAACTTTCTGGTGAAAGGAAGCGTAGAATATCTGGGTCAGAATTAGAAAATACTAGCATTTGTTTGGTTTGGCCCAGAGTTATATCTAGTTTCCCTTCACTTTACGGAGCATCCATGTATGTTCTTGAGTGGCCTGTGGTTCAGGTAGCCTCACAGGCTGTTAATTACTGTCGTCATTCGTCTTATTGAGTCATGATGGCAATTCAGAAACTATAAGCGAAACTCTTCCCTACAAAAAAATCTGGAGCCTATCAGAGCAGTGGAAACACTTCACATATGGGGAACTGTACTTTTAAGGCACTCTGGCATGGCCCTGCTGAACATGAGTGCGGGAGCTGATGCTAGAGAAGTGCTGTTGACTTCAGTTTCAGACTCTGAAGGCAGCTGAAGTCTGCCACATTTCTTGGCCCTGCAGTTGTGTTTTGGTTCAGAACAAGAGTGTACTGCTGAAACAAACCTCCCAATCATTCCCACTTCCCACTTCTGGCTCACACTTGTGGATCATTTTTGGAGTGTGCTGACTGGACTTCTTTTTGATTGAACAACCTCAAACAGACACTCTTGTAGAGCAGTGAAGCACACTTCAGCTATTACTGGGCATCCAGTCTTTGCGAACACAGTAGAGCAAATCTGAAGTAAACCCTGGCTTGCGTAAATATAATAATGAATTTAGGTCCGTGCTACCAAGTATTCCACTCTATGGATCCACATTTACTGTGCTGTAATACTAATGTAAACAAGGTGCCTATGCAATTCTTTTTTTTTTTTCCCTAATTTATTTTTTCTGTTGCTATACTTTACATTCCAATAGTCAAAATAATTGGTTCTGGGCAGGAATTGGCAGATGCTTAATCCTTTAAGTAATGAGATCAAATTTTTTTTCATTACATTCAGATGATATTTTTAGAATAAGATCTGTTGCAACCAAACTATTTTCATGTTTTAAAGGACTAGCTTTGCTGACAAGCCTAACAAAACAAAAACATTTTCTTCATCATGATATCTTGTAATATCTCTTACTGCCTCTGCGGGATGTGAAGAATATAAAAAATGATCACATTTTTAAAATGGAAAATTGCCATCTATGAATATATAATTTCCAGTGGTCCTCCTGCACTGACTGCAGCTTTTCTCTTGCTGATTGAAGTGACAACAGAGTACTTGTACTGCTTTACGTTTTGTCACTCAAATTTGATTGATTGAAAAATGTTTTTAACATGCATTTTAATATTAGTGTTTGTGGATCACGAGAGCAGCTAACTCACAGGTGAAGCAAAGCAAAGCTATTTTTATCAGTCTTCAAGAACATGTTTTTTTTTTCCTAGTTTGAAAAGACATGTCTATATTTTCATCTCTACATGAGAGAAAATATTTATAATTCATGTGAAAGTATGTCAGAATTTGAAGAAAGAAATAAAAGGTTATTTGTGCTTTATTGTCATTTGTCCTGAATATTTAAAGTGACAACAGTTCCTCCTGCTGCATAATTGGTACAGAAAAAAAATGGAATTGTAAAGACATGCCCAGGCCACAGTTTCAATATTCCCACCTCCTAGATCTCACGTTTATATATAAAGGTGCACAGCAGCCTTAATGTAGTACCAGGGTACAGAAATTTCTCCTTGAACAGACAATTCTCCAGCATCGGCAGCTAGGTTGGAACAAAGGCAACAACCATCTTAACACATTTCCTAGCTGGAAAGAAAAAGAATATTCCTTGGAGATCATAGAAATGGGTTAATGGTAAACATGAATAATGTAAGGATTTCCGTGCGTAATTTTGGAATTATAAAATGTTTTTTTTTTAATTTTGGAGTTCCCAGGACTGCTAGGCTGCAGAAGGGGACAGCATGTATTGCTCTAGAAAATTGTGAGTGGACTTACAACAGCAAAAAAGATACAGGAGTTCTTGTTATAAACATATGATACTGTAATTTTTCTGTAGTTAAGAAAATAAATAGATGCACAATGTATGGTTTTATTCTGGTCCCAATTGTTAAACTCATCTGAAAACACCTAATGCACTTTCAATTTTCCTTGCGTAATTAGTGGCTGAAGGAGAGCCGACAACATGCCCTGGCGGCAAAGAGGACTAATGGTAGCCTGGGCTGCATTAGGAATGTTGCCAGCACCTCGAAGGAGGTGATCCTCCCCTCTGCTCAGTATTGGTGAGGCCACACCTGCAGTGTTGGGTCCAGTTCTGGGCTCCCCAGTACAAAAAAGATATGGAGCTACTGGAGAGAGTCCAGCAAAGGGCCACTAAGATGATGGAGGGACTGGAGCATCTCTCTTATGAAGGGTGGGAGAGACTAGGACTGTTCAGCCTGGAGAAGAGAAGGCTCAGGGGGGAGTTCATCAATGTATATGAATACCTGAAAGGGTAGGTTAAGTAGTGATGATGTAGGTGGCATATGGATGCTGTTGTGTCACACACTGCCCAGTATCATCTCATTCTCTTCCATCTTTCCATTCGTATTCACTGGCTGCCTTATATTTTATACTGAAGTTGTACATTTGAGGGCAAGGATATATTTTTATGCTGTTTTGGTAGCACAATAAGTATACAGTAACTGAAAAGAATAGGAACAGTAGTGGTATTGTAGGATATATGAAGTACTTCCATATGAGTTTTAGTTTAGTTTTAAATATTTATGTATTAAGTTCTAAATGCTTATTACATGTATTTAAAAATAATATTATGTACACAAATTATTTGCTAAATACTGAATTTTTAATGTATTTTATATGGGTAATTATTTATTTTATTTCTATAGAAGTGATTTTCCACCAGGAGTGCCACCCTGTGCATAGGTCCAGGTCAGTAAGAGCTTTTGCTGTCTCTTCATGTGGGAATCCCAGAGAAGGCATGGATTTGGGATTGGGATTATTGCAGGAAAGGGGATAACTTTTCAGAGGGCTAAGAACATACTCAGTAGGAAATTGGAATCATTACTCCTGCTTCTGGCATGAGATGTTGGGTTTATTTATTTATTTATTTTTGATTAACACTTGCCATGCTTTCTGAATGTGGATGTGTTACATGTCAATATGTAGCTATATCCACTGTCACACCAGTTATTTAGGTGACCCAGATCACATCAGTCAGAACAGGAACTGAACATCAGTGTCTTGCCAGCACTGGTACAAATCCTTGGGCAGTTTAAACAATGCCAAATATAAGACCGTAAAGCAAGCTGTTTATCTCAATGTACTCACATAAATAGTGTGGAAGTATCCCTTGTCCGCATACGAACGTTTTCCCCAGTTTCATTTGTCAGCGTCCCCTTTTCCCAGCGTCTGTGGATGCAGTTTCTAGCTTAGTTTCTTTGGGCAGGTGAAATATTGCTTCCTGTGCAGGAACAGGTGTGGCAGACTTTATATGCTTTGCAACATATAAATCTTCTGGCGTACAGCTGTTCTATTGGTTTTGAAATTGGCTTTGAACATGGGAGCAGATATATCCATGCCATTGGCTTGTTTCTTGAGTTCAGATGTTGCTGACAGCCAGCCAAATTACTCATACAATCTTATTACTAAACTGTCTATGTTCAAAGCCATTTCAGCCTTTCTTGGTGCAGCAGGTGACATTTGTGTGCAGATTATATGAACCTGGTCCTTTCCAAGGCAACTCCAAACCTAGCTAGCAGGACATTGGTTCTGAGGAATTAGCAGTCTTCGACTTTGATAACTAATGGCAGCAAAGGACGGTCTCAGAAGGAATTGAAGCCATGTACCATTAGTAGATACATGCAAAGCAGTGTGTTGGAATCTCTTTTTTGGAAGAAGTCCCTTGACACTAGAAATTGGCAAAACAAAACAATTCTATTCTGAGAAGTGATTAGGTGAGAAATCGTTATGGAGAAGATCTAATCTTCATGGTTAATTTAATTGTTTAAAAGTGTTTTTACCACTTTTATTCTAGAGAGGTTTGATGGATATATTATTATTGAAGGAAGCTGGAATAGCACTATACTAAACCACCTCAGCTGGAAGTTGAAATCACCCTTACTGGTGCTGTGTGATGATGAACCTAATGAATGTTTTCTTCAGTGGCAAAACTGGTTTGAGGTTTCTGTCACACCCTTCATCACCTTCCTAATTATGCCTGTGCAACTCTTTGAGGACTCTGCTGTAAGCTTTCATTAGTGAAATGAACTGGGTTTCAAACAAATCTCCTCCTCACTTTCCCACTTTTTTTTTTTAACTCAGATAATTTCATCAGTTCAGTTTACAGCAGCTCTTCTTCCTCCCTCCTTCAGTGCACACAAAACCAGTTCCATTAGCTCAGCTGAGGAGGTAGCAAAATGTAACATCCAAATGGATTTCCTCTGCTTAAAAGTGCCTGTCATAGTGGAATTTTTCCTCGTCATTTCTAGCAGGGTAGCTTATCTCAGCCTGGCTGGAAATCAAAGTTCTCAGGTTTGTTTAACAAAACCGTGTCGGTGAACTTTTAATTTTTACCCTTTTTAACATATAACTCTCTTTTAATGTCTTGTTTTAATGGTATTGCTGTGTCTCAAATGTCTAAGATGTCTGAAAAGTCTTCTCTAGCAGCACAAGGCTACTGTTTAGCACATTTTTAGTTATGCACCAGTTTACATGCCTGTTTAGTCCTTTATATTCTCTTTTCTGCCTGTATTGCAGGGAAGAAAGGCTTACGTGCAGTGGTGTGCTAAAAGGCTGGTTAACCACCTGCCTATCAGCTGTCTTTAAAGCTGGTCCTTCCCAGTGCACACCCTATAGAAGTAGAAAAAGCAAAATACCGTTTCTGAAAGACTTTGATTCTGAGCAGATGCTTTGGCACGTGTAGATATGCTGCATAATATACCTTTTTCTAATTTCTTTCATTCTGTGTGGTAGGTGACCTTTGACTGCAAATTTATGGCCTTGTCAGCTGCTGTACTTTACATAAACTTCCTAATCAGCTACTTCAATCATAGTGTTGTTGGTTTGAACTCTGTAGGGCAAGTTTCTGATCACTTTGGTTACTGCTATGCTCTTCCACACGGAATCTCTTGCCACACGGATCTACCATCACCTGACATTTCCTTTTTATCTTAGAAGATAATAGACCAGTTATGAAGAAGGTTGTATTTCCCTGTTAAACGCAGTGGAAAATGTCAAAGGTTTATAAAAATAACAGTGTAGAAATTATATAAATATTCTCATTGACCTTCATCATCAGCATGTTCCAGTGAGTCATGTTACTTTTGGGATGAATGAAAGATTTTTGCATAACTTTAATACATAGCACGTGATTCACGTCATGTGTTGGGGCATTTTGAGATTATGAGTAGACTTAAAGGGCTGACTTCTCTTCGGGGACACTGACTCAAACCAGCAAAAGGATAAGCACACTTGTCGCACTGCGCTGCCACATTGGGGCTGGGTGTTAGGACTCTGCCGTCTGAATGGGTGTGTGGGGGAGGACACTGGATGTGCTGAAGATAACCCCCTCCCCGCCCTGAGAAGCTCAGTGGTGCCACATAGGGCTGATGGTATTGCAACAGGTCACCTGTCACCTGGGTCTAGGGGGACCTGAGGGAGCAGTGGCTTGACAGAATGTGTGGTAGGAAAGAGGGAGAAGAGCATCTGGCAGAAGGCAACAGACAACACAAAACCATTGACTGTTTAAGTCACGGCAAGGAGTAAGCTTTAATGCCATGGACAGTGGTCCTCATTCATGGGACCAGCCTGTGAGAGCAACCATGGGCAGCCGATGCCCTGGGAGTGTAACAGAGGGGCAAGAAAAAGAGCCAGTGCTGCAGCCTTCATACACACGTTCCAGGCTTCATCACCATAGCCTGGGAGAGGCTGTCTAGGGGAAACTTTCTGAGGGCTGTGGCACCTCTCTTTACCTGTTGCTTGCCTCACCCAATGTCAGATCCATTTACAACATTCAAACATTCACCCTTTGGGGCAGCCTCTGGGAACTTCTGTGTGGAAGTCCAGGCTGGGTTATCACAATCTGCAATCACAGAATTGCAGCACCTCTGCACTCTGGCATTAAATGCTCAAGTCAGGATCCCAAAAGACCTGTAAGAAGGCCACTGTTTCTTAACAGAGAGAAGACCAAGTAATGAGCTACGGGAGGGACTGAACTATGAAGAGACAAAGCAGTGATGATAGAGAACTGCTTAGATTGGTCAAAGCAGTATCTGAAATGGATGAAAGGAGAAAACACTCAGTGCCAACAAGTGCCAAGCTAACAAAGGGTGGAACAGTAGTGTGAAATGCTCGTACACAATGCTGGGTTTGACATAGGCTGTTGTGAGTTGGACATTGTTGTAAGCTACTCTGGAAAATAAAGTGTGATGGTATAGAAAAATGGAGGGAGAAAATATATCTTACCTGGAATACAATGATCAATTCTGTGTATTTCTCTACAAAGTGATCTACCAGGAACAAATAGACACAGGTAAGACAGAAGAGAAAATAACTAAAAGAGGAACTTGCACAAGAGGGATACAAACCACTGGAAAGTATAGAAAAGTCATGACCAAGACTTTTTAGAAAGATATAAGAGCAAAAGACTAACTTGAAAGACACCAAATGGAAGCGTAAATATTTTACTGAACACATAATTGACCTGTACAACTCACAGCACCAAGATCAATGTGGAAAGATTTAAGCATTTTAAATGATTTTTTTTAAATAAGCACTTTTGTAGACTCTGATGACATTCAAAATTACATCAGAACAGGTAAAGGCATGTTTATTTATGTAAACTTAAAACAGAAGTCCTCCAAGTCATAAGAGAGTAAATGACTTTTAAGGAAAAAATCCCTGTATGTGAACAGAACTGAAAGCCAACTGTCTACCTTTTGTGGGGTTTTGCTGTTTGTATGATCAATCAAATATGGTCTGTCTCAAGACACTTAGCTAGACGGAGCGTTGATCTTATTTGGCAAATCCTGCTTGTCTTGCATGCGTTTTTTCTGTGAGCTTTTTTGAAGGAATGGTACCTCTAAGTTATGAATAGACAATAGAAGGGAGTGTATGTGAGTAATATCCTTTTATTTCTGGTGTCACTTTGCTTCCCAGTTTGGGTAGGTTATCTGAGGGTTTGGTATTTCAAAGGTCAGTGCTCTTAAACGGGTGATTGTTATCTGATATTTGCATTATACATATGAAAATACAGCATTGAGTAAATCTTGTCTGCCTTCGTAATCAGTAATGCAGTTATCAGATATGCTACATGGGCAATTTAATTCTAGTCACCCATAGCGAGTCTCCTTGATAGAATAAAGAAATGTCTTCGTAAGTAGTCCCCTTCTTGCAAACATCCTTTTTCATAACAAAAAGAATATCGTGGGATTGCAGTTGTAATGCTTCTGAACATGGTAGTTTCCACTGGAAAAGGCAAATTGGCATACATTTTATTATCTATTATTTACGTAGAACTAGCATGTGCTAGGCGCTTTATGGAGGGATTATAGAAGGGCATTTCCCTGAAGAGGTTATAGTACAAAGAAGCTACAAACAGGTGCAGGAGCAGAGATGGGAGGCAATAGAGCGCAAGTGTCTGAAAGCAAACATGGAGTATCTCCTGCCACAGATCGATAATTTCCTCTCTTTTAATGTATGGCTGTGTTGGTTTTTTTTTTTAATGACTTTTGTTCAGTGATGACTAAGATTATAGACATTGTTAGGAAAAGTCACATAAGCAATTTCATACTGGGAAAAAATATGGATCTTTTTCCTCCTCACTTGCCATAGCCTCATAAATTGTGACTGCTTTAGCTCAAGCTTTTCACTGTTATTATTCCCAAGCACTGACTCTGTATCCTGAGTAGCAAGCAAAGACTGATCACTCATCCGTTGCTTTTGGAAGATGTCATCCTCTTACTGCTGCTGCTTGAGTGGAGCATATATTCTCTCCTCGGCCTGAAATTGTCAACGCTCTTTAGTATTATAGTTCCTGTAATTGTTAGCAGCTGAAAAGCAGATACACAATCCCCACAGCAATCCCTTAAGTGATGTGACAACCTCACCAGAACAGCAGAGCAGATCTTAGAAGGCAGCATCTGCTTCAGGCACCTCAACTAATTCTGTGAATTGGGAAAATTTCTGTAAGGGTTAACCAGGCAAGGTAGTCTGAGCATCCAGTTTAATATAACCTTCTTGCAAACTTTCCTGTAGTAAAGTCTTTCTCATTCTACACTTTCCTCTGGGTCTGGGTGCATACTGTGTAGCAGCTGGAAGGATGTCTGTCCTTCAGAAGGAATTATGAGAGAAGTATTGGAGAGGTAACAGAACCCCTCCTCGCCAAGAAATGAACTGATTGCTGCCTGGGTCAGCTCAGAGGCTGGAATTAAATCACCATCAAGCTGTTCTATGCATAAACTGACAAATGTGTCAGAGATTTTTTTTTTGTGCACATGATACGGATGTTTGGGTTCAAAGTAGTGAAAGTTTGGATTAATTGTACAGTGCAAACATATGTTAAATTTAGGACCCTGGAGCTGGCAAGGGACTTTCTAGGTCTGCAAGCTTAATTTCTGCTTGTCATGTATAGCCTCATGATATTGCACCATCCATAAAGTTACCAAGCTTCATCAGGCTCCTTTTTAAACATAGCTGGGTTCTTTCCCCAATACCAAAAGTGAATGGCTGCTTCAAAACACTTCTCTGAAGCTTAGAAACCTTTTTTTAATTTCTAGACTAAATTTATTCATGCTACATCAAAGCTGTTTGTTTGTGTGGCAATATTATTCTTCATCTAAAGCATTTCTTTTCCCTTGGTAGTACTTGTATGCTGATGTATTAACAGGGACATACTATATCACTTTTCAGACTCCATTCATCTGTGCTGAGGAAGCCAACCACTTTTATCTTCCTCTCATAAAATAGTCTCTATTCCCCTGATGGTTTCAGTAACCTTTCTCTGCCCTTTTTCCAGTCTGAATTCATTCTTTAAGCGTGGATATACAGAATGAGGTAGATGCATCCAGAGAAGGTTTGATCTGCATCTTACTCAAGTAACACACCTCGAGTTCTGCTGTACTGAAAGCACCTTGATGTGAAGGAGCATTGCAGTTGCCTTTTTTGTGTTTGTGTCACACAGGTCAGTTTTAGGTACCCTATGATCTACTCAGAACACACATCTTGCTTCTCTTCCAAACTTGGAGTTGATTGTCACAAAATGCTTTCAGGAAAACTAAGCAATGGGGGTTGGTCCTCATATGGATGTGAGAGAGGGAAAGATAGAAAACAGAGTAGGAGAAAATGGTTAGTTCTTAAAGTAGGGGAATGTCACAAGGGTTGTTCCTGGAGGCCTGTGTTGGGGCTTGTGCTGTTCAACATACTCATAAATGACCTGGAAGAGGGAGGTAACGAAGTTTAATAAAGACACAAAATTATTTAAGGCAGTAACGGATGATGGAAGAGCCGCAGGGCGACTGGGAGTAAAATGGCACTTGAAAACGAGCGCAGGTAAAATGTTAAGTGATGCACACAGGAAAACCAGTCATAGTTTCACATATGAAGTGATGGGATCTGCACTGGTGGATCCCCAGATGCCTCTGAGGGGCAGGATGCTGGGGTTCTGATAGACAGGGTCAAGAAAGTGTCAGCTCAGTGGTAGTCAGAAATGCCAGTCAAATGTCCAGCGTTATTAAGGACAGAGTAGAACACAAGGTGAGAAACCTTCTCTGCAGCTTCATAAATCTGGTTCACCTGCATCTGGCATGGTCTGTGCAGTTCTGGTTCTCTTATCTCAAAACAGATAAAGCAAACAGAAGGTAAGCAAGAAAAAAAGCCATCAATTAATATGATTATCAGGGGTTCAAAAGACTGAGCTTGGGTAAATTATTCATAATGTCATTAAAATTCAAATACAACTGCAGTTTCCTGTCGGGTTAGCTAACATGGAGAAACTACACCTCATGCATTTCTTCTCTAAGGCTTTGTACGTTGTAATGGTAGGACATTTTGCCCATCTTTCATTGTCTGGAAGTGTTTCTATGCATCTTAAACAAAAAGAACATTTCCTTTCCTTACTCCGCTGGAAACCTAAAAGGACAATGCTTCTACTATTACATTCATTAACATAGAGGGAAAATCTCTCATGTTCATATAAAACCTGAAGGGGCTTGCAGAGCAGCAGGTCTCACAGGGGAGCAGGCAGGGGATTCCCAGGAGCCCTCAGGGCATGTCTGCCTGGTCCAGTGCTGCAGAGATCAGAAGCAGCACTTCCCTGTATGCACTGAGCTCTGCCTGCGCTCCTCAAGATAGCTAGTTGCAGCAGCTCTGGAAAATGCCTCGTTGTACAGCACTAACGTAACCCCAATGAGCTGGCAGATTTGGGGCTGCAGAATTACTGGGGCCTGTCTGCACTTGCTTGGTTTGATATCAGTGTAAAGACTGCCCAGACTAGATTTCTAGAGATTTCCTCTTCCTTGCTGCAATGAAAACAAAATACTCATTTTTTTGGTTGGCAAACAGAAGAAAGCATTCCTGGTTTCTGCTGGATTTACTGTTCTTTCCTGTGCCTGTGATTTACATTTAGAACCAGACTGTCTGGCAGAGTGTGCTTTGGCAGCGTAGTTGCTCGTGCAGGGTACAAGTGTAATTGCACACATTTGTGGAATTGAGATTGCTGGCCATGATCAGCCTGTACAACAGTGGATACAGTCCTGCGCTCTAAACAGATCACTACTGATACTTCCAGTATGTAAATGACTAGGCAAAAATCCAGCCGCAGTAGTTAGATCCTAGGAGTTTTGCTTGAAAATGATTGTCCTGCTTTTTAGATACCTTTGATGGATTATCATCTAAATACCTTGCGGAAGCATGGAAGTATATAGTATGGAATGCTGATTATAACACTTCTATGTAATTTAAATGATTTTCACAAAAGGTCTTAGAGCGTTTTACTACAGAGTAGATCTAGGAACATTTTTCTGAAGTATGGATTTTTCCACTTGACAAGGTGGGTAAAAGAAGTTACAACACTTTGTAAAACTAAACAAAAAGGTCAGCAAGAAAACCCAGAATAAAACACAGTTTTCCTGGCATAGGTTCCCACTCCTGACTAGGCATTGCTTCCTTCTCCAAAATAAGCATTTATACAATTGCATTCACCATTTTGAGATATAAAAATAATTTTTAATTTTTACTTTCTTACTGCTAGTACTTAAGCTTTGTTTGCCTGCTTAAAACAGACCTTTGAACAGCATTTGTCAAGACTAGCAGAATTCAGAATTATCAATAGTGAAGCGGTTCTTTACCTCCCACAATACAGCCAATATCAAATTGGTACATGAGTTCTCAGCTTTAGCTCAGCCTGGGCCTCCTCTGCTTTGTTGCAGGTTATGGACACACAGTGCCTTTATCTGATGGAGGAAAAGCCTTCTGCATCATCTACTCGGTCATCGGAATCCCGTTTACCCTGCTTTTCCTGACAGCAGTGGTACAGCGCATCATTGTATATGTCACCAGGCGGCCCGTACTGTATTTCCACATTCGCTGGGGCTTCTCCAAGCAGGTTGTTGCAGTCATCCATGCTGTAACCCTTGGGTTCATCACTGTCTCATGCTTCTTCTTAATCCCAGCAGCAATATTTTCTGTTCTGGAAGATGACTGGAATTTTTTGGAATCTTTTTACTTTTGTTTCATTTCCCTGAGCACCATTGGCCTTGGAGACTACGTGCCAGGAGAAGGCTACAATCAAAAATTCCGAGAGCTGTATAAAATCGGAATTACATGTAAGTGCCAAATGAACCAGCTAAATAAAAGGCATTTTATAAAAAAAAAAAAAAGAAAAAAACAACCAGCGAACCAAACCAAAAAAAACCAGACTTTCCCTCTCCATTCTGTGGATGGTGATTGTTTTGTGAGCTGTCAGCTAGCAGACTGGGCATTGTAGGTAGCTGTGCAAAGAGGAAACCTTTAAATAAGGTCAGTTTTCTTAGTTAAGAAAGAAAAAGCTAAAACCAGAATTCCATTGTGCTAAACCATAGCTACTTACTCTCTTATTAATAGTAGAAAAAAATGCTCACATTACTCTTATGAAAATGATTATGATCATCTTAGGCTAAGATTTCAGTGCATCAGAGAGTCAGTAAGATAATCCTCGTAACCTAAGGTCATCTCATAAGGTGAGATGACAGGTGAACAGAAAGAAATCAAGGAGCAATGGGAAATGAGACAGAATAGTAAAGTTTCTGACTCCAGTTGTAACAGAAGGTAGCTGAAGCTGGCACTGGGACATACCAGCTGTCAAAGAGAGACAAGTAGACTGAGATGATAACAAAGCAAGACCACGAATGTTAAATTTAAATTGTTTAATTATGTTTGACACAGAAGAGAGGCAACAGTGATCAGTGATTTGATCAAAGTAGAGCTAAGAAAATTATCTTTGTGTTGGCATTCTGAATGAATGTATGCTGAGGGTAATATTCCCCAGTGACAGTCTTTTGAAGCATCCCAGTTTCTGATATGGCTTCAGTCTGCACAGTCCTGGGTCATCAGACACACAGGTTAAAAGATCTGAATGGCCAAAACAGACCTTTCCTGCCCGGTCCATTTCTTAGACTGGTACGCATTTGTCCGTGCTCCTGTGGATGATCCAGTAATCTTAGTGTAGGCAAAGTGTCCATTAACTTGGTTTTGTGTTTTACCTAAAGACTGGGCCTTGAACTAGCCAGCAGAACACTTTATTTTATTCTCCTGCCAGGCCTGTTGTCATTGCACGAGATTTCCCCCTCTACCCATCATGTTTATCTTACCCGCAATAGCTTTTAATTATTACCCTGCTGATCTGTAGAGTTGATTTGGGGATGCTAAATGATGCAGTGAATGGAGAAAGTCATGCATAGTAAAGGCCTTGGAAAAATTCTAACCGTTCTGAAAACTCAAAGGCAAGAAGAAAACATTATGGCTCAGACTATCCTTTTTCAAACTTTAGAACACTTAGGAAATAAATTTCAGGAAATATTAAAAGAAAAAAAGTAGCTTTTAGGTAAAGTTATGATCTTAGAATATTTAATTTCAACAGTTTTTAAGGTCACAACTTTTAAATTACTCTTTTTCCTTTCATGTGATAATTCAAGAGACCAAACAGGATGTATAAAATGTTATCTCTTGCTGAACCTAAATTTTCTTCCAGAAAAGGTTTGGAGTTCTACATCAGAAAATGCTTAATGAGTGCTACAGGCTTTTCAAGAATTTTTAGGAGAACACAAGTCCTGTTCTAAATCAAGTGATCAGCTGGACTGACTTGCAGAGATAATTACAAAATTCTCAGTGCAGATTTATAGTTGCCTTTTAATTGACATAGATTTGTCACTTCCTCGTTGTGTTAATGCATAGCTCCTATTTGATGTCATGAGATAAAGCTTAAAAACAATTCATAAATTTTAGCTATAGTGCTGATTTAGATAGTACTTTGTACTGCAATATTGATTTAATGGTGCTCCTGGAAGGAAAAGGAGAGTGTTACTGCTGGTGAATAATCTGTAACTACAGGTGAAATATTTATGCCTTTAGGTAACAGAACAGTGACCATATGTAGATTATAATAATTAATCTGTGTTGATCTTTCAGCACATTTAATGTTCAGCCTTTGGATGAGCATGTTGTACTAATAATTATACACTTAGCTTCTGCTTCATTTACTCATTGAAGTGATAAAATATTCAAATAGTCATGCACCTCATTAAATTGTAATGATCAGTAGCAGGGATCTAATGAAACATTGAGATTAAGAAATGCTCGTTTTAACACCTTCCTTCAAATTCTAGATGCATATGTTTGAAGAGTTAAAAAAAAAAAAAGAGCACAGTGAGCTGTTAACCATACAAAGCTCCATTTCCAAAAGTCTCCGTCTATGGGAGCTGACTATTACCTTTAAAAATCAGAGTCAGTACACCACCACAGTAATATCAGGTATCAATATTATCATTTACAGATATCAGTAATATCATTTAAGTAACCCTTCAAGTTTGGGTAGTTTATGTATGTTAGTAAAACATTGCAAATAATCTTCAAGGTGTCATCAGATACAGCAACTTTATCGTGATTTTCAAATATCAGCAGTAATTTTACAGTAATTTTTCATTTTCATTTTATTGGTTTTGTACACATTTCTAGTTGCTTTGTTCTTCCACTCATTTCAGGTGTCAGATATCTTCTCATAATTTTAAAGGAAAATAATTTAAAAGTTTTCATGAAATATAAGTGATTTGTCCTGCTAAACTGGTACAAACAACACATAACCATAATTAGCTGCCATATTTTTACTTCTATTTGTAACATGTAGGTGTAATAAGGGAAAAAATCTTTTGAAGAGCACTTAATCATGAAGGTCGTAAGTAAATAGGGGAGAGTGCATGTGGTAAACTTTAGTATTCTGTTTCATTTAATGCCGTTACTTATTTTTCTCTTTAACAGTTGTAACAGAATTAAAGCCACTAGCATTACTTTTTTTGATTATGTGGGGTCTTGTTAATTGTAGAATGAAAAAGGAAAAAAAGGATTTGACGTTCCAAAGTGGGTTCATAAAGAAAATTGACATACTGTTCAGAGATGACAGGGGTGGGAAAAGTTACGGGGTTAAAACTGTTCCAGACCCACTTAATTTGCTAATAATTAAAACACTTTTTTTTTGTGTGTGTGTATCCAGGTTATCTGTTGCTGGGCCTTATCGCGATGTTGGTGGTTCTGGAGACTTTCTGTGAACTCCATGAGCTCAAAAAGTTTAGGAAGCTGTTTTATGTGAAGAAGGACAAGGAAGAGGACCAAGTGCATATAATGGAACATGACCAGCTCTCCTTCTCTTCCATCTCAGACCAAGCAGCCTCCATGAAGGACGATCAGAAGGCAAACGAGCCTTTTGTGACTTCCCAGTCCCCAACTTCCAATGACAGCTCTCTCAACAATTAATACAGGGTTATCCATACTGTTGTTTTGGTGCATTTATGCTACTTACCATAAGAAATAGAACGCCTCATATTTTTTTTCTGAAAATATAAAAGCTGGAAGACTGTGCTACTTTAACAAGGTTTCATCACTTCTGACATCGAAAAGACTTCTGGGAAAAATGTGGGAGCCACCCTGGGAATAGGGAAAAAATGTAGGATGTGGCTGGGAACATTAGGCCATTTTGCTTCAGGGATAAGGAGTTAGGTGTACCACTTTCAGAGGTGCCAGAGAGAAAGGCTTGCACAAGCAACTTCATCCAGCATCTTTAGGAGAGCAGGCCTTCACTGGCATCCGACTCATTTAGTTGCACACCCCATCTTGCAGCTGAGTGACATAGCGAATTTCGGGATGTGCACTTTCGATTGTCAGAAGTGTAGTCACAGATTTAATCCAAACACACCAAATATCTTAATCTGGAAAACATATCCAAAGCAGTATCTATAGATCTGCTGGAGCGGGGAGTGTCTAGATCATCCCTCTATTACCCAGTAACTTGCAGGTGCAAATAATAATCCTAGGAATGAAAAACCAAGGCTCCGGTCGTCCTTTGCCCATGCCATTTACATTCAAATTTCCTGCTTCCTTAAAAGGTCCCCCAGTAACAAGAAAAATGTTGTCCTGAAGAGAGTGTGCCTTGAGTCTTCCGTGCTGTTTGTATGAAATACTTTTGTAAACTCTGAGAGGTAGCAAGACCAATTTAAAGTGCTGGGTGAGGTGGGGTTGTAGGGAAGGGAGACAGCTGCGTTTCAGTCCTCTGTCCTCTGAAATGTGTAGGAGTGGGTTTTTAGCTATGTGGAATGGAATGAAAAAGAGAACTGAAATTCAGCATATGCCACGATTGGCATAGTCATGTGCTTATGGCATTCTCCTAGTAGATGGCTGAAATCTGTCCAGGAGAAGGACTCAGCGCTGTTTCTTCCACAGTCCAACCCAATGTGTGCTCTCTGCTGAGCTGATAGGTAAGTGGAGGAATAGAAGTAGTGTCACCTTGGAACGTAGCTCCTTTTTCTTCTTTTGCTTTTCTAACTAGTACTCAGAGCACTTTGGAGGAGGAGGGAATGTTTCAGGGCAAAACAATTTTTCAGTTTTTCATATGGCAAGAAAAAAGGAAAAATGTCACATTTGGTTCGGATGGAACCGGAATTTTTTCCCCTTGGGAAAAGTCACTAAAAAGTCAAGATCTCGCTCAACTCTGAAGCTGGAACCTCTTTGGCTGTAACAGGAAAGGCGTTTTAGTCCAGTTACCAGTCACTGTGCTGAATGCAGGGACCTCTGAGTGAATTTCAGTGAGCAGGAGATGAGACTTAAGTGGTTGTAGTACTCTCTCTTCTGGCCTTAAGAACCTACGATATGGGAATCTTGATAATGCTTTGCAATGAACAGAAGATCTGGAGCACAAATAGCCATATTAGGACAGCCTCCCACATAGGAAGAGCATAGAGGAGAGCCTTTTCCCTGCAGTGCAAGCATGCCAGATTGCCTGTAATTTGGCTTTTAGTGTTTAGAGCTGAATAATATTTTACTGTAAAAGAAAAAAATGCAGCGTGTCTAGATTTAGCGCACGTGGGAAAAATACTTGAAAGTAAATAACCCAAAATATACTGTGTTTGAGCTTAATTATAGCTACATCAAACAGATTTTATATCTTTACTGGAAAAACTTACTTTGTGGTTAAATCAGCTGAAAGTCTTCAATTCAAATTTATATTTATAGAAAACCAGAGCTAAAGTTTTTCATTGTTTTGGGTTTTATAGATTAGGTGAGAGCATATTGTGTTTGCATGTTCCCAGGAAACTGGCTATTTTTATACTGCTTAAGTTAACACAGTTCTATTTATAATGAATGTTAACCAATATATATGTACATATATACATAAATATATTTATATACTGTACATATATCATAAATCACCAGAGTTTAACAGACTTAGGAATATTAGATATTTTTTTTCCCTAGGCTTCTCTTTATACAGCGAATTGAAGATTATGGCATTAAAATGACAGTGACATAAAATTAAGAGTACTGTACTACAAGAAACATTTATACTGTTTTTTCCAGTGGAGTTTTATTGATTGTTTTCAGTACCTTAAAATTCAAGATTTCTTTTAATTTCAGTGTAACATTAAGCTCTAAAGGATATGCACAGATGCTAAATGATGAAGTTAATTTTGCAGCGTGTACACAAATGCAAAATGTAGACACGTTAAATGAAAGCACAGAACTCAAAGCAGAAGCGATAAAACAAGCAGTATACTGTTATGTAGGTGAGTATTTGTTATTTTAAACTTAAATAAAAAGTCTGGCTTTTGCCTGCCCGCAATATGAAGTGGGGAGTATTTTCTTTAGTGGGGTGTGTGTGCGCATACTATGCAAAAATCCTGTCTGCGTTTCTCAAGATTGTGCATCCTTTAGTGAGCCTTCCTCAGCTCAAGGAGGGACCGTTAATGCCAGTGCTACCTAACCTTGGTATTAATTGTAGCTTAGTATTGTGTTGATTATTCCTGTAGAAAAAAAGCATTCCAAAGTGTGTTTGTTTTTGTTTCAGATGCTGACTGATTACAGCAACTAAAAAATAGTGGCATAACATTTATCTTGTCTTTATAACCTAACGACTCCAATATTTGAGGAAATCTGAAAAACTGTCATTGCAGGTTATCAGTACCACTGATAAAATAATGTCCTTCATTTCCTACAGCTTTTACATCTTCATGTGAAGCTAACACACAAGATCAGAATAGTTAAAACTGGAATCCAGATTAGAAAGAGAAAGATTATCGTGCAAGAACCTTAGTATAAAGTGCATGTCTTTCCAAGAGGCAAACTGTGAAGTGGGTGGATGTAAACCCAAATGGAGAGCATAGGTCATAAAACAATGGTGCCAAAACAAAAGTTGCAAGAGAGAGTTAGAAATATGAGCAAATGACTTGTACACAGAAGAGAAGTGCCTGGCTCCTGTCCTCACTCTTCTGTCTTCAATTGATCCAGGCACATATCCCATTAATAGCTTTGTTCCCATGCTACAGCTGACGTTTGCCATCTTCTCTTTGTCTTTCAGTCATTAAATATAAATGTGTTTTATTATTATTTCAAGGGAAAACTGGCAGGCCCTTCAGTTGTGTTGGGGGAAAGAAAATGGAAGAACCCACTTGAGTTTTGATCTTGGAGCTAAGCAACAGCCACATCTGTCCCTTTGAGAACACGTCCTCTTCCCTAAGAGTTTCTTCTGAAGGTTCACCTATCACACCTACTGCGGGTGAACACAAGGCTTGCTGAAGGTTGAAATGAGTGATTTTCTGAGTAGGTAGCTTCAGAGACATGGGTGCTTTGCAGCTTTAATGCCAGCACTACAAAAGTTACCTAGGCGGGTGTTTTTGTCAGTCATTGCACAAGAGCAGCAGTTCTGGATTACACTAAGTGTTTGTCTACTCCAGTATTTTGTCTCTGGCAATGGCCAAGAGCAGACATGTGTGAACATGCGTAAGGAGAGGGCAAGTGTGTAGCAACAGTTCCGCAGAATATTATTCTAGCTCCGATCAGTGTGCAGTTCTGGCTCTGTGATAGTATCCAGGAGGTATGGAAAGTCAGTGTAGGTATGCTCTGTAGAAGACGCGCTGCACGGATGTGTGCATTCTCTGTTTTGATCAGCAAGAGACTGTCCTGTAGAGGAATAAAGTAAGATTATCTATTACTTTCCCACAAAGCAGTTTCAAGTTAAGTGCTTTGCAGTAACCAGATGAGGTACCACTAACACTGTGAGTACATGGGATGGTCTCTTGAAAAAGGGAAGGAAAGCAGGGGAAGACCTTTTATACGCTGTTACTTGGATATTGCTGTCATCTGGGTGGATAGGAGCATACACAGAACCTGTTTGCCGATGCTAAATCTTGCAACTCCACATTACCATTTGCTTTGTAAATAGTAGCCAGAAATGTACTTAGATGAACCGTAAGTTGCTAAAACCATTACCGCCCTAATGCTATTCCATTCTTATTCATTCTTCTAGACTCTGCTTTCTACTGAAGCAAAAGAAAGTCACTATAGCTGGAAGCAGTGTTATTCCAGGTCTGCACCAGTACAAAAGAACAGGGTTTCTATTCTCTGCAGACAGTTCTACTAGTAACCGTCATTATAATATTAGGTATCAAGAAGCTCCTAGATAGCCAAAACGGTGTACATTTTCATGCTGCTTGTTTCAAACAGAAACAGTAATTTTTGAAATCACCGTGACTAGCTCTGCAAATTCACATGCTCGCTAACCCGTATTAGGCACTTGATGTGTGTCATTTTTAATGCCTACAGTGTTAATCTCATGACTGCCTAAGTTACCATTCTAATTGCTTTTTGCCATGGATTTCTTGTCCCTGTTATCTTCAAAGGTCATCATGTTGCCACTGATTATGAGTGCTGTGATGCAGAGTTATTTTGCTGGTGATGATGTGGGTTTGTCAGAGCCGTTGCCTTAGCTGACAACCAGACTACCTCACGTGTGGCAGTTGGGGCCAAATGACAGATTTAGGTAATGAGGAGGGACAGTGTGTCTGGGAGCAGGTGCACGGGCTGACAGTCAATGTCAGGACAAAATCATCCTGGCAGACTGCTAAGGGACCACATAGTTTTCACCAGGCTTCGTTGCCTGTCGCTAGGAGTAAGAGGAGAATGCTTCCGGAGGAAGGAAGGAAGAAGGACGTTGCCAAAAGGCATCTGAAATGAAGTTCAACAGAATTAGCTTTTTCACAATTTGCCTACAGTCTGTGGCTCTCTGTTACTTCAGTTGCACTCTATATACTATGAATCAGGAAAACAGTTTGGCATTTCCCCAGCATAGATGATCCCTGTGCTCCCTGAAGCAAGTTATGCTTGTTATCATAACAAGTTTTCCTGTATTAAGTTCACCAAGTGTTCAGACCCATGAGCAAGAGTGTAAGTCAGCATCACTGCTGAAACTTTCCAGGGGCAGATGTGGCTCAGGGCACTGCCTGGCCCTGGGGCTGCCTCACTTTTTTGAGTCCAGGATGTCTGGAAAGAGAAAAGTGAACTCTCGACCTTAAAAACTGAGAAACCTACTCTCCTGGGAGGCTCAAAGCTCCCCAAACCCATTTTGTGCTAATTCCAGAGATCTTGTAGTCTTGAACATATAGGATATATGTGCAAGTATCCAGAGTAGCACATGGAACTGCGACTCGGTTTCTCTATGCCTAATTTTTTGGGACTGGTCAACCTGCTCAACCTTCTGAATTTGTCTTCCCCATTTAAGAATGTGACTCTCAATATACACTGACCATCCCTAAGCGCTCACCTGTACCTTGCTGGGCCACTTCAGCAGGTGGCAAGGTGAGATTAAGAGACCAGAAGGGACTCATACACCATCTGCCCTAAGAAGGAGCGGTGATAGGAATAGGTGACGGGACAGGGAGTCCTTGGGAAAGCCCCATCCCTGCCCATCAGTATACATTAACGCCAGCTGCAGCCACCACTAGGTGTACCAGTTCATATCTAAAACTTGTTCCAACGTCTGGCACATAAGGACTGTACGATTCACCTGGCTGTGGTCTCTGTACGTCAGCCAAAGTTCATGCTGCTAGTTAACGTAATGACTATAAAAACTAATAGCTCATCTAGAAGAATTAAATTAATTTATTTTACTTTTTAAGTGCATCATTGCTGTGCTTCTGGGCATTATTTAGGCTCTAATTTTATTCTGGCCTGCCATGCCATGTTATCCTACAACTGTAAAGCTTCTGTCTCAGCCACGCATGGGCAAAAATTAATTAGCATGCTTGCATAAACAGAAGGCAGCAAACTGTAATATCAGTTTAAATGGGAATTAGCAAATTCTAGTTCTGCATTCCTGGGCTGGTTTCCTGATTATGGGCAAAGATCTGTTAAGTTTCTTTAGCAATTGGCAGCTGTGATTTGAGGCATGCTTTCAGAACAGAGATGCAAAAAATATTGATATCCAGTAATAAACTACAATATCACCTTTGGGATTAAGTCCCTCAAATGTTTAGTTAGCTGCTTTTGCAGATTGATCCTGTTTGCATGGGGTAATAAGGCCTTGTTGGAAATTTATTATGCAAAAATTAAAATCCATACTCCATTTCACTCAAATTCCTACTGCATGTTCAGAGAAAAGAAAAAATCAATACGAAAGAAGAAGATGACTTTATTTCATACCCCACCCCCCAGGGAGCTTGACCTGGTACTGCTGAACCATGCTCAGAGCTGAGAAAATCCCCTGGCTGCCCAGGCTGGTGCAGAGCATGGAGGCAGGCTGTCCTTGCCCCAGGAAGGCTTGCAAGCAACATCCCCGGCCTTGGGGAGATGGGGCAGGCCAAAGGAGCAGCGAGGGGAGAGCAGCCTCCCTGAGATGCAAGAAGAGAGACCACAGCTGCTCTGAGGCCAAAGTTAAATAGCAAAGACGGACAGTAAAGGAGGGGACACGGTGGGACTTGGACGGGGCAGGGGCAGACAGCCTGCTTCGGCTGCTGGGGAAGGACTTGGCGCCTGCTGCAATGTGAAGAAAGGAGTGAAACAATTTGATATCAGGATCATCAAAGGAGGGGGTGTTGCTTTTTGACGTTATTAACTTTTAATCTTCCATACTGAGTCATGAATGTCTTTGGAGTGTACTGCAAAGAAAGAGAAGCAGGAACTAGTGGATCTGTAAAAATTATGTGTTGAGAGAAAAGATGCACTTCTGTCTTTTAAAGGCAGAAATGACCCTTGTGGTGCTCTTTGACCTCTTACAGGACCCAAGATAATTCGGCAGTAGCTGTATTAGGACAGATCAGATTTCCAAGTCTGGCAGTCTCTGCCTCAGCTCTCAGTGCCTGTCCCAGAGGCCAACTACCTTCTCTGTTAAAAATTTCCTGTTTCCTTTGTCTGTTTCTAATGAATTGTTCCAAAAGCAGCATTTCTATAGGGCTTTGTTATGGTTTTTGTCTGCTAGGTGACAGACATTAGCTTTCAGCTTGTTCCGAGAAGATAAGCATCTCTCAATGTCCTCTAATAGGCAAAGGAGGCTGAGCTCCTCTGGACACTGAACACAAACATCTTGTAAAAAACTCAACTCATTCCTGATTCAGTTTTTCAACATGCATTTTTCAGTGCAGCACTGAAACCAGGGTGCCACGCTCCTGCCAGTACCCAGGATGGTACCTCTGCAGAGGGACTGGGCTGTGGCCATGGAGCAGAAAGGGGAGATGGCATTAGCCACCATGTCCCCACCACCCAGCTTTCCGTCTCCCTGGGGACCCTAAGGTTTCCCTTCATCCCTCTCCTCACCCAGCCCCATGGGGCATGGCTGGTGCCACAGCTGGGGCTACAGCACAGGAGGTACTTGTCCCTACCCCTGCTAACCCTGGGGGAGGCATGGGGACAGGGGAGAGACTGTGGCAGCACCAAGTCCTCTCTGCCCCAGATGGTCCTAAGTGTCTGAAACAGAGACATTTGTTTTAAACACAATCTGCTGCGCCCTGTGAGAGCCAGGAGCTTTGCAATCCCCTTCCAGCCCATCTGCCCAGCCTGCTGGGCAGGAGCTGTTTGTGTCTTGTGTTGACCCTCAGGATGTGAGAGGTTGTCAGAGCTCAGAGAAACATGGGCTGACCCGCTGGAAGGGAGAATTACACATTTACTTCAGGCAATCTCAGAGCACTAATTTTAGGTAATAGGGGTAACTCATCAATCCTCCCACCCTCCTGGCAGCGCCTTGGGCATCAACAAGGTGCTGAGGACATGTCTGAGAGTATAAATGCACCCTTGGTAGGGAGTAAAGCACCTTGCAGGGAGGGCGTTGCAGAGAAAGGGGAGATGTGCTTTTGTTAACTTCAGGGTACAGCTCAAAAAAATAATCTCTTGCATTCCCTGGAGCTGCTCTAGGGCTGCATTGTCCCACATGTGACAGACGGTGCCCCTGTGGTGCACACTGGGGACACTTGTGCTGCTACCCCCTTAGTGAGGTCTGGCTTTGATTAAAATGCAGCTGAGGCTGCAATTTCCTTTTAGAGATGAGGCAAGAACCCTAACTCCAGGATACCAAGGTGGGTAAGGCACTGTCCTGAGTCAGGCATCAAGGACCCACCTCTATACAATCCAAAAACCTGTGAGTATCTGCCAAGGTACTGATTATTTTGGTGGTGCAAGCATTGCTATCTCATCTTTTCACAAAGGAGGCTAATAACGTTTAAGTTTTTTTCTTTGCATGTTATGCATTGAAACAAAATCCAATCTCAAAATGTCAATAGTTTTTCCAATGGTTTTAGTCCTGAATGCCCTTAAATGTGAGTTTGGTGACTAAACAGGATAATGTTTTGATCTGTACACAGACAGGAGACTGACATTGAGTGCTTGAACAAAAACAGATCCACTGGGCAAATAGTTACCCAGGACTTTCTTTGCCAGCTGCAAAGTCTAACCTGCAGGAAACTCCCAGAGATGATAGCCGGAGCAGAGAAGCAGGAATAATGGAAAGCACACAACCCCAGTTCAGCAAGATGCCAGGAAGGTTATTTCGCTGCATCCCAAGAAACAAGAGGGTGTGTATGCACCACACTGACCGAGCGCGATAGCTAACACTGTCGACCACAACCATTTGCTTCTGCTGTTTTTCTGTCTTTTTATTGCTGTTACACTTTGCAGTCATTCTGTAATCCAGGGGGTACCACCCTTCTTGAATGCCATCCAAGCTTATTTTTAAATTATTTTTAGAGGCGTTGCATTAGCAATGATGGTGTCCTAACTCCATCCTGTTGGCAGCTCCATGAGGCATTCCCTGAGGCCGCGTGGTCAATCTGGCATTTTAATAACCTCTCGCATCTCATGAGGTGCGAGATATAAAATCAGTAGAAAACTCATGTGTGGAATAATACACGAAATTACCGCTCTAGTTTCAGCCAGTAGTTTTGCACCTCTCTCACAAGGAATGAAGCTTATCTTGTTTACAAATCTTATAAACACTGCTGCTGATAGATCATGGCTCTGTCATGCTCTAGAAATGCGGCCAGATTCTGTCCCCTTCGTATTTGTGCTACTATTTCACCAGAGATGAGAGTACGGACACAGAGTTTATCTGAGAATCAGAAGCATATACGAGACCTGGGACCTCTCCCTCAATCCCAAGAGCCCAAATTCAGCTCCTTAATGACAAACTGGTCTCTGAAGGACTGCAAGGAAGCAAGAACAGGCATTGAGTTGGGATGTGAATTTCTGTTCCTCTCTTGCTTCGATTGAATTCACATTCTTGCTCCCCACACAGCAGCCACGGTACAGCTTAGCAATTTTAATGTAAATTTGGCTTATTTCACATCCAAACTTTAATTCTGGGCACAAGCCATAGCATTAACAGCTCGTCTTCTATGTGGTACTGTTTAATCTGAAAGCACAGCTAAATGGATTACAGGAAAATATTTGTGACAGGCTGGGAGGTGCTGGATGAATATTTATCATCTAGAGGGACAAACTCAAAACAAAGAGAGACTTAGGCTTCATATCAGCTGTAGGTATGTATTAAAGCCATGGCAGAGTTGTGTATGTTTTTAACAGGCTCAGTTAACGGTCCTCTGAGAGATGCTGCTGTCAAATGGTTTCATCTAAATACATCCAGTGTGTTTAATGGCTGGGCAAGACTGGTTCTGAAGGAGGTTTTTGGGTGAACAGTACTCCCTCTGAGGAAAAAAGCCTTCATGCCCATTTACACTGCAGATTAGCGGCTGGGAAATATTCTTGGGTAAGAAATATGCACTTTAAATAACAGCTCCTTTGGTTATGTTTAAATGGGTTATTACCTCTTGGGGTATTTATATGCAATGTTCTCTATTTGTTGTCACCTAATAGGATTTCGTTCTCCTGTTCTAATAAAACAAGAAAGCCTGGACGAGCATTCAGCTTGGGAAGGGTACAGGCTGAAAGCCCCACTTCACAAATACTTGTGGTTTCTGTAGGAAAATTTCCCGCAAAATCAGAGAGTCTCTCCCAAGCCAGATGTACCGATGTAGTGACGTGTGGAAATGTTTGCAGGACTGGACTCAGTCCAGGTCAGAGGAAAAAGTCCATCAGTTGCAAGGACTTCTCAATCGCAGATGGCAGTGCCTTTCTTCATCATATTCTTTCCTTCAGTTTCATGCTCTGTCAGCTGCCAAACATGAGCCTTCCCCCATCGTGTCTAATGCAACTTAAAATTTCACAGAAAAGAACAAGCAAAATTGTCTCAGCTGACCTGGACCACTCTTGGGTCAGGGGGGACACAAACTTGTGGGGTGCCTAAAAGGGGTCTCTGTGCCACTGAGTCATCCATGCACCCTGGCCAACACCCTGTTTCTACCTGCAACAGCTGTAGTTCCCTAAAGAAGAGTAAAAATGAAAATCAAAATGAACTGCATCAAGCAAGAAGGAGAAAATCTGTCCTGGAGCCTGGGGATAACCACGAAACTGGCCTAGCATGGGATTGAACGGCTAAATCTAGTGTCACAAACACATGTGACTAAGTCTCCTTTCAACTGGAACTCTGAATAATACTAAAGAAATTGAACCGACATAACTTACACCATCATTTCCAGAACCGAAAACCATCCCTGTGTTCACACAATCTCTTCTGTAACCTAATCTGGTTATCTTGTAACAGTCAGATACCTTCTCCCAGCATCCCTGTTCAGAGGCTGCTCTAGCACTTTCTTTCTTGTCGTCTTCTTCTTTCCAACACAAATTCTTTCAGGGTCAGTGTACACCTGGTTGATCTTGTAGCAACTTTCAGCTGAACGGAAATAATTGCTCTCCCTTCCTATACTTATTGCTCGAAAGTAATCCAGCCCTCTCTCAGTCTTCTGTTAACACAGCTACACAAGACAGGCTATTTAATCTACCCTTAAGAAACAGAGAGAATCATCTCGTGTTTCTGAGTAGCCCTTTTCCCATTTCTCTGTTTAAAATCATCTTTTTGAAAGGCAGGTGATGAGAAGGGCACATTGACAGCTCCATGAGGCTGTTGTAGCACCTCAGCCAGCGCCAGGACCTTCCCTGCCACTGTGGAAAACATTTCACCTCCTGGACCTGCTGTCCTGGCTTCCCCAGCTGTGGAGCGCAGGAGGCTAAGCAGCAGTGGATCGTTTTGCAGTGCACACAGATCACCTTCCTCCCCAGCATCTCTGGATAACATCTCAGCATGTGGCAACAGACCTTCTTCTTTGACCCAAAGTGAATTATGCCACACTTTTTTCATATTTCATACTTTTACTAGCCCCAGGGCTACCTAATTCTTCCTACAAAATAATCCAGTCAGCCATTATAAACACAGGCCTTGTCTTGCACTGTAGACATGAAGTGAAATGGGCTAATTTGTGATTTGAGATACCTCTATGTGCTGGTAACAGCCCTATCAATTAATCTTCTTACACCGTCCTCTTTACCCAAGTCCTTACGCTGTTTATAATTCTCGCAGTACATCCCATCTTTACAAACAAATCCTTGTGAGTCACTGTACTAAATTCTCTGCAGAGATGAGGCCAACCAATCTATGCTATTGACTGGAATAACCTTTCCCGCAGTGCTCTCCGTCTGTATGCATTTGTACATAATAACCAGCTATTTTTATGATCACTTTTTCTAATTCTTTTCAGTGAACATGATGGTTTTTGTTATCTGCCTAACTTTACCCCTACTCATTGATAAAATGTAACAAAGGAGACAAAAAATACTTGCCATGTGTGCTTGAAAGGGCAATGGCTTGATGGATACAGAAACAACGGCTTCATGGATCACGAAATACAAGATCTGACATGGTTTGACCTCTGTTGGGTGTTTCTTCTTGTTATCCTCCCCTTTCTCCTGGTAAGAGGTGGCCACGCAGAGCCTGGACGTGCCGCTCCCCAGGCAAACAGTGCCTTTTGTTTGCATGGCAACTTCCAGCAGGTCTCCAAATCCAAACACTAGCACTCAAGAGTTAAATGAGACCCCCTGCATAAGAGAAGCGTGGATGAGCGGGGCTCACCTTCCCTTGCCCGCGAGAGGGGATGCTGTCCCGGGGAAGGGCTGGCCGGTGGCCGCCTGCCTCACTGTCCCTTGTCCGGCACGACCGCAGATGGTCCAGAAATCAAACCTCCTTCCACGCTGGCCCATCTCCCTACCATGGTCATTAATAAAAGCATTTATGGCAGTTTTCTCAGAAAGGTCAAACATATGCTGGCTAATGGCTAACACCGCTTCATTTTCCCCCCGTAATTTAAAGCTGCCCTTTGCTGGCTTTCCAGGCCCGCCGGCTCACCGCGGAATTTGCTTCCCACAGAAGGCAGCTGCAGCTTCCTGTTCGTGCTGCTTTAATAATTTCCTCCTTGGGGCAGGGGGTTGTTTGTTTGTGTGTTTGTTTGTTTAATCATCTCCTGCTCTGTTGTGCCGAGCCCTTTCTCAGTGCCTCGCGCTCCCCGACTCTGTTCCAGTGCCTGCTGTTATTCTTGGCACCCAAATCAATGTTAACTGGTATGTAATCAGCCTGTGTTTTACTGACCAACATTTGTTCCACTGTCAGCTTTCATTTCAGCTTCTATTCTGATGCCAGTTACTGTTCTGCTCTCCAGTGTGGAGCTCTGATTGCTTTGCTGGGTGCTGTACAACACCCCTTGGGCCTCTTCTAATTATTTCCACGTCCGTATCAGTGCAGCTTGATGCCCAGTGTCGCATCCTCACTTCTTACTAATCCGTATACTTGGACCACTTCTACTCTGTATCTGCTTGTCCCGGCTTTTACCTACCCTGTTGTATTTGCAGGTTCATGCGGTTACAAGTCTGTACAGAAGATTTATTCATTTGAAGCCTATTATGATAAAATATTAAATAAATGGCTCCTGACAGGCACGTTCATACATTATAAGATGCCGGGTTGAGTGTTTTGGCATAGAGCTACTTCATTACATTCTGCCCGTGATAATCAAAATGCTAAACACCTATTTCACTCAATCTCCACTTTTTCAAATTTTTGTTTTATTCATCACTAGAAGCACGTGTTGTGCTGAACGAATAGAAACACAGCTACCTAGGCATTTATCTACATATTGTCCATGCTATGGTGGGACTAGATTGTGTCGATCAGGCTTTGATTTTTGTGAATAAGAGGCCACAATTAAAATAATCTTAAAGAAAAACTGGTTTCTACATGTCACGATTCCTTCTCTCCCACTCACAGCTCTGTCAGTTATCTTTTTAGATGACCTACCTGTTTTCTAAAGAAGTGCCTACACACCAAAGTCACCTTTGAAAATGGCCCTCAACCAGACAGCTCCACAAGGTGCAGCAGCTTTCTCCCCTCCCAGGCTGCAACTGCGATGAGCGAGTGGCTGCTGATGCTGGCTGGCCATAACACAGTGACCACATGGGACCCACCTTGTTGCAGACAGGGACAGCAGGTGAAAGCCCTGGAGATCTAAGAATATTCAGATGCCAAGGGGCTAGGAAGGCTTGTATGGACATCTCACACTTATTAAACATCTAAAAAAGATCCTCAGTCCCCTCATGCCACTCACAGCAGGAGTTCTTAAAATTTTATCTTAAAAGCCACTCCCTTTGGTGTTTGTCCTGACTCCCCAGACCATGTCCAAGCCATGTGACAATGATGTACACTGACAGGTATACTCATGTACATTGATAGGCATATTCACTCCTTGCAGAGCAGGGTGCACCTGAGAAAATACTGTATTTCTTTGGGATAAATTGTTTTAATAAACAATAAATTATTTACACTAATTTAAACAATATATTAAACAATAAATTGCTTAAATTACTGTATTTCTTTGGGATAGACTGGACACTGCAATCTCCGTGCACAAATTTATTGTGCCTAGACAGACAGCAGTTATTAACAAAACCAATGGTGCCCAACAGGATGGAAAGGGCCACAGTGTTTGGGCTGGCAGGGAGGGGCACTGTGGTCATGATGTTAGACCTGTGGTTAGTGCAGCAGGAGAAGTGGAGTAATGCAGACAGAGCAGGTGGGTTCATGTATCCCCTATTCTGGTCTTTAGGAGCCCTTCTCCAACATCACACAGCTGATACGTTCCAGGCAATCTGGAGGACGTAGGGTTTCATCATCCAGCATATGAGAAAAGTCAACTGGAAAGAGCTGAGCAGCTGGGAAGGACACTCACACCGGAGAACCAGAATAGGGAAGCTGAATGTAAATCTTTTTTTTAAAGTTTCCCTGATTTAAGAAGCAATGAGCTAAAACCCCAATAGTCAAAGAACAAGAATCACAATTCTTTCCTTTTGATGTTGTGAATAAGGAAGAGATACAAGAGTGAACAAGGATAAAATATTCTAAAAGAGATAAGATGCAGCAGTTCATTTAAAAATAATTAAAGATGACAGCCTGGATCCCAAGATAAGGAAAACGAGGATACAAAAGGAATCATTGGCTCAATAAGAATCTGGCAGCTCTTTTGTGTGGCGTGATGTGTTTTCAAAACTAGACAATATTGTCTGTAGGGCAAATACCAATGGAGCGTAAACATAGCTGTATTTTTTTGCAACAGATATTACCTTAAAGGGGGAGTTATTATTCCTCAATGGACCAAATCCTGCCCCCACATCACACTCAATGCTATTTTTAAGGTGTTGTCATTTTCTTTTAGCTAAACATGTTTGCTAACTTTACTGGATTAAATGTGAGTGAACAGGCACAGAGCGATCTGCTGAGCTCCTTAAAGAAAAAAAGTATATCCTCTGGAGTTCAGGCAGCTCTCCCTTTAACTGAGGCCCGGCAGCTGGGGTAGGTAATAGCAATCAGTGGCTAGGTTGGCAAGCTCAGTGGTTTGATGGGCAAAAGCTTCTCCTCTGCAGAGGGTCAGGCTACCTAAAAAGGGATATCGCAAAAGCCTAAGCAGTATGCATAGGAAAAACACGTGGTAAAACAAGTCCTGGCAGCTTTAGCTATGGAGTGAGGACTTGCAGCAGAGAGTGGTGGTGGCTGTTATCGGTGCTGGTGAGTGCAGGAGGTGGTAGCAGCCTTGCAGGCAGCCTATCTAGGTCAGTGCATCCATGTACGTGCAACGCCTCTGCCCTTGCTCCCAGAGAAAGGTAAGACCCAAGCGCGTGTCTTCTGCTCCGCTGAACCTTTCCCCAGCCCAGGGCCAGGGCTGTGGAGCATGTGGCTTGATCTGGGGGTGCAGGGGCTGGTGGGGGGGATGTAACTGCTGCTTGGGGTGGGTGCAGCTGTAAAGGACTGAGAGTGATGCTGGGGAGAGGGAAGCTGAGTCTAGAGAGAAATCAGAGGGTTGTGCTGGGAGCAAGTGTAAGTCAGAACAGTTTTCTGTTTAGACTCTCACAAGTGCTGTTTGGAGACCTAGAGAAAAAGGCCAAACTGCCCTGGGACTAAAGGATGAGTTTCCTATCTGAGGGGAAATAGCGAGGCAAGGATAAAACCCTTGTTATGAGAACAGCCAAATATATTCCTTTGATCTAGCTGGGTTTAAACCTCATCCATATGTTTATTATCCTCCTCATATCTGAGCCATATGGCTTCTTGCAGCTGCATTTCCCTTATCACACAGCAGCGGAAAAGACTCAGAACGCCTAAAAACTGCATCACTCTCTCATATGCTTCATAAAATCCCAGCTGCCACCCATATCACTGTCCTAAGTCCATAACTGCCATAAGTGCTCCTTACTTTCCACTTGATTGCCCACTCCTTTCTCCTCCCAGCCTTTCCTTCACCCTTGTCCTCCGTCTCCTCCCTCCTGATGCACCATCCCCTTCTGGGGACCCCTGGGCTCTTGTTTCCTCTCTCCCTCATCAGTTCACCAAGTGAATGGCTGCTTTAGAACCCACTGGCATGCAAAAGTGTCTTCGTGTTGAGTCTCTGGCACCTTTAGAAACCCAGCTGCTCGGGACACTTCTCAGGGGAAGGAGTCACCCCACTGTGATGCCAAGCGAACAGCTGACTGCTGCGGGATGTCAGAGGTTAGGGATGAATGCTGATGAAGTGCCACAAAATGAAGCAACCTTCAGTAAAATGTAGGCTGTCAGAGACTGGAAGTCTGGTATGACCCTACTACGCTTATTCGGAAGAGTGTTTTGCATGGGGACATCCCCTCACGCCTGTGGGGAGGTGGAGGTATGTGCTGATGCCATAAGCCACACCTGTAATCATATGACCTCCATTTGATCTCCTTGTAAGGCTAGTGCTTGGCTTGATTTAGGTTGAGTGAAATCTCACATAGCAAATGTATTTCCTGCATGCAACAATTCAAATGCATTTCCTACTTGGTGCTAACCTATAAAAGTAGGATACAAGAAACCATGATATATGTGCAGAGCCTGTGAGAAGAAAGTGATCGTCTAGGGATGAGGCATAGGAGTGTACAAAAGAGCAGACATCCCAGCCAGGTTGAGTCTGAGGTGGTATGAAAAGCCCACGCAGTGGCTTGCGGACTGTGTGGATGTGTGCTGAGGCTCTGCTTGACCCCCCACAGTCAGGCAGGGGCTATAGCTATGGTGGGGGGGGCACAGGACCTGAGCACACCAGATAAGCATGAGTTGTGGACAGGACCCTTCTCTTGGAGAAAGTGTATGTCTCTTGGCCCAAGGTGCTTGGTCTCTCACAACATCCTTGCTGAGGGTGTCCTCTCAAGGGAAAGCACCAAGCCCAGGCTCTGGTGCTGCTCCTGGGGACCCAACACAGGGCACGACGGCAAGGTCCATTTGGCGTAGGGTTTTGAGCCTTTTTGGAGGTACCCTGTACGGAAGCAGGGTTTGGGGACCTGTAGCTGCAATTACAGGTCTCCACCTGCCTGTAGCCCTTCTCTTTGGTATGTTTTCCTTAAGGTGGTGCTCAAGCCCTGCTACATCTCATGCGGCCTCAGCTGAGGACAGCTACGGCTTGAAGGAAGCCGTGATGTTGGCAAGGCTCTCCTCTCTGCCCACAAGGCCAGGAAGCCCCAGGTGTCACCTCGGACCAAGCACACCTGGCTGAGGAGTCAGGGGCTTATTTTCTTTTTTTACTATTGCACCAAACTTCACTGAGGGAATTGCCTGAGACATGCAGAATTGCAGCTTTTGTGTGTGTGATTTGTTGAACCACCCTTTGCGTGACTGGATTGGGAAAGGATCACACTGCGTGTCTGCAGCCTGACAGAGCTTTTGCTTTTGAGTTTATCCTTGGCTGGCTGTCAGCTACAAATGCATCATTTTTTTTTCCATCTAATAGATTTTTTTTTTTTTCCCCTCTCCCAAACTTTCTTCATGGGTGAATTAGCAGTGATCCACTGGCTCAAGTAGAGACTGCTTGTTGCCTGCACATCCAGAAGTTTTCTGTATTGCTGAAGTTTCATTTCTGGTCTGCTAGCGAGGGAAAGTATTTGACAGGGAATAATGTGGAGAGGGGCACATGAACGTGGAAAGAGGACAAGGGCACAGACACAAGACAGAATGACACAAGCTCCCATGTACCGCATTGCTGAGGGAAACAACCCCAGAAAGTGCCCAGTTTTGGCAAGTCCCTCAAACTTCCCTGAGCAGTATATTAATGAAGGAAAACAAGTGGGACAGGGCATGGCCAGAACACCAAGGTGTTACTGGAGCACAGACATTGCCCTCTTGGCTATGCTCAGCAAAGGACTGCAAGGGACAATGCAGCAGAAGAGTGTAAACAGGCTTAGACCAATAGTCTGCAATAACATGAACTACTTATAAACATTTCTTCTTGCACTAAAACTTCATTAAAGTGAAAATAAATTAAAAAAATAGAGTTGAGTGTATGTTAGGAAGATTGATTAGGACTACTGATGTTAAAGTGGTGTTCAGTCCGTCCTCCAACCCCTTCCAGCCTGACATTCAAGGACACCCTCTAGGCCCCTCTGACAAGGGAAGCAGGCCAGATGCACACGGTATGGTTACAAAAGCAGGTTTACTGTCCTGCTCCAGGCTATGTTGATCAGCTGCGTGGATGTTTGACAGGTAACCCGCAGAGCCCCAATCACATGAGCTGTTTTACCTAGCGATCCCCTTTCACACCTTGTCCTTTCCCAACTAAGTGGCTTGCTTCTATTTAATCTTTTCCCATGGGCCACATCTTTGCTGATTTGGCCTCAGTGACAGTCAATAAACCAGCATCTCCCTATCTCTTGAGGTTTCACCTAAAGGGAGTTCCCAATGACTTTATTTCACTCTCAGAAATGCCTGGTATTTTTTTCCAGTTCCTGTTTGATTAGCCCAGTCCCAGGCATGTCTGGCCAGCTGCTTTCCCCCTTTCATCCTCTTCAACATTTGGCTCTTTTCCACGTTGTTTTCCTATTAGTTCAGCCTTAGGGCTGGCCACCTGTATGCAGACCTTAACAGCCAATACTTCCTTCTAAAGACTGCAGAGAATAAACCCTTCTTGGCTGTATTCAGGTTTGTTGCTTTCAAAAATGGTGCTTTCCATTCTCTGTTCTACAAAAAAATAAGGCTGAGTGAAAGGAAAAAAGGCAAAGAAATTCTGAATCCTCTGAGTATAACACCAGTCTGTCCCAAGCTGTTCAGCTGGCATGAACAGTACACTCAGCTTCAAGGTTTCACACATTTGTAATTTTTTTGGCTAAAAAATGCTTGCCTTCAAACCCGGATCAGACTTCATAGCAAATATCTGTGGTTCACTGGAAGAAGTAAGGCCTTTTCAGGCACTATCAGCTGTAAGCTTTCATCACATCAGTGGTTGGGCTATTTGCTTTTTGTGCCCTGTGTGGCCTCACATGCTCTCTGTGCCCTGTGTTTGCTGTGGGACTAATTGTGCCTCGCCTTATCAGAGAGATCGCCGGGGCTCTCAGGCGCTGTTTGCAGCAGAATCAATCGTATTGATTTTTGATCTTGGAGACAGTAAGAGAGAAACCACTCCCTCTGGATTTTCTGCCCATGTCTGTAGCAACTTGAATTGTTGATTTACTTTCTAATGTGTTGGGGCACAAGTGTTGCACAAAGTGTTGGCAGAGTTGGGGTGAGGTCCTGCGGGAGCATTGGGTGGAGCAGAAGCCTTCAAATGCTGAGCATGTGGCTGAGGGAAGCAGGAGAGGAAAAGGATGGGACAGGATGGGGCACCAAGGGAAGAAAGACCGTAAACAGGGACTATGCCAAAAGGGGCCACAAAGGAGACGTAAGACACGTAGAGGAGGGGCATTGATTTGACCTTTTGTAACTAACACGGAGAGAAAGACTTTCATCCTCTACAATTTACTGTTGACAGTGATAGCTTCTGGAAGAAAAGTCCATAAATTATGTTGCTTTTCTTAGTGTGAAGATGCAGTTTTGAGGGGGAAATATCGCAAAACCCATGTTCTAAGCCTCTGTGAGAGGGAGCTCTCTGGCAATGAAATGCTGACATAAGGCAAGCAGCTGCCTCCATGCACTGAGCTCCCACCTGAATCACTGCTTTGAGACTGTGCCAGCTCTTAGGAACTGACAAAGAGTGGCCTCATTTTAGAATTACCATGCATAACTGCTTAGTAAATGTGGTGTATTTGCTCCTGCAAGCCATGAACAGAACCATAAATAAAAAGCTTTGCCTGTCTGCATGGGCCATAACTAGTGAGCATCCACAGGCACCTGGGTCCTTCCCCAGGTGACATATTGCAAAGCTTACTGGAGTCTCCTTCACCCATGGCATTAGCTGTACTAGCTTGTTTGGGCAAAAGCTAACACAACTCATTTTGCTGTGCAGACCTTTAATTTATACCCCCTATTTTCTGATGCAAGGCTTGCAAAAGCACTTAACGCTCAAACACACCACTTTTAAATAGCTAGAAACTTGGCTTCAAAGGTAGAGGTCATGCCCAGATGATGTGGCACTGGGCAATGAGAGGGGTGGTGCTCACTTGCATAATGCAAACGCTGCAACCCTTTGTGGCTCTCCCAGCACTACGAGTTTGCCTAGAATATCTGAATTGCTTCAAGTGTCACCATGTCCCCAGCATATCTGTTGTTACAGAACTATATAATTATCGTGCATTACAAGTTTGTATAATATAAGTGCTCTAAAAGGAGAAATCCTACCTGTCTGAAGCTGACCATGCAATGAATGGATGGTCTGACATTTCAATTTCTCTTGAGCCTCTACCTGTAAAAAGAGAAAGTGAAAGTCCCGCAATACCAGATTGCTGTGACAGTAAATGTACACTTCTTTATTACGTGTTCAGACATTATAGTGCGAATGTGCAGGAAAGCACAGAAGCGACAGTTCTCCTGTCACGAAAGAACAGAAATACTGTGTGGTTAGACAAGACAATGAAGGTGAGATAAAACACTGAATAGCTGTATTAAGCAAGCTCCTCCTTCGTTCGGTGTACAAATGGGTTCTGCAGAGAAAAGGAAAACACAAAGCAAAACAAAAAGCAAAAAGAATCCTGTAACCCAATACATTGTTTGAACAAATGATCTCAGTTGCAGTGTCTTCTAGCATCCAAACAGTTCAACTAATGTTACAAGACCATTAACGTCATAGAGTGTGTTTTATTACACTCATAATCGAAGAGAAGGGAAGGAGAAAAGAGATTTGTCACAGGCATGTTCAGTAGAAATTCTCTACATGCCAGGAGATGGCTCATCTTTAATTTATGGCACCCCCCCCCAGGACTGTAGGGCCGAATAGTGTCTGCACTGCCAATGCTGCGCTGTATGCTACGTATTTGGCATGATGGTTAGAAGAAAGGCTGTAAATAAAAGTGATACAGCTGAAGCAACAGCTAAAAAGCATTTTGGAAACTGCTTTCGGTGTGGGAAAGCATATGATTTGAGTGACATGGCCTGATCGACAGAAGGGGTAGGGGAAGAGGCAAGGAAGAGTTGGACGTGGGTCTGGTTTGTCTATTCATCACTCGCCTTCTCTGTACAGTCAGCATCACACAAGGCAGAGTCTCTCACACAGTGGGTCATCATCTGCTGCCTACTGTCTGGGTTGAATTGATAATGGATTGGGGTTCTTCCTGCTGGTTTGATGACTGAATGAAAAAAAAAGAAAAAAGTACTTGAATCTGAAAGGAAAATTTCAGGTTTCTTGACAAGACTGTTGGGTATGAAAAGTATTCCTGTTGTGAGGGGGAGCTCTTAATCACACTTTTCTTTATTGAGTGTTAGCACATATTAGGACAGTTATAAATTTGATCTTTTAAAATTAATTGAAGGGTTTTTTAAAAATATACTTTTAAAAAGTAACCATTTCTGAAATAAAATCATGTTCTTAATCCCATTTATATTTTTTTTAATGTGTTCAAAACTAGCCACTTAATTTGACCAAAATTCATAGACGAAGTTCTCCTGGAGCTTCTTTGAACACTGAGAGGGATATGGGAGAGATCAAATAGCAGTTGCAGCCTCCATTCTTATGGTATTAGCCCACCTGACTCAAAAAATGAGTATGAGTGCCTCTTCCCTGGATACAAAGACTTCTTTTTCCATCTTTGCAATAGAGGCAAGGAAGCACATTAATCGGGCATGGCTACACTCTTGAGGGAGGGTGGTGTCACCGTTCTCATATCTTCTTTGAGCTTTCCACTGCACCAATGCTAGCAGATATCATCCATGTCTCACCTGATCATTTTGGGCACTTTGCTGTTCTCTGCCCTTGTCCTGAAAAGGTGACACATGCAGTGAGTAAAGGCTTGTTTCTGTATCTTACCTGAATGCTTTTGTTCTCCAGCAGGTCCTCAGGACTAGTCTGGGACTAGTGCCTTCACACCTTGACTTCTCTCAATTAGATGAGCATACATGATGCCATAACTGTCCTCATCACTTTGGAGGGAAGATGTGTGTCCACCTTCACTTAGCCCAAGTGTTGTACACATTTTCTTATTTTCTCATTTTCAAGTAATTGATAGGCTGAAGTTTTCAGATGCTCTTATCCTGTTGCTCTTCACCAGTCAAGTATGTTCCCTTTTAGTTTAAACTTCAGAAGGATGATTCTTGTCAAAATGATGGCTGTCTGCTCACTGATTGCCCTAAAAATCACTGTATCGTCATCCCCCAGACTGGCACTGTACTGGTTTCACCATCACATGCCCCCTGTCCTTCTGCTGCTCAGCTTATGTACCTCAGTGTTCCTTTTCAGTTTTAACAGGATTTTGCATTCAGTTTGACCTGCTAGCAGATATTTCCATCCTGTAGTCACAGCTAAGAGACTCTCCTTCTCAGGCTGAGGCTTTCTGGCACACACACAAACCTCCCCACCACCACCTGCTGCTTATAGGCAGGCTGAGCAGCCTTCTTCATTTTCATTTTCCAGAAGAGCATGGCACAGGGTCTATGGAATATGGAAGTGCCGTAAGGCACTAGATTTGATCGAGACCAGTGGAAGTCATATATTATCTCTACTTGTTTTCTGCCTTATTTTGTACTGATAGATGAGTTTCATCTACTTAATAAGCATGGAGAAGTTCTCCTAATGGGGAAAAAAAATGGAGGTGAAAACATACAGCTGATGTAAAAAGCTGGAAATAAATAGCCAGAAACTGTGCTCATGAGTGTCTAGTGTATAAAAGTGGCATATGAAAATAGGCTTTATAAATCCCATTAGCTCTTGAAAGAAGATCTTCTGGGATTGCAGTTTCCATTGCAAACTTCATTAAATACATCACATAAACAAGTTTTCAAGTGCCTCAAGTAAGAAAGTAACCCGAGGTTCAAAAGCTGCAGACCACTGGTGGTTTTCTGAAGTCTAAATTAGCTGTTGAGTGTCTAATGATGACTTTGAATAACAAACTCTGATAAACAAGTTGCTCTGTATAGTAATATGTGGAAATTCTTTCATAAGTCTCCCTTCCACTGATATAGAAAAAGAAATCCAGTAAAAATGGTATGCAGTTTCCATAAATTCATAACATGCTGGGATATCATCTTCAGTTTGACGTAAATCTGGTTCTATTAATGTGTTGGGATTTCTTTTTTTTAAAATATACACTCTCCAAGCTAAAAAGGAAAAAGATGGGCCTCCAGTGAACCACCAGCTGGCGAAAGGCAGAAGGGACTGGCACTGTGCACAGGGTGTGATGTTATCTGCTGTAATTATGGATTAATTGAAAGGGGAGGCATGGAGTACCCCTGGTTCAGTGATGGGACTTGCTGCCAGGGAGTCTGCAACCGTACCCAAATCAGGGGAAGGACCTAGATAAGCGGCTCCTTCATATGCAAAAAGGATCTGCATTATCATGTGTAATTTCAAGTCTAAAGATGCATACCGTAAGGCTATCCCTGCCAATGGCAAAATACCTGTTGAGTCTCTAAATAGGATTTTTCCAAACAAGGTATTGCCACAGGCTCAGGATTACTCTGTGTCTGGTTGATAGAATTATCTCTAAAAAATGTTTCTAGTTTAACAATTAATTCCTACAGCTACCTATGAGCAAGATATGATCACAGTATGGCTTCATGGAGGAAAAGAACGGGGTTCTGGAACAAATAAGAAAAGCTATGGGGTAATGCTTAAAAGGCAAATGTGCTTCAGGGAAACTGAGTAGGGGAGGATTATGTCACAAAATACCTATGTTGATAAAGATTTTAAAAATCATTCTTTTTGATACCTAAAAAGTGTAATTATTTCAGACTGATGTTATGCCTACAAGTACATATTTAACATATATGAATATACCTCAACATACATATTTTATATATATGTGTGAATATTATGTCAGTGCTATTTTTTACTTCCAATTTAAAGACACTTGCATAATGGATGCACGAACAGAGGGAGTATTTAGTCAAGATATTAAACTGACAGGTGCAGGTATGGACCTGTCTCGTATTCTGTAAACAGTATTTAATTAAAAAAACAACAATAGTCAATGGTCAATCAATATTAAAGACAAAGAGAGGGATTGAAATCTGATTAATTAATGGATTTCTATTTTGCCTCCTGAGCGAAAGGAATGACGCCGTATGCTGCTCTGATGTGCGCTGTAGCACTATTCAAATACCCATTTGTGACAATAAAAGAATCTGCCTGGCGCTGTGTCAAAGGATATATAAGCAGGGGAATATCACATGAGCAGAAAGAGTACGTTGGTTCTGTGTAGGATAATACCACCACCACTGCAGGAGTATAACGACCTGCTCTAGGGCTAATACTCTTTCTTAGCATGCTTTGTGCAAAGGGATTCAAGAAAGATTTTAAAACGGGAGGAAAAGGATATAAAATTTAATCTGTTCTCTTACTGCAGTTGAAGGATGAGGTGACTTGATCATGGTCCACATGTATGTGAATAAGAGGGCTTTGAATGTTTAGGGGAAAAAGCACACAAAAAAGAAATCTTTGGTGCTTTAATGATAAACTATCACATCTCTGTATTCCCTGATCAGTTTGGATTCAGAGAACTTCTGCAACTTAGCCTGTAATCTGCTAATACAGATGTGAAGCAAATCTGAAATCCTCTTCTTATCTCATGGTTATTCAAAGAAATATTAAGCTGTTAAACTAAAGACACCATGAATTAGGCAAACAGAAGCATCCAAGTATAAAAATGATTTATCTGTCCTGTTTAGAGCGGAGTCTCCAAAGACCATGCTTTAATTCTTGGTCTTGTTCAAACATCATAGATCAGGTTCAGTTCTGGACAAAGCTAAGGTGTCATCCTCCCAGCTGAAGGGTTTCCCTGTACTTTTAAAAGCTCTGTTTCAGGGATTTATGAGAAATATCTGAGGCAAGGGGAAATGCTGGTATCGAAAAGGTGCAAGTAAATTTGTAAGTTCCATCAAGTAGGATTTTCTGAAATTTCTTTAGGTCATTAAGAGCCCTTGTTTAAAGCCTGTTTTGGAGTTGTGCAGAAAAATTAACAACACCCAGATGAAAATCTGAATTTCTTATTCTCCTCTTCTATGGTGAAGTATTGAGTCTTGCTCCCTGTAGAATCAATGTTTGCAATGTGGAACTAAGAAAGAAAAAATAGGGTACATTAAGAAAAGCATAATAATAGGAAACATCATTTTTAAGCACTCTGGTACTATTTTCTGCCTAATTCTTTAAATAAGCTCTTACAGGACTGCGGGAAGAATTAGTAGTGTTCAGAGCTACACTCTGCTGTGCTGTGTGAAGAAGCATACTGGTAAATGAGAGGGATTATTTCCCACGATAGTAGGGAAAGACAAGCAGATTGATCTGTGAGCAAACTGGATGACAAGTGGTAGCTTTGGCTGAGCCCCAGCTGTCCTGGCTGTGTAGCAGGAACCCCAACAACATGGGGAAAGCAAGGAGGAGGGAGGCATTGTAGTAAATGTCTCATACTGGAACCATGACAGAGCAAGACAGGTAACTCAGCAGTGCTCTGAAAGAAGGGCAAGGGCCTATAGGTTAGATGCCTCAAATTTTTATTTACTTATTAAATTTAATTTAAACTTATTTTATTTATTTAAACTTATTTTATTTATTTATTTTCAAGACAAGTGAGCCTTGTGCAGGGCTGGGCTCACTCTGCAGAGCAGGTCTGCGGAGACAGCTTGGAGGAGCAGAGGACAGCCAGGTCCTCATAAAATATTATCACCAGAGCAGTAATTAGCAGGAATCTGCAAGTGGAAGACTTTTATGAGGAAAAGGGGGAGAAACTTGAAAGTGGTCATTAACTCAAGAGGGAATAGTTATTAAAGATTGATCCATATGGCCAGGTCTGCAGGCTGGAGGTGGAAGAGAAACCCCTAGAGACATGCTGGTAGATTCTGTAAAACCTGGATGAAATAGTAATGCAACGGTGTATGCTAAAACTGGTGTCTCATTTGTCTGGAAATGGGATTACTTATATACATTTAACTCTCCCTGACATCAGCAGCTTCCCTATACAGTGTTCAACACTCTCTTTTCTGTCATCTTGGTGCAAAAATTCAGGTAACTTTAAAACCTATTGCAGTTAATACAGCTCTACAAAATTGTCCCCAAAATGTACCAGTATAGATCCTAAACATGACACGTACTTCTTCTTAGTCAGATGCAAAAAAGATAAATCCAAGCAACTCAAAAGATTGCTGTAGGTTGTTTTCATGAAAGGTAAACTGTACATCTCTGATGTGCCTGGGTCTGGCAGAAAGTTCTGTTTTCTGCCATATACATGTCCTGGTTTCATTGGGATTTTTGTTTCAGTTTGTGGCCAGCCATGGTGGTCAAGGCCCTTAGCAGTTAAATCCAGGGCAGCTGACCCAGGCTGGCCCACAGGTGTATGCTATATCATTAACATCAAGTTCACTATAAAAGGGAGGGCTGGCTGGGGAGAGGTGGGGTTGGTTTTGTTCTCCTTTTTTTTAGCTTCCTTTTTTCCTGTTGCCAGTGATTGGTATTCCTGGAACCTGCTGCAACTGTAGCTAAGTATACTTTTGTGTGGTTTATGTTATCATTTATATTGGTTTCTTTATTTTATTAAATCTGTTTAATTTTAACCTATGAGTCTCCCTCTTTTTCCAAATTTCCTGCCTCAGTTGGAGAAGGGACATTGGGTGAGAGAAAAACTGTTATTGTTTAGCCCTGAGTGCAGGCTAAATGAAGACAATACAAAATACAGCCTCATTGAATATACATTTTAAGGCTCATTTTTAGGTGTTTTAGGCTCAAAGTTATCCTTTTGGCAGGTCTACAGCAGTCAGTGTGATTATTTGTGGCTGGGATCATTTCTCTACACACATAAATGCTTTCTGAAAGAACAGAGCAGATTATCAGCCTTGTCTCATGTGAAAGTGATAGCTATTCTTTACACATTTTCAGTCTGATACACATGATCCAATGCTAATTAAGCCCTTGCTATCTGTGCTTCTGTGAAAAGTGACTCCCTGATGTTTCTTGCCATCTTTCATTTGCAATTATGTGAACTCAAAAGGAATCGTCTTTTTCTCTTTCTTTTATATCATAGAATTTATATTATTAACTTGCACAATGGTTATCTGCAGAATTGACATGATTGCTCTGAAAATGGCACCTAGCTCATGAAAGCTACAATTGATTTTAAAATGGCGACTATTCTCACTTCCTGTGATCTCGGAGCAGGCTTGAATACACGAAACTTTGTCTAAATTTGTGGGTATTCCACAGAATTATTCATGGAAAGCTATGGTTTTCATTTGCAAATTTTAATGGGTCTATGACCTCCCATGATATCAGCTTGTATCTCCTATTGAAACTAAGGGGAGTTCCTTCAAGAGAGTAATGGCTTCCTAAGAGTATCTGTGAGTAAAGACTTTCATGCAGCTTGTGAAGATGGCTCTGAGTTGTATTAACACCCACAGTGCACAAAAAAATACTGTTCAGATAGAGTGTTTCTGTACAAATTGGCTCTAACCCCCACCAGAGGCAGTCATGGTTGCCTGCCATATCATCCAGAGTATCAGGTACCAAGACACCTGGAGAAGATCTTCAGTCTCCTTTGTCCTATTCCTACTTCTAGCCTCAGCAGCTATAAACAGCTGTGACATAGTAAAATGTATCACAGAATCACAGAATGGCTGGGGTTGGAAGGGACCTCTGGAGATCATCTAGTCCAACCCCCTGCCAAAGCAGGTTCCCCTAGAATGCATTGCACAGGGTCATGTCCAGGTGGGTTTTGAATATCTCCAGATAAGGAGACTCCACAACCTCCCTGGGCAGCCTGTTCCAGTGCTCTGTCACCCTCAAAGAAGTTTTTCCTCATATTTAGATGAAACTCCACATGTTTCAGTTTGTGCCTGTTGCCCCTTGTCCCGTTGCTGGGCATCACTGAGAAGAGTCTGGCCCTATCCTCTCGACACCTGCCTCTTATTAATCTAAGCCCACCTGGATATGTGAGTCTTGAACAGGTTTGCAGAAGCACTCAGGCCACACACAAAGTAACTCAACATGGCTCCGTGATGTCTTGTAGAAAAACCTTACCAACCAAGTGAAAGCCGCCTGCCAGGAAGCCCTGTAAACTCTCATCATCGTGTTAGATCTTAGAGTTCAGGACCCCAAACTGGGGGCCAGGGAGTAGTTAAAAACCTAGTGCCTGGACTTACTACTCAGTCAACACATCCACCGATACACTTGACCAAAACCTCCTGGCAAGCCTAGCTTTGCTGTGTTTTTCCCCCCTATCAATGCATGGCAAAATGACATCTCTATATTTTTGCTTTGCCTCAGGCTTAGTGTGTCTCTGGTAAATGTTATTCTGCAGTTGTTGCCTGAGCTGCAAATAGTGCTGTTGTGCTATAGCTGAGAGATTCCTCCCCTAGTGAGTTGCATTGATATTTTGATGCAGTGGTCAAACATGCACTATTATGATGGTTGCTGTTCTCTATGTCTTCTGGAATGGTTATTTTTTTTGGCCAGCACTTTCATGAAGGTCAAAATTGCTTTCCTCATACTCCCAGTGGAGCTTGCGATGGCACTGTTGCAATATCCATCTACATGCTCTCTTTGCAATGACTATGATCCTTTACTTGCCAGCCCAGTCAGCTACAAACTCTTAGCAATGGGCATTTTGTGGTTGGTAGATCAAATTCCAGGTGTGCTTGTAATGTCATGGATGTATCTGGAAAGATCTGTCCCTTTGAGTCATAATTACAGCTGCACTGTACAGTCTCGTATGTACATTTCCTGTGGTAGGGTCCAAACATTCTATTGATGGGATCATATGACAACAGGTGCCTCCCTCCCTGCAATGTAGGTAACATAGGAGGTCACCCCATAGAAATGTGGGGTGGTCCAGATAGGTAGGTGGTACCAGGACACCCAAAAAAGCAAAACTGCTGCTGCAGAGAGAACTTTTGCACTGGTGGGTGCTATGGCACGTTGTGGCAGATGCACCTGCCCTGACAAAGACTTGACAAAGACCCGACAAAAGCCCACAGAAACTTCCCCCGTCCAGCTCCTGTCACGCCCACAGGTTGGTGGTCAGCACAGAGGCATTTCGGTTGGAAGGCGAGGAAGTTAGGGTCCTCAGCCAATGGGGGAGCTACGTGACCGTATCTGACCACAGGTCAGGTTCAACTTGGGTATAAAGGGAACCCCACCAGAGAGCCATTTTGAGTCAGTCCTCCTCGGAGCAGTGGGTCTGCAAGTCAGGGCCTCTCCCTTTGGTTCAGGACGCTGCTCAAGGAAACTCCTTGAGGTCGAGAGCCCCACCTTTGTTAGGTGAGGGAGTGTGCGTTTTTGGCCATCGGCCATAAACCTCAAGAATTCTTAAGTCGGTTGTGCAGCATTAACTCCTGAACGACGTTCTGAGCCTGTGGATTGTTAATGTTTGTGAGAGTCTCAAAGCGGTTTCAATGAGAGTAAAACTTAGTTTGATTTTATTACCATTTTGTAAGAATAAATCCCGTTTCTAGTTTGTTAGCCGGTCTGGCTTGGTTTTGTGAGGTTCCGCGGCACGCACGGTGACAGCATTTGCTTGAGGAAACCTGGCTCAATCTCTGCTTGCCTTTCCGAACCTTGACTTGGGAAAAAGACCAATTTCAATGTGGAAGGACTCTGACACCTGAGTGTAAAGAGCTTCTTGTTCCCCACAGGCTGTCTTATCTCCTGCTACCAGATGTAGTGCTCTGAGCACAACAGGCTCCGGTCTCAGCTCTGTGTTCCAGGCAATGCACTGTGACCAGCATTTTCAATCCCACTTGCTACTTTAAAAATGCCAAAGAGACAGCACTGGGCATAGTCTTGAGTGGGTTAGTAGGTTCAAGGAAAACACTAAAAAATGTCTGTGGTTTATTATCTTAGGATCTACAGAAGAAGGGAAAAATATTTTGGAATAAAACTTACATTAAGAGTATTCTTTGTACTACCATGCATATATTTTAAGAGCCTGAAAAAGCTTTGCTGTTGCTCTTTGGTCATACTGCAGCTCTTTTCTCTTAGGATTATCGAACACACACTGAACAACCAACCAAGGCGCTGCATGAGCTTGAAGAAGTAACAACTTACATAGCACATGAATTACTAGGAGCTTTAATTGTTTGCAACACGCAGGACCTGGTTGTCTGGTGAATCTGTACCCTCCAAAACAAAAGCCTATTAAAAGTTAGCTAAATGTCTGTGAAGATTTCTATTAATATTATACATAAAATATTCTGCAAGGACAAATAATATTTTAAAATTGTTTATCAAAGGGCTTGCAATTGAGAATAACTTTAAAACCAAAATAAAAGTTCTAGATTTTGTGAACATACTGAAGTGAAACCAGTGATGTAGCTTAGGTTTCTGCTCTTCCCATGAATATTACTGATACATCTTTCACAAGTTGTAGGCTGCAACATATGTGGGTTTTAAAGCTCTGTCTTTTTGCTAGTGCATGCTTCAACAGCATAGACTTTGGACAGCCAACTTAGTTTCAACAGCAGTAAATTAGTAAAGTTAGTCTGGCCTGAAACTGTACGGTGATTTGAAAGAGAGAGGATTGTTCTGCTACAACAAAAACACTTTATTTCCTAAATTTATTGTGATTATTCCAAAAATAATACAGCCAGTATTGTCAACTAAACTCTTAAATGTTTTTGTTGCTTGCATTTAACAGTTCAGTTTTTTATTTGTATGGATTCTGTTACCTGAATTAAAGCAGAACGACAACGTTCACAATAAGTACTTGGGTCCAAAGAAACAAGTAAGGAACTGTGACCTCTAATCTGTCTGCTTAACCAGGTTTTCAGTCAGCTTTCATATATTTTTCTGTTTTCTTGTCCTTAAAATAAGATCATTACCTCCCATTGGCTTAAAAGACTCACTGGTCTTGGAAATGTGAAGGATTGTATTCAGGAAAGCTGGAGAACGCACAGTCTCAGAAAGGCTTACAAGAAAGCAGTACTAGGAAAAGCTACATACAAAGGCATAATTTTTCCTTTCGAATTCAGGTTGAGGCTAATCAAGAAGATTTAACTGTAATTTGTCTTTATCTAAATACCAGTTCGACTTACAGTTTATACAAACCCATCTTACCCACCCTATGCAATATGAGCTAAAGTCCACTGAAATTGGTGGAGCTTGGAGCAGAGCTTGTATGGATCAGGGGATCGTGGCAGAGAACGTAGAGTTTGGCACTAGTTTGACAGATGAGCAGTACAGATCTTGTAGCTTGAAATTCTGGGTGCAGCTTGTTATTGCACAGTCCCCATATCTTCCCCCAAAGTATCATTTAAAGTATTATTTAAAAATAAAGACAATCTTAAGGCATCCATAGGCAACATGAGAGTATTACAGTTTCAAGGCCAACACTGCCTATACGCTGGTGTTTGCCTTCCCCAATTAACACTATCTGAATGCATTTTTGTAGCAGCACAGAGACTACTGATGCTGGAAAGCAGCTGAAGAAAATGAACTACAGGCTGGTCCCTGCTTGGTTTGAAAGACACTAAGTGTTGTTTGGGCAAAACAAAATAGCTGGCAGCTATAGCAGCTCCTCCATACCGCTCACATCAGTGCCTTCAAAATGGAAATGGTGTTAGAGAGCTCTAATCCATAAGCTCTGTGGTCTTCATGTTAGTAATATTTGCCCAATGAAACGTGTGGAAGGGCTATCCTGAGTAAAGAGGGACCTCTGCACCTTGTTGCGCACAGTTTTTTCCAGTTTTAAGGAGTGCCTAGGTCAGTATGACTAGCCTGGCTTTTCGAGAGCACTGGGCACTTTTGGTGCTAACACCATTTACAGCTCAGAACTTGGACAAATCAACCCCTGGGTCACATCAAGCACAGCTTTTTAGCCTGTGCAAAGAGTTACACTGGGTGACTTGTGGTACTTCACAGAGTTGTCTGTGGCTGAGGCAGTGATAGAAAAGTTGTGTCCTGGGCAGCATTAATCTGCCTTAACCATGAGCTCATCCTTCCTGACTCATCCACTGTGTGCTTTCCAGTTCCTACAACAGGCACAGGAGTTGTTTTTAGTCCTTTTCCTTGCACAGCCTTGGTTCACTCCATGAGCAGCTCCATCCTGTGATCTGAAGGAGGAAGGTCCTGTGCACGGCGCTGCCTATGAACACATGCCACAGCCCACAGTAAAGTGTGTGTATAAGCACACCATGGTAAGGCAGCAAGGGCAATATTAATGCTCCCACCTGTTAATTTCCAAACACTTCTCCTTTGCAACCCTCTATTCTTATATACTCTCTGGTGTATAATTATTTTAAGGGCAATGTCTCACCTTGCCATACTGAACAGTCACTGCCACATAAGTAGTCCAAAAATTAATTCAGTTGTGCTTAATGAAAAAATGAAACCTTCACTGTCCAGGATATGCAAGTCAACTGCTTCGTCTATTCTATTTCTTGCTCGGAGGATTTACTGTGTCTCCAAATTCCTGCTGCTGCTTCAGAGAGTACCATGAAGAAAGGCAATAAAATGCATCCAGGTATAACATTCTGTGCTATAGGCAGATGATTACCATTATACTTTTAAATATCATTCTGTCTTTATACAGAACACATTACACTCAAAATTAAGTATTATTTTTGTATGACAAAAATAAATGAAAACATGTGATGCAAGTATGGGCTTATACAGGCATGAAATAACTGAATGAGTCACAAGACTCCTTTGATAATGACATTTTTATTTTTTTTACTTCAGTCTGTCACAGCTCTTTAACTTCATCCTCCCTCAGATAATGCTATTTGAATAAAGGGTTGTTTTCAGGAAAAGTCTTGTGACAAGGAAGAGTTATATTAAAATGACACAGGTAACAGAAAGGCAGCGTAGTCCCTTATTTTGCATGTGATGTTGGCAGTTCGAAACCCTTGAGCTGGTCATACACTTTGGAACTGGTTTGCTTCATGGCATAAAAATCCCAGTGTTTTGCTTTCTAATGCCTTAAAATATGCAGAATACCTTAGCTTACTGCTCCCTCAGAGGCTGGTGAGAATTCAGCTAGATTGAGCCAGACTCAAAGCCAGATCCCAACAGATTTCAGGAGAAAGTGAGTTGGGATGTTCACTATGGGATGCCTTTCCAAAGCATTTGCTTGATCCAACCCTCAGCTAAGATAGTCTTGAGGTAAAAAACATAACTTTTCACAAAGTTGTAAATGGACCTGTAGAAGAGAAGTGCTGAAAAGCAGGACTCTCCTGGCTGAAGTAGCCAGCATTTGGTCTAAGCAGAAGTGGGGACACTGCATTAAAAGATTCTTACTGCCCACATCAATTCTGATTCATCCCATAGGAATGTGTAGATATATTTTAACAGGTGTTATTAGCGCTTTGTCTTGGTTTGCACACCAAATCACAACCTTTCCATTTGGAGAGCACTGCTTTTCTTTCAGGCAGTAAGGAGAACTTGACAGATAAGATGGAAAACACATATGTTGAACAGCGAATGCTTAGATACTCTTATGAACACTAGTAAAAGCAAGTAACAGTCTTCAAATAAAAACAGATTGTTTTCTCAGGAAGAATTTTTATCTCTGCCTATTTCCCAGTATTTCGCTGATACTTAAGCTTTCTATCCATATCAGTATGAATACTGTATTATGCACAGTTATTGTGAAATTACCCCTCCACTTCTCCAACTTACTTTTATTATCCAAAGTAAAATATAGCTATAGTGATGTTTCTTACATATAGAAAAATAACACACACCAACTACAGTGCCTTTCTTGTAGGAGATGAGAAAATTTCACCTGTGTTCCAATTCAGTGAAAATGCTGCAAAGAAATATAATTCTCCAGCCTATTTTATGGACACAAAAGACACTGAAGTGGGTAAATCCAAAGCCTTGGGTCATACTGTTCAAACTCTATGGAGAAACAGATGGACATTGTAGGCTTTAGTCTTCATACCAGTTTTCAACTGGTCTTCAGTCTTCATAACAGTTTTCCATTGTTATGTACCTGGGTTCAAATACCAAAAGTGTGGATCTGAAAGGAAGAAAATAGTTTATTAGACTGAAACCTTGCACATTGCCAGCTTAGAAACAAGTAGTATATAGATGATTGGGCATATTTGGAAGTAATAATCAAAATCATGGTAGAAATTCTGTTTTCTGTGAGGTGACATAAGTGTGATTGGCAGTCTCTGAATGTTGTCCTGAAAACTCTACAGAGAAAAATACTTAAACCCAGCACAAATTTAGTACAAATAGTTCCAAGTTCTCTTGCACAGAGTTATTCCCAAGTTTTTATGGCTGCAAAATCACCCCTGCAAAGATATTTGACTCTAGGTGTACAAGCGATGACATTGACATCGGTCATATCCACAGGTGCTCCCATGCAGAGAAGTACTTTTTTTCCACTTTCCCAGGTTACTAGTTTCTTAACACTCATTGTGACAGTTTTTGCTTGCCCAAATTGTCACTATTGTCAGAGCATAAGTGAAAGTATTTAGAGAGTACAAAATGAAGAAAATCATAGAGTATATTGCACTTGTAGTGGCTCCTTTCACGTGGTTCAGGATCACTCTGTGTTCAGGCATTATGGCTTGCTGTTTGTGTTCAGAAACTACACGTTTCTGACTGCTCTGTGTTTCTTTGCAAGTTTAATACACTTGATTAGTAATAATGAAAATGGGGTGTATGTTAGTATTTCATTAGGTCATTTAGTAATGCTTATTCCTAGGTTTTATGCAACAGTTTGACTGTATTTTTTTCAAGTTGGTAATATGTGTCTGTTTATCTGTGCATGCATCTGTTTAGGTGTACCAATGAACAGCTACGTGATACTGAAAACTGGAGATGTAGAAGAGCTCAATAGTGTTTTAGGGGAATCTACGATATCAGAGGATTCTGCATCTTACTAGCAGACCTCCTAAACCCACCTCAGCCTTTCCTCTATCTGTCTGTTTCAGATCCCTGCAGGAGCAGAAGATGGCACAACAGCCGCAGGGCCACCTGCAGAGCGGGCATGAGGTCCCACAGCAGCTCACAGCACACCTGCCAGAGCTTTGCTGCTCACCTTGAAGCATGCCGAGTGTTACCTCCTCGCAGCTAATGAGAAGAATTGTGTTTTCCCTGGTGACTTCCACACATCCTCTGTAATGTTTATGTGTCTCTCCTTGCCTCCTGCTAGCTGACAAGCTTCTGTCCCCTGTGGCCAGCATTGCACAAAATGAGCATGTGTAACAAGATATCTTGATCTGGTCTTACAGCTTTGAGATACATGGGAACACTGCTGCAGAAAGCAGCTGGCAAGGCAGAAAAAAAACCACTCTGATCGCAGAATAGTTGAGGCTGGAAGGCGCCTCTGGAGATCACCTAGTCCAGCCTCCCTGCTCAACCAGGGTCAGCTAGGTCATGCCCCAGGACCATGTCCAGAATAGTCTCCAACATCTATTAGAATAGCTTTTCTTTTTCATTTTCGTGGATAAACACTTCAAAATGCTGCAGGTTTTAGGGAGCCTATCCTACTTTTATTCTCAGGGCCAGTCCAGAGGCCCTAGACGTGTACCAGCCTTGCCCTGCAAGGGCACAGGCTGTCATATAGGTCAAACTCATACATTCTGGGTAGGTAAACCACACTGAGCCTCGATGTTCATAGTGAAAGTACTGGAGGGAGCCTTAGCATACAACTCATCTAAAAGTAGGATGGTTTAGTGCACTTTCTGCCCTAAAGATCTCTTAAGACAGGGAGAAAAGCCATGGAGCTCATATTCAGAAAAATAAATATTTATTCTTTTAAAATATAATAAAAGAAATGGAAAGAATTGACCCTCTGCTCCACAAAGTAGTTTCAGCACAATGCAGATACTGACTCTGAAATACATTGATCCTTTCTGAAAGCGTGGAGGACCCTTTGAAAACAGCCAGTGTGAAGGAACTGCATTGTGTGATTTTCTGTTGTCAGGGCAATGCTAAAGAATGTCAAAGTGTTTCTGGAAATTCAAGCAGTTTGTATATCACGTTGACATAAAAACATGCTCCTAAATGTCTGTAAAAATGCACCTGCAAGCAAGAAGAGTGATTGTCAAAACCTGCATCCTATCAAAGAGATACTATATGGTATTCTGGAATGTATAGAATGGTTCAATTATGAACTAAAATTATTACTTTATATAAAAAACACCTTTCTTTTTTTCTTGTTGTGAGATGTTGCCATCTCATGGATGGACCAGTCCCTCCCCCCATTCTTACAGGCGTATGTCAGAGACATTCCTCTCATGCTTAGTTATATGGGGGTGGGGAGGGCTGGATTGGGGTGTTTGTTGGCATTACAGAATTGTAAAAATGTCCTGTTTTAGTAATATTAAATGTCAGTCAAAATGTTCTTTAATTTTGGTTGTTATTTTTGAGGGAAGCAATGATCTGCTTTCTTCGGAGCAGAAAGATGCTTTAAATTCCAAATATTGTAAGACTCCATAGAATTAATCCAGGAGACAGATAAACCAACAAATTCTTCTGAAGACCATTGTTACTATAGAAACACACCTAAGTCCAGAATTTCATTGAGAGGTAAAAAGGGAGAATTTCTTTCATTAATCACATTTACTCTCCTGCCACTACTTGGTTGATGGGGACCCTGGTAACCACCGTGCAGAGAGTCATAGAGGTATAAATGTGTCTCCTGCACTCTCCAGAAAAAAACAGACGGACAGAGATACAAGTTGTTCTTCAGAGCTGGGGTTGATGGGGCCTTTCCTTCAGCCACCGGGTTGTGCATTACAGAAACTGAACACCGAAAATGGTCTTACTCACCTCCCACTAAAAGACAGCAACAAATTTGTAGTTATCGCTTCAAGATTAAAAATGTCAGCCTGAACCCCTTGTGAACCTGCAACGCTGTCACAGCCCTGTCTTCTTGCATCCTCAGTCCAAAAGAGGCATTTTTTTTAATTTGATGTTTCTTTATGCAGTTTTTCATTAATTGGTGGATTGCGCTGCTGCAGGAGGTGACTGGAGTGAGTACTGCAGTATGAATTTTAGAAGTGGATGGACAATATTATTACTAAAGTTTTATCTAATATAGGAGCCCAGGTAGAGATGTAACTACGTCCCAGGCTTCAGAGAGTACGGATGCTTTCCTCTGCTACTCCACCACTGCTGTCTTTTAGGTTTTAACAGCATTGTATATTTGCTTCCACCTTGCTCGTTGTCATTTTCCCAAAAGTCATCAAAGATAGGCCTCTACACAGGCAAAACACTTCCAGGAGCCAGAGCTGGTCTGTTATTTCCCGTAGGTGCCATTTTAGTGATTTTAACCATCCAACCTGTTACGAAACAACAGGTTATGAGCCAGGTTGTTGGCCAAACACAGCACAGAAAGGCAGATCAAGGACGTGCCTGGCGTGGCATGGAGACCTGCAGCGTTTCTGCTTCTGTCTCTCTGTGGCAGCTTCCAGAAGCAGGGTCACGGCAAGATGAACATCGATAGCGTTGGCACCCATGGTATCCCTTGCTGGGAGCAAAGGCTGGCTTGCTGATGTGACAGCTCTGCTCTCCAGCAAGTGCATTCACTTGGCTGGAGTTTGTTGGATTTAGAAGTCAGGGAGGAGCTAGGAGCACTCAAAAATGTGTCCGTTGAATTCTCCATTAAATTTTTTACATGTTCCCTGTGAACTAACAGAAAAAATCTTGTGTGAAGGCAGGAAAGGACCTTTAGGTAGAGCTCCTTGGTGCTGAGTTAGAAAGGAGAGGGCACTTGCAATGTCCATTTCTAACCTGGGGATCTTCCAGCTTTTCCAAGCACCCAGGCCTATCACCCAGCCACATCCCCACACTCATGACCTCATTTCAAAGACAGAAACACCATCATCTGTCCTGGAAGATATCTGCACTGCACTCCATCCAGCCGTGTCCTCAGCCTGGCTGTGCAGGAGGCCAGGGCTCACCATGGATCTGCTCTTTTGAGGTACGTCACCCCCCCTGGTGTCTCCTACGCATTGATGAACAGTGCGCTGTTCCAGAGGGAGGAAAACTGATCCCTGACTCCTCTCGGCACATCATGAAGAAGGTAGAATTATGTAAAATTATGCAAAAGCTGACATGATTTCAACCATAGTTAAGCTCTCTTGGAAAAATCTTTACAGGATTTAATAAAGGTTAAACCAGTAGACTGCTTGAGAAACTATTGTCATAACTATAGATGTTAATACAGAATACCTTCTCTATAGAGCTATTTCAAGAACAGCAATTTAAAAATACAGTTGGAAGGATGATTTAAGTTCCCCATGGATATTCAGTAGACTTTCTAAGGAGATCTGCCAGGGAGAAAACCCGTTAACTTTTTTATCAGGCTCTCTAGGAATCTCCCATAAATTGATTAACATCCAAAATGGAAAGTACATCACTTTGCCTGTATTTCCTCTGAGAAGGAGCTCATTTCTAGCCCTCCCCTGCCTCTTAGTCCTAATATCTCTTTAGAAACCTATGGTCCTTTCTAGAAAAGACATTCAAAATTAGGTTTCTGCCCAAGTCATAATTAATAGTCAGGTAACCAGGAGTCGCATACTAGCCTAATTTTTCTGTGTTTAATAAAATTTTACTATATAAATATCCTAATATTAATAATTTTAAGATAATATTTTTATTGATGGCATAGAAGTATATTGATTTTTATATGAATAAAAAAAGAAAGTGCTACCAAGTTATAACATCTGAAATAATGAAGATGAAAACTGAAAAAAGGAATACATTCATTTTCTTGGTGGGTGGTTTCTTGAAAATTACATTTCATATAAAGTTAGAACATGAGCCTTCTCATTTGAAATTTTATGCTTCTGAATTACAGAGATCATTAATGCTGGTTGTTTTTTTTTTGTTTCCATGCAGACAGCTATGTACTGTAGTGAATGTTCCTCTTAAGCTCTTTGTTGACAAGATAAATAAACTACATCCTAAAGTCTTTCACCATGGGGAATTGCTTCCAGCCCTTGAATCACTTCACAACAGTTCTTTGCACTCATTTGATTTTGCAACGTTCTTTAAAAAAATGGGAGTAGTGGGGCTGAATACTGTACTGCCATATCAGCCTCACCAGCCCACAGAGAAGTTCTGCCTTCAGCGTGCTTTAGCCCAGCAGTCCCACCAGCCCACTTAGCAATGCAATTACAGTAACAGCTCAAGTTTGGCACATACTAACCCATGAGGAGGTACAAGCACCCTTTTCTTCCCCCTGTAGCAGCCTGGAAAAGGTTAAAAGAAGTTTGTTTCCTCCTCTTGCCCAAGTTGCCAATTAGGCACAACTGCTCTAAAAGGGAGCTCCCAAGGCACAACTGAGCAGCAAGTGGAGGTTGCTCTGGAGAGTCAGCAGTTAGAGGGGTGGAGAGAAGCTGCCTGGAGAGCACTGGGGGAAGGCTGTTGGACGTGGAAGGTAGGAAAGCAGTCTTGGAGAAGGGTGAAAAATGAGAAGGGTTCATATGAGATCTGCATGTAGGAAATGAGTGTAACAGAACCCATTGCAGGATCTTATGGAAGGGGCAAGTGATCTTATTTTAAGCAGAGTTGATCTCACTCACCCATGTTCTCTCATATAGGTATGTATTGCTTATGTTTTCACATCCATATACTGTAAGCATTGAGAGGGGGGTTGCCCAAGAAATGGGTGGCCAGGAGGAATGGTGTGCAACATGGAGGACAAGGGATGCAGGCCATCCAGTCTTTGTCTTTCTTGTCTCCCACCCATGTTTGGGAGATCAATGGTCCTAGGCCGCAGCAAAGTACTTTTTTTTGATTCTCAGTGGTATAAGGACACTGATGTGCATATCTGATACCCTCTATTAGGGTCTCAAGGCTGGCACTTATAAAATCAACTGCCCATATGCCTTGTACCAACCAAAAGGAGGTCCAGAGCTTCAGCCAGGTGATGGCAGACCGAATTGACCATAGCTCTTGAGGCTACTGTTCTCTGGCAGCAGTTTATCTGCCTTTAGGCTCTTTGAGGAGTAGTGAGGAAGTCCTGAATACACATAAGCATTTTGGGGTGGAGTTGTGGGGCTCACAGGAGCTGTGGGTCTCTCCTGGGACTGCCAAACCCAACAGAGCTAAGGGCTGCAGCTTCCACAGATCCAGCTGCTGGTGTGAAATTCCCATGTGCTCTTGCTCTGGTATCTTCCAGTGTCTTGTGGTGCTAACTTGTGGCCTTTTATTTAGGGCTAGATGTTGGGATGATGGGTTTCTGTGCCCCAGACAACCTGGGGGGAGACAGCCCCAAACAGCTCTTGTTTGGGATTTCTGCAAGTGGTTATGGGAAAAGTGAGATGCCAGTGCTCATGCTAAGTAGCATGGCAGGTGGAGGCTCATGGAGGAGGTGCAGCGTGAACACAGGTGGGAGGTTTCAGCTCTAAGTCCCTCCTCAGTAGCATCGTAATCAGCAGAATCGTGTTTCAGGAAGCTGCCTGTTGCTAACCTAGGGACAACTGGTGGGTATAGAATAATTAATTACTGGTGTGGGTCCTTTAGCCTGCCCTCACATATTATCTCTTCCTCTGGTTTGGTCTAGTAGGCCAGAGCAACTCCCTACTCTGTCTCCTCCCAAAACTTGTGTCCTGGTTTGGCCTAAACCAGGCCAATTTTCCTTTCAGTGATCTTTACTTTCAGCTAAGTCTCCTCTAAGTAACTGCACTTTCTGAAACTAACTGCATGTTTTGCAGACAGCGTCTGCTTCCAGGACTGATAACGCTCGAAGTTTGTAGTTATCACTGAGGCACCGGTAGGGATGTTATGCAGAAAGGCTCTTGCTGTACTTAGAGAAACCAAGGTCACTGCTAAATTCCTCCCTGACTACGAGTGAAGAGCCGAAGGGGGGTCGCACCTGCAGGGAGGAGTGGACAGGGCAGGTGACCCAAAATTGACCAACGAAGGTATTCCATCCCATACACGTCATTCTCAGTATAAAGCGAGGGGATCACGAGGGTCTCGCTCTCTTGCTGCTATGGCCGGTGTCCGAAGAGGACTCTGTCCGTTTTCCTGCTGCCCCCGATCCTGATCCGTGCATCCCTGAGTCCAGCTCTCGACCGTCGCTGGGCCCAGCCTGGGCCTTCCCGGACCCTGCCCCGCAGTGTCGGGGGTGACGAGGCTGACTTCAGGGGAGCTCGATCTTGGTTTTGTATATACATTTGTATATATTTGATTATTTCTATTATTATTATTATACTCTTTTTCATTATTATAGTTTATTAAAAGTGTTTTAACTTTCCAACCTGGAAGTCTCTCTCCCTTTTCCCTTTCCCTTTGGTGGGGAAGGGGGGTAACAGAGAGCATCTGCCACAGGTTTAATAGCTGGCCCAGCTTTAAACCGTGACAACTTGGTAGTTGGCTGTGTGGGGCACTGTGGTTTGCTTGCCCTAGTTCGCCTGTTTAAGATGTACAAAATAAACTTTGCTTCTTGGGTTTTTGGATGGTGAAAGGTTGGATGTGAAAAGAAATGGCTCGCAGCAATTATCAGTTGAAACGAACACTTTGTTATGAATCCCTGCTTCCTATGCTGTCTTGTTATTGCAAGGTTCCTGCACTAATTGTAATTGCAACTTAAAGATAATGAGAATAAACCATTTATCAAACTGCCTTTTAAAGAAATACTACACTACTTGTTTTATAGATTGAATGAAACCTTGTTTTCACCCAGGAGACTGTTTTTTGTCAAACACAATTGTGTTTCTGGCAGTGTTAGGCTCATCTGTTGGGTCATGACTTATGTTGCATAAAGCATTGTAGTTTGTTTTTTTTTTTTTGTCTTTCATAAAGCTCTAATAATGGTCCAGGTTACAAAAATTGCACAGATCTAGGAACAAAGTGTCAAGATACCTGCCACTTTTCTCACTTCCCTACCCTCTCCACCTAATATTTTGAGTATTGTACAAATTGATTTAAGCAATGTATCTTGCCATTGGCTATCTTGGAGAACACCAACCACTCTTGTCAAGTTTGTTAGTACTCTACCATTTTATATTAGTCATGCCAGAGGTAAAAAAGGAGATGTGTTTGCCAGTGAAGAATGTGTCCATAAACTCCCTTAGACCAAGAAAAGACAATAAGCCAAAAACTGTGAGGGAACTGGAAAGGGAAGTACCCCACCTAGAGTACTGCATTCAGCTCTGGGGCCCCCAACATAAGAAGGATGTGGAGCTGTTGGAACGAGTCCAGAGGAGGGCCGCAAAGGTGATCAGAGGGCTGGAGCACCTCTCCTATGAAGAGAGGCTGAGGGAATTGGGGTTGTTCAGCCTGGAGAAGAGAAGGCTCTGGGGAGACCTTATAGCAGCCTTCCAGTACCTGAAGGGGGCCTGCAGGAAAGCGGGAGCGGGACTTTTTACAAGGCAAGTAGTGACAGGACGAGGGGGAACGGTCTTAAACTGAAAGAGGGTAGATTTAGATTAGATATTAGAAATTCTTGACTGTGAGGGTGGTGAGACACTGGAACAGGTTGCCCAGAGAAGCTGTGGATGCCCCCTCCCTGGTAGTGTTTAAGGCCAGTTTGGATGCGGCTTTGAGCATCCAACCTGGGTTGGATGGCAGGGGGGTTGGAACTAGATAATCTTTAAGGTCCCTTCCAACCCAAACCTTTCTATGATCTGATGATAACTAATTTGTACCTGACTTGACTGTGCAAGACCCAGAGGTTCAGATCCCTCTTCTGGTGGTTACACCTCCCTTGCAGAGCAGGAAGAAATGGAGTGAAATTTTGAAATAGTGTGAATAAAAGAATTGGTCTGATGAGGTTTGAGGGAGACAACTGCATATACTGGAGCAGTAAGGAGTAAATATTCTTGCCTGAGTATATGTTTCAGCAGAAACAAAGATCATGTCTGAGACAGGTGCTGCTGGTGGAGAATATGGTTATTCATGTGTTGAAGCTGAGTACACATTCAAGGTGCTACCTGCATTTTGTATGTATGATCTCCACATTCCTTCACTTCCTTCAAACTGTTTTGCTAATCAGGCATTTTTTGAACAGTTTGCCAGATCACAGGGAACATGTTCTTCTTTTGAAATTTAGACTAGAACTTCAGGAATTTTGTTTTCTTTCTTCCTTAACTGACCAGACAGTTGCATCAGTAACTTAAGACTTATTTTTTTCATGGAGTTTAAGAGCAGTGGCTAGAATTTCATGATCTTATGTTGCACAGTCCATAGACCCAAAACGCCTAGAGATGAGGATTCTTAAAGTGCAGAGTACCTTGCTCAGTCCTTGCTGTTCTGGGGTGAAATGAAGACAAAGCCATCCTTGGAATTGCACCCAACAGATTCCCTGGAGAAGAGGTTTTTATCTGCTCCCCCCTGCTTCCCACATACACATTTACTAAGGTGCATGCAAAACATTATTTATGAGAGGTGCACAACTCTATTAGAAGCTGTTGTCAGTGTGAGTAAATTGCCATGCACCCCCTCTCCTACCCAAAGTGGTAATAAGGAACTACAGAACAGGGTACATCATAGAGATTTGTATTAAGATTTGCTTTGAGATTTTTGTCAAATGCTTCAGCAATGGTTTTAAGCTTGATTTAATTCCCTAAACGTGTTAACAACTAACAACCATCAAGTTTGTTTTCTAATGTAGCTCATTTAATGCACAGTATAAAACACAGTAAGGATTGAATTACATGGGTATGCGATTATGCTTGCAAAAATGTATTGCAATGAGCTTTTCAATTTATAGGCAGGAAATGAAGCTCTGCAATTATGGGACAACATAAAATCAGAGCAGTGAAATTGGAATTTAGTCCTTTCTGTTTCTAGGTCTACTGTCAGCAAACGTGACCTTGGCCCATTCTCCCTTCCATGTAGCTCTGAGAAGATTTCTGGTGAGAATCCAGTGAGAAACTACTAATTTAGAGACTTCTGAAGAGTGCATCATAGCCCAGAGTATGCAGGGGTATCCAGCTCCAGCACTGGTGAGCAACAGGGCAATGCCCTACGGTACCTCAGCTCCCTCACTCAAATGTGAGGTCTTTTAGGACATCAGCACATATTTTAACCATATAAAGCACCCTTCAACACAGACAGACCATTTTAAGCTAGCTTTGGAATCTGCCCTGTTCTGAGGTGCGATCATGTCATAACATATATTTGTGAGAGGGGAAAGGACAAAATCCACAACCCTCTCTGTCTCATGCCAGCCATCTTCTCAAGACTTCAAATTGTAAGCCACACAGGCTGAAGTTGTTGAACATTTTATGCTGCTTAATTATGAGCGTGATTTACGAAATACAGTATTGATACCAAGAGGACATGATGATGCCAGTTTTGTATTACCTTTTCCAATGAAATAATTCATAGAAAGAATAAGGCTAAAAGAAAACCTAATTGATACTTAATGAGTAAGGCACTATTTTTATTTTGGAGAAAACACATTTAATAAGAAATGAACTTAGAGTATAATGTAGTCTTAATAACAGTGATACTCTCTGAAGTATGGTTTCCTTTAAAGAATAATAGTTAGCTTTGTTTCCACAGAATATACTCTGGATTTATTGCATCTGTGTGAACACTTACTATCAAAGGGTATGATCTTCAGAGTAGAAAGAGCTGTGCCTGAATACTCTCACTATGAATTCTGCTTCAGCTGAAGTAATCCATGGCTACCTTTGTGATCATCTAGCTGTGAACAGAGGTTGGAAGAGAGAGGAAACAGATGGAACAAGGTCTTTGCTGGTGAGGGTTGAGAGAGGCTGGAGCTACAGCTGCACGGGGCTGGAAAGGGGCTACTGAAGGAAAAAAGGCTGGGCTGCCAGAGGAAATTCCCAGAAAATGCCTGCACCTGGGCTATGGCTGGGGATCATTTGCCAAAGCTCTGCTAGGGATATGCTGAGAGATACTGATAATGAATCTAGGACAGGGCTTTCCTGTGGAAAGCACAGAAACTCAGTTAATTGCTAGCAAAACCACAACCCCCAAAGTCTTCATTTTAAAGCAGTGCTTATGAAGAGATACTTTTACTGACCTCTCTCCTCAGAAGCTGATGCACCTCGGGCACGCTTCTAGCTCTCCAGAAGATGTTTACGTGACCACTGAATATGAACTGATTTCCACTAGAGAACTGCAGTATTCAACGATTAAGTGGATTAATGCTGATTCCTATTTTCAGTTACATAATTTTTGTATGAAATTTCTTTGTACTTGTATAATTGTTTTCAGTAATATGAGAATAGAGGGTATTTGTGGTCCAAACACTTAATTTGATTAGGCTGGAAGGGGAAGTCTCTTATCACATAGCTAATACATAACTGAGCTATAAAAGCTTTTGAATCAGTACTCTCTAACAGGTACATTCTGTGTTAACACTGCTGCTAGTGTTATGGTTTACCTGGTTTAATAGGAGGAACATATTAACAATTTTTTAACTGTCTTAACAAGAAATACAAATGTCTTATTTTTCCTGTTCATAGAACCTATAGCTAGTCACTACTGGAATACAAATATTCATTGTGTTAACAAGAAGTAGGATACATATTTTTGTAATACAAAATACTGACTATTGAAGTATAGATGTTTAATGTGGAAAATAGAAATTGCATAATCTGTGTTCATAAAGAGGAACCTTCCAGAGGTCTTGAACTGTATTGCAAATGAGAACAGATTGCAGGTATCCTCTTGCTTACTCCAAAGTCCTGCTTGTTTCTTCTGTATGAGAGAACTTGATATTCAAAGAGGAAAAGGGGGACTGAGTGAGTGATGTATATCTTGCAAACACTGGCAGGTTATTGTTGGAGCCTTTATTCCTATCTGGAGTGAGAAGGAGGAGTAACATAAGGCTGTTAATAAGGCTTGCTTTGGCATGTGGTCTATGTGCTCAACATTGTCTGCAGATGCTCTAGGTTTCTGTTATCACTGTTGAGGGAACTATTTGAGCTGTAACCCATTCTATTTCAAACCATCCATTTGGGTAAACTATGTTTGATCCTTTGGTTGGAAACTAAGTGTTGTGCTGCATCTTACAAGCTGCAGTATAAAGTCAGCAAGATCTCTCCGCTAGTGAACGCTGGTTTAATACTAGAACATTTTAATACTAGAATACAGTTTGATTCTACTGTATTCTAACAGGGCTTTTTAAATTAAAATTAACAATTGAGCAGCTAGGAGTTAGTAAAACAAAGTTTCGGTTTTTAAAATTTATTTTTAAGCTAAAGTGCTTCAAAAATCAAAACTTGGATGCAATCTTTCTAGCTCCAGAGTGATGACGTTTGAGCTTCCAGTTCAGGCCAGGATAGTGAAAAGCTATGTGGTCCTGTGAGGAAAAAAAAATTCTCTATAGGTAGCATTTTGTACCTTAGAACAATTTTTCAACTTAATGTCTATGACATTTATTGATATTTATAAATGGCAACCATAAAAAAACTTACTTTGAGGAAGATGATATTCTGGACCATATGAACAATCAAGCAAATGCTTTCAGAGGTGTTAATTGCACCATTCATCTCAATAGGATTTTAGTGCTAAAGCCAAACAGCAACAGCCTTTTTAATTTCCTCACAGCTGATCAAAGCATGCAAGAAAAGAGAGAAATTCTGTTAGGGTTTTTTTGTCTTAAGATCTTGATAAAACCTCATTTAGCTTAGGCAAGTGGATGGTATTTTGGAAAGTATTGCAAAGTCAGATCTGCTTTCTCTGCTGTTCAAATGCATTTTCTCCCTGTTAATGAAAAGGGTAGGCATGTGCCAAGGTCGGCCTTGTCGTTGTATCAAGCAAAACAATTCTTAGCATTCAGGTAACTCAATACTCTTCAATACTGAAATTCTTTTGTGTTGATGGCTGAGTAGACAAGAACACACATTTATCTCAAAGGTAAAGTTTGAGGAAATTGTAAGTTGCTTTGAAATTAGATGTCTGGCTTCTTCAGCTTGGCTTCTATCAGGACACGTAAGATCAGATGAGTTGCCTGATTTATTTACTTTTTTAGTGGAAGCAGCGTGTGTAGCTCTGTCTGTAAGTACAGAGCACACAGATACCAACAGGAGATGACTCAGAGAACATCTTGCGAACAAACCGAGAGCTGGGAGGCACCTCTGTACTTGCACCTTCTATATACTGAGGGGAACAGGTTGCACCAGTGGTGTTTTTACTACTCTGAGTTCTGCTGAAGACTCATCCTTACCTGATTCTGGTTTCACTGAGCCAGTCAACAAGGAGAAATGGAAGTAAAAGCTGAGAGAGAGATCAGACTTGGGTCCTTCAAAAGTCACTGAAGGATTGGAAGGGTTTGTGCAAGCACTTCTCACAAGACTGCTTTGTGCAATGAATGAGGGTACACGAACTTCAGAGGGAAAGCAATCATGACAGAACAAGACTTTCACCTCAAATTAATTTCTTTGCTACTAAGCACGGTGCTGCTTTTATTTCTTAGGCCAATTGTAAAATCTTCTAAATATCATGCTACAAATGCATGAACTCAGAATCATAGTTACATATGCAAAGATAAGAGCGATCTTCTTAATGTTCACTTTCATGTAAAATTGTTGGTACTTGTTTACTACAAGTTCAGGGACTTTATCCTTTAATGTATTTAAAGACATCTGGACTTTATTTTTAATACAATATTATTCAACCAGGTGATCCTTAAACATTGCTTCATAGTGTTGGAGACTTCAGATCAGATGTTGATTAAAGTGCTTAAAGCAGGATTGCAAGTATTGGGGAAAATAATACTACAGTCTTTTCAAATGTCTGCCCATAGTAGGCCCTGAGATAAACGAGTGCAAGTTCACTGGCCAGGGAAAATGGATTACCACTCACATTGACTTTAGCCCTATAATCTGATCAAGGATCAGTTCTGAAGCTCTTATTGAATTTCTGTAATGGATAACAATGATGATTAAAGTCTTGAATATGCAAGAAAAACAGACACTGAACTGCAATATTCTCAAAACTACCTTCCTTGAGCTGGTGTATGTTCCTTTGGTCAGAAATCTCAGCTGTGCAACTCTGCCTTTAGCTCACATCAAAGTCTCTGTGGAATCCAGAAGAAATATTGGTCTTCCAAGGTGGCCAGAAGTTATATTTTCAGAACCTGGGTAGCACACTCTAGTTGCTCCAGAAAATGCAGGTCTGGCCACTGTTTTTAAAATGTTAGGACTGAGATGATGTTGTGACAAAGGCAGCACAAATGGGAGATCTGTTTTCATATCCAGTGTCTGCTGGAGGATGTTCGATCTAAATTTTTTTCCTAGGATGGTGCTACAGCCATGTCTGAGATGCTTAGGAAGGGCAAAGCTCATCCAAGCAAGCCTATTAGGTTCTCTTATTCAGGAACAGTCAGTGAGCCATTGGGGGAAAGAAGTGAAAGGAGGAGAACACATAATCCTGAAGCTCTAGACTGTCTCATTAGTGATTAGGCTACCCTCCTGTGAATGGACAGGCAGACACCTGTGTCCTGTTCTTTTTAAGTGTGAAATGTTGAAAAAGTCCTGGGGAAAGCTACAGACAGGATCATCATCTTTGTATTTGGTCTAATAGCCTCTGTCATGTTTCTAACTTACTCTAAAATGAAGGCTCAGTTTCTTTTAGCTCTGAGTAGAGATTAGTGCTCACAAGCAGCCCCTTGACATACCAGCTAGGATATTAGTATGCAGGTTTTTTTTCACTGCAGAGCTCTTTTGCAGAGTTTTGTATGTGTGCACATGAGCAAATCAATACTGTCATCATAATCTGCAAAGCAGTCGAAAGCTATAGATGCATGAACAATGGAAAACAAAGTATTCTTCTAACAAACATGTACCTGATGGAGTAAAGAGGTTTGTATTAGTGTGGTATTGTTCATTTTTATTCTAACACACACTGAAATTTGTAGATGTGTTTAAGCTAATATTATAAAATTATAACAGGCAAGAAGAAATATGTTTGCCCCAAAACATAGTAATTTATCGCATCTAGAAGCTCATATAAACAAGAAATCGTTATGAGGAAGGAAAAAGAGGATGACTAGCAGAGCCACCAGGGGAACAGCTAAAAGTGCTGGTAATTTAGTATGGCAAAGTGTGGCAGCAGCAGCAGAACCTTTTGCATGGAGCTTTGTGCTAAATCCCCCTGCTCAAAGCCTTGCTTTTGCACCACCTGGAGGCTGTAGGCTTCTCTGAAATGAACCTCTCCAAACTGAGAAATGTGTTTTTTCACTTATGTCTACTGAGATAGCCTAGTGCCTTGCAGCTATTTAGCACCAAAACTCATTCCACTGGGATTCTTTTTTCCTGCCTGTGCCCATTGTCACTAGGAATGATGTTGCTCAGCATAACGTTGCCAACACTACTATGCTAAGCAAGGCCTAAATTGGACAATTTACACAAGGGTTATCCTATAGCAAAGTGGACAGGATTAGTGTCAGCACCAGTGAAAAGTACATATTTGAAGCTTCACTATCATTCACTGGGTGTCACTGGTTATGTGCCAGAACTAGGAATTGGGCTTTCATTTCTGTGTTCACCACAAAGTTTTGGTGATACTAATTAAATCTCTCTCTTGTGCTGTACTGTCACCATCTAAAAGATCGAGTTGAAGCTACCTACAGCACAGAGAAATCCTGTTTTCATAGAAGTGATTCTTGGATAGAAAGTATCATAGAAGTACCGGTGACATGCAGGTTGCTGCCAATTCCCACCACCTTCTGAGACAAAGCATCCAGTGTCACACCTCGGGTATCTCTTCTTGTTTATCCCCAAAAGGGATAGAAACTTAGGAATCACTTTCGCTCACCTTAAAACACATATTCCAAACAACTCTCTTTTGCAGTTTTAACCAGGTCCTCAATTACTCATATGTATTGCCTGCCTGTCTAGAACTAAGCAACCAATATGAAAGGAGATTATAGCACTTCACAGTGAAGAGGCTGCCCTTGGGATGGATTTATGACTTTAATGAGCCCCATGAGGTGTTAATCTGTTGCAGATAAGCTAGAACTGTTAATTCATGCGGATAATATTTGTAATTGCCTAGAAATTATTTTAACACAGTTTAAACATCTGGTTTCTGGAGAAAAAGGAAACTTTTCTGATATTACTTTTCAGCCACCACCTTCCACCAATACGATGTTTAGAAAAGGAAAATCTAACACAAGTGTTTATGCATAAATGACTCTCAAATTTTGAGCTGAGCTCATTACATTTGCATTTAATGATGGTCTGTAGAGTTGGGGTGGTGGAGGGGAGAGCAGGGAGAAGGCAAACATTTCCAGAAGCATCTCTATAGCTTGACAATTAGAGCAGGAGCTGCAAACTAGCCAGAACTAGAAGCTGCACAACAAATTACCAAAGCCTGCAAAGCTGCTTCTCTTCTCATGAGACAAGCAGAGCCGAAAGTTTCCAATTGTTCTATGAAGCACAGAGCCTTCTCAGTCTCTTGTCTAGAAGGAACAGGTCCTTCTCCAGATTGTTAGCTCACTGCTGGAGAGAACAGCCTCAAAATGAAAGCCATGTCACCCGCCCACAACTCTGCAGCACTTGTCGGTCTCATTTCAAATGATGGTAGCTCAGCATCCCTACTAAATGTTGTTATGGTGACAGTGGAAATCTAACACTGAGCAATACATCTGTCTGCTTATCTATCACTAATGATCCTGCTATGTACAGCTTCAAAAGGAAGGGAACCAATGGGTTGTTTTTTAAAACCTCCTCAATGATCAAAGGGGAGAGAGACTACAAAACTGTCCTTCTATTAAAAATTGAATGCTTGAGTCCCAGGTAGAGGAAGGGAGGGAAGATAAGTCTCTTTACACACCTCTACAGCTAGATACTTTGCTTATTTAGGGCCTAGTCATGTTCCTGCAGAAGATGGTAAAAATGCCCTAGCCCATGTGAGCAGATTCCAGTAGGGCCTGCAGCTGGTACAGCAGCTCAGAGAATGAGCTGATCGATGCTGTGGTCTGGAGCCGTGTGTGTATGTGTGCAGACATGCACCTTGTTGGGGAGGCACTAACAGAGGGTAAGAACACATATACGTTGGCACTAGGCAGTTTCACACCCCAGAATTGCACGGTTTGCTCTTAGGGATATTTTCTTATCCCTCCCTTCAGCTCTTACTGCCCTTTGCTTAACGTTGGCAGCAATTGTGTCGTGTAGGTAAATACCTTAAAAATAAATAAAATCAACTGGTGCTTCAGACAGGTATAGAAATGAAGTGGGAGAGTGAACTTTTTAAACTCAAGTTAAAAAATATAATTGCTATGTTCAGTGTAGGTGAACACCATAATTGCACATTACCTTTTTATCCCCAGTAAAAAAATGGTCACAGCCATATGAGAGGACTCACCTCCCTCCTTCTGGACCTTTATATCACAGGCACTTTCTGCAAATCAGTTTAGTTGGTCTCTCATGGACTTCTCTGCTGTATATGTGCTTGTCTTGGTCTGTGTCATGTAATACCACAACACGGGTGGCAATAGATGAAAACCCCTGCAGTCAGCTGGACCTCAAGGTGAAGAGGGAGTGCTCTGCAGTCACCCTGCCTACTCCAAAACAAGGTAACAGAGGGCAGGCTGAACTTTGGAAGAAAATGGCATGCTGATAACTGTTACCACTGGTAGACATCTCTAGCCCTTCTTGTCTGATGCTCAGCAATTTAGATTCCATGGTAATCTGAATTCTTAAGGATGTTCAAGGTTTTTCTCCTCCCAAAGCTTCCTTTCCCACTTCTGAGTAGTGGGAGGAGGTTCTGTGTTTTTCTTGGTACTTTCTACTTACATTAGGGGCTGATGAAGAAATCATGGCCACCCTTCAACTGGATCCTGTTCCTTTGTGATTTACCTGCTTCTGTTTTGTCGTTTTGATGACCGCCTCTTGCACGTGGCGAAATCGGAGCCAGGGAAGCAGGCAAGCAGTGCTCCCCCTTGCACCCCTCTCCATGTTGCAGGCTGCAGGGAAATCTCTTTTGTGCTTTGTTTGTATCTTTACAAAATGTCACCAAAGAATCTCTTCAAAATTCATGCTACAAACTGCATTTCTGAAAGGCATGGCGCAGGTAATATTCTCTGAAGCTGTGACCTGGGTCATATGCAATAGAGCTGATGAGCATCCATGGGATGAGAATCAGGAGTAACTGAATTTTATCAGATTAAATTATAGATTAAGTCGGGCAGGGGGGAGGTTCATTCTTAACTGGAGAATGAGCATTCAGAAAAGGGAAAACAAGTCATTACCCAAGCTCCAGGATTTATTTCTTTTCAATCTTGTTTGACAACTAAAATGTAATAAAATGGAAAAACCAAGGGGGCTGCAAATAATGAGGTAGTTATTGACTAATGCAGCACAAAACATTAAATGGAATAATAGGCGAAACTGCAGCAACACTTCTCTAGAAATCTAATATTGAGTCTGTGTGTGTCCTGGCATGTGAAATAGCTGCTGTCAGTGAGCAGTGGAGATCGAGGCCCCACCGTGGAGAACAGAGCTGGACGGGTCAGGATTCACTCCTTGACAAATGTGAGTTTAGCTGCTTAAATACTGGCGATGGAGGTTCCAGCAGACTTCCCGAGCGAGGCACTTCTCTGTTGGTAGCTATCCTTACCAAAACAAAGTTTTGCTCAGTATCTAAACTGTAAGCTTTTTGCTGAGATGTAAGCCCCTTACTTTTCCTGTCCCAGGCAAACGGGAAAAATAATGTATTGTCTGTTTCTCATAACAAATGGCTTTAAGGGATTTGTATTAGTATCTTTTTTTTTTTTCTTTTTCCCCTGCCAGGTCTCTCAACTAGAGCACAGTGAGACTCTAATGATGGCATCTTCTTGCTGCATCCTGTCTGTTTATAACCTGATCTGCTAACTTAAGTAAAGGACATGTTACCCTGTGCAGTCCTATTGCTGCTGGGGGAATAAAATAGGTGAGAAAGTGAAAACAATTCCCCTTTTTTTTCCTTTCCTGAAGTGGTAACTATCTCCTAAATGGTGAGCCTTTGTTCGCTCTGCTGATGCACAGCCTGAAAAATAGTGTACCTCATGGGGAGTGTGTGTGGGTGGTTTTCATAAACCTTTGCATATGATCTGGTGGTGTGCTGTCATGATAGATGCAGATTCCCTTCATGCAGCGGAGATTTTTCTTTTTGCAGTGCACTCTGGAAGAACTGTGAGGGAGCTAGGACTTCTGCATATTTTCTCCTACTGCATATGTTCTTGTTTTGATTGTTTTCTGTTTTGCAAGGTCTAGTCACTAACTGTAGAATGGTCAAATAAAGTCAGCACTCAGATTTACTAACTGGCAAAATTGTTAAATAAGCACATTGTTCATCAGCTTAATTTAAAGATCCTGTTTCAGTCAATGGAAACTTTTCATCAGTTATTTTGTAGATTTTTTTTTTACTTGTCCTACTATCACAAAATACCTCAATACTAAAATAAGCATGTGCTACGAAAACTACAGATCACAGAAGAAAGATGAATATTTAATCTTTAGTGGGAGACGTACCAGAGCCTAGAATTAGCCTGCTGGCTCACGGATTATTACAATGTCAGAAAAATTGCTGTTAATCACTTGCATGTTTATTGTATATCTCTTCAACTTCATGAGCAGAGCTGGAATATTTCTGTTGAGGTTTTTAATTTGACTGTTAAGATGAGGCTTAAAAAATTAAATGGCTTCTGTACACTATACAATATCTCTGCTTGTGTATAACAGTAAGGGCTGTTATACCTGACAAAGCAGAGAACATCCACAACTATTGGAGGAGAGAGAGAAGGGAGCTCTTGCTCAGCTCTGCGAGGAGAAGGTAGTGTTTTATGGACTAACGCAGCATGAAGTGAACTTGAGGGGTGGGGAACGGACATGACCACCTCAGTAACGGCATGGTCTGAGGGGACTTTTGTCTCGAATAGTATCATAGTAACTGACAATAGATTAGGTGGGAGGAGAAGCCACAAAAAAAGGTCCTTTTATTTATGACAACAAAAGGAATAAATACAATTTTGGTCCTTAATTGGTGCCAAAAGGCAGGATAAAATCTGTTGTGATGTGGATTTATTTTGTTTTAGTAGAGAATCACCGTATTTAAGGTTACAAGACATTAATTTTAGTAGCAGCTGAGAGCTAAAACTGTTGGTATATATGCATGTGAGTACTGAAGGATGCCAAAATACTATCTGCAGCTCAGTGTTTAGGCAGTAATAATGACTGTGTTTTATAGGGGCTATTTTCATTCCCTTTCAATGTTTACAAAAAATACATTGAAGGCAATAAAAAAATCCCATGTGAGATACAAGGGGTGCAAATTACCTATTCACTGCACAGTAAAGCATAAAATGTTGCCATTTTTCTACATTTTAATGTGTGAAATTGCAGCTGCTTTACCTGCACATTGTGTAGCAGGAGAAAAAAATAAAAATGAATTATTCTGATTATTCTATTATTCTTTCCTTAGCTATTTGATACAATTAAAATTGGTATTTCTGGCAGGCATTTAAAAAAAATCCCATTAGGGAAGTTTGCAATCTCCTTGTTTTTTCCATTTATTATGGATTCTAACAAAATAATATCACGGCTAGCATTTTTGCTTACCTTTATAGCCAAATATGCTATAAAAAAAAACACAATCACCTGAAGAATGTTTCTCTCACCCAGACTTTCTCACAGGTCCTCAGCCTCACACAGCACTGCCATTTCCTGAAGTGCCATGGAGTCCTATAGCCTAGGAAACCTTTTTGTAACTTTGGCTGTGGATTACTTTGCCAAGGACGATTTCAAGATAGTCAAGGTGAGTGTCCCCTTCCTAATGAAGATATCTAAGCATAATGTGATCTCCTCCTTACCTTCACGAACGGTTTTAGTTTGCCTTCCACGTACTGCCTCATGTTTATCACGTTGCTGATATGGCTTAATTTTTCTTTGGGGAAATTCCTCACATTCCCTTATTTTTCTTAAATAGGAATTTTGCATGGGCCAACAAAGAAAAGCTTATATATAAAGGAAAACCTCTAGCTCAAAACCAATAAAGGTAGCCTAGAAAAGGGAATATAAAAATACACTTCAGAAGAAACATTACCAATAAAGGAACACAAGGACCTGTTTTTAAGAAATTCTATATGTGCTTAGCTTAAGCAAAATTAGAAGTTAAGACACTTGCAATAAAACTTTATTGCAGTCACATTTCTTTTGAAAACATGATGAAGTGATCGATCACAAAAATCATGCCACTCTTCAAAATGAGTGCCTAACAGTGAATTCAGAAGCTGTATGTTTGAGGCAACTCCACTAAGCTGGTAAAGTTTCACTAGCATTAAATAAATTAGATTAATTGAGCTTGGTGGGTAACTTTGCCTTAAACTTTAAAGACTTGAAACCAGTTTGCTTGAGCACTTCTCATTTCTCTTGAGAAATGCAGCTGCTTGTGTCTACGTACAACAAAACTATCACCATCTGGACAACCAGTTGCAAAGAATATTTTCATTATTTGGGATGTTCACACTACATATCTAAGTAAATAACCTAAACAGCATTTCCAAAACAGAATTTTGAGATCTGTTTTAGAGGCTGTTGTGTATGAGAATTATAATGCAATTTACTTGACAATATAACTTTCTGTAGCTACGTCTGCCACAGATGCGAGATTTCAAACAGCAGTGATGACATTAATCTTGATCTTTGTGATGTTTTGATAGGCATGATTATGCACAACTACTGGTGCTTTTCATCCACTTTCTCCATGTCTTTCTGAGCTGTAACGGCTTATACAGAGTGTGAGGCACTGGTGAAAGTTGTGTGATGGGTCTGTATCGGTTATCATAAACGAACGTTTACCTTCAGACCATCAGGTGATGTGAGTGTACTTTCAGCTACCAAAAAAATGCTAGAGGACGCTAGCACATGCGGCTTTTTCCAAACTAAGCTTTTGTATCTGGCTTCCCAATCAGCATGCACAGCAAAATCAAGCTTGATTCATTGACTAACCCAAGGAGAAGGCATATTATTTAACATATTGTTCTGTGCAGTAAGCAGCTTTAGCATGAATGGGCCAGGGGGGAAGTCTGGACAGTTCAGGACTACAGCTTTTGCAAGGTCATCTTCTCTTGACTCAACCTTTAAGAATATGATTTAAAAGCTTTCTGACTTTCCTCAGCAAATGCCCTTTGGCAGGATTAAACTGCACCGCTGCCAATCCAGCTCAATACCAAGCATGTTAATGAGGTGTCTTGGCCTTTTTATTAATTCTACAAGCAGGGTAGTCCATTCAGCAGTGACTGAGAAAGTTTAATCAAATAATCTCATTGTTCCAAATTTATCACCACAATAAAAGAATCTACTAAGGAAATAGAAGATGAAAGAACTCATTTTTTAATGCTATATCATTTTATACTGAGAAGCAGTGCAGCCTTGAGGCTCACAGTAGTGCTAACACCTGCCTCTATGTGGGTATATAGTATATAGCAATGTTCTTGTCTACAGGAGGGACCTGCAAATTGTCTGCCCAAAGTTCTTGCTGTTATTCTCACTACAAATTTATACTGTTAACAGATTTTTTTTTAATTAAGTCTTTTAATTTCAAAAACAGCTGGAAAAAAGTGCACTGAGATACTGCCTTTATCTATGATATGAAGAAATATATCCATTATAGGTGACAAAAGGTGAAGAGAGGACATCTTTTTGTATATTGCAGGGAGAAGCGGGGTCTGGGTTGGTGTAGCAGAATATTTGTAGTAGCTTCCAAAATGATTTCCAGAAGATCTGGAAAAATAAGTGTGGTTAACTTACAAACAGGATTCAAAATGCATACATGGAAGTAAGTGGCTATGCCCTATGCTATAGAACCATATGGCAAAAGTGTAATGCCCCTTGATCTTCTATGCTCCCAGATCAAAAATTCAGCTGTGGGATTTTTAACGTTTCAGACACATGAGCAGCTTCAAACAGCTGCCATTAATTTCATACAGTAAAAATTGCCTGTCAAATCAGTCTCCAAGTGTTCCTTTCTCTTCAGAAACTTCTCCTGCTGAGAAAGCTGCACAGTCCAAGGCTAGCGACATATCTTCTGCATCAAAAAAAAAGGTCAACTTTAAAAACCACCTTCAAAACTAGAAAAACAAAAGTTTATCTGAAGGGTGAGAATTATCAGATTTTTCCTGGGGCTAGCACACCTTCCAGATAAGCACCTTTAAACATAATATGAATGTTGTGCTCTGAGTCACTAAAGCAACTGCCTTCCCTGAGCACAAATCCATTAAAGGTTTTCTTCCAAGTTCTCTCCAGAGTCCTTCATTCTCTCCACTTATCTTTGTGGCTGTTGCTTTTTCCTATCCTTGTGGGTTTTCATGGGCTAGCTGGGGTAGACAGCTGTTGCTATGATTCTCCCTTTTCCTTGCTCCCTTATTGTTTGGCTCACCTCTCAGCCAAACTCATGTGAAAAGGACAAACTGGGAATGATACACAGATAAATACAGAAAACTTGCAAGACCAGTATCTAGTCTTTCCTTAACCTCTGTTTTGTAGCCCGTTATTTCTGGCACAAATTACTTGAAATGGCAGAACATGAGGGGATACAAAGGTGTGGTGGGTTGACCCTGGCTGGACACCAGGTGCCCACCAAAGCTGCTCTATCACTCCCCTCCTCAGCTGGACAGGGGAGAGAAAATATAATGGAAGGCTTGTGGGTTGAGATAAGGACAGGGGAGGGATCACTCACCAATTACCGTCACTTGGGTACGGTGACTTGGGAAAATGAGTTTAATTTATTACCAATCAAATGAGAGTAGGATAATGAGAAATAAAAACTAAATCTTAAAACACCTTCCCCCCCACCCCTCTCTTCTTCCCAGGCTTAACTTTACTCCTGATTTTCTCTACCTCCTCCCTCCAGCAGCACAGAGGGATGGAGAAAGGGGGTTGTGGTCAGTTCATCACACATTGTCTCTGCTGCTCCTTCCTTCTCAGGGGAAGAACTCCTCACCCTCTTCCCATGCTCCAGCGTGGAGTCCCTCCCACAGGAGACAGTCCTCCATGAACTCCAATGTGAGTTCTTCCCATGGGCTACAATTCTTCACAAAGTGCTCCAGTGTGGGTCCCTTCCATGGAGTGCAGTCCTTCAGGAACAGACTGCTTCAGCACGGGTCCCCCATGGGGTCACAACTCCTGCCAGCACACCTGCTCCAGCCTGGGCTCCTCTCTCCATGGGGCCACAGGTCCTGCCAGGAACCTGTTCCAGCACGAGCTTCCCATGGGGTCACAGCCTCCTTCGGACATCCGCCTGCTCTGGTGTGGCGTCCTCCATGGGCTGCAGGGGAATCTCTGCTCCAGCACCTGGAGCACCTCCTCCCCTTCTTTCTTCACTGACTTTGGTGTCTGCAGGGCTGTTTCTCTCACATACTGTCACTCTTCTCTCCAGCTGCAGTTGCTGTTGTGCAGTTTTTTCCCCCTTCTTAAATATGTTATCACAGATGCACTGCCACTGTCTGTGATGGGCTTGGCCTTGGCCAGTGCCAGGCCTGTCTTGGAGCTGACTGGCATTGGCTCTGTTGGACATGGGGGAAACTTCTAGCAGCTTCTCACAGAAGCCACCACTGTAGCCCCCCTGCTACCAAAACCCAGCCATGCAAACCCAATACGTGAGGCTATGTAGAACACAGATTGACGCTGAGACTCAAGCCTCTGGCATTTCTCAAAATATGGCATATTAAAGAGGTCTGCTGTTCTGTATTTTCTATCATTAACACCTCCTGCAGTCCCTTTGGGGCATCTTGCTGGAGGAAAGAAATGTTACTATTTTTTTACATTTCAGTTTTTCATTTGAACTGGGAAGAGAGGCAACGGCAGGGCTCATACACCACCAAGACATGATGAGATGTCCTAAATTATCTTTTCTCTGTACTTCTCATCTAACAGTGGATAGCAAAACAACCAACAGGACTATTTTCAGTTCCAGATATAAAGGGCTTCTATTTTGCACTGCATCGGGCAAAGAAGAAACTGAACAGCTTCAAAGTAGCAGATTAAAACCAGCTTTCTATAAAGCAGAATACCTTCCAGGAACCAGGACACGGACTCTGTGTCCCTTCCTGACTACCACGGGCAGCTACATCATAACTTTCAGAGGCTTCCAGTTGCTTCCTTCAAGGAGTCACATCAGAAACTCTGATGCTTGTTTTTTGTCTGTGCATTGCAGGGGTCTCAGAATAATGTGGGAGCTTACATGAAAAATGTGCTGCAACTTGTCTTAAATTCATCTGACTGCTCTCTCAAGCACAGTCTCCCTCTCTCTACTTGAGAGAGCAAGTGTGAGTGTTGAAGCTGGTTGGACTTTTTTTTTTGCTTATTATTCAGTTTTGCATTTGGCCATTCTCTGTTAGCTCTATCAGGTTTTTTTTTTGTTCTCTGGGTTTATTTACACCATTTAAAGGTGGTACTAAATATTTTAAAACATGAATGCAAGCAAGATTATCCAGGATAGACTAGAAAGTTTCTAGCTATGTATTTTTTTTGTTGCTGATTCAAAATATTTTGTGTGTGAATTAGATTATGTTCACAGTTGCACTCCTACCCAGCCTGAATAGCATACTAAAATTACTCCCACTGATTCAGCCAGAGCCACTTTGGATATATAGTAGCACTATATTCCTGTGGATGTCAAATTTGACCCCAGCTAGAGAAAATTAATAGTTTTGCCATACAAGCATTTCCATATATTATATAGGACTTTTATCATGTATATTGTATTTCTGTCTAACACGCAAAAACCCTTGGGGCAGGAACATCTGATTAATGGCTTGGGTATATACGTTCAGTGCTAAACATAAATATACTAAGAAGCAGGAACATACATCAGCTACAGAAGATTCAGTTAGAAGAGTACTTGCTTAAGGAGGGAGTTGGATTGTCTTCTAAAGACTGAGATATTAGGAGTGACTTTTATGAACTGGAGAAGAGGGAACATGTTAACTTCATGCTGCAATTTCTGCAGTTGTGATTATTTTATCACCCAATTAAATATCTTTGCTATCTTATCCTACTACTGTCACTATATCCTTTAAATGTAAAACTCTTTCTTGGTGTAGGGAGGAGGGGAATAAAACCAATCACTTACCTTTCTCATGAAATGAGTAATATTTTGATAAGTGTAAACTTCCATCCCAGAGAAACTTCTGGCAGGCTAGTATTGATGGGAGGTGAAAATAAATAGGGTGTAAATTATATTTTCCTCTGACATGGCATCACATTGTAGACAATATAATGCTAATATACCTTAATGGCTGTGCCTTTTTAGAGATGACTGTCAGTCAGGCATATAATTTCACGTTGTCTGGAAAAAAAAAAAAGGCGTATCTAACAGGATGGAATAAGTCACCACATTCTGGAATAAGTACTAATTGTTCCCTTGCTTATAGGGCTTTGCCATTTTAAAAAATACACTGTTTCTCAGCTATTCGGTGCTTGGATAATTTGTAGGTGTTTTATTAAAGTAATGCACTAGTAAGAGATTCAGAAAAGCCATTTATAGTGGCTCCAGCTTGGTTTTGCGTACCATGCTAGGTGGCTCCAACCTAAACTGAGTAAAATCCTGCTCCATTTTGCTCACTATTCCTTAACGAGGTATATACTGTTTAGCAAACGTTTTCTTTTTAACTTGTTCCTTACTCTTGGTAGCATTGCTAGTATACTACAATGCTACTTCTCTCCTTATGTTAAAAATCTTAAGTAGCTCCATAAATCTACAAATTCCAAATCATGTGGGGTCCCATACTTCTATCTTTTAATGTCTAATGCCATGTTGTCATGTTTAAGTTCTAGCTACAGTGCTTAAACATTATTAAAATAATATACACAAGAATTTTTACTTGCATGTTTCCAGCAGCTGCTATCTTTCAAGAAGAAACGTCACTTACAGCAAGGTTTGGTAAGATCCTAAAAGCTAGCTATGTTGACGTTGCCTCTTACTACAATTTTGAAATGTCATCTTTATTAAACATTTCAGTGAACTTTAAAATTTTCACTCCCATGCATTTTTTTTCCTCTCACAAGATGCATGCTCACTTCAAGTTTGTCAGCACTGCCACCCAAGCTGTCCAGAGTCACTTGCCTGCATGACAGGAGAAAGTATTAACACCCATCCATCATTTAATTTACACCTTGAAATGACAGCAGCTAGGAAAGAATAAAACAGCAGAAAAACAATCTTTTTTGGACAGAGGAATGAGATGGTTCTGGCATATTAAAGTGGAGATCTGTGTAACAAGGGCATCTGACTTCCATGGTTCCTCTCTGGGGCTACAGAAAATGGGCAGCTAAATACTTTGGTAATGGAGGCAAAATTTCTAGCAGGGCTGACCAAGCTTCTGCTACTCTGCACCAGCCCATGCCAAGGGGTAGGTGAGTGATCAGCAGCTGTCACCACTTGGCTGGTCAACAATGTTGCTTGCTTGGTTGTTGGAACCTTTGCTTGCTCTGAGGCCTAGAACTTTATACTAACTGTTTTCTCTGTACTGAGCACAGGCAGCCCAGACTTACATTTCTGGACCTGCATTACTGTTAGTACACTTTGAGAATCTTGTACCTATAATAATGGAGGAATTTGACACTAGATACATGCAGTATTACGTGCAATTCTCAGACTAAATCCTATCCTTGTCCATCATTTAGAGTCCATGCGCTCTTTGGCTTTGCATATGGAACGATCCAGGACTTTGGAGGCCTGAGAGAAATGTTTAATCCCATTCATGCCTACTATCACTACTCCTGCCCTGAATACCCTAAAGAGACTTAAATCAAGCCAGTAATCAGTATCTGTAGATTTAGTGAGCACTGTGTTTTCACCCTCTCATCTTAACCTAAATATACATTCTGCATTGGTTTGTGTACCTTGCAAGGAGCTCTGTCACTTTACAGGTAGGCAGCATCAAACGCCTCCCCAGTTACTCTCTGCTTGCACTGCTGGACCACTGCTCTTCACCTGTATTGGATTTTGGAAGCGAGCTCCACAGCAACAAACATTTTCACTTTCACAGGCTCAAAATAAGGGTTGTGTAGGAAACGAAATAAATTTAATGCATTATTTAGCACATGTGTATTTAAGAAGATAATTAGTTTGGCTTTCATCTGCTGGAGATTTTTTACTTTCTCTTTCTGATAATGGTGCAGTGATCCTGTAAATTACCTTCAGTGATAGTGAAAGGTTGCATTTAACTGATACCAGCCCGCTTCCACATTCAATGCCTTGGTATTTTAATGTTCCAGGTAAACTGAGCTTGTGCAGTGGTGAAAGGGAACGATCTTTTCTCCTTGGACTTCATTTTTTTTTCCTGTGACACATGTACACAAAAAATTCTTCAACTATTTCTACTTGTAGGTGATCAATTTTTGTCTAAGTATCTATTATTGGATTTTAATTTTTTTCTTTGTGAATGAGGTGTTTGTATAAGGTACACATGCTCACACATTCACTTAAGCTTAAGTGTATGTTTTCCACTGAAGTTAGGTGGTGTGTTTAAAAAAATGAAAAAAATAACGTTGCTTGATGACAGGCGGGTGCCTGCGGTACGGGCTCAGCAGCGTACGGGTGGGGAGGGTGCTCCTGCCAGAGGGGGCCCACGGCGCTTCAGGACCGTCACTGCCAGGGCTGTCACACACACCGCGCCTTGTTCCTAGTCTGGCCTGACTGCACCGAAGCGGGACACCCCTCCGCCGCGGGGCCGCGGCCGGGGCCTCGCGGGCGGGCGTCCTTTCTGCCGGGGCACCGGGCAGCCGCCCCGCGCGCACCTGCTCCGCCCGCCGCCAGCCCTCGCCGCGGGGGCACAGCCCTCCCGCGCCCCAGCTCCGCCGCACCGCTGCTCCACCGCTCCTTCCCAGCGGACGCCGGACGAGGAGACACCGCGACGGACGACGCAGCCCTTGCCAGAGCCGCGCTCCCTCCGGGCGGCGGCCAGGCCAGCCGCGCCTCGCACCCCGGCGGCTCGGCTCCCTCAGCTCCTGGGCCGCGCCACGGGCACCCGACCGGAGCCCGCCCCTCCGGCGGTGTGGGAGTAACACGGGAGCGGGCACCGGAGTCGCCCCGGCCGTCCCGCCCCTCGCCCCTCGCCTCTCGCCTGACCAGGGAGCGAGTGGTCCTGCCCGGGGGAGGTGAGGCGAGGCCGCCCCCGCCCCGCCTCACGGCCGCCCGCCAGGGGGCGAGCGGCACGGGCGGTAGGCGGCGGTGGGGCGGCGGCACTCCCCCTGCTGGCGGCCGGAGGCAGCGCGCGGGGTGGGGGGCGCGGAGCGCGCCCGGCCCGGCCCGGCCCCCGCCGCCGGCGCTCCGCGCTTCGCAGGCGGCAGCGCCTCGCAGGCGGCAGCGGCGGCCCGCCCGTCTCCCTGCCTGCCTCTCCCGCCGGGGAGCAGCGCCAGCTCGGGGACCCTCTATCGCGGGGGCTGCCGCCTCCCCGTTCCTTCCTTCCCGCCTCTTACCCGGCCGGTGAGCGCCGCCGGCTCGCCCCGCCGTGAAGTCTGGGCGCCCCCCAGCCATCGCTGCTGCTCCCCATGGGGATCCGGGAGTTCCCCAACGGCTCCGCGCGGGGCAAAGCCGCCACCCTGTGAGTACAGCTGCTGAGCCGGGCCGGGCGGGCGGGCGGGCTGGGAGGGACGGGGACACCCCACCACACCCCACCTCACCTTACCTGGGCCGGCAGCGGGGTCGCTCCGGCGGAGGGCGGCGAGGAAAGTTTGCGGCGCGGCTGCCGCGGGTGCCGGGGCCGCTCACCTGCCGGCGGAGGTCGCGCCGCCCGCCGCTAACTTCGCCTGGGGCCGGCGGGGGGCGGCGGCCCCCGCGGCGGTGCTGCCAGCCGCGGCCCCCTCGCTGACGACCCTCTCCCGGCCCGCAGCGGCATGCGGCGCTCCCCCGATGTCAGCCCGCGGCGCCTGTCCGACATCAGCCCCCAGCTGCGGCAGCTGAAGTACCTGGTGGTGGACGAGGCCATCAAAGAGGACTTGAAGTGGTCCCGCTCCGTGGAGGACCTCACCAGCGCTTCCGTGGGGCTCACCTCCATCGAGGAGCGCATCCTCCGCATCACCGGCTACTACGGCTACCAGCCCTGGGCTGCCAGCTACAAACGTGAGTCACCGGCACGGTCGGGCGTGGGGTTGCGAGGAGGGGGACAAGCACCGGGGCTTTGCAGGGGGGCCACCGCGGCCCAGAGCCGGCTGATGAGTGTGGGTGGGAGGTGCTGATCGCTTCACCCGGGGAAAAAACTCACCCTGTGGAAGTGCTGTCACTCTCTACGAAGAATTCCGTGCCCATGTTACATTGGTCCTTAGGCAGCTGCTGGCTCACGCAAGTGTAGTGCTAATCATCACGACAGTTAAATTCTGTTAAGAAAATAGGTCAAATATTTGTCTTAATGTTGCAGACACACTTAGTGATGCTGATGAGCGTGTTTGTGACAGCTGTGTAAGAGCCCCAGTGCATTTGTGCACATACTATTTTCACAAATAATACGTTACCAGTGCATCTTTCCGTTGTTTTGTGACTCTGTCAGATTTTCACAGCACTTGATCTGAATGTTATGCATTTTCCAATGTCAAATGGAACTGCTTCTTCCATATGCCTGCACTTGAGAAAGAAACTTCCTATCGTATCCATATGAAGAGAGACCTAGCTGTCTTTCTCCACATACGTGACTTACAAAGGAAGCGATACCTTGAGTAGTTGTAATATATCAACTAGTATTTTTGCATTTAACACACCCTATTTCCTGTCCTTCTTTCACCACCTTGATGGCAATTGCATGAAATAACAAGTTCTAAGAATAATTTACCAATTAACTGAAGTTCTAAAAATATTTTGGTTGTCTTAATGTCATTCATAACATCGCAGAGTTTTTACAACAAAAAGGATTCTGCTGTAACAGAAATCATTGCTTTGCTGGGATGACTGGCTCTGACAAAGTGATTGTTTTCATGTTGCACTTTCCTAGGTGTTAAGTGTAAACATTCTGAAGTGTTTACTTACGGATTATCTGTTTGGCAATGTGCTTAATAATGGAAGAGAATGATACAAGAAAGCATGGTACACAGTACTAGTTCAGTTTTTCTGTGAGGAAGAGCCATGCCTGATTGCCTGATTGTAGGACTTTACTGATAAATATTCTTCTTCTGTAAGAGCCTTTTATTTTTCTTGATTATGATTATGACAGAAATATCTGATATTTGCTACTTTACTCACAGGGAGTATGGGATTTCTCTAAGAGAAATTCCATTGCCTGAATTGGGACCACTCCTGAGAGTAAAGCTTATTCAGGTCAGTTTTCAGGATCAGATCACATGCTGATGCCAGACTGAGTTGGATGTTAGTGCTTCTATCTGGCAGAGTGACTAACAGTCCAGTTGAAGTCGCGCTGAGCTGCTATGGCTGAACCTTTTGAAATAATAAAGGTCGTGCTGGCTCCTCAATTATAACCTATTTGTTGAAATTTATAACTGTGTCTGAAAAAGTTAATTGCAAGCCTAAGCCTGCTATTCTAGTTATATTTTCTCTCATAAATCATTCTGAAAAACAAAATTACATACTGGAGTTGTAATGGTAGGGGTTAAGTATACAAAGTATCTGAGTTTCATAAACGTGTGTCTAAAAATAATAGGTTATGTGAAGTTGTTGCCAATTTAAAATCTGTGTTGCTAGGAATGTAGAAGAACCCGCAGAAGAAAGGACCCATCTCTCTAGCTGGTATAACATGGCATGGCCGAAGCAGAGCTGTGTTGATCTGCATCAGCTGAATAGCTGACTGAATGCATGTAAATGGAGTAGATCATCCAAAGCGGGAAGTCAATTTTGTAACAACTGCTTTGAAACCTCTTTGAATTCTCCTTCAAGCTGGACTTTTGCCCAGTTTTGGGATATGGACTTTCCTTGTGACTTTCCAGTTAGAAGGTTTAATTGGTCCAAGAACTGTGAACAAACAATTTTTATTAAGTTCAAATTGCACCCTGTCTGCTTCTTGTCATATTATTGTGCATGCTTGTAGACATTTAGGTGCTGTTGGCACTATGTGTATAATTATGGAGTGCATTAGTAATGGACTTGCTTTCTGGAAAATAAGTCTGTGATCTAGTCTGATCTAGATTTGGTCTCTCTCTCTTAGTGACATTCTTTTTATTGTAACTAAATCACCTGTAGGGCCAGATCTGTATTTTTCGCACTGGAGTGTATTCCTCTCATACTTCATATAAACTGTTTATGTATAAAATTCAGACATTCAGAAAGCTTTTGCTAGTTTTTTTAACAAAGCTTCATGAGGGAAACCACCAGACGCAATCAGAGATAGTGTTGCCATGACCCCAAAACTTGCTTGGAGACTAGTTTTGTTGTAGTAAAAAACTAACCATTTAAAACGTAGTGGGATACCTCAAGGTTATGTACCAACTCCAGTATTTCATATACTTATAAATTAGATGGCAAGAGGGGAGGAAGAAGTGAAAATCTGCTGAAGACACAAACTCATATGGATTGGACAGAATGAGAAAGGACTTGTCATTACTCTAGGGAGACCTGACCCAGACAGGTGAATAGCCCAAATGTCAACAAATGACATTCAGTTATCACAAATAGAAACCTCCTGTTTCCTGAAAATGCTAACATCACCTGGGAAGTTTCACATCATTATATCAGCTGGTGAGAAGGAATAGTTTGGGACTGTACACAGCTCAGGGAAGACCTCTGCTGTTTGACTGCACTTGCAAACCAGATTTTTAGGAACTGTAATAATGTAACGTACTTCTGTGTTATGATGCCTTCAAAGAATTTCTTGGTACATCCTAGTGAAATACTGTGTAATGCGGTTATCTCCTCTCAAAAAAGATTACAGAAGGCTCTGAGATGAGTAAGGAGAAAGAGTACAGACAATCTATGAAGAGTCTCAAGAGTTTTGGCTGTTTACCTTAGAGGTTGAAACAAAAGTCTGGAAAGTGTTGGCACATATTGCTCAGGCAGATAGAGAGTTTTTCTTCTTATTGTGTCGTAGGAGAAAAATAGGTGGACAGTCAATAAAGCTGGAAAGCCATCAATTAAAAAGAAATAATTTTTAAGAAAACACATATGTTATTCTTGGGATCAAGAATTCAAGGTCTTGTAATTGATAGCACTGACAAGATGTAGAATTGTAATAAGTTAGGAAAAATATTGGAGAGAATATTAAACTTCATTATTCAGAATTCAAAGTAGCCCCTCAGGCTGGGAGGGGGCTTCTTCTTGAGGGTTTCTTGCGCTTTCCTCTGTAGTGTCTGCCTACCTTCAGAAAGAGGATAGGAGAGTGTCCTGATCCAATCTGGCAGTTCTTATTTTTCTGAAATTCTCACTATTGATTTTCAGGGTAACTATGTGAATAACTGCTCTCTAGTCTAAATCAAATATTCGTATTTGTCCCATGGGGACTATTTTGCAGCATGTGATTTGATTTCTCAAATGCAAAGGCAGAGGGGAAGAAACACATGCAGGATGCAGTCAGATTGTAGAATCATACTCTGACGCAGCTATGTCAGTAACAGAGCTCAATATTTGTGAAATCCTAGTTATCAACAAGAGGTATGTTAATTGACTTTTATTTTTTTTTTGACTCATAGGGATCAAAGAATTTAATTTAAAAAAAAAAACACCACAAAATTTGTAGATCCCAGTGACAGCCTTTTTGTTATATGGAGATCAAACCACTGTTAGGGCTGTATTAGAAGTGCTGTTCTCTTTCACGAAGTTTAAGTAAATTACTATGATTCTTGCATCTAAAAGCCCACGACTTCAGTTTAATGGCAGAGACAAGTTTGGAGCTGAACAGCCATATTTTAAGTTTCCATTTCCCGCCTTTATCAGTAGGAATTAGGTTTCTAAATATTTTTAGAAATATAGGCCCTAGGAGCTTTTCTGTACTTGAGAAATAGAGGTGTCACTAAACTCTTGAACTGTCTTGCTGATCTGTATGAAAGACACTTCTATTTTAATTATTGTAGCAATTGGCAGGGTGCTTGTTTCCACCTGAAATGTGCACAGCTAGCACCTTTGCCAAAAATTCATTGTTCTCTACATTAACTAGGTCTATTTTGTGGTGATTCAATATCACAGTCTGTCATTATGTGATTAGTATTTTAAATACATTTATGTGGGCTTGAGCCAGCTATGCCTATTTTGCAATCTTTGCCTCTTCCTACAGATCACCTGCTTCTACTCCTTGTTTAAGATTAGGGTCTTTCTTCTAAAGCAGGGACTTTCAAATATCTTTAGCATGTGTTCCTAAATACAGACTTGTTATGGACAAATCAGGATTACATGGGTCTTTCCCTCCTTTTAGATGCCCAAGAGACCACCTGGCCTCCCACTTTTATTCACTTACCTTCTTTGTGTAGTTACAGGAGTTACTCTACCTGCAGAAAGAATATTAAGAGAACAGTATGTACTTTTAACTCCTCTCAGTTCTATGTAGTAGGAATTGACTGCAGTCTGTGATCCATGGCTTGTGAACATACATTTATGTGAGACTTTGACCTTGTGAATAATTCCGAGCTGTTCCAGTGATGACTTCTAAGTGGCATGCTGTTGTTATGTGAAAGGGAAAGGTTGTGTCCAGTAGCTGAAGTTTTCTGTCTCTGCTCCTCCTGGCTACTTAAAATATTAGTTTCCTATTTTTAATGTTTCTTTGTAGTTATTTCAACAATACAAAATAAACCATAGAGTTTTAATGCCCAGAATTTCAATCTAGTACTCATCCAGCAAGTAGCACAGTAGGTCTTGACCTGGACATAGAATACAAGTGCTTTCACCAGTGTAAGTAACATATTGGAACACATTGGCTTACAAATATCCTGAACATTGCTCAGAAACCATATATGTCTGACTATGAAAATGCCTCAGTTACTGAACTTTAATAGCCTTTCAAGGTGGTAGTTTAGTGTTGATTTTAGCTAATTAAAAGTATGAGCATTATACCCTAATAAATATTGGAGTATCGGTTATACAGCTGAAGACCAGTGTTTCCAGCTGATCCCCAGTGTTTCTCGTCATCTGCTTTTTGTGTGCCATTGAATACTGTAACTTTCACACTCACTAAAAGCAAATCCAGTGGGGATATGAATCAGGATAAAAATATTAATGCTTGAAATTTGTGCAAATACTCTTTTCATGTATTTGCATCTGAGCAAGAATTTAACTTATTTTTTGAGGTGATATACAGGAATCTCTAGAAGTTCAAAGACAGAAGTTGAAGAGTATTGTTTTCTCTGGGGAAAGCCATTTTCAGGCCAGCTGTAAGCGATTAATTTAAAACTGATTACTTGCTTTCCAATACATAAATACTGGATGTAATGCTCTTATAACTAATGCAAGACTTGGTGGTATCGTTCATGTTGCTGTTCCTGAGGTTAAATGATTATGCGAGAATCTTGCTTTTCAGGTGAAAACATGGAGTAACCTCTAGATGTCTTGCTCTGGGAGAGAAACTTGGATAGCTGCCCCAGGGTCGATCTATAGGTCAACCGCCCCCCAGAAGCTGAGAAGACAAGTAAAAATATGTGTTTTATCTCCTTGTTTTAAGCCAGGCTTATGGTGTCTGAGGCCAGATTCACTTTTTTCTAACGCTCTTCATTGGCAATACTGACACAACTAATTGTTATGCTATCAAGAAAAGCAAAGAAAACATGGGAACTCCTACAGGTGAAAGAAAGGAATGGTAATGAATTGCATTGCAGGTTTAAAAGTACTGTAGTGTAATGTTGTTTCAACTGTCAGCTATAGTTGTCTGCTGCAAGCTAAACCTACGCGTGGTTGTACACAAACCAGGGATATTACTGATTTATATCCACATCACAGCTCACACAAAACCTCCTAAAGCCATTTCCTCGTACGTATAGTCCTCACTGTAGCTGAGAAGAACTGCCCCCAGGGGAAACCTCTTAAGATGTTTCAGAGACCTAATCATAAACCTGCAGTGGATGTCCCAGAATATTACAGGAGACATTTTTAGTTGGAAAGGGAACCCATTGGCCCCCATGGGCTTTAACTCTTTGGGTGGTCTTGCAACTGAGAATGAACATGGAATAGCACAATTTGGCCATATGAGATAGATAGGGCGGAGGATTCCAGGTGATGAATACTAAGCAGCTGCAAAAATACCACATGAAAAACAGAGACTGAAATACAGCCAGCCTTTCAGAAGTTTCTTTTTAAAGACAATTCCAATGGACAAGAGACATGAGGGTTCTTTGGCTTTTGTCAGGTGGTAAGAAAAGTATTTTTTGGCCAATGCTAAGCAGAAAACTTGTTCCTATTACAATATAGAGCTTCATTAATCAAAATTTTAAGTTTTAAATTGCTTGCTGGCAAGCCAAGCAAATTGTAATTTAAACTGTTTTAGTAAAAAAATTGATTTGTTTAGTAAATATTTAGTAAACTCTAAATGTTTAGTGAACATCTAGTAACTTGTTTACTCAACAATTTTAATTGTGTAGTGTTAAGTAACCACCACTTTTAACTAGGCAGCTGGATAAATATTTTATATTTTTATCTAGTTTTCACAGTGAAGAAACTAAAAATTACCACCTACAAAATGGCCCCTCTTTTTTTTTGTTTGTTTGTTATGTAAACAAATTAATTGGTTGCTGTCAACTTTTTTTTTCAGTGCAGCATTAATTACGTGTCATCTACAGTATGCCATTTATGCAAAACAGTCCATGGGACAGCAATTAGGGGTCTGTTCACTTCCAGCATTGGTTTTATACCCTTAACAAATGTTATCATTGAATGTTGTTATTTCAGTAGAATATACCACTGAAGTCTCCATCATGAAAACCTACCAGTAAAGCTAGTTGTACGTCTTTGTAAAGTCAGGGCCCATGTTAGCAGCTTTGAAGAGTGTTAACTGGTATTTGAGACTCCTTTCACTGATGCACTGTATTTTTTTTAAAATAGAAATGTGAATGTGTTCACTAATCAATGTGTTGAATCCATAATAATGGATTTTTGCTAAAAACACAAACTGCTCTGTATTGATATGGAATAAAGAGGGAGCAAACTAATATGTTAAAAAAGGATTTGGAGACTATCAAGAATTATGAACATATGGGTTTTTTTGCAACTATCTTTACTGTAGGGCCTTTCTTCTTCAGGGGAAATTTCTGTAATATTTCTAGAGTGTACTGTGTGGTGTATATTTACAACTTAAATCAATGATCTGTTTAATAAAAGCAATTAATTGCATAAGATAATGGCATTGGAATCTGGCTGCAAATTCTGTGCTGGTCTACCGTGATATCAGATACTGTTGTGTAACTGGAGTGTTACTGAAACACAAAGCCACAAAAGGACACAGACGTTTGGTCCCAGATGTTTGTCCCTCTTGAAATTGCTTAGTCTATCACCACTGATGCTCATTAGCCTAATGGCTAATCTTACCAGATTCTGGCTCGTCAGGGCTGTCTTCAAGGTGTTTTTGTGCCTGAATCCCTCTTTAATGTAATGAGGTGTTTGTGTTTCATATTCCTGGTGTAAATCAGAAGCTGCTGATAATTGCTGCCATTTACTGGAAGTCAAATAAGCCTCAGGATAAAGAGAGGGAAGGAAAAATTATATAAAGGCAACTTTACCCCTTTGGCAAAGTGCCCTTCTCTGGAGCATCTCGGGGCGTAGCTCTGGCCCTGTCTTTGTTTTGGAAGCTGAACCCATAGACTTTCCACTATTGCTAGTGAGTGATGACTATTCTGAGAACAGTAATACAATGAGCATTTATGTTTGGAGAACATGATTCCTAGCTAGAGAGTAGCTAGCCTTCATGTGACGTATCTTGTTGTAGAACCTGCTTCCATGAGCATTTTTGATTCTCTGATTATCTTCACTCAGCACAAGTTATTTCATTCCTCAGCAGATCTGTGGAAGGAAAAAGATGCTGTGATTGCATGTAAGGCCATAGAGAACTATTTGCTTTATGAACCACGCCACGAAACATGCCGTAGATAGGAGGGATGCAGTGTTGGTATTCCCTGATTTCTTTTTCTTTAAACTTTGGCAAGCTTGTGCTGCCCTTGGCTAGCTCACCTTATAAAAAAGGTCATGTAAGTGGTTTCAGACACCTCTATTTTCTTTTGAGCTTGAGGGTCTCATGAAGTTCATTTTTTTGTGCCAAACCTGCCTTATTTTTCTTCCTGTCATTTTGTTTCTATGAGTATATTTGACCAACATAAGAATAAAGCTTTTTCTGAGAGCTGGAAAGCTATTCCAGTAGTGTAGGAATTTAGGTGGCCTAACATTTAGAAAAACAAGGATGACCTCACATAGCCAACAGGAACTATTAACTCAGCAAGCCAGTCATAGAGGCAATGGAATTTGGATCTTTGAGCTCCCTCAGGACAAGGGAATATAACTGGCTGCTCGTGAAACAGTTTCATACTTCCTAATGAGGCCTTGATCTTGCATTTAAATATTCTTCTTGCTTTGCGATAACCGGTCCCTGTGCAATACAGTTCGTGAAAAGGGGCCTCAATATCTAAAGGGAGCAACCAGATTTTTTTGAACCATGGTGCAAAGTCCTACCAATCTCACTGCAATATAAATAATAACTAGTAGAGCTGATCCAATAGTAATAACCCAAAGGGTTTTCTCTTTTTTTCCTTGACTTTTACATTGGAAGTATCACAGATATGATGGTTTTCCTCACAATCAAAGTGAACTGAGGACCTGCCCCTTCAGAGATGTTGCACTTGTGTGAGGTCATGGTCATGTCCTGAAAGCCTGGAGCAGGCTCTCCTTTTTCCAGACAACTTGTATCCAGACAATGTGATTTATCGGGTGTTCAGTAGGAATAACCTGCTTGCGAATTTTTGCCCTAAGAGCAACCATCCAGTGTTTGCACCATGAAACAGGAAATACATCTTCATGGCTTTATGATTCTGTTGGCTTTCCTGTTCATTTTATGCAATGTCATTTGAACACTTTGAGAGGGATTTCATAAAATATACAGCCATTTATACTAGTATTTGGACAAACTAACATAGTAATAGCCTGATGGTAATCCTGTTTCATTTTCCAGCTTGTCTAGACACTAGCTACTGCTTATGTTTTTGGGTAGAACTTTCCATGGAATAGTAATTAATAACAGAAAATATTGTTCCTTGTGCTTTTGCTGAAATTATTTTTTGCTGTATAGCATTTAGTTTTACAGTGTTCCACTGGCCTGATAACTTCTCAGCTGTGGATCTTTCCTTTCAGAAACAAGACATTTTATATTATAAAGAAATATGTTTAGGTTTGACTTTCAGAGGCTAGTTAAAGAGAAGAAATTACAAAATAATGTAAAAGTAGAAAAAGGCAGGCAAGAAACAAAACCCTAAAAATCAGTAAAGCCATGGAAAATGTCTGTAATCAAAGTTGGGAGTTTGGATTACTTTCAAGCTGATTAAGAGGAGTGAAAAAAGGGCAGAAAAGGCTTTTTCTCCTACAGATTTGGCTTCCTGACACTTGTACATCATGTGTTGTGACTAGGGGCCTCTGTTGTTCAGGAGTTACATTTCACCTATTTCTTACATACATTACAAGTGTATTCTGTGGGCCTGAATCTGGGAGCTCAGGTTTCATGCAAGCCAGGGATTATGCCCAGACAAGGCGAATTATGGTGTATTCAGGAGTTAAAAAACAATGTAAGCTGTCGCAATAGTCATGGGAATGGCAGAGTCTTGACAGGAAAATGAGTATAAACCCGTATTTAATTAGTATAGGAGGTATATTGTGGGACTTCTGCATCCAGCCACATGAACTTTCTCCCAATATATATGGAGCAAAGCCCTTTTTCAAAAGATTCTTTTTCAGTCTGGGAAAATATGCGAGTTGGAATGAAAACTAGATTAACATGGAGGAGTAGAGCTACTCTATGCATGACTTCAGGGATTTCAGGAGGCTGTCTGACTCCTGGATGGTTTCTCCAGCTTGCCAGGTTATCCTGGGAGGAATGTATGAGGAGTGCACAAAGACGTCTTAAATCACCGCATTCCCACAGTTGGCTTGTAAGACTTATGAAGATCCTCTTAGAGGGTGCAGCATAGAATTTAACTTCCAGTTCCTGCTCATAAAATTACTTCCCCGTCTTTGAGAAGTATTATTTAATAAACAACTTCTTTATTTGCCTTTTTTTTGTATCAAAGACAGAAAGAAAATATAGTATCCTTTGCTATTTCAAACTTTACACCTTAGTAATATGTAGTTCAATATCTGTAGGAAATTCTTTGTCTTTTGCAAATAGTGAATTCAATAGGTAGAGGGCTCTATGTGCATTTTGACTTTGTACAGGGTAAGAAATAGTTTTATGTTTTATAATATTTCTCCAAATGGAAACAAAAATGGACAATGGAAGCATGAACGAGTATATTCTTTGTAGAGAAATGCATGGACAAGAAACAGGTCTTGAATCTCGTACCGGGAGCAATACTTTGGACCTCCTGTTTCTGGTAGCTGCATAGTAGAAGTTGAATCTCACTGGAAATAGTTCTGGCAAACAATATTAGTCATTCAGTATTTGTTCCTAAAAACTCAGAAAATGAAAAGATTTTTTGCGTGGCATTTTTATAGGAATCTTTGCTATTAATATTACTTTAAAATTACACTCTTGTACCAGACGGTGTTTTCTTTGTGCATGTCAAATTCTTTTACATCCTACAATAACACTTCTTTAAAAGCACAATATCTCTTGTCTACATAATAAAAGCACATTGGAAGTGGGAATGATATCAGAATCTCCAGAGAGTAAACCTAGACTCTCTTACAACTCCCTAGGTACTTTTTGTTTCTTGATGAAATAGTTGCACAAAGGAAACTGGAAAATGCGCCTCCAGTAGAGCACTTCTGGCTCAAAGTAATATATTATTCAGCTCTGCACTCGTACTAATATTGTAAATGTGAGAGAATTAGAAAAGCTGTTGAGATGAATCCCTGACTCCAGCCAAGTCCATGGCACTTTTGTCAGTAACTTCAGCCAAGCCAGGTTTCCCCCAGCAGGCTTAAGTCTTTGAGTTTGCCTTTTGAGCAGGCTTCCTGCTTTATGTGCTGAGCATCTGTTCCTAAGGCAACTGCATCCAATTACACCTACCCGTACATGGTCTTGATTATATGTTCCTGAGCACTATTGAGGAGCTCTATTTAAGTTACAGAATAATTATTTCTTTTAATAGATGTGCAGTTTTAATTTTCTCTTATCTTGAACTTAGTATTTAATTAGTACTTAATAGCTTGTCCCAACATGGGTAGAAAGCATCTACAGCAATTGAGAAGAGACCACTCTTTCTTCCCATTGCCTAGAAAGCTGACTACCCAGAGTCTATATGCTGAAAGCAGAAAGAACATATATGCAGTCATTTGCAGTTTTAGGAGTTAAGGACTGGGACCTCTAACAGGGCATGCTATAGAAACACTGGGAAGCAGGAGAAGATCCTCAAACAGGTCTGTTACCGATAGAAAATGCCTATTTCCCTAAGCCCCTACCCCTTCGTTTATGCTAAATGTTAAATCATTGCTCATGTCTTTCCAATTCAGATGAGGACAAAGAATCCGCCTATATTAGTGTGGGGGACAGTGACTGGGTCTGAAGCGGGAGCCTTTTAAAACAATAACAGAAGGACATTCAACTTCATAATTTGTATAAACTATAACTTGGAAGCCAGTTAGGCTTGGATAGCCCTGACTAGGTCAGCTGAGGAGTAAAAGCATATAAAACCAGACCTCTTTGCAAATGTAGACAAAGGACGGTGTGCACTGGGATAATGAAGTGTTCCTGGAGAAATTTGAAATGCTAAAGATAACAAAATGTTGTGCATGCAGCTTAGTTTTTTTGTTATTGTTTAACTATCCCACCACAAAAACATATGAGTAACATGCAGGATGCAGCTTGGAGAAACTCCTAGGTAAAGGTTCGAAAACTCCTAGGTAAAGATTCGAATCCATCTAATGAAGCTGGTTGATTGGGTTAGTGCATTAACCTCTCATCTCTTCATTTTCAAAGACCAAAATCGTTCAGTCTTCATGTTGGTAAAACTCCGATAGAAGCTAAAAGGAATTTTGCCTGACTAAAACCAGCAGCTAATGGTGTGCTGGAATACTGCAGTCCTGAATGGAAGTGAGGGTCCTAGTCTAAATGTGGTTGTAATAGGTCTGTGAAAGCTGCAGTTTGGCAGACTTGGACACTCATAAACCTCCAGCGAGTCCCAGGAGTAAACTGGCCAAAGTATTTTTACAAACACAACATGCTATCCCAGGACCCGAGTCTCTTTTCTTTTCTAATGCCTTCTGCACTTTTCAAATGGAAGTGCAAAGTGGCTGGATCTGGTCCCAGCTTCCAGCTGAGAAAATCCTTGTTGTAGCTATCTGTTGATGTAAACATGTATAGTAAATTCACTTGCAGCTAAGAGCATTCCTCTTGTAAGCCTACCTGTCAATGTAAACATCTAGTGAATTCCTTTGTTTTCTTCACTTTGTTTCCATGCGGGAGGCAATTAGGCAGTAGGTGTTTGTGATCCCCCAATTATTTATAAGAAAATAATCCTCCTTATTTATGCTAGGTGAGGACAGCATGAGAGCAATGAAACTGCCTTTCTCTCTGGAGTGGTTCAAAACAGGAACAGGTAAAACAATCTCAAATGTTGAGACAATTCGGATCTTGAAACACTTTTTTGGAGGGAGAACTGTAGAACCTTAGCCAAAGTTGCATGCCCAGCTGTAGGAATTGCACCGGAGGAATGAGAGAGATCTAGATCAAGAGATTTAATATTAGTTAATACCTTGGATATTAACTGCTCTAGCTGAATTACTGTGCATTGAAGAATAACTGGAAGGTACAAAACCATCAACACATTGCAGAAAGGCTTCTTTCACTTGAGATGTATAGCTCTCAGCTAGTACAAGGTTAAACCAGTTGCACTGTGATCTGCTTTGTGCAACAGCAGCTAATATTACTAAAAGAAATTAGGTTATATAAACCTGAGCTCAGAGTTGAAGCTGGAGAACTTCTCTAACAATAAACAACCTTGCAAGTCCTGATCTTTCTTGCTTTTTTGTTGCTGTTGATTTATTTCTAATGGGGTGAATTATTCTGTCATCTCATACGGATGTTTTCATTAGATTTTTTTTTTTTTTAGAGTTAAAATTAGAACAATTCTCAACCATTACCTACTTTAAATAATATTTCTCAAATAATTTTGCATTTATGAGTTCTTGGGGCTAACTACTGAGTGAAGTTTAAACATTATAGTAGCTACGATAAGGTAATGGCCCAAGCCCATCAGTGTTGAAGAGGCATTTGGGCAATGCCCTTAATGATGTGCTTTAACTTTTGGTCAGCCCTGAAGTGGTCAGGCAGTTGGACTACATCATCGCTGTAGGTCCCTTCCAACTGAAATATTCTATTCTATTCTATTCTATTCTATTCTATTCTATTCTATTCTATTCTATTCTATTCTATTCCTATTCTACTCTTCATATCTCCCATAGTTTTTACTATGTTAATGTTACACCATTAAAACATTTAGGACCTTGTGCAGTAACCAAAATAACTGAAAATACCCCTGGATCTAAGTACAGGGTCATGCATCTGCTTTATATTTGAAAGATAGATCTTCAGTGGTTTTAATTCAGTTAAATAATGAAGGAGATATATTCCCTTGGAGCTACTGAGTTCCAAGGAAATGTTTCTGCAACTATTTGATACACAAGTTTCAAGCCTGCAAAATTATATATGAGTAACTTAAGCTGTGCAGCAGCTGTGTGACTAAAATTATTTGTTTGTATATATTAACTTTTAGGATGTTAATTATTTGTATTGCCCCAAATAGCTGGTTTCTACTGACTGTTAATGTAAAATTTTGTTGAAAATAGTAACTTAATATTCTTCACAACATAAAATGTATTTTTGTTTGTCTATGCTAATTATAGTGGTATAGAAGATTTCATCATTGCTATTATATATATATTGTAAGTCAATTTGTGTGTGAATAAACTAGATAATTCTTTCTGTGCAAACAGAAATAATTCCATTCAGTGTCAAAACACTTCAGTTCTCTTAATCAGTTTGTCCTTCCCAACATAATTGTTGATCTGTGTTTTAATTTTTTTCATCAATCTGATCTTTTTTTCCAGAATGTAATATAATCCCAAGTAATTCACATGTGCTGAGCAATTAAGTTTGGCACAATGGTCTTGCTATAAGGAAGAATCCTTATGACAGGATTTCTTTGCAGTTTATTTAATGCAAATTTAAAACTGTATAAATTAGTGTTTTGATGGATGTTTGATTTATTTGAGAAAAATATACTACTTCTGGTAATATTTCTGAGTGAGCAATTAAACATTATAGCACTATGTTGTGAAATGAAGTCTTTGATATCTTGTTTGCAAGAAACACCATTTCCTTAAGCATGAAACCCTCTTCAAACCAAGTACATAATTCATTTTATTTAAATTGGTTCTCTGTTGATTTCAGTGGAGTAATGTACTGCTTAAGCAGCACAAGCTTGTAGAATCCAGCTTAAAATAAGTACCCTGAAAAAAGACAAATAAAGACAATTATCACTTGTAGGGTTTTGGGGGAAACATTAAGTTTTCAAATATCTAGCTGAAAAAATAATAATCCAGATGTTCTGGATCCCAAATGCAGCATGTGAGAAGAAACTGTAGTTACTGAATTTTTGTGATCAAATTTAACTCTGGGTCAGGTTTTTGGAGAAAGGAAAGATTTTCTAACACACAAGTCTCATATAGACTTGTACACTGTAAGAGACTTATAGTCTATTATATAGAACACAAGTCTTTGTCTTCTATATAATCCTCACCTAAGGGACTGTCATCTTTAAGGAACCACTATTCAACACACTTTATTAGCAAGTTGTTATCTGTGATTTGAACTAGTGGAATGGGGAGAGAGGAAGAGAAATTCATCTTACCTACTGGGAGTTGAGCCATGTGTGAAGTTGTACTGTTGCTTTCTGTTCTCCAACCACTGTCCTTTTTGCTCGAATGCTAGATATATTCACTTCACATTGGGAAGTGAAGAGCAAGGGAGCGTTCTGTGGTGAAATGATAAAAAAGCTTGGACATAGACTCCCATGAACATCAGGGCAAAATACTCTATACAACTTTCTTTTTTCTTTTTCCTTTCTAAAAGACAAATCACTTCATTAATGTGACATACAGTTGCAAGTCCTCTGTGGATATGTCAGCTGATTGTCATATACAACTGCATGCAAATAAGAATCAGTCTTCCTAATTGCATTGCACTGCAGTGTGGCTTGGGTAGCCATCTAATGGTCTTCCTGGTGTAGACCTTGGAAAGGAAAGAAAATTGGCAAAGGCAAGAAGAGGAAGGGTGCCAGTTTTTATTCTTAGATCGAACACACCAGTTTATTAGTGTTTCAGATGGTAAGTGCCAGCCAGCAGCAGCCTGGAAAGCTAGAAATAGTTAAGCTTCAATTACCTAGGCTAATTTTCAAGTTCTCCATGGTTGGGCAGAAGCCTGAGATCCCCAAAAGTTTTGGTGAGTCTAAGTTCAATTCACTTCAGTGAGAGTTAGATGCTCAAATATAAGGGTTTGCACCTTAGGTTCATCCTACTGCCTTGGTCTTCATTTTCTTGTTAGTGGAGTTTCTCTAAGATGTAGGCCTGGCATCTGTGACTACCTGCATGTCATCCTTCTCTGAGAGGGACTTTGTTGCCTCATTTGGCACCACGTTTGATCCCTAGTTTGTAAGTCATTCTTTCACCCCACGTTTTCAACTTCTTCATTTCTGTTATCTCCACCCCATTAACCACTTCACCTGTCTTCTTTCTCATCCGCTGATGATTTTTTTTCCCCCATCTGTTTAGGTTTCTCATCTGTTGCTGTTAGGTCTCTTTCTTGTGATAGCCAGCTGCACTACTAGCAGCAGTACTAGTCGTGGATAGATAAAGATCAGACCTAAAAGGACAAGAGACCCAAAAGAGACCCTGACAACACCCTAGGCACTGATATGCTAAAAAGAAAAACTACAAACATGTTCTGAATTTTCTATAGGAAGCCCAGAGAGACAAGGTGGCCGGTGCCATAAAGACAGTTCTCGAAGCAGTTTGGGGAAAATGAGGTGGGGAAAGGCTGGGAAATCGTGAGTTATACCAGTCAATGTTAGCATTTAAAAGGAAGGAGGTTAGGTTTGTAAATGACAAAACGGGTTTTGAAATGGCTATCAAGCTAAAAGTCAGATTCGTTTTTATGCTTTACGACAGGATCTGTACAACTCCTGGGCACCAATACAAATATTATGAATATAAAGTAGTATCTGTACTGCAGAGGAATGTATTACCCAATCTGTGTGCAGTCAGTCATCTCTAAGAATGAAATGTTAGCAAATTACATTGAAGCCCTCTGCCTCCGTTAAGCCAGCCTTTTCTGAAGAGCCTGGGCGAGCTGTTTGGCCTTCCCTCAGAGCTCCTGCAGGTGAAATGAGAAATGTCAGTTCACAAAGCGAATGTCACATAACTCACTTGAGTTCTGGTTTTGATAGTTATGATGTACTGGAGTATCCATATGCGTGTATGTTTTGGCAGTAACAGAACAACAGAGATAAAATATGGAAATAGAAGGAAAACATTCTGAATCAATTTAGTAAATAAAAAATACAAAGCAAAATACAACACAAAGTAAAAATTTCTGTTATGAAAGTGTAAGAGTACGTGGGTGAGAATGCCATATGGAGCATTGGATTGCAGGCAGCCAAATTCACATCTGATGCAAGTTCTGTGAAAACTTGTAAGGAAATAAATAGTATGAGAAAGACACTGAAGAATAGCAAAGGCATCGAAGAGGTCATGAAAGCTTCAAACAGGTCTGAAGAGCTAGAACTAGGAAGAAAACTAGGCTTCTGTTGAAAATTTAAGAAGTCTCGGGGTTCATGGTATCTTCATACATTTCTTATACTGTTATTTAAATAGATTATGAGCTCGAACGTTAACACGTGAACTGGCTGTACCCCCAACATGTTTTGCTAAGAGGTGAGTGCTAGCTGGGCTATGTTGCAATTGTTGTGTTGTTTTGTTTTGTAGGTAGGTAGAGAGGAGAAAGCAAGCAACTTTATCTGAAATAACCAAACCAAAAAAACAGACACCCTAGTATCAGTCAGAAAGTACCTTTACCTATAGCCACATAATTGCTAAAGAAGAATGCCAAGGAGATTCCTTCAAATTAAACATTTCCCTCTCTTTATGCTATATCCTAAGCATCTATGATAAACAAAAATAGTGGCAAGATCTTAGTTATGCTTTTTGCTCACCTAATAGTAATGGGCTTTAAATTGTTTTTCAAATATTTCCCTGACTTGGAGATTCTTTGGCCAGCAAACTCAGCTGTTCCTGATAAGGGACACAGAAGAGACAGCTCTTCCATGGAAAGCAGATTTTGAGGGCAGAAAAATGAGATACAGTTGGGTGATCTTTGTGCAAGCAGCAAGTCCCTATATGTTATTTTCTACTGACATTGTTTAAACTAGCCCAGTCCAGGACCACAGGAATGGAGAGGGTGGAGTAACATATTGATGTGGTCTGTGCCATCTCCACATGTGCTACGTACTGGGAATTTACCTGAGAAAGGTACCCTTTTTTCCTCCCCCCTCCTTTCCAGATAAACTGTTCTTCACAAGGTGACACTGGAATCCACAGTCCTCTCTCCTTCCTTTGCTTAGTGGCTGAGCCTATATGTGTGCAAAATCACACCTATCCAAATGAAAACTGTAATCCTGATGTTACAGTGCTCTGTACTTTTTCATTGTTTTAAGTATAAACACATTGATTCAAACATGAACAAACCAAATGCATGTGCGCGCAGTGTTAGCAAATGGTGTTACCTTGGTGAAAACTGTGTCCCTGAATGGAAGCAGTTAAGTTTTCTCATAACAAGTACCCTGAGAGAACATTATGTAATGATCCACACTGACATGTTTGGATGGTTTCTTTACAATGACTGATTGTTGTTACAGCTCATTTTCCCCCTCCCTTTCTAATAATTTAATTCATTCGCTTGTATAAAGCCCATTAGTTTTGCACTGAATTTATCATCTATATCACAGCTATGGATTTGTTCATCTCAGGCATTTTACAGGTCTTAATTTAGCCTTTTCTACAGTTGCAGCAATGAATATTGTAGTTTCATGACCAATTTTTTCAAACTGCATACAGCACTCCTTGAGTGATGTTCATAGAGAAATGGAAAAATGAGTAAGGGAGTTTGATAGAAAAGTCTATGTACTATGCTTTTTACCTGGGCAGAACAAATAAGGTAAACCTGTCTAGGGAAAATGTAGAGGGAAAGCATCAGAAAAGAAATTTTTGCTATGTGCCTATGACTAAACATTAGTCTGTTTTAGCTGATGTGCTAATAAGTCTGTTAGCACCAACAATATATTTAAAATGGCAGAAAAATCACTTGCTTGGGTACTCAGTAGAATTCAGAGGCAGGTTTTTTTAGAGGCAGTTTTTTTTTAATGCAGAAATTGGAACGTGCATTGAAAAAATGATTTCAAAATACTGCAGAAGTTTTTGTGATATTCATGATGCATAATGTTGCACAGGTGATGGATAGACTCAGTATAATTTGAAATAATGTGGCAATACACTCATAATGAGGAGGTTTGAATTTTTAAATGGCTACTTATTCAGTAAGTTCTGGGACCCACAGACAGGATCCTGTGACTAAAAGACACCACTTCAACTAGTACGTTTGCCAAACCCCAGATCAGACTTGCATATTCTGGGCTGGTACTCCTGCAAATGTAGACTTTGTACCACAAAGACATAGGCCATTGCCACTTTCAACACTCCTTGCAGTGGTGTTACTTGTGGGTAGAAACATAGGAATCGCGATGGTAATTGTCTGTCTAATTGTTATCTGGCCTTCAAGAGAAGGCAAGGTTAGGTGACTCAGAGGAGGTGTTATGAGAGAACCTCTCCAGAAAGGTGGGTTTTTTTTCTGATCCCTAAGAGTCAGCTGGTAAAAACAGGAGTTGACATATTTAAATTCTGGTTTTGAATGTTTTGGTAGCTGGTGTCTTATAGGTTCAGTTATAGCCTTAAAATAATCCAACAGCTTGGCTATGTATATTTAAACTGCAAGATAAAAAATACTGTGCCACTTATGCTAAATGATATGGAATACTCTTTGGCCATGCAAATAACAATGGACTTATATTGGTAAGGTTGTCATTGATTTACTTCAGAATTCTCAAATGACTGAAAGGATAGAACAGCATTAGAAGATGACAGCAAGTTGATCATGAAATGTTTTGCTAAGCAGCGAGCAAAGCTTAACTACCAAAGTGGGTAACAATGAATAAATACCAAAACATGGTATTTATTCATCCCCCCTTATGTCTTATACCTTAGGAAACAAACTTGTCTGAAATAGGAACACGAACAGGTGATCCAGGTAAAGGAGTTTAACCTAAAGTATTTCTGTATCTTGAAAATATAAAAAGTGACTATACTGATACCTAGACATCCTGTATAGTTTTGATGGACAGGAAGATGAAGAAGGCAATTTTTAATTTTCAAAAGTATCAACAGAAGATAGATTTATTTTTGCCTTGATCTATGTCTCAAATTAAATAAAAATGTGTATGTTTTTTTCTGAAACTGAGAGGCTGGTACAAAACTATATAGTCCAACTGCATGAAGATTTATTTGGGTATTCATCTCTATTAAGCAAAAAGCAAACTGGTCACATACTTAAAACTGTTGAAAAGTGCAGTTAGATCTTTGAATGTAAAATGTAACTGAAAATTTACTTACTCTGTTTCACAATATCATCCTCTTACAAGTTTGACTTGGTATCTTCAATGGAGTTCAGATTTTCAATTATCTGTAAGTGTGCTTGAACACCATTGTCCTATAGGATTGTTCCTAACCAGTGGCACGCGATGTTTTAGGGTTTTGAAAAAAGTGAAATGTGGCAGCTTCTCAAAAATAAAGTTTCCACATCTGATGATGAGGTCAAAAGTGAATTGTCTCACTTCAGTCTTACCAGTATTTTCAATGTAGGAACTCAATAAATTGTTTAGACAGATTTAACAGGTTTAATAGACTTACAACATGCTTCAAGACTGTAGCAACTGAACAAGGAAATAAATAACTAACTTCTGACAGACTATTAATTGAGACTTGACATGGAGCCATATACACATGTTGATACTCGGTGGAATAAAAGTATCAATAGAAAATGACATGTAAATAGCAAGTGTAGCTAGTAAAGCAAGGACACTTGATTTATAATGCCTGTAATATGTTAGTAATTCAAAATTTGGTGCTGAAGTATTTAATTCCAGTAAAATTGAAATGCCTTTTTTTAAAGACAAGATCAAAAACAATTAAGATGGAAGTATGAAGAAAATAACATTATTATTGTTAACTGGAAACACTTTTTTCTCAACATTAGAGCACCTGCAAGGCCCAGTTGACAGTGTACTGTTTTGAATGCCCCAGGCTATGCTGATCATCTGCATCTTTGTGAGGAGTCTGTAACATAACATTAACCACCCAGTGGTGAGCAGTGAGATGGGTTTTGTCTTGTCTTGCAACACATGATCCCAGACGTGCCTTCCTATCCCAAGATTTAGCACTGTGCATTGGCCAGGAATTCCTTTGTCTTGGGAAAAATTGCTTTGGGGTAGTGCAAGGAAATTTAAAGTGTGATAATATATTTAGACATGTGGATACTTTTTGTTGTATGTTAATATTAATATTACTGATTTTATTAACATAAAAATAATCCATCAAAAATAAGTAATAGCCACTGAATGTGTCATAGTAAAATGAAAAAAAAAAAGGAAAAAAGTTTCAACCTTACTGATTCTAATATATAGAGATTTAGTACCTACTGAAGACAGAGATATGTTGACCATAAACTACAAGTAATGTTACCAGATCAAACGTGTGTCGGGAATGTGTTGTAAAGATTTCTTAAGGCAGATTAAATGAGGGAGTCTAAATAAAAGCCTTTACCTCAATATATTTCCTGCTACAGTAAGAATTGAAGAGTTGTGTGATGAAAGGACAAGAAGGGTCTAATTATTATAGAATTCACGGAGTTCTCTAGCATTTCTCTTATTCAGGGTTTTATTAAGGCAACCTAGAATTGCATTAGTTCTGAATGTGTTTGTGCATTGCTGAATTTTCTTTTTAAATGGAAGTGTATAGCTTAAGTCTTGTTATAGCTTAAAGTCTTGTTATTGTTATGCTTTCAAATGTATTTGCAGCATGTTATACCTAAACCCTTTCTCCCGTGCTAGTTTTTTTCACATACTGGAAGCACGTCTTCAAAATTTCTCTTCCATGCTATCTAGAAAAAAAATATAACCTGATAACAGGAATGGGTTTTGAATATGGCTCCCAGCTTGGCCAAGAGTTGGGTGTATTCTGCTATTTTTGCCACTGTGTTTCCTCCCCACCCCTGTTCTGTCTGTCCTCTTGTTATACCCTCCCTTTATCCTGTTTAGCTTGTATGCTGTTGGGGGAAAGTGCTCTAAATAATAATGCTTTTACAGTATGTAATACTGAGAATCCCAGTTTAGCTGGATTCTGAACATTACCACAATATAAATATTAATAATTCATGCCCACTGATTGTACTGCCAAGGGTCAGTGTGGTTCTCATCTGACATGGGGAGGCTGCACACCTGCAAACCAGTTAAGTGGCATGTGTTGTGACCTGGCTGGGAAGGAGGGACTGTGCGTGGTTTAATATTTAATGGGCTCTAGCTCACAGAGTCAGACAAAGCATTTAGATTCTCCTGATTTTGCTGGAAAAAAGACATCTGTAGTAGTTGCGTTAGATGTTTCTTTTTTCTTTAACAGAAAAAGGTACTCTGGAGAACTTTCCTGTTTATAACATCTATAAATACGAGACAGGGTGTTTGGATTTGCCGTAGAAGTTTGTTAGATAATGACTAGCAGTAGAACGCTGTTCTCTTTTCATCTGTGTCCTGTGGGGCAGTTTTGGACCTTTACATGCCAGCTCAGGGGAGATGCGATGCTCAGGCTGTGACGTGAGTGAGCTCAAACTGGGTTGCAGCCTGGATCTTTCACTTCTGTGCTGCTCTGCAGCTCGGATCCTTTTTTATTTTGTTTCTCTGATTCCAAGGTAGCTAATGCATTCAGAATGATGACATCGTATTAATTAACAAGAAGTATTTGACAAGCTGTGTTCTTTCCCAGGGTGGAAGTGTGACGTGCGGGAACATAAATCAATACCGTTAAGCTTTGTGCAGGACATTCTGAGATAGGAAGTTGTGACAGGATAGACGAGAGTAATTTTTTTTTTTTTTTTTATAAGCAAACTAAAGCCATCTCTGCATTCTCCATGAATGTATGTTCAAGAGGAAGGGAACTACATTCAGTGCTGTTCTTGGCAGTGTTTTTTCTTAACACCTGGTCAGTTGGCCCGTGAACAGGTACGTGCAGGGAACAGTGGCAACCCAGTGAGGGAAGTAAACAGCTTGAGTGATGGCCTCTTCCATCTCTGGTTATTGCTGACTATGTCTCCCTCCTGTATGATTTTTCCCATGATTTAGGTTTTTTTATGCATTGCACAGGGAAGGGCGCACACTGGGCCAGGAATGAACTTCTGGGAGGATTTATTTTCTTGGTGTTCATGCTTCTGCAATACGATGGCATCTGCAAGGAAGACTTCTCTTGTTCTGTGTCAGGCTTAACTATCCACTGTATGATATGGTTGAAACAGGTATTTCTCAGTGCATGTTCCAGATTTTGGTCTTTTTAGAGTAGGGATATGCCTGCTGAGACAATTTAGAGAGAACTTTTCAATGATGAAGTTGTGCTTCAATTCCGAAGTGTTCTGATGTAACAGCTGAGAGTGGGAGATTCCGGTGGTCTGGACAAAGCGAAGAGACTTGTTTGATTAGCAGCACTGCATTGCATTTTCCTCCTTTTACAACAAGGACGAGATCTGCAAAAGCCTGAAGCAGTCCTGACATTTCCCATTGTTTTTTTAGGGGACTGTGTGTTACACATCTCCCATGTGCCTTTGGAAGTTTATTGAATTGCCTCACTTTCTTAAGCTGAATTGAGTCATTTCTCAACTCCAGCTTCAGTACAGTGGGTTCTTGCCTGAATCTTAGGATTGTTAATGATGGGCATGGTAAATGGCAGTAAATTTTCTTTCCTTTATATAAACAAATAAATAAATAACTTTCATTATTTAAAGTGCGATGAAAAAATCTCTTCAAGTATATGTAAAGTCTCATTATGAAAATTTATGGGACTTTAATTATGCCTAAGTAAATACACTGATATGTATTAAAAATTCACTTGGAATTATCTAAATAGATTACAGTGTAACAGCTTTGTTTGCTCCTGAAGTTTTAAGAAATGTCAATCATGAAAGAGGTGGAAGTCCTTGGCTGCTTAACCAGGACTGCAATTTTTTGAATGGCTGAGCCCACTTGTGCAATTTGTAGTCTTTTCTGGGGGAATGGAAAGAGTTTTCTCTGATTGAATAAATCAAATGAGTAAGCTTAAAAGCTGAAGATCAGATTACAAAAACAAGTTTCTTTTCTGGTTTGTGAATGAAAATGTAATGTGTGATTTTTTTTTTTTTAATTTTTTTTTTAAAGGCTGAACTAGCTCTAGACTCTTGAATGACACAGCAACTGGACACAGACCATTATCATAGCTCAGTTTATTGCAAGAAATTAATTTCTGTGTAGAGTGAACTATTTTAAAATTCAAGATATGTTATGGTAAACTAGCTTTTTACCCCAAAGAATCCACTTGACTTAGGGTAGTTTAATTAAAAGCAACAACAAAATTTTATGCTGGTTTTGCAATGCCTATATCAAGTTGCTGTTTTCATCCAAAACCAGCATGATAAAACCGTAACATATAAAAGATTAATCATCATTAATGTCAAGCAGCAAGTCTATTACTAATTAAGCATCTGAGTAAATTACATCACTATTTAAATGACTGTATATCCTTATACGCTATAACTTGTTTATTAGTTGGGGGTTTTTTAAGTAATCTAAGAAAAAACGCATATGATCAGAACTATAATGCAGCTTTCATCTGAAGAAACACTAATCAGATTAAGATAATACAACATGAGAAATATGGAGCAATGTTAGAAGCCTATAAAGAAGATGAATTATCTGATCTTTCTCATAAAGAATCATTCATTAGATACTCAATGAAATGATCAAGCAGCGATTTTCAAGCAGCCATGAAAAGATTGTTCGGGTTTTTTAGGTTGTATTTTCTGCACCCTGGTTGTAAGATTATGGATCTCACTGACCCAGGATATAAGGAAGCCAAGAAGGAACAGGACATTTACAGGAATGGATGTGTTGCTGGTGTCGGTTTAGATACAGCCTCTAGCTTGTTGAGTCTGTAGATTTCTGCTTGCTGAAACATATGTGAGGAGAGTAGTCATGCCGTGCTTGCTCATGCCATTTCCTATACTTTTCAACAGGCATCTGTTGTTGGGCACTGATCATACTGGTTTTGCCCATTGGGACAGATATCAGCTGTGCCTTAGCAAACAAATCCCCTTCCTCTCCTTCTTTGCGTCTTATTAACAAAAATAAAAAGAGGAAGCTTGAACATTCATTACAAATGTGAAAAGAGGGAACTGGGGAAGGAGGGGAAAGTATGGACAGATATTTGGACAGAGTACCCCCACTGTTCCCTGGAGGCATCAGAGGATCTGGGTGAACGTTGCTGTGTAGTTGCCCATGGACGTGACAAAGTAGAGGAGTTCAATCCTTCTTCCTTCAGCAGTTCTCCTGGTTAGTCCCACAGTGTGATGGGACCTTGGATGGGGAGGGGATTTATAGAAGGGTAAGGGGAAATGCACAGCCAGTATGTTGAGAGATTGTGGAGGAGCTGGCAGAGAGGCTTCAGCCTGGTGTGTGTGAAGCACATGTGCACCAAGGGCTCCTTTGGCCACTGAAGGGGCTTCTCTCAGAGCTCCCATCACCTATGCTGTGAACATGCCAGGGCAACTGCCCCATGGAGGACCTCTTCAGTTCTTCTCCCCCATGGCTGTGGAGTTAGCTCAGGGTGTGTGCTGGCCCACTCCAGTGCCACGTGGGCCGCCTCCTGGTGCTGAGACACCAGTTCATGTTTGGGTGAAACAGAAGAAAAAGAAAGTGGTGGAGCAGAGCACAACCACGCAGAGGTGTTTCCACAGAGCCATTCAGAGGGATCTGCCTGGAGTTCATGTGACACAGTGAGGAGGAGTGTGGGTGATGTCCAGGCAGACTCCCAGGGCAGAGGTAGATATTGCTGCTAGGGCTGGGTGTGACAATGGTTGAGGAGAATTTGCCTGTCTGCAGGGGTCCTGAGACGGAGAAGACGGTTATCAGATTCAGGGCAGCAATTGTCTCCTGAAGGCAGCAGTGGGGAATGCTGCAGGTGGGGTGCCCTATCTGCCTCTGGACTCGCCCTCTGTGGCAGTCTTGATCATTTAAAACCATAGTCTTCTGCCTCCTAGTTAAGCTGGTGTCAAATGACTTAAAAGCATTTCGCCCCTCCTGATTACTGATCCTGTTACATGGTTGTGCCTGATCTTCCATGGGTGAAAATTACTGGATTTGAGAGTCAACAGTGAAGTCCAAGAAAAAACAGATTTTGCTTGCATACATCCCAAGCTTCATAACCAGTCAATCTCAAAAATAATTCCGTTCAGGATTTCTTTTATTTTCTGCTTCTTTTTTTTTTGTTGTTTGTTTTTTTCTTGCTCTCTATGTAAGAATGGTCAGGAAGACCAAGGCTGGTTGTTTTGGTTGAAGGACCCTGTGAAGTACTGCAACCATTTGTTCACTGTGAGAGATTATCCCACCTCTTGTCACAAGTTTATATTAAACAGATTTAAGCAGAAATGAAAAGTAAACAAAGAATTTTAAATAACTTGACTTAACATCCTTTCTCTTTAACGAGAAGCTGAAGAAGTCAGAAGCCACTGTGCTTTATTCTGCCATGATTTCATGCTCTCATTATTTTGCAGTTATCCAGCAAAACATGAGGAATCCAGAGCTATATTTAATGTAAGAGAGGAGAAATGCCCTTCATGATCTTTTATTTAACACCTCCGTCTAAGCAGCCTTCACTCTTTGTACAGAAGGAATAGAAGACACCAGCATCTTTTTGTTTGCTTTCTGCCATGTTAGTCACCTCTCTATCAGTTTCTTTTTGTCAGTAACTGAAAATGTCTCCCTTTCAGGCTAAATTGTGCAGGTGATTTTTTTAAATTCCTCTCCCCCCCGCCTTGGTAATAGTAGTTCTATAGGCGAGTGCAGATAGATTTCAATGCTGATTTACAGTTAAATACCTTATTTCATTCTGGCTTTGTTTGGGATTTTGAGATGCTACCCATTTTATTTGTTGGCTGAAGCAGCAAACTCGGAGATGACCACTATTTGGAGACATCACTGCAGTGCTTTGTAAACAGTGAGAAAAGTTTGGTTTCCGTTGAAAGGAGTGTTACAGTTTGGATAAAAAATATCAAAATTTCTGGTGATTGCTTAAATATATTTAACTATGTTGCTCAACTTCAGTTTTTCCATACTGCTGAAAGATACACTGTGACATGATTTGATTTAATAAAAAAAGGAAAAATGCAATAGAACAGTATATCATCTAGTTAACTGCTATAGTTTCTCATTAAATTCTTTTGTTCCCTTGGTTACTACAGTAAATTGACTGTATGTGTTTCTGGCATTGGTTTTAATTCCTTTTTCCTTTTTAATATTTCTGCTCTCTTGCTATATTTTATATTTTTCCTAGCACCTTCTGTTTGCCTCTGCATGCTTGCGTCTTACGTAAAGCATGGATAAGTTCTTTTTCATTAGGTACATGGGGGACTTAGGATGTAAGGTCTCTTCTGAATTAACAGGGAAAGACAGGATCATCTCTAATTTTGATGGATTTTTTAGATGACATATTGAATTACTGAAACAAAAATAAAATGAACTTTTATTTAGACTTTTACCTGGAAGTTCCTATCTATTGCTTTCCTTCTTTTTTTGCCTTAAACTCACCTTAGTTGTTCCTTCTTTGTTTCCTTTAATTTCTTAAAGCTTAGTGCCTACTTGATCTTTTTTGTCTGTCCTTTTTTCTGCAGGCAAAGTTATGTTATATGCATAGAGCAGTTTTCTTGTGGAAGCAGTTAGGTATGTGCCTAAATCTGTCCATTTTCAGAAAAGCGCATACGTTCTTGTCGTTTTGATCCTAACGTATGCATTATGGCCACTCTTCTACTGCACTCTTCCTGCTTCTGTCTTACAGGCTTTTCTTCAGAAACTGTGTCTGACTTGAGGGTGTTGTTGTTAATGTTTAGTCTCAATACATCTGTGCTATTAACGCAACCAGAAGGTCTGACCTGCATGTCAGGTGCTGGATTCTAAATTACTTCTTTGCCGCATAGGAGCATTGGTACCATTATGCTTTCCCAGCAGTGCTATTCTTTACAAGTAATTTCAGGTTTTAATATTATTGCTTAATTGAATATTTATCAGATGCCAACCCAAACTATTGTGTAGAACTTCTGTAATTAAGTTTTAGAACCGATGAAAGCATCTACTTGTGAATAGTGTAAAGTAATTGTTTTTTTTTCATAACTTAATATATTTTTTATTATGAACAGGTCAAGAGGATGCGGAGGATGTAATTCTGTGGTGCAGTCAGATTACATTGTTGCCAAATTGGGTTTTGCTGGAATTTGTATCGTGGTTTTTTTGTTTGTGTGTTTGTCGTTTGTTGGGGTTTTTAAAATTTTATTACACAGTCATTGGTGCGTGTGAAGGTGATCTTCTCAGTAGGTAACCGAAAACAATTAATGCTGTAACAGCCAAGATTTTAAGAGAGCACTGTCTGCAAAAGTGCTTTAGTTTTTCTCTGGTTGACATGTTATCAAAAGATAGGAAATCTGACTTAAAAGGAATGGTATCTTTCTGTCAAACTACAATTAGCACAGCATCTCTGATTAAATGGGGAGAAGAATCATTGGAGCAAATGATGTATTGCTGAGACAGTTACACACTTAACACTAATTCTACAGGACATCATCAGGGACAGTGAAGTAATACAAAAGCACCGAAAACATTGAGAAATATGGGCAGAAAAAAAAAGAGCTGAATTTGGAAAAGTGCTAGGTTACATCCACACTTGTGAGAGTTTTACTTGATACAGCTTCAGAAAAGTGATTTTCAGCACAGGTATTTGGTGGAAAGAGGAAAAGCCTGAAACACAGCAGTACTGAGGATGGCCTGAGAGCAGGAAAATACTGTAGCCACAAATTTACAATGGGATATACTGATGGGGGAAAACATAACTCTTCATACATCACCAGCCCATCCTGGGGAAAAGGCAATTGATACAATGATGGAATTAAACTGAATATATACTTAGTTTGGTTCTGGACACCATTTCTTTGGTATATTTTCAAACTTGAGTGAGCCCAAGGAAAAAAAATATTTGTGTTAGGTGTCTGGAGGGGACCAGCTTGTAAGCGAAGACTAGCAGAAATGAATATTTGCTTAAACGTTATTTAGCTTGATTAAGAAATAAAGGAAGAAAGGACAGAAATATAACACTGATGCTCTCTTAGTTTAGCATTCACATCTCTGGAAGTAGTAAAGAGATCATGATTCTGCTGGTTTCCACATAGATTATCAGAATCATTTTTGCCTGAGAGAAACACATTCAAGAGCACAATTGATGTGCTTTTTTGCATGTGAAGCATCAGACCTGTTGGAAGGAAATACTTGAGGAGGTCTTGCTGGAGTTGTACATCTTTAGGTTGTCTGGCAGTCACCACATCATTTGTAATGCAGCTACTGAGCTGCTATTGTGCAGAAAACTACCTTGAGGAGGAGCTGATGTGTACTACCAATGGCATGTTTAAAAAATAGATCCTGCACTGTTTGCAGGCATATAAATAAGTTGTGCCTTTCTGCAGGGTCTTACAACTTATTAAAAGACAGTGTAAGGAGTAGAAGCTAGAAGAGATTTATATCCAGGTGTCATGGGGTAACACAAAGCAAATGGATCAAGGACATTGAAAGCCTGAGCAACTCAAGGAAAGCGTGAGCCTCCCTAAACATTTGCTGCAAATAGCCAAGCTTGCTTTGTTTTCCAGACCATTTAATTTAATGAATAATGACTTTTTACCCATAATCATGACTGATGGCATACCTCTTTGTCCTGAGGTTGAGACCAGAAGATGTTATTCTTACTCAACCTTGCAAAGGGTACCTATTACTTCAGTTCACTTCCTTACTAATAGTCAAGTCATTTTTGAAGTAAATGAGGCCTGTAAATATTGCAGTATAATATGCTAGAGCCTCTGTTGTGCAAAGACACAGTCTCTGTGCCACGGAAAACATATACAGGAAACAGTGGTAGACCTAGAGATGGCATAGCTGACTTCTGTGTTTCATTTCCAGTGACCTTTCCTTCAAGGATCAGGGAAGAAGAGTGGCATAGTACATTCCCTGATTTCTGCCATGTGGGGCAGGACCTGGGTAGCTACCCTTATAAAAACTAGTAGACCTTCCTTCTGCCAGTTGCATCTGAGAGTTGAGTCCCAAAAAGGCTGTTCCCTATTTAGCATGGTGAGAGGGAAAGACTTGGAAAAGCGTAGTGTTGTCATGAGGACCTGAAAAATGTGATCCTATTCCAGGAGTAGGAGATCTGCTTTCTGTTGCTTTCCCAGTCCTTTTCACCTCTCTCTGCAGCTAGGGGCATGAAAGATAAAAGCTCCAAGGAGTCAGTTTTTGTTCGATGTTGCTTCTATTTTAGATCTGCCTCTTTTTGCCATTTGCAAAATGATACAGAGGATTCCTGTGAAAGACAGGAGGAGAGTGGACTGGAGATGTTGAAATACCTTCAGAAGACAAGTCTGGGATGTAAATCCTTGTCTCTTCACTGGGCTTAAGCAAAGATAGGGCACTTTATACTTTTCCTCAAATTCTGTCCCAACTAGCCTCTTCGTACACTAGACACTAGGAAAAGTGATTGTCCCGGTCTCCTGTGTCCCCCAGAAGGACTGATATCTACAGTGGCCTCATCTGTGAATGTTGTCCTCTGCTCCACTGGCACTGACCAATATATAGCCAGTCGACCTAGACTAGTAACTCGTAAGAGTTAATCTGCATTTAGCTTTTATTTGCAATCTAAAGAGCTTGTGTGCCTGAATGCTTATCTTAATTTTCTTTTTTCCCCACAACTCTAAACATGGTTTGCTTATATCGTCACTCTGTAATAACGTTATTGATATTTTAGTTGTGGATTGATATGACAAAGGACAAAAAGAAGAGTATTGTTGTATTTGCTAGGCAGTCCAATTACTCTGATATGGAAGTTTTCTGTGGGACAGGTCATAACCTCTGAGTTTGTGAGTTTCATCAGAAATAAATTACTTAGATTAAGAATGTGGTAAAACACATTTGTGCTTGTTTTTTAGGGGTTTTTTTTGAGGCAGTCTCTGTTTTGAGTAGATTTTCCCCCTTTCTGAAGAAGAATGTTTAAAATCAAATGCTTAGTTTTTAGCTGAAATGTATTTCTAATCAATGGCTTTCGTTTTTAATGCAATTTCAAAGCTCAGCTTGTAGTCATGTTTTAAAATATCAATTTTATTTTAAAGGAGAGTCTGTTCTGGATGGTTGTCATTAGAATGAAGTACTGTAGTGGAAAGGTCTTAGATCAACTGAGATCACTTATAAAACTCCCACTTTTTTGGTACAATCATTACGTATGCCTATTTTTTATCTTGTTATTTGTTGGGGAAGTTAGATTTCCTATTTTAAAAATCTATTTGCAGATCACTTTAAGGAATATTTTGCTTTAATCTTACTCCATTTGTTTCTTTTATCCTAAGGTCAGCAGCATAAATCTTCCTTTGGTAAGGTTTTGGTATGCTAATGTGTCCTGTAGGTTGATGAGGTCATAACCTGAGATCTTAAATAAATAGCTTTTTTCTTTTTTTCCATATATGAGATGTTTTGAAACATTTGCTTTTTCTTGCTTTTTCTGTGGGTTGTCTGAATCTTACTTAATCATGCATTAAAGTGGGTTTAATTTAATAAAAGTACTTGTATGAAGAAGGCCTGGCATATACTAATCATCTTCAGGGGAAAGATAGCAAGAAGCTTTGGTGTCCTGCATCATCTTGGAAGACTTAAAAATAAAAAGGAAAATAATGTTTCTTACAGCTTCTTGCCTTGATCTAGTTTTGTTCCCATAAATGTCAGTGGTAAAATTCCCATGGTTTGCAGAGCAGCCAACACCAATAACTCTTGAGTGTGCAGAAAGGGGTTTTCAAAAGCACTGAATAAACACGAATTTACGGGCTAAGTGCCCAGTACCCCTGAGAGAACTGGGTTTAAGGTGGTTTAAAGGTTTTTTAAACAAACAAACAATACCCGTACTTTCCTGTCTTCCATTCACCTTTTCAATCCAGTGACTGTTCTAACTTTCCTGAGCAGTTGTGAGAGGTTTAGGGCATATCTTGGACATATGTTATGCAGAAGTTTTAGATGTTGTCACCCATACCCACCTACCCTATGGCAGACTTGGCAAGAGTTGTTAGTGTGTAAGCCCTGTCAGCACAGTCCCATTTGCAGTGCAGTTTCTTTGCTCAAACCCAGTGTCACCTGCAGTTTCAGCTCAAATGCTTAAAAGCAAAGCTTTGCATGGGAGTGAGTGAGCCATAAGTATCCATTCTCTTCTACCTCTCTGTGGCAGGGCAGGCAGCACAGTGGAAAAAAGAACTGGAAAATGTGAAATCTTACACCACTGAAGCAAGATTACCACAAAACATCTGCTAGTACTTTTAGGACGCGTTGTGGAGGAGCTGGATTATTTGTTGTATTGTAGGTGAGATTGTTGATAGTGCGTAACACCATAATTGATCATATAGTTGGTGCCACATAGTGGTAGGAGTATATGTCCACATGGTTATTAATTGGGCTTGTCTTGTTTTTTTTCAAGAGATGTTGAGAGATACTAAACAGGATTGAGATTATGCATGCCCTACACTGCAAATAAATTTAGTCATCACTGTTACATCAGTCATGTGCCTTTTATGTTTCTTCATCTCTTATATGTGTTTTCCAGTTAAAATAGAATAATTTAAGCATGCAAAAAAAATTCATGTATCTGTCTAAGAGTCCCATTCTGTGAAGTGCCATTGTGATACAGGCCTGGTCCACGTGAGGATGAAGAATGAGCAATGTGCCAGTCCCCTTTCAAATGATGCTCAACCTGTGTTTTTTCCTCCTGTTGCCTTATCTGCTGTAATTTCAACCTACTACCAACTCCAGAGGCTCATATGACAGTGTGAGGCTTAATTATACCCATCTGAAGAAAAGTGCTGATGAATCAGCTCTTCACGAGGCTGAATATTAAAATGGCTCAAAATAAGATATTTGCTGCATTTACAGATGTAAAAGATTCTGTAGTTGCCCAGCAACCACAGGAGAAAAAGCAAACAGAGAATGCTTCTCTTCAGTAGTGGTGGGGAGCACCGGTGCTTCATCATCACAGTGGTACTCCGAAATGGAAGACCGCCTCTACTGATCTAGGTTTCTGCTCAGATGAACACATCCAGCTCTTTCTGGACTTGTTGACCTTCGCAGAAGGCAGGCATCATTAGCTAAAAGATCAATTGGCCATAGAAGCACTTGCACAAATTGCTAGTTGTGTAGCCAGCCTTTCTAAGGAGAATGCATGGAAGGGGAGCTGTCTCTGTAGAAAGTTCATTGGACTTTGAGGACTGTCAGTGCCTCTAAGCATTTAACTGGGCTGCACCCATGCTTGCTGTTGTCACATAGCCATCTGTCAGGGTTATGAATAGTTCATCACAAATATCAAACCTGGATCTATCTGGCTGTGACTGAAGCTCACTTCTTTTTATCTTTCCCCCCATGGATTGCAGACCATTATTCCCTTCCCCCTTGCAGCAGCTTTTCATCTTTTGGCAGAGTGTTAACATTTTCACCTCTGTCTCCTCTCTGTTTTTTGCATCCCTTTGACTTCTCTTTGTAGCTCACCATTGCTAGATGTCTGATCATTCTCAGTGTTTTCTTCTGAATTCTGTCCAGATGGTCTGCCTTGTTGTTGACAGCTACTCCAGCTGTCATGACCTTACCTGTGCTGAATGTGTGCAGCTACTTTCTCAACTGCTGCAGTGCAGAGGGACCTGCTGCAGCCTGCTCAGGTTGCAGGGCAGCATGCCCGTGTGGCACCTTAACCAGCAGTGAAGAGTGTGTCAGTTGCTGTGCCTTGGCTCCCAGCTCATGTGTAGAGCTCTAGCTGCTGGAGGACATTGCAGATGGGTCACTCCATGTGCCTGGGGTCACCCTCCCGGCCACAGAAAGAACCGCGGGGGAAAGAACTCTGGGCATACCAGTGCTAGATGTACACAGTATGTCTCCAGGTCTCTATTTCGTCACTCTCCTTCTCTTTATACATCCCATACAACAGCATGGCCTTGATGACTTCTGTTCACTTTACTATCCACAGCGGAAATACTCCTTTTCTGAAGAAATGCTCCTTATTCCATATTAGTGTTACTGGGTTTTCCCACCAGCACTCAGGACCTTGCACTTCAGCCTTCCCATCAAGGGGTTGGTGAGATAGCACAAATGGAGCTGGTGTTTGGACAGCTGTTTTTGCCTTCCCTAGTGTAGAAATTGTATATTGGGTACCAACTGAACCAGGAAAGAGAAGTACATAATCACCCAGGGAAATTACACCACTGCGTAGGGAAGGGAACAGAGTGAACTGTAACAGGTGCCTCGTGATTCAGAAGAGTAATGCCAGATTCCTCTGCTCTGGCTTTAATCACAAGAGGCAGTTTGAGTGCTGAAATGGTAAAAAATAATGGAGATTTAAAAAACGATACTAAAGAAATGAAAATGTAATTTTCAGTATGTGGGGAAATTCCGTATTGAAAATATGTTTTTTGCCTGCTTGATGCCCGGTGCATCTTGCTGTAGTTGTGTTGGGATGGTCTGTAGGTCTGTAATGTGTGCAGAAAGACTTTGGTTGGCTAATGTACTTGCTACTTGATGCTGCCATCAACCCTTCCTTCTTTGCTTTTAAAAATCTATTAAGTTTCTTTTTACTTTTTTCATGGTAGAGTAAGGCAAAAAACATACCATTGTGGTTTTTTTTTCCTTGGAGAGTTCTTTTGCTGGTAAGAAGCAGAGATATACAGGGGCAGTAAAACTTTCCTGATATTCTGGCTGATACTTAACAACCAACTTCTCAAGTGGTGCTTGTCCCTGGCCCCACCATGCAGTCACTCTCTTAAGTCTGTGCTTCATAATTTGCCTTTATATTTTCCCAGTGAATTCCTTCCACATGCTTTCACAGCCTGGATAAAACTGTGATTGGAAAAGAGAGTCTTGCAGGCTCATTGTTTTCTGTGTTTTATAAACTGAAATGTATAATGTCTATATATAAACTTTTCTAATGGTGAAAGCCTCAGATTCTGTAGAACTTTCTAAAGCTTCAGATCGCGTAGAGGGTTTTTCCCTACTAACTTTTGATGTAAAATGCTTGTCTAAGCTACAAAAGTTCCAGAGCTTCATTAGTATCCCTATCACAGCAACAGTACAGACGAAGCTGAGAAGTAAATGGTGTGAGCAGTATTTGTAGCCACTATAGCTATGCAGTATCCTGCACTTCTGCATGTCAGGGAAGCTGATGATTTACAGCTCTCCAGCAAGATCTGCAGGTGAGAGCTTTGGGCCTTATGCTTCCATGTCACTTAAGTGCTTTTGGAAATTTGTATCGATGTGTCTGAGTACGAATTCAGGAGCCTCTCAAAGGCTCTTAAACTAATCTGTTCTGTCTGTATTTCAGAAGTGCACCGTAACTCTGCTAAAAGGTTGAAAATGAAGATTATTTTCTGTTCTTAAGGCTGTGCTGTTTTGTTGTGATGGAACTAAATCTTGTGAAAATAAAAAATGAAAAACTTAGCTCCTGATGCTGCAGTAATTATACTCATGCTTAATTTTAAATACAGAAGCAGTTTGTGGAAGACTTTGGGAGTTAACTATGTGAGTAACGTTTTAGTGGTGTCTGTTTTGCCCACAGGGTTTGATTTTTTTTTTTCCCTGTAAATTGAGGTAACATTATGCAGCAACAGCAACATTTAATAAACACAGCCTTTTTGTTTTCCTTCATTATAAAAGTTTATCTAGAATTGGAGCAGTACAATTGTTCAGATAATTTAAGGCTTTGAAAAAATGAGATAAATTATTTTTTAAAAGTGAAGTAATTTCAAAACAGTAATTGGAGCTGACTAGGTGCAATCACTGCTCTTTGTTTTTTTTTTCAGTCATTTCCCTCCTCCTGTGCCTTTGCTTTGTTTGCTGTTCAGTTCCTTGCTGGCCATCTTTTTCCTCATCCACCCATTCCCCACTTGCTGTATTCTTACTTATCTTGATTTTACTGTTCTGTTGCTGGCTGATGCAGCATTGCCAGCTCCTTTGATTTGCTTAAACAAACTGCAGTGCAAAAGCAGCACCTGTCTGCTGCAGCTTTGATTTGAAAGTATGGGACCTGTCAGAGGCTCCATTGTCCTTCAGCATCGAGGGCTGGCAAATATTTTAAGGACATGCTGCTCAGCAGCTGTGGCATGTTCTCTCTTATGACTGATCAGCAGGATTTCCCCTCTAGACTTCGGGCTGTAGGCTCATAAACTCTTTTATAAAGTGTCTGGCATCTGCTCTCAGGAAGGTGATTCAGGGATAAGCAAACCTGTGTTGGTTAATGAGATTATTCATATGTGGTTTTTAATAGGTGATCTTCTATGTTGAATAGTAGATATAATTAATTGTGCTTTTCCCAACAGGGGAAGTATTCCAGCAGCAGAAATAATCAGTTCACATCTGCGCTAGTGCAGACATACCTGGGGTGCTGCTGCTAATTTTCAGTCAGAGCAGTTTCCCTGGTAATTTTAATAATGTTGCCGGAAAGCTCACAGTGAATTCAAGGTGAAGAAGCAGACCTGCACAGACCAGAAGCTGCACTGTCTCCCATCACAGCCCCTTTATCTTGGCTCAGAGAAAAAGCAGGTGACTTAGGTCAGGGTAATCCATTACCTGTCAGAGACCAGATGTTTCCTGGGACCTGTCGCTGCCCACCAGGCCAGAGTGGTTCTGCAGATGTGTGAGGTAGAGGAAGAGGCAAAGCTGTGCAGCTGGGGAGCGCAGCTGCGATGGCACAAGGAGCCGTGTGAGGTGCTCCTCTCCTGGGCGAGTTGTGGTGCGGTGTCTGCTGTCTTTCCACCAAGAGGTCCAAGAGCCTTTCCCCAGGAGATGAGCCCTCAGGAGGGACTGTGAGATGAAGTATAAACATTTTGCTAGTGTCGTGAAGATAGGTATTTATTCAGGTTAGCTTCCTCTTGCTGTGCCTTTTGCTTTCAGATTTAGTAATAATAATGGCAGTAATATTGAAGCTCTCTACAATGGGGGATGCACACAGTCTGGTGGCTTAAAATGGTTTGATTCAATGGAATTAGTCAGGTGGTGCTACTGGCAAGGTAATTCAAGCAGGATTGTCATCCAGTTTTTGTCCAGCTGGTGTGGTTTCATAATTCCTGCAGACTTGACCTTTGCTGTGGGAAATACTGAGCAATGGCCATTTGTCCAGAGAGGACTGGGGATGCTTTGCAGAGGTAGCCACCTTGCAAGAATTAATACAAGGAATTTAGCAATTCTTTGGTTGGTACGGAAAGTTGTACTGGTTTATATGTTTAAATACAAAGGTAATTGTGGTCTAACCCCATGTGCATAAAAGCAGCAATCATACAAAATGCAGAATGCAGCTTGAATTAGACTTAAAAGCCAGCAAATCCAGCAAGCTAGAAGAAAAAGACAGTTGGGGATTTTATGGTCAAAAAGCCAATTAAAGCTTTACAGGGCTTATAGAAGAGATTTAAGCTTAAAGCCTCCATGAAAGGTTGCAGAACATATGCCAAAGCAGAAAATTAGCAACAGTTTGCAATAGCTAATTCTTTTATCTAAAGTGAACTCTGTCATCTTAAATTCTTACTGTTTATAATCTGAATTGACTACACTCATAGGGAAAGGAAAAGCTGAGGTGGGGTAGACCATGGGGGAGTACATAGGAACCTGCATGTGACCAAACAACAAAAATAAGTAATTCTGATCTTCAGATAGTGGCATAATGCCAACTTCAAGGATGATACTGAATAATTTTATTTTAAAACAAATTATTGTGTTAGTTGTAATTTGCCTGCTATGCTCACAAAGCTCTATAAATCTAAGTCTTGTTAAAGTGTGTTTGATTAGAAACAGTTTCTGTTACACCATTTGGGGGGGGGAGGGCAGAAGTGGATTTGTGAGCTGAGAATTCATAATCCCAGCACTTCGAAGGATCCTTCTGTTTTCCTCCTCTTCTTCAAGGAGAAAACATTGTGAACCACAAAATATTTCATAGCTTTTAAAGGAATAATTTCTTAGTATATAGGCTGTAGCTCTGTAGAATGCATTGTTGTGCTGCTCCTGAATATATAGAACTGGAAAAAGGGATACAAACAGCTGCTCCGGTAGGATCAGCCTTTCAATAGATGATCCTAAATGTTTTCAGTAGGTGATAGGAACAGTTGCTAATGCAAACAACAAAAGGTGCTTTCATCAGTAATGGTTATTGGAGGCATCACCTATGGGCAAAGACGCTACTTCTATTCACTGCGTACAGAGTGCCTAATATAATGTTTTATTCCTCTTCATAGTAAAAATATGATTAATATTAATAGCAGTAACAGTATCTGGTTAATAGAAGCATTTAGTAACCGAGTCTATTGGAAAAATAAGTGTTTCATTGTATCTCTGTGATGCATTTTAAACTTTTCTAAAGAAAAATGCTTAGCAACGCAGTTGGAACCACCCAAGGACAACTGTCCGTATGGATTCTGACAAATAACAGATTTGTATTTAGTTGGGTCAAATTATGCTCCTGGTCTTTCTTGTGACTGGTGCTGGATTTGTTAGGATGGATCAGTGATACGGACTCTGTGTTCCCCCTCTGAGTAACTGGCATGTCTGCATCAGTTTTGGGAAAAGTTGTCTGAAATGTTATGCATTTGTTTTTAATGCTTTTTCTTATCAACAATTATTACAGAAACTCAGACTATCAGCCCAGAATGACTACCTCAGTACTGTATTATCCCATTTTCTTTGATGCTGCCATTCACCTTTATATTTTTATTGTTAAAAATTCTTGGCTATTCTCAGTAACTAAATGTTTAAAATTGGATATGCTGTTAAATGTTTGCTTCTATTTACCAGCTGGATTTCTCTTTTAAATAATCTGGCAGGAAAAAAATCCCTTGATTCCTACTAATTCTATTGATTTTGACAGGAGATAGACTTAGGAACTTACTTTGTAATCATTTCACTTACTGCTTTTAGGAGAAAAAGGAAAGACCAGGATTCAGAAAATGAGCTAGCAGCACTGTGACTGAGATAGCACAGTCAAGAATGAGTCTGGGGTCAGGAGACAATTATGAATGGCCCAGACTATGGAAAGTCAGACATGAAGGCAGTCCTCAGAAAAAATAGCAGAAAAGTCTGGTTCTGGTAAAATATTCTCCCTTTTAGAGCTGTAAATTTGGTCCAGCATTTATGAATCTCAGCATTCCTCAAAGTTAGCAAATAACTATGAAAACCTGTGTGTGCCTCACACCTTGCCTGTGCTAATCATGTATCTAGTGTCAGTTCTTCCACTAGTTCAAGTAACAGAAAGATAGTGCATCCAGAAAGATTTCGCCTGGCTTGATGAGTGAGGTTTCAGTAGGATGCCGAGAGATTAATTTTTTTCTCACTTTGCTTTCACTTTAGAAGTGCCAAAATACAAAGAGATGCTCATTTAAATTGAAATCACTAAAATAAAAAAGTGGAGTAATTTGCAAATGCCAGAATTCAAGTTGACTGTACATGGATGTGACCTGCTATGTATAGGTGGAGTCATCAGGGTCCCTGAATTGAGGCCACTGCAGCCTCAGGTGGCCAGTCAGTAGACAGGTCAAAACAGTGCACCTTACATCTTCTCTACATGTGCTCCTACTCATCACTGGCCATAAAATACTTTTCGTCCTGTAATTACCCTCCAAAAAACTTTAGACCTATTGAAAAGGACCAAGAAACACAGCTACAATGTGCCAGGAGAGCACAACATAAGAGATGGAAGAGACTGCTCATGTTTTAAGTCCTGCAGTTCCTGAATATTTGTTAGTTAAATTTCCCCTAGACCATACCACCAAGGAGGGAGAAAACAGTCTTGATATTCTGGACCCAGTGTGTGACATATGAGAAGACACATCAGTCAGGCACATGAGAGATTCAAAAGTCCCTGGGAATGCCCATGCTATACCCAGCTATATACTTGTTTCTTTCTGTAGCCAGTCTCAGAGAAAATGGGAGATAACGAGGTCAGACTTGACAAGAGGAAAACTATCAGGTCACTAGAAGAAACTCAGAGAACTGTTGAAGGCAACATAAATATGATACAAACAAAAGGCAGCCATCTGCAAAAATGTTGCAGTTCTCCCATAGCAATTTCAGCAGGTCTCTGCCTGCGTCTACCACACAGAGGTTTGCTGCATCTGTCCATTGCTTCAGGACAGGAATAAGCTGCAGGCACCATGGCGTACGCCTCAGGAAGCTAGTACAATGTCATTATACTTATGGAAGAGGTGCTAGATTTTCTCACCACCCACTTGGCTACATGCAGGATAGAAAGCTGAGCAGCTCTGTAGAGCCTGTGTGCCTTTATTCAGAAGAAGGTGGCTCAGGGCATTTATACAGAGATGGATGCGGATCCATACCTCTGTCCCAAGGTGCTACTACAGCTGTGAGCTCTGGGAGGAGCTGATACTGCAGGCTTGCAGTAGCACCCTTCTACCTTCTGCTTTGTACACTTCTCTTTATATGGTACAGACAGAGCTGTTGCTGCAGAGTCATTGTAGCGAAATAGAGTTTTGAGCATGTATCTATGAAGGTAAACTAAATGGAGAATTTGTTTAAAAAAGCACATGCTCGGCTGGGTATTACTGACAGAGTCCTGACCATTGGGTTTGATGGAAGACTAAGCAGGCGCTGCTAGAGAACTGTGGGCCTGACTGCAGCAGCACGAAAGCAGTGAAAAAAGAAAAAAGCCAAGTCTCAGAATTCCTTATGTGGCAAGTCTTGCAGTTTGCTTACATCTTTGTACTGGGTGCTGTGTTATTTTTTTTATCCATAATTACATGCCTTCCTTATAAATAGACATGCTTATGCAGAAGAACATGCTTTCTTATTTACATAGCTTTGTGTAAAGCCACTTTGCAGCTTTAAGTAATCTCGTATGTTCATGATAATAATATTGGTATCTTGCATATAAACCAAATATTGGTCATTCAGATTTTAAATTCTCCTTTGGCAGGCCATTTTAGAACTTTCTGTGTTGCTTTGCTGTCTTTTGCACAGTCAGACTAGAGGTTTTCTAAATCTGACTAGGTTTGATACCAGTCGTAGGAAATGATTTTGTGGTTAGAGACGATCTTAAATCCAGCTTGTTTGTTTAAGACCATGGTTGGAATTCAAAAATCCTTCTGATACTCATATGACCCTGTCAGGATATAAAAGCAATAAGCCATTGTGTAGAAGTCAAGAAATACGTGTGAACAGTCGTATTTGTGGGATTGAAGGTGCAGTTCTTCAGAAAACTTTTTAAACTGAATTTTCTTCCTGCCTTATGATTGGCAAAGTAGGAATTATTCTAGAATTGTAATAGTTGAGTAATATTTGGAACAATTTTCTGTTTCTGAGATCTGAGGCTGTCACTGAAAAAGCAACTGAATTCACAATGGCATATATTTTTGTATTTAAAGAAAAAAACAATGCACTTTTTAACTTACCGTATGCTGAATAATTACTTTTTCAGGGATATAGAATAAATGAGAACAAAAAATTTCCAAGAAATGTGTCCCTCTTTCAACTTACTCATTTCACTTTGTAGACAAATTTCTTAGGTTTTCTTGTCACAGAAGAAATGTCAAACAAAAATAATACAGAAATTGAGGACATTTTTTAAGAGGCAAAACTTGAATATCTTGCTGAATAAGAAGAGAGTAAATACTGTTGCTGTGGCGCTTATAGGTGATGGAGCTATGAGTTATTATGAGGAGAGAAAAGTGGATAGGAGTGGAAAAACAAAATCCGCTTTGAAAAATGCAGGCTAATACAATGAGGAATCTGAAAATGAATGAAGTGGAAGCTCTAGTTTATCAGAAGAGATTAAGGAGTATTCTCATGAGCACATCTGCAAATATGTTGCATTAATCAGAACATGCCTGAAGCTTTTATGACCTCTTTAGACAAGGCAAGTATTAAGAATATTTTTCTAGATTACAGGTATTTTGATGTTTTATGAGGAAATTATTACCACCATTTTTTTAAAATATGTATGAGTGATAATATGAGTGCAGACCCACTGGCTTACTGTAAATAGCAGAGTTTATGCTCCAGATTCTCTCTTTTTCTTGCCTGGGATTCAGTCTGGAGTAAATCACAACTGAAGAGAGTTTGGTGCTCTCATATTAGCGTTCCCTAAACCTCTTTGCGTGTTGCAAAGGCAGTACAGACTGCAATACATTTATGCTCTGTTTGCAGCCGTTCTCTGGACAGCTCCAAGAACAAAACCAGACTTTAGATCCACTGCTTGAGTGTCACAGACAGCGCTGTGAAGGAGCTGGGGGTTCTGGTTCCAGTGTGAAACCTCTGTTTATGCAGCACCCCACCCACACTGGGTCTAACTCTTCTCTTCTACTTGCTTTCATAAACATCCCTGCTTACAAGATTCTCCAACAAAATATTTTTTAAAAGAGACATATATTTTGCATCTCATGTCACCCTCCAGTGAAACTTCCATTTACTGTAAACATCAGGCAAGTATGACAGCTTTCTTCCTGCGAAGAGGATGATGAATTCTGACTTCAGGGGGAAACACAGCTCAGCCACAGTCAATGGCGAAACTCCAACTGACTTGAGCGGAACTAGCATTTGGCCTTTGGTGTTCATCTCATCTCTAACTAGCTAAGGACAGAATAAAGCCTGGAAATCCATGTGTTTATACTTTGCATTTGTTCATCAGATAACTTTCTGTCAGCCCCTTAAAGCCACCTGTGGTTTTTTTTAAGCTCAGGAACTTGAATTACTGCCACATTCATGCTTGCAAAAAAACAAGGCTTTCAGTGTAGTCCTACACTGAAAAATGAGTATGTGGCTCAGATAGGTGTTCATTTCAGAAGTTAAAGCATGTTCTTCATTTTTGTTACTCCTGCTTGCCTTGCGGAGTGTACACACAATAGAGCAGGTTCCCGTTCTGTCCATTGTTGTCATCAGCATGTCTTTCCTTTTCCTTTTCTTATATAAAACCTCCCCCTGAATTCCAGTTGATGTCTCACAAACCCCTTTAAACTGCATGAGGTAATGACAAGGTGATTGTACAATTTCAGTGTGGCTCAGACTTTGCCAGCAGAACCTTGGAAGGGAGGCAGAGACACAGGATGCTCCCTGCCACTGCTCTCTTATTTTCCAGACTGCAAGAGTGCATCTGTCTGATCTAGGATGAGAAGAGGTCCTGTACACACCTTGGAGCTCTTGTTTCTCTCACTGTACAACTGTATGTGGGCATAGATGGCTCAGAGCAAACTACGCCATGCATCTAGTCAGGCTAGTAATATAATTTCAAAGGAGAATCGGAGATTTCAGTTTTATCCCAGGAGTTCAGAAACTAGGACACCAAACACCCCTTATGGAATTAGAGGCCCAGTTATTTTGATGTGGGTTGAGCTTTGGATGCTAGCAGCTGGAAGTTGCTTTTCATCAGCAAACCAAGTAGCCTTCATTCTATCTGTACAGGACAGCAACTTGTTAGCTTTAACATTAAAAGAAATCTTAAACATTTTTTATATGTTTGCTAACTTATTTTCATAAAAAGCTTTGAATTGGAGCTTACACAGGAATGTGTTATGTGACTGACCAGACTGTCATCTTTAAATGCCATTAGAGATGCTTGCAAAGAATCAGTTTATTCTGTCTATTTGGATATATGTAGGACTTGCAATATGTATTGGCTTGCAATCTGAGAGAATGGTGGATGATGTTTTGCTTTTCAGTGTTTTTCTCAAATTAGCATCCACAATTTAGAAGCATAACTTTTAAAAAAAGCAAAAACAAAACCCTCACAAAACCCAAAACTTTGTCCTGTCTTGATGTTGTCCCTTTGCCTCTGACTTGTATAAAGTGTTTATAACCTGATTTTTCCAACAATTGGAGTATATAAGGAAGCATCACTTTAATTGTAGACATCAATGTGACCTCTGCTAGAAAGACTGAAGAGAGCAAACATCAGTTAAGGGAGGAAGAATATGGCAGTAAGTGGTTGTTTATGATGTTGAAATGTTGCACGTAGAAGAACGAATCCTTTTTTTTCTAAACTGACTGTGGAAGAAGGGGGTTTTTAGAGGAGCTTGAGAGGAAGTGACCTAAAAGAGTCTTTGACAGTATTTGCCATAACATTGCCCTTACCTTGAACACCTTCTGCCTTCAGTTCTTTATTTCTAAATCTTCCCATCTCCTGTTTCATATCAGTGCCCTAAACTGCCAGCCATGCTGAGTCTTACTGTCAAAATTGCTGAAATATGTACATGGTGGATTTCCACGTGTGTTTGCTGTGCTTGTTACAAGATAAACTTGGGGGATAGTAAAAGGAATTGAATGAAAGGATAAGCAGGGCATTTTAGTGAGAGGTACAATGAGTGAAAGTATGTATGATTAGAAACTTGTGGAAATGAGAGGATAAGAACTAGGTGGATGCATGGCAGTGCAACAGAAAAGTTGTTGAGTTAAAAATGCAGTAAAGAGGCCTTGTTTACTTAAATTTCAGTTGGATAGCAGAGGAGGCTGGGGACGGAGAATTTTTCTCTAGGTATTCTTCTTTCTATCCCCATATTATCTTTCCTTGCTCTCAGTCTCTGTGATACCAACAGAGCCTTTATCCTTGATGAAAATGAGGCAGGAGCTGAGCCCAGAAAACTTATTGGAAAAGCAGCACCCCAACCACCTAGAGATAATTTCTAGAGAGCTTTGAGAATAAGAAAGATAAAATTGTTCGATTCAGTGGAAACTGTAGAATCAGTGGAGGAATTAAGAGGACATTAAGAAAGGAGAAGAGTGCAGGAGAAATTATTTGAATTCAGGTCCTGACAATCTAGCCACACTTCAGTTTTGGATGGTTGTTTGAAATCCCTGAGGAAACAGCAGGATGGTGGTCTGGTCTTCAAAGAGCTTGGCTTAGACAGCAACAGAAATGCAGAAGCTTTGTGAATTGTTAACCTGAAGGTTGTAGACTTGCAGATTAAGGGCTGAATCGCAGATCTCGGGGAAGTTCATGGGCAAGGTAAGCACATCAAAGCCTGTTCAGACATAAGATTAGATCAGTGATTTTAAGCATTATAGTTCAATCAGCTGTCTTTGGCAGGCAGCACGTTGGGTTAGTAAGCTTACTTCTGGTGGGTGCTGCAGTGATGAATACCAGTGTAGGGTAGGTTTACTATCTCTCTTTATCCATGTGTCCCTGTACAGAGAAGCTATCTGACCTGCTTAAGCAGGCAGTATAGACTTGCCAGCAGTGGGAGGTGGGTGCACAAGTCATTGTGCAGCAGGCGTTATGCTCCAGGGTAACCTGAGCGCAGGACAAACGTGCCCAAGAGTCTCCTGCTGCGCCTGAGAGCCTACCAGTGCCACAGGGCCTGGACATCCTGGCCGAGGTAAACAGCACGGTGTAAAGGCAGCCCGTGCGCTGGAGTCAGCAGTGGCTGTGTTGCAGTTTGGCTCAGCAGCAACGGCACACCATGCAGCCAAACTGTCGCCACTAAGGAGCATCACGCTGTAGTGGTCGAGCACGTGTGATCACCTAGAGATGGAGTAGCAGGGAGGCAAAGTCTGAGCCCTGCATGAATGACCCCAAGGGTCTTAATGAGCCCTGGATTCTCTGGTACATGGTGTAAAATGTCTCAGAGATTAAATCAGATTAGACCTTTGATAAGATTCTTTTGAATGCAATTTATTAATCAAAGCAAACAACGTTTTATCTCTTGGATTGATGTTTCCATTATCTTTGAGCTCGATAGCTCTCTAAACACTTACTTCTCCTCCGTCTCCATGAAGTGCCATAGGCATTTCTCAGTGAGTAGTATGTCTGTAAAGCCAAGGTCTAAGTAACACATTTCTGTCAAGAATAATATGTTAGTATGATTCTTAACTGGTAGTCGCTACTGAGCTTAATGAGATGTCTGTTCTCCCAACTTGTCTCACGCTTTAGAAGTAAATCTTCTATGCAAAGGGTAGGGATTATTAAACACAAACTCTATGTAAGATTGAATTAAAGAAGACATCTCTCACTTCAGGCATCTTTATGTGTTTATGACTGGTGGTTGCATGCATTCTAAAAAGCATTTTGTGATATTCCAATTAAATTTTGGGGAAAACCCCAAGTTTTTGGTATTATATTTATGATTACAATTAGACTGACTTGTGATAGCTACTTAATGATGGCCATTAATTCACTGATGTTTCAGAGAGGTCTCCTAATGTACTCTAGGATGACTTTAAGTTTAAAAGGGCCAGCAATCTCTGAATTTGCTTTAATGTGTTTTTAGTGAACTCTTCTGCAAAGGAAAACAACCTTCTCTATGCAGATAAAGTCTACTTCTCCGTTTTGCTTAACAGGAAAAAAAGTGTTTATAGATTATGGGGTTTTGGTGTGTATTTTCATTTTTGGTATGATAGTTATTTTAATGTTTCGCTGAAATCTTAAGGTGTTGGAATGAAAAATACTATTTGTTTGAATAACTGAAGAATTCTAGCGTGGCATCGTGGATGGCTTCAGTCTTTTTGCATGCTACTATATATAATTGTTCAGTTTTCTGATAAACCGAAGTAAATGAGTTTCTTTCAAGACCTGACAGTGAGGGATATGTGTAAACGTGAGTATAGATGAGTGATAAATTTGTCAAGAACAAACTGTATTTTTCAATAGAGGTCTGGCTTCTTCCTGATAGTGTTTCTCGGGTACCTATATAAAATTCCTTAAGCTTTGTAATCATCTTGTGTACATGATGTCTTTTGAGAGCTTTCTTTTGAAAACTGACCTGTCAGGATGCGTTGGCAATCTTTGTTCAACCGTTAGCCATAACTCTGAAATTATGTCTCTAGAACAATACACAGGGGAATGCTGTAGTCTGTGCAAACCTCTCAAATTTTTTCTGACCCAGTGTATGAACATTGTAGGAAGTGCCAGATCCCAGATCCATCTAACCAAGTGTGTTGTTTCTCAGAGTGGCCATTATCAGATACTTTGAGAATAAAGTAAGAACAGGACACGTATAAAATAGGGATTTCCTGGCAGGGACTGACTTCCCTGCTCTTGGAATATATATGCTTATGGTCTTGGGGTTTTGCAGTGAAAAAGAGGACACCAGTACCTCATGTCACATAAATGAGAGGAAAGGAAGCAGCCTGACAGTGTGAAAAGGGAGAAATGGCTGTGAACAGCAGCTGCTGGGTAAAACATTGTGGTGGCAGAACCCCTTTGAGTATAGGTCAGCCCCACAGACTGTTGAGTGCTGTGGCTTGGAGACCTCCTGTGCTTGACGTGGTTGACAGGTGAGGCTCAGCAGCTGTGCTAGCACAGGTAATGACAGGGCAAAGACAACCTGAGTGCACACTAACAGGGACCCCATTGTTGCCCATGCAAGACACCGCAAGTGTACTAATACACCAAATCACAGTTGCATTTTCTTCATAAACCTATCCACACATAAAGCACAATTACTTTTCTGTAATAATAGGCAGTACCCTACCTACATGACATAGACAGTATTTTTTTATATTTAACTCTTTGTGGGTTTTTTTTTCCCATTGCTTGAAATGAGTCCTTAGACCCCAAATGGCATTCTTCACACTGTCACATTTCTCTTGCCATTGATTTGTTCCCATGCTTCCAGTGGAGCCAAAACTTCAGCCAATTTTGTAGTTCTTTCCTTCCTAAAGCCTCGACATAATAATTGAGGCAGCCAACAATGTCAACACAGGTCTGAGAGTATGGTTTAACTTATGCTTCCTTCTCTGACTACAAAGATTTTCAAAAATGGAAGTCTACATATTGTAGCTATAACTTCAAGGGTGTCTGTTTGCTTCAGATTTTATTTTACTGTTTCCTGGCAACAGAGTGGTCAATATTTCTTGCCTTTGTATCTCTTTAGTAGGTTTTTAGACTTGGGAGTACATTTCCAACCAGGCATTGATCGTTAAATAGGTCAAATTTAGGGGAAAAAATGCCCATGCATTCTATTTAGAACATTATACTCTTAAATTAATTTGTTCTCTTTCTTGCATAGCTTCTCATCTTGAGTACCTCTTATGTGCTATAGCGTCCACATCTTTAGCCAAAGGCAAATGCCTGACTGATGTCTTGAAAATAAATAATTGCTGCTCTCTGTATTGTAGCTGTACAGGATTAGTTACATCTCATCAGGAAGTACTCTCTCAAATGCTGCTGGATATTCAATGTATACAAAGGGATAAACCAAAGTAACCCAAAACATAGTTCAGGGGGGGTTGGAACTAGATGATCTTTAAGGTCCCTTCCAACCCAAACCATTCTATGATTCTATGATATGTCTGAATGTACAGTACTTGACGAAAGACTCACTTCTTTAAATGTTGCCTTGTACTTTCTCTCTTTTTTTTTTTTTTTATTCAGTGGTCCCTTTTCTGCCCAGATCTGAGGGAGTGAAAGCATGTGCATGCAATGTGTAGTATGATCCTCCTTGTTTATGTATTTTGTGTACAAGAAGAGCTATACTCTAGGGCATATCAAAGGTCCATGTCCTTCAGTATCCTCACTCCATCAATGATTGTAAGCAATTTCCTAAGGAGTATTAAGATCAGAACAAGCCCATACAGACACCATTCTCTAATACTCTGCCAGCATCTGCATCTCAGCGACTTCCTGGGCAAGATGTTGTTTATTATACCTAATAACCTTCAGTGGAAGCTTTTCTATGAGCTTGCCCAATTTCCCCTTGAATTCTTGTAAGCTTTGCACATCCCACAATATCCTTTGGCAAGGATTTCTGCAAGTCTACTACACAGTGTCTGGCAAACCACTTCCTTTTGTTTGTTGTGAACCTGGTTCATACTAGCTTTGTTTGATTCCTACTAGTTCTTGCACAGGAAGAGACAGTGGACGTCAATCCCTTTCAAGTCTTTTAATGACATTTACGATTTGGGTAGACCCTTTTCACATTCCCCAAAGTCATTTCTATTCCTGGCTGAAGAGGTGTAGCTCAGACATTTATTCCTTCTATAGAAGCCGTTCCATAGCTTTGATACTCCTTTTGCCCCTCTCAGAACCTTTTCCAGCTCTACCATTTCCTTTCTCAGATGAAGGGATGAAAACTGCATGCAGTATTCAAGGTGCAGCAACCACAAATTTGCATAGTGGCATAGCAATGTGTTCATCTATTCCCTTGATAATAATTCCAAATATTGGATTGCCTTTTTTGCCTCTTGCTGAGCATTGAGCTGTTTTCATGATTTATCATGACCTCAGGATCTCACTTCTGATCAGCACAGAGCCTTTCATTTTATGTGTGAAGCTAGGATTGTTTTTTGACATAGGCATCACTTATGTACATGAATATACATGAGCTGTTGAAAGTGGAGACCCTTGTAAATATCCTGTGGATTTGTCTAGACTACTGAAATATAAGTCAAGATGAGTTTGGAGTTGGCTAGTACATTTTATCCCTTTTTACCCATCACCTTAGGATAGTGAAAAATGAATACTTTTAACTAAGTAGTTAGGATCCAGTGGAGATTCTCCAAAATATGTGCCTCAGCTGGCTAGGAAAAGGTACTAACCTGTGTCTGCATGAGGAAGAAGATAAAACTAGGTCATCGCTAGTGGGGAAAACAAGTTAGCTAACACTGACCTGTTCTGAGCCACTTGTCTGCATCTTGACAGATCTATTGTCTGAATATCTTTGTAAGTCTCCATTGATTGCTGTGGAGTACTATGGATTAGGTATTTCATTGCAATAATTTCAGATTCAATTGAGGAAAAGAACTGCCTCTTGTTTTTGACTTCTTTTAAATAGAGTTTGACCTTAATTCTCATTTTTTTCAAAATCCATGTTGCACCACTCAGAGTATAATGAAGACTTAAAATAAGCATAAATGTAATTTGAAGCCCATTTTTCTACCATTATTGTTTAAAATGCTTTTGGTATAAATGATAATCAGAGTCCTTATTTTGAACATAAAAATAAAGAATATTATTTTATCAGTGGCTGAAAACCAAAAAGCACAAAGTGTAATTGTATTCTTAAGCACAATATGAGGCCATTTCTAAGTGAAGTTTGTATTACTATAAAAGAAAAGAAGTACTGCTATTCATTTGTCTAGTGTATACTCTTTTGTTGGATGTCTCACTAGAAATTACACAAACTGAGCATAAAAATCTTCTTCCCCTTTGAATATATTTTAGCACAAACTGTTTCACTTTCCCACTCTTTGTTTTGATGTATCTACAGATAAAAGTTTCCATTACTGTGAAGTACCTGGCCACATCTGTGAGTAATTTTCAAGCTTTTGAACTCTCACGGATATTTTCATTTATTAGTTGCATTCAGATTTGCCATACTGATTTTGTTTTTGTTATATTGGTGCATGACATGTTCTGGGCCAGGAATTATCAGGGCTCATTCGGAGAGCTTTAAACTAGATTCAAAGGGGGATGGGGTTCTGCAGCATGGGGAATAAACAGGAGGAGTTAGAAATTTGTGTTCGGTCGGGGGTTATGATCTAGTGGCAATTACAGAGACTTGGTGGGACAACTCGCATGACTGGAATGTGGTCATGGATGGCTATGTCATGTTCAGGAAAGACAGGCTGCTAAGGAGAGGTGGTGGAGTTGCTCTTTATGTGAGTGAGCAGCTAGAATGTATTGAGTTCTATCCAGGGGCGGATCAGGAGCGAGTTGAGAGTTTGTGGGTATGAATTAAGGGGCAGGCTGGCAGGGGTGATACTCTTGTGGGTGTCTATTACAGGCCACCAGATCAGGATGAGGAGGGTGATGAGGCCTTCTACAGGCAACTGAGAGCAGTCTCACAATTACAGGCCCTGGTTGTCGTGGGGGATTTCAACTACCCTGATATTTGCTGGAAGGCCTACTCAGCCAGCCATCCTCAGTCCAGGAGGTTCCTCCAGTGCATTGATGATAACTTTCTGATGCAAATGGTGGATGAACCAACTAGGAGAGGAGCGTTGCTGGATCTTGTTCTCGCTAACAAGGAGGGTCTGGTTGAAGCGGTGAAGGTTGAGGGCAGCCTTGGTTGTAGTGACTATGAGATGATGGAGTTCAGGATCTCATGTGGCAGGAACAGAATAGCTAGCAGAATCACAACCCTGGACTTCAGGAGGGCCAACTTTGGCTTTTTCAAGCAATTGCTAGGGGAAATCCCATGGGACAGGGTACTAGAAGGTAAGGGGGCCCAAGGTAGTTGGTTAGCATTCAAGGACTGCTTCTTCCGAGCTCAAGACCAGAGCATCCCAGCAGGCAGGAAGTCAAGAAAGGGTACCAGGAGACCTGCATGGTTAAACAGGGAACTGCTGGGCAAACTCAAGTGGAAGAAGAGAGTGTACAGATCATGGAAGGAGGGGCTGGCCACTTGGGAGGAATATAAGTCTGTTGTCAGAGGATGTAGGGAGGCAACTAGGAAAGCTAAGGCCTCCTTGGAATTAAAGCTTGCAAGAGAGGTCAAGGACAACAGAAAGAGCTTCTTCAAATACATTGCAGGTAAAACCAACACTAGAGGCAATGTAGGCCCACTGATGAATGAGGTGGGTGCCCTGGAGACAGAGGATGAAGAAAAGGCGGAGTTACTGAATGCCTTCTTTGCCTCTGTCTATACTGCTGGAGGCTGTCCTGAGGAGCCCTGGACCCCTGAGGCCCCAGAGGAAGTAAGGATAGAGGAGGAATCTGTCTTGGTAGATGAGGGCTGGGTCAGGGACCAATTAAGCAATCTGGACATCCATAAATCCGTGGGCCCTGATGGGATGCACCCGCGGGTGCTGAGGGAGCTGGCGGAAGTCATTGCTAGGCCACTCTCCATCATCTTTGCTAAGTCGTGGGCAACGGGAGAGGTGCCTGAGGACTGGAGGAAAGCGAATGTCACTCCAGTCTTCAAAAAGGGCAAGAAGGAGGACCCGGGTAACTATAGACCGGTCAGCCTCACCTCCATCCCTGGAAAGGTAATGGAACAACTTGTCCTTGGTGCTGTCTCTAGGCACACCGAAGATAGGAGGATCATTAGGGGCAGTCAACATGGCTTCACCAAGGGGAAGTCATGCTTAACCAACTTGATAGCCTTTTATGAGGACATAACCCGGTGGATAGATGATGGTAAAGCTGTGGATGTGGTCTATCTCAATTTCAGTAAAGCGTTTGACACGGTCTCCCACAGCATCCTCACAGCTAAACTGGGTAAGTGTGGTCTGGATGATCGGGTAGTGAGGTGGATTGTGAACTGGCTGAAGGAAAGAAGCCAGAGAGTGGTGGTCAATGGGACAGAGTCTAGTTGGAGGCCTGTATCTAGTGGAGTCCCTCAAGGGTCGGTACTGGGACCAGTACTATTCAATATATTCATTAATGACTTGGATGAGGGAATAGAGTGCACTGTCAGCAAGTTCGCTGATGACACAAAACTGGGAGGAGTGGCTGACACAACGGAAGGCTGCGCAGCCATTCAGAGAGATCTGGACAGGCTGGAGAGTTGGGCGGGGAGAAATTTAATGAAATATAACAAGGGCAAGTGTAGAGTCCTGCATCTGGTCAAGAACAACCCCATGTATGAGTACAAGTTGGGGACAGACCTGTTGGAGAGCAGCGTAGGGGAAAGGGACCTGGGGGTCCTAGTGGACAGCAGGATGACCATGAGCCAGCAGTGTGCCCTTGTGGCCAAGAAGGCCAATGGCACCCTGGGGTGTATTAGAAGGGATGTGGTTAGTAGGTCAAGAGAGGTTCTCCTCCTCCTCTACTCTGCCCTGGTGAGGCCGCACCTGGAATATTGTGTCCAGTTCTGGGCCCCTCAGTTCAAGAAGGACAGGGAACTGCTAGAGAGAGTCCAGCACAGAGCCACAAAGATGATTAAGGGAGTGGAACATCTCCCTTATGAGGAGAGGCTGAGGGAGCTGGGTCTCTTTAGCTTAGAGAAGAGGAGACTGAGGGGTGACCTCATTAATGTTTATAAATATGTAAAGGGCAAGTGGGCAGGTGTCAAGAGGATGGAGCCAGGCTCTTCTCAGTGACATCCCTTGACAGGACAAGGGGCAACGGGTGCAAGCTGGAACACAGAAGGTTCCACATAAATATGAGGAAAAACTTCTTTACGGTGAGGGTGACTGAACACTGGAACAGGCTGCCCAGAGAGGTTGTGGAGTCTCCTTCTCTGGAGACATTCAAAACCCACCTGGACGCGTTCCTGTGTGATATGATCTAGGTAATCCTGCTCTGGCAGGGGGATTGGACTAGATGATCTTTCGAGGTCCCTTCCAATCCCTAACATGCTGTGATTCTGTGACATCCATTCAAACAAAAACCCATGATGGTGTTATTTGATGAACAGCTGCATTTTCTTTTGTAATGAAGTTTGCCTTAAAACAAAAAAAAAAGGATGAAGGAAGTGTATTAACCCTTTCTGCTGAAAAGAAACAAAAGAAGAGACTGTAGAGCATTACTCCTCTTATGCCCAAGCCTGTAGGCACTTGCATCTTCCTTGCTTCCTTAGGACTAATCATCAAAGTAAAGTTACTCACCTCTGCTTCCAGGACTGCTTATATTTTTTTTAATAGTAAAAAGACCAGCTTCGGTTGGAATGTTTGATATATTTGGAAAGAAGAACAAAAAAGTGAATTCCGAATAGTTTCTGGAATCCACGTATCTGTCCCTCCTATACAACTGCATTGGCTTCTCTAGCCTATGCTCCTTTTTCTGTGTCTCAAGGACACACAGCTCTGTTTTCCACAAAATGTTAGCATTTTACAAGTAGGAATGGAAAATGCTCACCTCGATTACAGAACTGTCTGTAAGCCAAAGTCAGGGCACTCTTCTGGGTTGTGCCCTGGGAAGCCAACTCACTCTGGCTGTGCTAAGTGCAGTAACTACTGAGCCACTGGGAGCCAACACCAGCTCCTGCTGTGTCCTCTCCTCCCTTTCAGTTGCTTAACTACCTAATTTCAGGGCCAGTGCTAATCTGTGCGCCCCGTTCTGTCACTCTTCTCCCTCTCTGTGGATGTGGGCTGGATTCTACTCTGAAAGCCCAGCATCATCGTATCGAGCATCCTTTTTTAACATAGAGAATCATAGAATGGTTAGGGTTGGAAGGGACCTCTGGAGACCATCTAGTCCAACCCCCTTTTGAAGCAAACCCTAACTACATTTTAAACTCTGAAAGCAGAGAAATGCAGGTTAAAGACATTTTAAAGCCTTCTTGTAATGTCAGACTTATGTGGTTGTCGTTAAGCAAGAGTATTTGTGCTAACTTATGGTATCTCATGAATCATTCAAATAGCTAGTAATGGACAATCTGTATTCTGTAGATTGATCACAGATTTATGTTTTTGTAATTCTTAGGGATGAGACATGAACTCTGCTGGTACAGAATGTGTCTCATCCTTGTAGACAATAAAAGAACTGAAAAAGCTTCAGACAATTCATTAATTCAAATTTCCAGGAATCAAAAATAAGGTGAAGCCTTTTCATTATGCATGAAGAAAACTTAGTAAGCATCCGTTTCTGACCCACTTGAATGTCTTCTCTGTCGTACTGTTTTTCTTGAGGGATTGCCACTACTTTAGGGGTGAAGTAGATGTGTTTATCATTTGAAACAATACATAACGTGGTCCTCCAAATCATCAGCACCGTGTCAGCTGCACAGGCAGCAAAGTGGACGAATACTTGTTTACACCAAGGTATTTCCGGTTGGGTTGAGAATACAGTGTGGTCTTTGAAGATAGCGAACTAATGGCTGGGATATGGTATTGTGTACTGATGTGAGCTGAGCTTCTCTTCTCTAGCGTGCTTGTATCTGGTAGGAGGAGTGAAGTTGAGGCTTTTGAGGACATCTTCCCCAGGGCAGAGGGCAGCACAGACCCTTGTTGAGATTTCTGGGCCGTATTACAGAAATTCTGTAATATCTGTATCACCCCTGGCTCAAATTCTAGGTTTCCACTCGTATCAATTATTTCAGCGGTTCGTTGTGGCCCCTTAGCAGCATCAAAAAGGCTCCAAAGGGTCCTTAAGCCAGTTAGTCCCCCGTTTCTGTGTTGCATGCCGTCCTGCATCTCTGGAAGCATGGCACCAATGGGTACTCTTAGGAAGCTATTTCGTATGAGGTATGCTTAGCACCACACTTAAGGGTGTTTCAGTACAGGTGAAAACAATGCAAATTAAGACATGATTATAACTAAGTAGCTTTACATATCCCAGGCAGCATAATTTTTTAAAAATTCTGGACAATTTGTATTTAGACAGGTGGTTAGAGAGTTTAGTCATAACAGGAGAAACTGTGTTGTGTGCAGTTACGGACCCCTTTAATGCCCACCTCAGCCATAAAATTCCCTCCCAAGGAAGTGAAGGCCCTGAGAGATGCTGCTTCACTTTCTGTACAAAATTTTCTTGGTGTCATTTCTACACAAATATACAATTACCTCAGACTAATAACAGCAAGAACCTGTTCCACATATAACTCTATATATTATATAACTCTACTCCTTCCTAGCTAATACAGTAAAGTTCTTACTAAGCCTGGGTTCATCGCTTCCTCCATGTACGTCTACAGAACAGCCTGTCTTACACCTCCCTGGGCAGTCATCCTCACTGAAAGACGACAGTGAAACATGATTCACTTCTGACAGTGCCATAAAGCTGAAACAATTGTTCTGTACACACAGAGGCTATCTGATTTACTTTGTATTTTTAGATTCACAACTCAGGTATCACTAAAATTTGCTTCCAAATGTTATATGTAGATCAATTTACTTTAGATATTTTATGAAAGTACAGCCAGGACTGTATTGTGTGCAGACACCTGCTAATCTTCTTTATTCTGAATGCCATGAACACTATGAAAACAGAGGTTTCATCCACAATCGTGTCATTTTAACTACACTGAAAATGATATAATTATACATTACTGAAAGTTTCAACATCATTTTACTATGGAAAACTATCTTCTACAGACAGATGGATTTTAATAACTAAAAATAATTTTAAATATATATACACCTTTCATTAGAGTTGCCTTGGTAATTATGATTTATAACAAAGGGGTAACTATCTCTCCTTAACCACATAAGTTAAAACACAGTGCATCTTACTCCAGTGGACTCATTCTGGTTTTTAGAGCAAGTCATGGCATTATAATTCAGAAGATCCTACCTCTGTGCTGTTTATAAAGCTATTCCTCAGCATGCTCCTAATAGTCAGCTAGGTGATGCTGGTTTCAGGATCATTTTCGTAGAGAAACTTCTTCACTGGATTATCATCTATGTGTTTTCCCCGCAATGCTGCAGAGAAGCATAGAAAACATCTGATGGGCTTCCTCTTGAGTGTGATGATCTGAATTGCAGCAGTTAAGACAACAGCTACATAATGGTTGATGTAGGCCCTGTATGTCCTCTCAGTATTGACCTTCATGTTATTGCTGGAATGTTTAGTAAATTTGAAAAGTAGTATGGGGATTAAAAAAAACCCACAAACCCCGAGCTAGAACTTGCTGGAGTCTACCTCTCAGTGACATCCATCTTTTCCTTGAGTTGTCATAGTTTCTTGTTAGCGTTCTGGAATGTGTCTTCATGGTTCTGCTGCTGTTTCAGCTGCCAGTGATAGCATAATCCATTGACCTTCCTCATCTTTGTTCTCAGTCCTTCGGTTCAGAATGAAACATGACTGGGAATTATAAAAGCAAAAAAAAAAATCTTGTTTTTTCTTTTTCCTCCTCATTTCCGTTGTATGGTTCAAGGTAATTTACTTGCCTGCTCTGCCAGCTTTCTTTGTGTCAACAGTGTCTCTGTCTGAGGTTACACTGATATTGATACTAACCTGTTTCTTATCAGAGGGAGAAGGTAGAAGTTTGTAATTCTCTGCTGATCCAAGTGCCAAATCTTGGGTTTATTTTATATCCTTTTATTATTATAAACACATTAGGGGAATATTTTTGTCCTTTGTCCTGTATTTTGGCATTTTAAATGTTGATTTAAACATACTGAGGGGGGGATACAGCTGGCATTTGATGAGCTGACTCTTCACAGCATGGCTTTTAACAAAAAAAATCTGCACACTCCTCTTCTTCCCTTGGAAGGAATCAGTAGCTTTTATGTGTGCAGGAGAAGTGGCCAAGTGCCCTCAGCACAAGAATAAATACCCTTTAAACTCCTACCTAGGAGGGGATTCTTGAGGTCAGGAGAAGTTTGCTTCAGCTCTTGCTCACTGAATTTCAACTTACAGAGATTACAGAAAAGGGAGATCTTCATTAGTGGATCGGGTGAGACCATGAGATTTATCCTGTGTCCATTTTGTACCTGAACAATGTCAGGGGAAGTTTCTTACCAAAGTTAATTTGGTCTTAAGAATTTCATATGCAGCCAGATGGCCAAAGCTATTCTACTCATAAGTGAAACGACATCCATGAAGTAACATTCCTCTTTTCTATCCGTTCTGTATGATGATGTAGCTTTTAACAGTCTTTTGACAGGAAAAAAACTCCCTCTTTTTAACATGAATGACCTTATAACCATGTAGTTTTCTCGATTTAGGTCAGATTTCAAATCCCTTGAACTTACCCTAATGGCTATTTTATCACCGATCTCCTGAAACTGAAATTAATGATTGTTCAAATCTAGGATTGTATGTGTAAGCTTACTTAATATATTGATGTGTGTTTTGCATGAGAGTGCCGTCCATGTTAGGAGATTCCTTATGAGCTGCACCTGAGTACCCGGAAAAGGTTAATAGCTGAAGATTGTAGTGCAAAAATTAAGTTCAAAGTAGAGGTGTGGAGAAATAATGACCCTGTCTCCCCTGCACTCTTTTCGTCGATACATCTGTGACAATGTCCAGTAGCTGAGGGTCTGTTTCATTAACTGTGTCAGACAGTCTCTAAAAGCCTTATTTGATAACACGCTGAAGCAGCAAAGAGCCATCTCCTGATTTATAATGTTATTCAACAGACATTCATTTCAAGGTTACATTAAAATGAATTTATTAGTGAAATTAGTGTTCTGAAATGTGAGTCCAGGAGGTACAACCTGCAAGTGAGTTGGCTTAATATCAAACAGAATAATTTTTCTAAGCTGTATGAATAGTTAAGCTGTCAGCATCCAAACAGATCTATGTACAGTTGGTTGCTTTGAGCCTATTGGAATTGTGTGTGTGCGTAAATCATACGTCTTAGAATAAGCCGTTGTGTAACTGAGTTTTTAATTTTTATTGGAAAATGAAACACCAGCAGTTGCAGGGAATGCTCCTCATTTTAATCATTTGAATTGTTCTTGGACCATCAGAAAAGTTATTCTGTGTGAAAATGTAGTATCAGAGCATTCAGCTGCTCAAAGCTATAAGAAAATGCTAAATACTTCACTGTGTTTTAAAACTTTTCTTAAAATATTTTCTTTGCACATACACACTTTATCACCTGTTAATACAAAATATTTGAAAACTAGTTTGAAAATACTGAAATGTTTTGCTGGAGATTATTGAATTGTTAATGATAGTTGATAGTAAGTTGATTTGTAATTTTACTCAGAGGTTAATTTCCTTATTCCGATTAGCATTGCAAGACAACTTTGTATTGGTGAAAGTTAATTTTTGATCTTGCTTTATCTTAGACTTTACTTCCTGATGTTTAGAAAATAACCCATTAAGATGTCTGGAGGACATAACACAAGGTTTTCTACTGAAGTACGGAATATAAGTTAATTTATTTCAAGTGATAATTTTTTAAAAAAAAGTAATTCAAGTTAATTTTTTAGAGAATCTATGTACTTTATAAGCCTTTCTACAAAAATTGACCTGTTCTAGATTAAATTAAAAAAACAAAACAAGACCTCTCTTGATTAATTTTACTTTCATCTGGCCCTATTTTGGAGAAATTATGTTAGCTTAAAAACCATATTTCTGGCTAAAATGTTTTCCTACATGTAGTGATTTCTTAAACTTCTCTGAATCAAAATGAGACCTAGAAGTAGATATACAACTTAGCAGTCCCAGTTTGTAATGGTTTTTTCAATCTGCCAGTGTTACAAGTTCAACTAAGAATGAAGGTCACTTGTAATCAAAGGTAGTGAAGAAGAAAATAAACTTATCTTTTATACAGAATATGCTCACTTTGCATATATGGTTTATAAGATGGTTATCCTGTGCATTTAATAATTTTCCGTTCTGATTTATGGGAGATTTTAACAAAAGAAATGGGAAAGAGAAAGAAAACGAGAAAATAAATAGTACAACTGCAGATACTACCTGGAGGAATTAGACTTAAATTGTAGCTAATTTTTTTTTCTTAAAATATCAGTACGATTTAAAATTCACCTTTCTTTTAAAACTAGTCTTTTAAAACTAGTCTGAAACGCTGTCTTCCAAAACAGTGTTCTTTCTCATATATCGTACAAGTTTTTAATCCATAAGCTGGCCAGAGTATGTTCATGTATTTTGTAATGAATGTACATTTTGCAATATTAGGGCGTTGGGAGTCTGATCAACCTAGATGCGTGTTTCCATGTATGTTCCAACCTTTATCCAGTTGTTAGTTATGAAAATAAGGAAGACATCTTTCTACTGCATAGAACAACTACGTCTGGCTTAACCTTGCTGTTTGGGTAGTTTTTCAACCGGAGTGTAGGTGAGGAGGAGCTGGCAAATTCCTAACCTGAAAGGTGCTGCGGTGATACTTCTAGGCTGTGAGTAACAAGCAAAAGCAGTAGAAATTACGCTGTACCTTTTGAATATAAAACCGAAGTAATTTTTTTTTTCCTCAGGCTGATGATTTAGTAGGTTTCTTAATCTCTGTGAGCTCAAAAATACAGTTTCTTTAGTTGCCATGTGGCACAGGAGCACCTGGCCTTTGCAGCGGCAGTACAGTGGTTTGTGGTGCGCAAATCCGTGACTGTCGTTCCAACTTCAGCCTTGTACTTCTTTGCTTTGGGAGTGGTGTGTGCGTGCATGTGTGTGTGCTATTTTGAAGTTAGGATAGGGAAGGGGAGGGCTGAGTTAATCTTGACCTGCCCTGCTGTGGATGGAGCCATACTGACACCTGTGGTTTGCCTTACCTAGGCAGTGCCCCTACAACCTCTCCCGTGGAAGTTTCTGAAACGTTCATTGTTTAGGGCTAAACTTCCAAACCCCTGTTGCTGCCTTTTTCTGCCTGTTTTTGATTTTTAACTGGCTGTCTGCTGCATCAAACTGGGTCATTGGTCTGTGGATGGAAATAAAATTTAAAAATGTGGTCTCTTTTCCAACAATTGCAATGCTAAAAACAGCCAGAGCTGAAAAGAGGAATATTTCTTTGGCTTAAAATGTCTTTTAAAAAAAAAGTCTGTTTTGAAGTTTGAAGGGTTAGAACAAGTCCTTGTCAAAATGGATTAGGGAGCATGGAAAATATGAAGCCATCAACATGGCGTTAGGACACAAGAGGCCGTGCCAGTTCAGACCAGAGGTCTGTCCAGCCCAGGATCTTATCTCAAACAGTGCTGGCAGCAGACTGTGAGGGCAGTCGCAGGCAGGGCAGGCATGCAGCTGTAGCTCCCCAGAGTATTCTCCTCAGCTCCCACGGTTTGTGGCTCAGGGACTTTCTGAGACATAGAGTGTCCTTGTGTTCAGCTGCCTTTGATAGGTATTGTAAATACATCACAAAGTCCTGCCTGGGCATTTGCCCTACAAGAAAGCTTGCACATGTATTAGGACACAGCTGGTTACTGAACCTAGTGTGGCCTACAAGGAAACATGCATATGTATGTGGGTGAGGAGGCAGCAGGTCACTGAACCTAGTCAGTCACTGTGAGGCATGGTCCATGTACCCAAATGCTGCTGTGTTTGTTGACATTGGTGTGAAGATTCATGTTCGTGTTGTATTTTCCAAGATTTTAAGAAAAAGATTTTTGAAAAAAATAATTGTATGCATAGCTGACACACTCTTGTTTTCAGGATTTGAATCCTGGACCTTACATACTTTATTAGATTCTGGTCACTTGAACTTCAAGTGTCTCCAGATGGATCACCCTCTTTAGTTAACAATATAAGACCTAGCAGTGGGACAGAGCACTGTGGGACACTTGCTCCATAATTTGCTGCAAAGTTAGTGAAAAGGAAAGCCCAGTGGAAGCTGAGTCATACCAGAGTGAGAGCCAGCTGGCTGGTTGGAAATGGCTGCAGCTTATTGCCTCGTTCACATTAGCTACTGCATCTGCACTGACTGCAAAGACGACCCACCTGGGTAGACAAGTTCTTAGTTGGCTTTCTGCTTCCCTAGCAGGGACAATATGAGAGGGAGAGGATTTGCTTCAGTCTTTTCAATGTAAACAACAATGCCAACACACAACAACAACATTTTATTGATTCTGTGAGATACTTGGGAGCTGCTGATCTTGCTTTCCTTTTGTCAGCTGCATGTCTCAAGTCCATTTTGTGCTCCCTGAATTGGTGGGAGAACATATTTTGAGTCTAGCAGGGAATGTGAATAGGAAGATCCCACCCTGGTTTTTTTCTTTCCTACCTTCTCTCTTAAACGTAAAGGATACCACCATCTTTCTACACTGTGTGCTCACACAGGAAGAAACTGCACCTTATGTACTCTACATATCTGTCCAAAAAGAGTGTAAAAGGATGGAGAATATGACATGAATGTTACATTCACTTTTCAAGGTGGGTATAAACTGCTTTCAATGGTATAAGCAGAAAGGCATCAAGAATCAGAACCTAAAAATCTGAAAACTACAGTGGAAACAATTAACCAAGTATGCACTTAGATAAAGGTGATTCCATGCTGAAAGAGACTCCCTCTCAGGAGTAATGCTGGAGCCAGAAATATCTTGAAAAATAGAAAGTATTTTCTAAATGTGACCATGCTACATTCACTTAACTGTATGTGATATGTCTTTATCTTCAGGGATTCCTCAAATCTGAACCCTTACACTGTGCATTCATTTCTTGTTAATCAGGATCTGGCAAGTCATTGGTTGTCACCATTTCAGAGACCATTCTTCTCACATTCTTTTGATTGAAAGGTCTGGCATGCTCTGACTTATTGCTCAACCATATCATGCTCATGATGTCACACCTGTAAAGTACATTATTTTATTGATTTTTCTTTTCCTAACATTTTTGGTGCTTATCTCTGCAGTATCTGAAGCATAGCAGCTTAGTACATTGACAGGAAACCTTTAAGGCAGTGTTTCATACAGGGTCGTTCTGGCAGCAATTTTAAAAGAAAAAAAGCAGCTCTGGTGGCTTGATAAAGGGCATTCAGGAGGAAGAACAGAACAGAGAAAGAGGAGGGAAGGAAACAGGAAAGCAGTCATTGCTCACATGAGGGAACAAAAAAATCAACTGATAGGAGAGCTGGCACAAGTAGTAATTACTCACAGAGCTTCAGGATTTTTCATACAGGCTTGAATCAGGAAAGATTAAGATGTGAAATGGGAATGGTAAATGAATTTTAAAGAACGGTGTCCAAACTCATACATCCAAAATACTAGTTTGGGGGGTTGTTTGGTTTGGTTTTTTTTAAAGAAAAGGCATAATGATAGCTTGTTTCCTTCCTGGAATTACCCTGATTTGTGGGTTTATTTTATCTATTTTATAGCTATACCTTATTTATCTTTTTCTTTTCATCTATCTGTAGATGACTGTCTGAAATAATGAGGATAAATGTTCCATAAGGTGCAATATTTTTTAATCACACATATGTGTAATCCTGGATGTGAGCAAGAAACAAACTCTTTAGTGGTATGAAATACGCTGCATAGGGCAGCTCCACAGCTAAAGCAGAATTGCAGGTTGCATACAAGCAGGAGGCCAGAGAACAGAGACATGGCCACAAACCCAAGATACCTTTCTAGAGAAAAGGATCCTGGCCACTTCTGTCAGATAATGCCAAAAGCATTTTTCAGCTAACCATGAGGGCTATACATTTTCAATCTTTTGTGAAAGTTGGGCTGTATTTGCAAAAGGTACTCAAACCCATTTAGAGCCAGGGAAGCACCACTGGGATTTGAAAACATTTAAGCAAAGAAAGCACCACCTCTGTTTGAAGCCAAGTCCTTTTGTAAATTGCCCTGCATTTATCTTTGTTTTTTTTCATGCATCAGCTCCTTCTGTGTATCTCCTCTTCTGCTGTCCTCAAAAGACCATGAGTCTGTAAATCACAGTCCTTTACAAGGTCTCCTGCACTCTGAGAGCTTGAGTCTGCTGAGGGAGTAGTAAAAACAGTGGGTCTCATCACTTGCAGGCCCCTATTTGGAAAATTGCGTTGTTATTCAGCATGCAGAACTATCAGTCTTCGTCTGGAACCTCGAATGTGAATAACTCAGAAAACAGGAAAAATATTTTGTTATTTGAGCCTCGGAGTGCTCAAGCAGTGAAAAATGATTATGTAAAATCTGGCAATATACTAATGTGATATGCATTTGATGAATATCCTGATGCATGTAGTTCATGCATACTTAGCTGAAGAACTTTAGTGATGCTTTTGCACTTCTGCACTCATACCTTATGCATAATTCATTGTGTGTACCAGATTCTCCAGAATAAAGGGGCTAAAAAGTACAGAAAGGATGTGGCCAATTGAATTTGAGAAACTTCACACTTTTCAGATTCATGAAACCACTGGATGTGAGACAGAATCATAGAACAGCCCAGATTGTAAGGGACCTCAAAAGATCATCTACTCCAACCTTTCATGGGAAAGAGAGCCCAGATGAGATTATGTAGCACCCTGTCTAGTCGCATCTTGAAAACCTCCCGTGAAGGGGACTCCTCTCACCGTGACCCTAGGGAGGTTGTTCCAGAGAGCTAAATGATATCTTAGAACTGGGTTATGAATAGCCTGAAGAGGAAGCATTCAAGAAGAAATGCTGAGAATTGCCTTAAGGGGGAAGTAAGAGCACTTTTTCCTTGTTTGGGTTATGTGTTACCATCACCTAAGTGGACCAAATACCTGCTAAAATGAAGTGTCTTGTTAACTTGTATTCACTTCTTGAGTACAGAAAGAATATGTTTCAGCTTATAAATCATATGCTAGATTTCACATCAAGCAATTAATGGGGTACCGAAAGCTGGTAAAATGCCATCGCAGTAGACCAACAGAATAGAAGTCAAATGGCTGCAGGTTTTCAATGCAGGAGGTATAAACTTCAAGGCTGCACTAGACATGTGTTTACTTTTTAATGCAATAACTTCAATTGCAAGGAGGAAACTAATTGTACATGGTCTTGATTTTAGCAGGATTCCACTGAGAAAATGTGCTGCTGTAGACTTAAAATTAGGCTGGTTTGACTTGCTGGAATCTGTCTTTTCAGATTACGTGGAGATGCTTCTGAGACCCAAGGAGTCTCACTAGGGCAAAAAACATTAAGAATTACATTCAGTGGTTCAGGCCAGTGAGTGGATGGTTTTTACCCTCAGAATTTACTTATTAGTCTGCATTTTTCACACATTGCACTCAACTCCCAGGTGGAGCTGGTGCTGGAGAAAATGGCGAGGTTTGTGTAAATTCTTGATCTCCACTGAAAAGTTGATCCTTCTGAAAGACTGAGATTAGTTTCTCATCATTAGAAAGGAGGATCTGTGCTGAATCTGATAATATGAAAGGTCTATTGGGAAAATAAATTCGTATCTTCAATTCATAGTCAGAGTTTGATCATAATAGCTGCAAGTTTATCAGACAGATTTCAGAACAGCTTCTCTGGAGGTGAAGTCACGGATATTTTTCTAGAAACCACACCTCAGATTATGTCAGTCAGCAAAGAAAAACAGGCATTAGGGCTTGGAAACCTCATTGATGACCCTGTGATGTTGAGGCTCACCCAAGAGGAGAAGGCTTAAAAAGATTTATTGTCTCTCAGCTTAGCAGATTTCAAGGATCTCAGCGAGGTCAAGGGCCTCTCTAGACAGAGGAGTCCTCTGACTTGAGTATATTTCTTCTTATGCCTGAAGGGCTCAATTGTGACATTTGAGATCTGATTTTGCACTGAAACCCAGCTGCTTCATGTGTTGGATTGGGTTTCTTTTAAGAAAATGAATTGCCTTAGGCTACTGTCCGTAAAATATGACTCTTCCAGATGCCAGTTTTCCTTAAAGGAAAAAAAGGCTGGTATCTAAATTAGGTATGTTTAGCAAACGCCTCTCCCCAGAATTCCTGCAAAACCACTTGCTGCAGAGCTGCCCTGTTTCAGTCCCAGGCTTGTGGGAGATTTGCTTAGCACTTGAACAGAGATATGAGCTATTTATTAGCTCAGTATAGTTTTTTTTATTGTGAAATAATAAAAAAGACAGTTAATAAACGCAAGGAAAAACAAATTTATTTAATGTAATATCCATAGTCAAAACATTGACGGGACTCTCTTGACAATGGAGCATCTTTGTGAGGTTCTATGTTAAGGAAGAATGGTGGTGGCAGTGAAACAGACTCTCAAGTGCTTCTTGGTATTGAGTGGTGGTTTCTGCCCCCAGCCACCTGCAGACACCAGCCATCCTCCCACTGCTTACACCTTTCAGGCAAGCACATTGTTCTTCCCATGCTTGAGAGGTGCCTCATTATTTTCATTCTCATCATCCTTTATGCTTTTTTTTTGTGTCATGTCTGCAAAAGTCATCAGTGGCTAGTTTGTGTAGCTACTGCCTGTCTTGCTGACCAACAGTAAGTTACAGCGTGCATGCTGCCAGCTTTGTCCGTAACCTTCTGTTACTTCTTGCCTCATACGTAGATGTTAATCTGGACTGAACCCAGCAAAGCTTTTGTTATTCCCAGGGACTCAAGATAACTGTTGACTAGATGCATTACTGATAAGTGGAGATTCAGGTCGACTTTTGGACTCTCTGAATTCTTTTGGGGCTGACTTCGGGAGAGATTTCCAGCAGTGTTGTTTGTGGTTCTCGTGACGAGCAGAGGGTGCATTCACTTCCTTAGTATGAGTCATCATTTTTCTGAGTTTCTTTAAACACTTCTAACAAAAACTGTCTCTGTGCTTGCATTGCAGGAGGAATATGTGTGAATAAGCCTTGCAGCCACTATCGGCCTTGAGACAAATAGGTTGTGTCCAATGCATAGATCAACAACCTTTGACAAAAATAAATGTATAACATGAAATGTCCTGCAATTCTTCTGCCCTTGAGCATTTCAGGTACTTGGGCTTCTCTTAAGAATATCTTGAGTCTCCATCCTTTGAGAAAAGCTATAAATTGTTCCACTGAGAACAATATTTATGTGCTTTGAATGTTTTATGGTCTTCAAGTCCTGTCTGTAGACTAAATGGTGTAGAACTGGGTTCTGTAGCAGTGACAGCTCACAAGCAGAACTGTCAGCTTCCACAAGAAAAACAGCAACACCATTACAAAATGTGTAAATCTTTGCAAGTGGCATCTGCATCCTGTGATGGTGATACATACTGTGAGTAGCCTGTCATCAAGAAGAGAGATTCTTCATGGTTTAGAGATCAGATGGGAGCTTACTTATCTGTGGCTTACTGAAAAACCACTATAAGGTCCCCAAGCTCCTTTAGGAGGTTTCTTCGGAATTTTTGCATTCGTGACATGAATAGGTAAAAATACATTTCTCTGGCTACAGAAATATATTTAACAGTCCTGTGGATGTAACATCCAGTGGATGTAAATGCCTCTGCTGGGACCTTTTAACATCTAGTCAGAAACAACAGCAGGAAAACCTCTACCTAACAGAGCAAAGCCTTAGGGTTTTTAATCTTTGCTGCCTTGCATTGGGTGGCAAGAACCTTTTTGTAGTGGTGTAGACCCTGAATTCCCTGGTTTTGGCCAAGCTGTTGGAAGACCTCTCAAATATTTTTTTGAAAATCATCCCAATGCACATTTAAAAAGACCTATATAAACTTGGGACTTTGGGCAAACAGATGAATGTTGACCATCAAGGTCTTCCACATCCAACTTCTTTGAGTTTCTACAGAATGCCTGTCATCAAGGAAATAGTGTGTTCTGTGCTATACAAACATTCATCCATGGAAAGATTTTTGTACAGGGCTCTGCTTATCTCTGAGCCTCTCTTGGGAGCCAAATTCACAGAAACCCATCAAGGAGTTCTAGATGGTTTCAAATTGCCTCAGATGTCATCACTGTTAGAGGCTTCTTCTGGCAAGCCTGAATTATTGGCTCTATCAATTGCAAGTGAAAAGGGATTTTTCATCTTCTAAACCAATTTTGCTAACAAGTGTGGCTTGACAGCTCCATTCAGGATGCTGATAGCTTTTATTCCAGGCTTCAGAATACAGTGCCCCAGGGAGCACTCAGTGAACTACAGCAATTACAACTTTTAGCTGTGCTTGCTTCGCCTCTTAGTTTCAAGCAGAGCGATTATCTGACATAAGTCTTACCCTGTCATCAGTGACATATTTGTTTTCCAGGGTCTCAGGTGACTGCTGTTGGCACACTGGCACACACATCAGATTTCCTGGTATCCATGAGTCAGACTATATCTATTCAGTTTTAAACAAATTGTGTATATGTGCCCAGTTTAGTGTAGGCTCTGGAAGCCCTACAGCTATGTTTACAGAGTGCTCTATCTAGGCTAATTTACCCTGCCTCTCAGACAGGCTGTTTGGCTTGGGTGCCATATTAAAGTGCCAATACCATGCCCAGGACCCAGTTTAGCTAATTAAAAATTAGTTTTTATGTCTCCACTAAACTCCATCATGTGGCATAGAAATTCTCTTGACTCTTGTATAGGTTTTATGAGACAGAACTGCATATTTAGGTTTTTTTATTAAGATGATCTTAGGATTTTTCTTTTCTTTTTGATGCTTGACATGGGCATACATCTGCAAGCCAATGAGTACTTCTGAGTTGAAAGTTTTCTGTCGTGATGAAGTATCACGGGTTGCTAAGTAATGTGTTTTGTTCATATTTTTCCTTTTCTTCGAGAGTATTAGATGGTTTTGACTTTTGTGTTCCTTCCTGGCAGCGAATGGATTTGGTAATGGCACTTGCATGAGAATGAAGTTGTTCAGATTTGTTAATAACTGCTGCTTTCTGAGGCCAGCAGGTTACGTGTTATGCTTAATTACCACTGCCCCTGCTTGGCTGGAGATTTTAATTGCAGATACAGACTAGCAGGGTCAATGATTATGAAGTATTCGCCCACTGTGGAGTCCTGCATTCTCCTTTTAAGCACGTGTTCCTAGCCACAGCACATAGGAGGTAATACATTTGATGGACCTGAAAAGAAATAATGTTCTCTCGCAAGGGTGGTGGTTTTATCTTGTATCTGGAGATTAATATTCTGTACTTCCTGAGGACTCCTGAGAAACATAGTCACTATCCAAATTAATAGTAGAGACTTTCCTACTAAGTGCAACTGTTTCACAGTGAAAAGCATTACTTTCTCTCCTAGCAGTTCTATTAATGTCATTTGCTCTGGGATTTTCATACTATATTAAGTCTCTCAAACCTGCCTTTTGATGTCAGCTAATGGTAATATTTTTCCACCATGACCCAATTCTGAATTGCTTTTCCTGCTGCCTTCACAGAAATCTGTGACATTGGGAAGTCTGTTTTCAATTTTCTTCCCTTTTTCTTTTGCCATTTGATACTTATTGAGGTGACTGGGCCTGGTCTTAAATTTGGGAATATTACATCCAATCTGAAAATAAAACAGCTTTAATATATCTTGGTCTTGATAACTTATGCTTGATCAGCAAGAGAGTAAAGGAATAAAAGTGTGTGAAGGTGTACCCCATACCTTGAAGCACACAGGGGAAGTCAGTGCAGGCCAATCCAGTACCATGCGGAGGGCTGCACAGTAGCCCTTGAATGGGTCTGCTCCAGATTCAGGAGCTCTGAAATAATTTCAGCACAGTGCCAGGCTCAGCCTGTGTGTCCCCATTGAGGCATGGAGCTGATAATCAGCCTATTGACGCAATACTCTCTGGTCTCACCAGATATCTATCTGTGCAGAAGTCTCTGTCATTTGTGTAGACTTACTGGCCCACGTGCGTATTCCCAAAACAGTACTCACCACTCTGTTGAGATACACCCACAGAGAGCTTTCAGGTTAGTCCTTTGCCACCCACACAGCAAAGCAGTGCATAATAGGTGGTCTGTTATCATGTGTGATGTCCCACATCAAGTTCACTGAAGACCTTCCTTTGACTTTCCATGCAGTGTTCACAGGGAAGTAGCGCACACAGTCTACTGGTAGATAACTTGGAAGATGAGCGGGGACAGGTGACAAGAGTACAGGGTTACAACACTTTGAAGACTATGCTGAAATTCATAGGATTTGTCTCATATCTCTTTGACCTTTAATTTCCATTTTACTACGTAATCTCACAGTAGCGTTCTCAAAATGAGTGGTGTTGCTAGCATGTGATGGAGGTATGAAAGATAAGAGTTCAGAACAAAGTGTATTATGTCCCATCAAAAGGCACATATATTTTAGGCAGCCTGAGTGTTGTTCTCATTTGCATTAAAACCTCCTTCTGTAATTCTGGCAATGTGAAGAAACATTAGAAGATATTTCTACACGTAGTTTAGACTCAGAGAAATACAAAAGGGTGAAGGGAGGTGGCATGAATGTAATTAAGACTTTCAATGGAGAAATGGTTCAAGCTCTTGTGAGCAGAAGGCTTCTTAGACCAATGCAGAGCACTAGTACCAACTTACTAGATTCTCCCTTCCTAAAGGCAAGTTGGGAGCTCAAGCTGTGTGCTCCAAAGAGGTGGCAGTGGCAGTGTTGAGGAAAAACTTCCTTCTGTTTTCAAGCCTTCTACTTGCACGTTTCCTGTAAGGACTTTGGAAGCTGGTAAGGCAGCTGCAGGGGCTGGAAGGAGGCCACTGCTGCAGACCAGCGTGCCAAACTGCTAAGGCAAAGCTGTGAGAGGTGGTGGCAGGAAGGACAGAGAAGTAGTAGCAGCAAGGAGGGGATAAGTGGGAGAAACCAACAAGAAGAGGCTTCAAGACTGTGCTTAAGAGGAAATAATGATAATTTTTTAGCACATTTCTGTTACTCAATATTGAGTTTGTTACTTTAACATTGAGAGGCAGATAAACCTGAGACTCAGCAGTCCCTGGAAAAGTAGTTTGATATAGCCCATTGAGATTACACTGAGATGACTTTACAGCATCCTAGCAATTTCAAGAACTCCTTAAAATTGATGGAAACATTGTTCTTGTTCATTGTTATACTTTTTCACCCTGCCAGAGCACTTGGAAATGAACTCAGTGTGACTCAGGATCAAGTATGTTTCTCCATACCTAAAGCTGGCATCCAAATGGGTCGTGTGTAACCTGACACTGACTCTGCAGGTTCCTTTCTATTCCTGGACACCAGCTGGGGGGGGAAAAGAGACTTTCCCTTTCTTCTGAGGACAGCAATACTGAATACTGGGAAACATTACTGTGCGATATAGGAGCAAAATATTATGCCCTTCCAAACCCCAAATCCTTTCTTTCATTCTAAGAAAACTGTCTGTTGGTGCTGCTTCGTGACGGCATGCTCACTAAGTCCCCGACACTCCTTGCAGTTGGATTGTTGGGTGGTTTCTGTTAATCACTTTCCCAGTCAAAGTAAGTGAAGAAATGGGCTAGTACATATATTGTGGGACTTATGCACATGGTGATGCAGGATTTGCAATTATTTTCCAGGTAACTTCTAGCTGTAAGGCTGAATGAGCTGACTAGGATGAGAGATGAAAAATTAATGGGGGAGTGAGGAGGAGTGGGATTTGTTAGCATCGTCTTGAAGTCTGAGACTTAGCGAGAAACCTTTCTATCCTGCCGTTGCCGTTTCTTGGTACTTACTAGCTTGAATGCTGGGAATGCCACTAATGAGAAGGCCTGCATGCTGCTTGGAGGATCTTTTTTTCATTTCCATTCCTGGCTAACTGGTTCTCTGAGGAACTTGAAACTCTCACACCTTTCAGCTTGTGGTTAAAGAGGAGATGTAGATTTTTGTTTCCTTTACTAATCCTCTCTGTTGGAGGGCAGAAGCCTTTCTAGTCAGCTGTTTCTCCAGGCCCAGACTTTTGGGACTATATGGCCAGGCCTCCATTTCACTTTATACTGTGCTAGTAAATTCAGTACCTGCATCTGCTACTTTCTTGCTTGTTCAGTATTTTAATCACTGAGCTTTCCAGATCTGCCAGTCAGAAATCCTGTGAGAGGGAGGGCTTGAAAATCAGTAGATATGATAATAAAACAACATTTTATTGCTCTTTATATTATCTATTAATTTTGTCATCTTGTGGCTGAATCCCAAAGTGCACATGCATCAAGTTTTCAACCTTTCCCCCTAACCAACAGCACTAGGAATGTTTTTAAAGATATTTCAGATTCTCAAAGGGGCACATCTGCAGTTGTGGTGGAAGCAGAATAGCAGGTGTCGTGAAAATCTCCATGAAATTGTGAGAATTGACAATGCTATACATTTCCCTCAAAGTCTGGGCTTAGTGAAACTGATATGGTTCTTCACACAAAGATTTTGTTGTGTCTATCGCTGCACTGGGATTTTTTTTGCAGCCAAGAGCACATGCTTCTTATTTGGTACTGCGTCGCAGTACCCATAGATGCATCGATACTTCCCTCCCCTTTGTAAACTAGCTAGCGTGTAGTTGTTTTCTTTTAATTTTATCTTAAAAATCTGAGATTTCCAAAGGTACACTTCACAGGCCCCCACATATTGTAAGCAAGATGCTCTTCTTGCTGTAATATACCCCGCATGTCTACTTTCTAATCAGACAAGACATTTTAATGCCTTCTCATCACTGAGACAATATGGTTTTGAGGCTATGACAACAGAGTGGGAGTCAAGCCTTCCAGATTATAGAAGCCCACAGCAATTCAAACAGCCATGTGGCTGCTCTGCCTGGGCTCAGAGCCTAGCAAATGGAAGATGGTTCAGTCTGTAAACTGTAACCACGTTCAGCTGAGCTGAGCCCTTCAGTGGACACACAGCAGTCTGCACCCAGCCTTGAGCATCAGCCCTGCGATTCTTCTGCCAGCGCTGTCACTGGTGCTGTCTGGCCCGAGATCACTGCTGTGTCTTTGGTGTCTGAGTGTTCCCACCTGCAAAAGGGACGCTTTCATCCTTCTTTGTAAAGGGGTAGAAATGTTCACTCTCCTTTTAGATGGAGGAGAACATACATATGCATGCATACATACATCTATATGCAATATATATATGTACATATATTTACACACTAAGTATCTAGTACTCCAGGATTTATTTTGCTCAAGAATTGAAAGTCATAAGTCTAGTTTTGCTTTTATGTGTTTCTGAAGCAACCATAAATCCTGCCTGATTTTGATCTTTTATTTCTCAGGCCCCAAGTCATCATCCATTTATCTTCATATTTCATGCATTGTGTGATGAGGAATGTTCTGAGTTTCCAAACAGCTTCCATAAATTATTTAGAACTGAACGTGTCATGTTAAAAAAAATAAAAGCAAATAAACAGAGAATCTCTACTGGTGATGGAGCCCTGAGAATAAAAGTAGAGGGATTTGTGCTCCCTCTTCTGGCCGTGGCCAGGCAATGACCGATCAAAACATTATCCCGAAGCCCAGAATAGCAAACCGTTTGGCATGACTGAACGTTGAAAGGATCCACATATCAAGAAACTTTATACTTCAGGAATAAAACTTCTTTTTCAGCCACAATCCGAGGTTAGGGAGAGAGAAGACGGCAGCTTTCTTGCAAAGAGTTTGCTAGTGTTTGGATTGATGTGCCAAAGGAGTATGTGTGTGTGTATGTTTAGTTCAACATATCCAGGTAGGCAAATATTAATGGAATTCCACCAGTTGCAACAGGATTCCACAGAACACAAGCTCTAAGGAGCTGAAGGCTCTGAAGCTTTTATCTTGCCTCTGGTCTTCTTCCCATCTTGCTTTTTGAACTGTGTTTTTTTGAATCTCACAGTTCTTTAAAGTAACTGTTTTGTTTGGTGAAGGAAGGGCTCACACATTTGCACTTCAGCTACTTGAAGTCCTCTTAAAACTTAAGAAAGTAAGTTGCACTCTAGAGTGGAGGAGAGCAAGGACTGCCAAGTGCCGTCTGTTATCTCAGCTGCTTGGGCTGGGAATGCTCCCACCCCTCTGGCAGAGGTGGAGAAGGCCCTGGAGAGCCACAATGGGGCTTTATGATGGGGGTGGTTGAACGCTGTTTCAGGTTGCCTCGAGAGGTTGTGGAGCCTCCATCCTTGGAGATATTCAAAAGATATCTGGATATGGTCATGGGCAACTGGCTCGAGCTGACCCTGCTTGAGCAGGGGTTGGACTAGACTACCTCCAGAGGTCCCATCCCACCTCAGCCCTTCTGTCAGTCTTTGATAAAAGTGGCCTTTCACATCCTGGAATTAGTGACATACCTCAATTTCTCCTGGCTGGAAATGACATCCAACAGACTGTCACTGGAGTGAAGACATTTTTGTCGTCTCAGAAGTGCTGAGACACACTTAGCTGTGTCCAGCAACATTGTTTGTGCACCTGGTAACAGCCAAGATATGGCTGGTGTTGGTGCTCCTCATGATCCTGCATCATGCTGACATCTCCTGGGACAGCAGCTCCATGACTTCTACTCCCTCAAGCTGCCTGGAGCCTCCTGCTTGGTATTCTGTCCTTTCTCATCCTCGCTAAATAACAGTATGTCACAGTAATGTCAGTGAGGATGCTAACAGGCCATGACAGGCATTCCTGTATGTGCTGGTTTGGAAGGTCAGTGGCAGGGAAGGTGCTCATGAGTTGAGTAAAATATGAGTTTTAGAAATCTCTGCCTCATGTTGCATGCAGGGCAATGCCTGTATGACTTTGGCACACTGTAAGGCATACTCTTAGGTCCCTTCTCTGGAGCAGCCTCACAAAACACTGCAGGAATGAGCACTGGCCTAGTGACCCTCATTAGGAAGAGTGTGGCAGAGCAGTTAACCAAACCGTTTAAGCTTCTTCAAGTCCTAGGTTAGTAGCAACTGGTGCTGCATGTTTGATGTTCATACTATAGGGAATGAAATAGAGCCCTGTGTCCAGCTAAGCCTGTTCCTCTCTGTGTGTATTCTCAACTTCCCAGGGCTGCACAGCATGTTGTAGATGCATCTCCTACCTATAAACTCCAGTTTAGATACACCATTGGTATCTGTGCTGTCTGTGGAAACGGTATGTAGTCAGGAAGTCCTTGAGCTGTGGTTATTAAACTTCTTTAAAAATATATCTAAATGTAAATAACACAAATTTATGAATAAATAAATCTGCTGCTTTCTGGGTTTGAGAAAGGCATCTAGTTCCTTGTGATATTGATGAAATGACCATAATATGCTCAGCTTCAGTGGAATTCTCTCACTTGTGCTGCAAGTTTCAGGATAATTTTCAGTGTTGTTTTTTTTTTTTATAATTATTTCCTATGATTTCCTCTCTGGGATGCCCTGGAATTCTGCAAGTTTTCTGTTATAGAATAAAAGTGACCTACTTTAGTGTTGTACTGCATAGAGAGTGACTGCTTCCCTTTTCTCACCAGAGTTTTTGCAGTTAGAAATGAGTTGCTTATAAATTCCAACACTCCTTTGTGCAGAGAGAGATGAAATCTGGAGCTATACTTGTACATAGATCTTTGTGACATACTGAATCAGATTAATGTAATTTGCTTAAATGTTTTTTGCAACATCCTTTTCTTGCAAGTTTCAAAGTCCAGCAAGTTCATCCATTCTCCAGGGACTTTTCCCATTTCCCAGTTTATCACGGAGTGTCCTGAGGACCAGGTACTGCTGCAGCTTGAGGTGTTTCCCAGCTCTAGAATCTGGCCTCTGAATTGAGGTCCCTGGGACTTCAGGGAGTTCCAGGAAGGAGGTTAATGCTAAAACATGTGAGGAGCAGCTTCTCCGATGACCGAGGAGATGCTCAGTTGTTAAACTAGTCTTAGGGTGAATTGGTTTCCAGGGCTGGAAGGCTTCATTGGCACAAATAATGGTTGAAGGGTTGTTAGGATTAGGAATAGTATCTGAACACAAGGTGGCACTGCAGGAATTAATTTTATACAGTTTAGTTAATTTTCTGAGTTAATGCTCTTTGCGGTGCTCTTAATAGGCCACAGAGTATTTTTGCTTTCACATCTATGTTTTCAGGAATTGGTATGGGCACGTTTACTGTAAAATGAATAGGAATCAACCACAGCAGCATGGTTTAGCTGATCACAGGTTCTGAAGCTTTTACTCTGAAAAATCTGAACAAACAGAAAGCAAATACTAACCCCTTCCCCTCCCTGGGGGCTCTCTCTTTCTTTGACATTTACAAAAATTTGAAAATACAGAAGCTGAGGAGCACCCAGGGTGTTGACTAACTTATTGACTTGCTAAGATGGACTTGTTTTCATGTTCTTTATCATCCATCTCCTGTTCCCCTCTATTTTGCTTTGCCCTACACAGAAAGTGTAAGATCATTGGGCCAGTGGCATTATTTTCATTCTACTTTTCATAGCGCCTCACAGGGCTATCCAGTATGTGATAGGACTTCTAGCAGCTATTAAAACAGGCATCAGTTGCAAGTAAAAAAACATGCTTTTAGCTATTACTAGTTTCAACAAGTTTATCTCAAGGACAATATATATGCAAGTCTGTGACAGCCAGTTAAAAAGTTTATAAGTTGAAGACAAACTTACTGTATTGCCAGCTCAAGTCTGGTGGTTTCAAATCTCTTTGGTTACAAATATAGTGGAACAAGAGTTCTATTGACTTTGCAGCTGATTTTCTGAAGAGCTGCTCATTCTTTCATTGCTGTGTCATGTGATGCTTATGAAAACACTTACATCTGGTCACTGTTTTCCTTCTTGGATGGCACAAAACATACCATGCACATGCAGGATTAGGGTGGAGGGGTGTCCAGTTTATTTTCTCACTACTCTGATTGGTGGAGCTTGGAATCCTACCACCAGCCAGAAGCACTCAGAAGCCATGAATTGCCCTTCACATTCAAGGCATTAGCTCACTAAAGACAATATGCGTATTTCTTCTTACAGTCCTGAGCCTAGATGTTGTGACTATGTTTTTTGAGCCTGGTTTCTAAGGTCATAAAGTTATGCTTAGATGGTCGTTTCAAGCCCTTTTTTCACGGTGTTATGGTCTATAAACATTTTAATTGCAAAATCTGAAATGCTTATGTGAGCAATTGATCCAAGAGCTACAACTTTAGCAGAAGAAAATATGTGATAAAATAATAACTGTTGGAAACAAATGTTCAAGATTTTATTCACAGAACTGCCATAGCACTAAAGTGAGGAGCTGTGAGTTTCTCTGTATCTTTTTAGCAAGATGCTTTAGCTATGAGCGATTGCCTTCAGACAAGTAGAGGGTACTTTAATTCTCCATAGTTTTTTAGTCCCACCACTTTCTGCACTGCCTGCCAATCATGGTATCACACAATGTTGATATCAGCAGAATGGCAAAAAGCAACGCCTTTTGTCATGTGGTGCCGATACCCGCCAGGAAATAACACATTCCAGTTAGTACTGAGAAAGATCAGAGTCCAGTACTAACCTAAGTTAAAGACTTTCTTCTTATTTTTAGTCAGTGTTCCAAAACACGTCAATGAGTCCATGTCAGATAATCTTATCAGACAAGTTTTATATGATTTTGAAATAAAAGCCTGCATAAAAATGATGTATGCTACTCCACAAGGAAGTTTGAAGGCTGATCATTGATCCAGAAGGCTTGGGGTCATCTGGTCTTCCCTGCTTTCTTTTAAAACATCTGTAGTTTGAACAAAGTTTCATAATCTGGAAAGAGAGACATTATATAAGGAGCTGCTGAGACCTCCCATCTCAGTCCTAGGCCACTGCTTAACCAAGGCTCTGTCAGAGCCCACCATATAGGCAATCTCTGAGACCTTCAAAGCCATTTCTCAGCTACGGCTAGTCCTATAGCCAAAACTCATAGGTGTCTACATGCCTCTCCAAGTCCATGTGCAGAGCCACCAGCATGCTGAGAATGTCTCACAGCTGGAAGGCAGCGAAGAGACTTGTCTCAAGGAATAATCTTGGGTGCTGGGAAGCTGTATTTTCACACTAGGCATTTTCCTGACTCAAATTGCCAGAGAAAACTGAACCTTTTGATATGTTCATATTGTGCTGGAAAGAGAGCTGTTATCCAGATATGCTTGTATTTCTTCTGGCATATGGGAGAAAGCTGTCTTTCCTGTTTAAGCTATTTCATGTTGTATAAATAATTAGACCATTCAGTCAGAGAAAAGGACTCCGATTTTCTAGTGTTGTGGGCACTTTTTTTCAGAAACAGGGTCAAATCTGCCTTCCAATAACCACTTTAGTATTTATGTAAAAGTGGAGAAACTGAGAGGTTTTCCCTTGGACTCAGATGGATTTGGGAGATCTGAATGTGGATAGTTGCTTTCGAGCAAGGGCTTGAGTGTGGTACTCCATATCTCTGGTGAGTCTTCTCATCCTTAAAGAAACGCACATCCCACATCGTCTGTTGAGTTCTGCATCTTGTAGAGAGACCCACAAAATTCAAGCTCACTGGCAAGGCTGGAGATGAACCACTTCACAGGACAAGTCCTGCTTTAGGGTTTCAGCTTGTGCTGTGTCTCTGAGCAGCTAATTTGCTCTCAGTTGGCACCAGTCCTGAGGACACTTTGTGCTCAGCTCAAGATCCTGTGACAGTGAAGCAGCAGTTTTGAAGGTGGTGGTGGTACCAAATTGGCGTGTAAGCACCTTCTCTGTTCTTTTTAGTTTCATGACCTCGGCCTCGGTGCCTGGGAAATAATTTGTCCAGCAGACCTTAGCTCAGGGACACATGCTGGAAAGTGTTGGATGAACTCTATTTTATAAGGAGGATATGGGTTTGGCAGTAATTCATAACTGAATAGTTACAGGGTTTTTTCCTCAAACTACTTTGAAATGTGACAGCAGCAGAACTAAAAATAAATACAAAAACTGTATTCCTTATTTTTTTTGATTTTACTATTTCCAAACATGTGAAAATGAACCCTGGAGAAATTTATGTATATTTATTAAAATATTTAACTAAGAAATCCCTAGTGAGATGAATCATCTTGTCTCTTATAGAGTCAAGAGTTGAGAGCATCTTTGACATTATCATATTGAGAATGGACAAAAATATGTATTTACTAAGTTGTTTTTCTTACTTACCAAACAAATTAGGGAAGTATTCCAATTATTTGCTCTTTATGCTCTTGGCAACTGTCTTAATTTTCCTATTGGTCATAGTAACCACCAAGTTAAATTAATATGTCATACATGCTAATTGCAGCAATCATTAGTTTAAGGCAGTTTGGAGCTATTATATTCAGTTTACTCTTTGATACCATCTAAAGCAGGTAAGAGTTTCACGCGGCATCCATTTCAATCTGCAGCCTCTCTGCTTTACAAGGAGACACCTGGTTATTAAGTAATAAAACTCGAAAGGTGATAGTGGTAGGCTTAATTTACAGGGTTTTTTAAAATTATAGGTAGAATGCTGGCAATCAAAACTTCTCAAAAAATGAGAGTGCCTGGAAAGCAACAGAAAAGATTGTGAATTCCAAAACAAAGGGGTGAATTCCGTTCTTTTCTGGTTTGGGCTAGCAGGTATGTTAGGGAGTGGGCAACAAGAGAAGCATGTTATTGTGTCTTAATGGTTCAGTGTCAATCAGCTGAGCTGCAGTAACTACCATGTGCACAACTGCACATTAAAGCAGTTTCACTGGGGTCTAAGCTAATGCATTTTGTTTTCCAAGTGGAGTGGGTGGTGAATGCACACAAGGCGAGGAGCAGTGACTGGGCTGGTGGGGAGGCGCAGTACCTCCCATGGGCACAACTGTGTTGACTGTTGGTTTCAAATAACCCTCGCCCTTAGGCGATACCCAAGCCTTGTCCCTGTGATTGCACTGGAGTGATCCTTACCTGGAGCATTCCTAGTTATCAGTAACAGAAAAATGTAATAATGAAAATCAAAAGTGTATGAAGTTTGTTAAGGATAATTCAGTGGATCTCAGCTTTTTTCATACAGGTACAGAACCATAGCATGAATAGCGTGAATGCATTTCACAGGAATGAAGGCTTTTAAAAATAAATATTTGCAGTTGCCTCTTGAAAGCCTTGCAAATGCTCTTATTGAGTAGCTGAGGGAGAAGGATTTTATTTGTTCATTATGTAGAACATACTTTGGATCAGTCTGATTTTTTTGTAGCTTGAATAAAGTCCACTGATGCCTCTGTTGATTTACACAAGAAGATGCTGTCTTATCGGAAATGCTCAGTGATATAAAGGTCTGTCTATGTGAAGGGAAAATTATCAAATATAAGCCCAAATCTCATTCCTGAGTGATAGATTTCCTTTGCTTTGTTCATGGCAAATTAAAAAGATGTTTGAAAGCAGGAAGGTTTGAACTGATCTGGAAGAAGTAGATCTCCAGCCTATAAACAGTAATTTCAATTGATCTGTGCTAGTTATCTGCTCATGGTACATTACTTCAAAAGACAAAACCTGAAGCATAAGTTAAAAGAAGCTCCATGCTTCAATAAATAAACCAGTCACTTTCTGATGAGAGGAGACAAAATTTCTCTTGGAGTCAGGAACCTCTGCAGATATCCTTAGTGACTCTGGTGAGGCTTCTCTCTGAAGCCTGTTGTAGTGCTGCTATACAGCGCCTGGGCTCTTTCCTCGGGGCAGGCGCTGGCCCAAACATCAGCCACGAGAGAGTCCTCCCGACCAAAGGACTTGGAGTTGGGCCCATGGCTTGACTTTTCCCAACTCCTCCCCTAAACCTGAACATATTCTTCTATACTGTGTTTAACTACAGCAATCGATGCTTTTGAGGATCTAGACATCAATATTTAAATTGAAGTATGGCAGCTCCATCCCTGTGTTTCAAGGATACTGTTTCCTGCTCTCTTTCTTTTGGGTGTTTCTGTATTCTGCCATAGAGATGCCCCAACCTCTCTGCCCTAGAAGAATGGAGCAAGGTTTGTTTCTCATAACACCCTTCCCACATTTGGGCACACTGCAGCTACAAAAAGAACCAAAGGGAAGGCAGGGAAAGAATGGTAAAATTACAAAATAAATGACTAAAATGAGACCTTTCTTAAAACACATGCAGTTTTGTCCAGAAAGACTGTGAAGTTCACATCAAGGTAATAGGGTCACTGTTCACTCCAGATTTTCCCCTTAGAAAGTACTTCTTGTTGTGACAATAGAAGTCAAGCCACCTATCTTGAAATGATGTAAATATGTGATATAAGAAGCCCCATCATCTGGATGACGCTCTTAGTCATATGTTTTAGTTTTAGGTAGTCCTGTGAGGAGCAGGGAGTTGGAGATGATCCTTATGGGTGCCTTCCAGCTCGAGATATTCTATGATTCTACATTTAACAGAAAATTTTATTAATTAACAGCTGGAAAGGGACGGCTAAACAAAGAGAGGAAGATAGTCTCTGCCTCACAAAGCTCTTAGGCTGCAAACTGCTGGAAGGCAGAAGGATTTATCAGAAGTATCGTTGTATATTTACCCTCTCCTTACTCCTTCCCAGAGCTCCAGCATACAAAGTATGTGCCCAAAACCACATACACATGGACACACACATACGCACAACACATACTAAATAGTTTCATTAGTTTTCTTGTTTGTTTTTTTCATGTGCAGAGCATGGCCACGGGCCCCCGTTTCCCTAAAAACTGCTCTGCCTGACAGCAATGTCCACTCCTTAACCGATCACATTTCTTCACAACTGAGAGATGTGACTCTCCGATTTTGCTCATCTGCTCAGTCAGTCTTGCAGGAGGCTTAGCTCCTACAGTCCTTACTACTTTGCTGTGTGTGGTGCTGTTTCCCACCAGGTACGCAGTTGGGAGTCTCGCCGGCATGCAGGGAACGGTACTGAGGCCCAAAGTGAGTTGTGTGCATTGAGCCTTCCCAGCTCAACCCCAGATCCTGGGGCTCTGTCTCTGAACCCCAGGAAAGAAAGGATATATTCTTATGGAGCCAGAATATAATTTATTCTCTGTTGCACTGGAAAAAATCAGATGGAGGTTCAAAATACTTGTTTTGGGTGTTGTTTTTTTCTTTTTTTTTTAAATTGTACAAATAGTAATATGTGCCACAATTTTTAAACAATATCTTGCCAAGCTGCTTCCTAAAGTTAAGGCACATTCATATTTTAAGTTTGAAGTGGAAAGACCTTAAATGGAATTCAAAATAAAAACAAATGAGATTCCTCCTTTAAATAGTTAAATTATTGCAAAATTTGCTCTAGAGGTTTTATTTTGGTTACAATAAAAAAACCCAGTCATTTCTCAGTAATAGCATTGCAGTTGTGATTTCTAATTATCACCATGCATGTGGTGAGTGGTGTACAGTGATGCTGTTTCACTCTTCTAACATTAGACAGAAGGTCTTAATACTTTGTATGTCTTAATAAAGAAAAGACTATGGGTTGTTTTTCATATTAAAAGAATTGTTTTCACTGCAATGACACAAAGGATCACAACCTGCTAATGTATTCCCATCATTTATTGAACTTCTTATTAGTGAAGTCTCTGGGCATTTACAATCTTACGGTAAAGAAAAGGGACTGAGCAATCAAGATATTTCTAAAAAGTCTCACAGGAGATTATCTTCCAGGAAGCTAATACAGGGCCATTTTGCGAGCAATTTGACATAAGCAGACACTGACAGAACTCACAATCCTGAAAAACTGATTCACATTAGTAGGAGCTCTTCTGATTATCATCACTGATGCTGTTGACTTCCATCAGTGTTTGTGTAACTTTTTCCCCTTGCAAACCAGAGAGAGAGCACATGTGAATTTACAGGGGGAAGAGGCTAAAGGCTCTGAACTTTTTGCCCCACCAGCATCAGCTGGACACCATGCATGCATTGGGACACAGGAGATAGAGGTACTCTTGTGGCCACACAGACCTTTTTTTTCCAAATGTCCTGCCCTGTAGATTCAAACCATATCAACCATCTTTGTCCAGTTGTCAAATGTCCCACAATGGCTAACCCAGTTAAAACAGCCCACAAATGCACTCAGACAACTTGAGAAGAGGGAAAGTGCAAAGTCAGCTCTTCTGAGCCAGCTCTCCCATCTACCTCCAAGTTCATCTCAGCTTAGGCAAATGAAGGAGGTGGTTCTGGAGGCCTGAGCTCACACTTTTTCAAGTAAATTGCAGTCAGAGACTTGAAAGTTTGGATTAATAAGATCTACATGTATTTTTTGACACCACCAATTTCAAAACATGAGACTAGCTCCAAAGCAATATCATTTTTTTTAATACAATGTTTTTTGGAAGGGACCTCAAGGATCATCTGGTCCATGGACCAGATGATCCTTGAGGTCCCTTCTAACCTGGTATTCTGTGATTCTATGATAATTTGCAGACAGTATATCACCCTTTCCCTGTATTGAAACAAAACGTTTCAAACCTTGCTGGCTATAGCTGGCATCTTAGAGCTGTATTCAGTCATCTCAACTCCTTACAGACTTTTTGCTCAAAAATTCTGGAAAAGAGTAACAGAATTCCAGTCAAGAACTTGCTACAGCCAGCACTGCTGAAAAGGAGACCACTTATTTAGGAGTGACAGTACAGAGCAAGGACTCTACCTTGCCTTGTTATCTGTGAGGCTCAGTATCCAGGTCTCACGTTGCCTGTCAGCACAGCTCCTTAGTGCTGCAGCACAGTGAAGCACAGCATCTGCGGTGTAAAATGGGGTCAGTTCTCGAATGAACTTAGCAAATGCTTATTGGTCTTTAAGAGGGGAACAGAGCAGAATGAGTGAGCCAGAGCTGCGTTTTTATCCCTGGGAGAGCAGACCAAGATAAATTATCTGGAGAAATCTCACGACATAACTGGAAACTATTTAGCAAAACAAGTATTCAGACCTAGCTCCTACAGCAATAACCGTTAGCCCATTTTTGCTGAGATGTCTACTGAATCTGTACCTCTTGAATCCACAATCAATTTGGGGAGGCTTTGAATCATAGAAAGTAATTGGAGCTGCAGTGTTTGGGTAGTCAAAACTTTGGTTTTCCAAAGTACACAGAAAGCAATACTATGATGTCTTTACTGTTATTGTCATGGAGCTGAAGATTTGTTTTGAGAAATTGGCCCATAATAGGCAACTGAGAAGGTAAAATAGTAAAGAAAAGAAAGGAAAAAATATTAGAGTGGCCAAAAACTCTGCAGCTTCAGCAGCTGGAGTGCAACGTATGCTTTTTGGTTGATTATCTTAAAGAGCAGAATCCTGTTGGCACTTGTTCCAGTATATTTGCTTTAATCTTCAAAATCTTGAAATGAGAGGAGGTGTGGCAGAGTAAAAAATGTGAAATAGCAAGTCTTAAGAAGCCTTTTAAAGAGGTCTGCAAGACATATTTTAATTTCCCTACCCTAGAATTCTTTTTTTTTTGAGTTTCTTGGATTTGTTTTCTTTCACAATCTTCCTTAGAAGCTATTTTGTTAATTAGGTAAAACGTTGACCTTTTTAGCGCTGTACTGCTCTTGTTCTTATGAGTCATTACCCTTTCTGTATCACTTAATTTTCATTGTTTAAATATTTTTGTTAATATTGATTCCCCCAGATATATAGACACTCCCTTCCCCACATCACATCAGATTTAGAAGGTCTGCCTTAGGTCGAACTGTTCTCATTATTCCTTTACTTCTGGCTCCAGTGGAGCTGTCTTCCACCGCTCTTAAAAGCTCACTCTCCAGGGATCAGGATCTCCAAGAGATAATCCACCCGGATGTATTCACAAAGCAGCCTCCGTTAGGTAACCGCAACGGCAGCCAATTTCCCCCCGAGAATGAGCATCTCGTGTACCCGCTCTGTTCTGCTCTCAGCTGGGTGTGTTTGTGTGTTTCATGTGCAAAGACAGGTTTTATACCCCATTGCGTACTTAGCGATGAGTTTGTGTTGTTGACAGCCAAAGTGCTGTGGGCTACTCAGGGGTTTGCTGGTGGGGCTTCAGCTGTGTCAGGGCACTAGGAGATGCAGAAGTGGAGGACCTCTGAAGTATCTCCAAAACAGAGGCCACGTCTGTGCTCTTGTTCTGCAGTCTCCACTGCAGACACGTGACGGGCTGCCAGACGCGTGTGAAGTGCGAGGCAGCTGATGAAGCTTCCAGAGCAAGTGCTGTCCTTGAAATGCAAAGCTGGCAGGGGGAACTTCACTCAAACCAAAGGACAACTGATGTAAACATAAAATGACATACTAATGTAGAATAACTCCTGAAAATTTAGATTGTGATACTTACTTCCACAAAACTAATTGCGTTCTAGAAAGCCCTTCCCATGTAGTTTAAGTTTTAAAAGTTTACCAACAATAGGAGATTATTTCAGTGATACAATTTGTGCCAATTTAAATGTTTCATCTGTTTTTATGAGAGATAACTAGCAGATACTGTATGTGTTTGAATATTGTACCTTGGAAAAGTCACTTTCAAAATTAGTAAGTCTACTGATATGTATTTCAGAAAGGACGGCAGGAATTCATTTACTTCCCAGAATATGCATTAATTTCTGGTGAGTAATGCTTCATAATCACAGTGATTAGTCTTATTTTTACATCTCTCACAATTTATCATGATTAAACTCACCGCCAAGTGCCGAGCGTATTCAGATGTATTCATAGCATAGCAGCTTTTGCTTGACAAAACTATCTGCAAAGCACTGTACACCTCTGGTTGACTCTAATCAATTGTTATTAATGAGACTTTCAAATACTTCTTTCCATTGCTTTGGAAGATGTTTCAGCACTCCATTGCTTCATTTTATTTGAAATCTTCAGGACTTTTTAATGATATAAGATACAGATACCAATGCTACCATTTAATCGTCCTTTTTAAAGATGCATAGCCCTTCTTTCTGTGACCCCATGAGCATAAATTCAGCGTGAGTGTTCAGCGTAACATCTAAGAGAAGAGGGAATGCGTGGGGAGTGCAACCTCTTGTGATTTGTGGGGCGTGTTAGAACATTGCTGTGAGGAGCCTCTGCAGAACAAGGGCTAGCTGGGGTATAGCAATATCTGGACAGCAATCTAGTCATCTGCCACCATCTTAACAGCAGCTGGTCAGCTGAAAACCTCTGATACAATAATTTCTTGTTGCAAAACCAAACTGTTTTGTGCAACGTGCAGAATATACGTACTTTTATCTTGAGTTAAAAGATTGTTTTACTAATAGTGAAGTGTTTCCTTTGATTTAGCTATTTTAGCTTTTAACTTTAGTGTATTTTTTACTGCAGTCATGGTATTTTATGCTTGAGTGATGGGACCATTTCATCTGAAGTTTGTATCATTTAACTGCTTTCCAATTTCAGCTCAAAATTCTTGTTTTGCAATTGTTTCATTCTCTTTCTCTGAGCTTCAGAGTGTCTGCTCCTTCGTGCATTTGGGCATTCATACTTCTTGACCTCCTTTTACTGTCTGTAGTTCCAGGATGAAGTTGCCTCATTACTTTGCTTTTGCTGATCCAAATATAGCTCTGAATTCCAGACTCCAAAACTTTTCGTATCAAGTTATTTTTCAGGTTGACAGCAATGCACAGTGATTTTCCTTTCTTCTTAAATTTTTAATATTTAATAAATCATATAGAAACACTAAAAATAGTTCAGGATTTTAATGGCCCTATTTGAAGGCAGAAAGACCACTGGGAGACAAGATTTTGCTTTAAGGCCGTCCTACTTTCATAAAATGTTAATCACATGGGATAAGATCCAGTCTGCCTACCCAGCTTGCATCTAGGTATTGCAACTCTGCATCTGATTATCTAGCCTGGATCTGAATTTTAGATGTCTAGTGAAGAAAGCCTCCTAAAAATAAGCACCTGCATTCCCTGTCAGATTAATGGAACTCTCTAAAGTGCTCCAGAGGGGTATCCTGTCTGCTTGAATTCAAGAATCTAAGTAGGTATTTATCCCTCAGCTCAGCGGTTGAATTGAAAATTTTACATTAGTAGTTCAATAGGTAATCTCTCGCTGGGTGCAAGAATGAAAAGAGCAAATAAAGATCTGCTTATGCAACAGTCACACTACTGGCATGTGTAGAAGAGAAGGTAGGACGTGATCTGTCCATAATTCCACCTAGAAACATTACCAGGGGCATTTTATCCTATGTTGTTATTGGCATAGACAGTTCAAAAATGGTTATTTGTGAAAACTTGCTTTACCTGGAAACCAGATAAACAAAGATAATTTCTTCTTAGAAAACACATTTGCCTCACTTTAAAGGGCAGATATTTTTTTTAAAGTATTCTTTATAACGAATTATGGGTTTTATGCTAGTTCAGCAGCAATACCTATGCATGTGACCTTCAGCTTAAAGATGTGGAATTTTTTTGTAGTGGTCCAAAGGGAAAACTGTCAGCAATCAAAGCTCCATTTGTACATTAGTTTCTGATCGACAGAAAAAAGATGTACGTCTCTTGTTGGTGTTATAACCTTGGTAATTTAAAAGTAACTTCTCAGCAATATTTTCCAATTAGAGCTATGAGAGCCCATTCTCAACAAGTGACAAGCAAAAAATAGATAAACTTTTAAAATACAAATGTCGCATCTTGAGGGTATGAGGCAAACCTGTTTTTCCAAAGGTGATGGACAACATGGCTCTCTAAGCCAATTATTTTGAATAGATTTCAGCTTGACATGGGTTAACATCATTAACTTCAAGGATCTGGAAAAGCTTCAGTCCAAAGAACAAACAAGTTTTAAAATGAATAATAAAAGAATACCCACGATTAGAATTTGACTGGTGTGTTCCTGTCACTTCAAACAGGTTCTGATATGCAAGTTTTCTACAGTAGTTATTAATTTTAAAAAAGGTTGCCATCATAATGAAGTTCATGAACAAAACAGAAGATGAAAGACTGTGCCATGACCAGTCCTGCATGGGCAGAGCCCAGTGTGAAGGGCAGACAAGCCCCCTTGGCCACAGCCAGCTGGCTGCTTGGCACCATAAACTGTCTGAACTACTTCAATAGCACCTTGGGCAGAGGGTAAGAATTGCTTGCTTTGACACTTCAGAGCTTGTTTCTGTCTCTCTCTTCATGCCTTCAGTTTGAAATGAGAAAGCACTTGACTGAGTTGCATAGAAGATTCAGAGAGACACCTATTGTTATTGAGAGAGTTTTGGGGTCCTAAGTCTCTTCAATTTCCATTAATTTCAGTAGAAATTGGGCCTATTACCAGCTTCTGAAGTTCCTAACGTATACATACCAATACTTTCGGGTTTCTGACTTTTAAATGTCTGTCCCTCAAGGAACTTTGTGTTTAGTTAACTGACCTTTGTAACTTGTTTCTTGAACTTAGCCATTCTAAATTCTTTTCAGCAAGATCAGCATTAGGGTTGCAATTACTTGATCTTACAGCATTTCCCAATGGGAAGGTGAAATACAAAGACTGGTGTCTAAGATTTTCCTCTGCATGTCCTTCTCGGTCCCACATGCTACACAGCACTGACTTCTGTTCAACAAGGATGCTGTGCCCTGAACAGCAAGCTCTCGGGTGTGAAGGTATTGAAGGAGCACACATTCACACTGCAGTTTTATGCAGTTCGCGTCCTTGGGAGGTCGTCTGCGCCTGTCTGGGGGGGTGATGGGGGTTCACAGGTTAGAACCCCTGAAGTGAGAGGAAAAGAAGACAGCGTAAGTGGTAGAGAAATTAAGAAAAAAGGGTGAAATACATTTTCCTTCTAATGACCATTTGTATCCTATACAGACAGAGCAAGTACTGGCATGTGTCAGCCCAGTGCCTACCATGCAGAGGCAGTTTTAATAGCCATCCATCTCTCATCTTTACTGCAGCTGCAGAGCATCCCTGCTTATACTGTATCACACTCATATGCTGAGAAGTAAACCACATTTTTTATGTTTTCTACTGTAAAACTGAGTTTGACTCAGTGACTCATTTCTGTTGAATTACACCCAAAAGCTCTGTCCCTGGTATCAGATTGGAAGCCAAGTCTAATGACGGCTTGGTTAGACCTTCCATCTATAGGCTGCTTTCTTTCATTCCCCTGCTGGGGTTTGGTGATTTCCTATTACTAACTTAACAACAAGCCCCTTTCAGCAGTTCAGTAGACCAGAACCCAAGTCATATGTGGTCTCCCCCAACTCCAAACAAAAAAAAAGAAAAGGATTTTCACAGAATCACAGAAAGAACCAGGTTGGAAGAGACCTCTGGGATCATCGAGTCCAACTGTTGCCCTGACACCACCCTGTCAACTAGACCATGGCACTAAGTGCCATGTCCAGTCTTTTCTTAAACACATCCAGAGATGGTGACTCTACCACCTCCCTGGGCAGCCCATTCCAATGTCTAATGACCCGTTCTGTGAAGAAATGCTTCCTAATGTCCAACCTGAACCTCCCCTGGTGAAGCTTGAGGCTATGTCCTCTTGTCCTATCGCTAGTTGCCTAGGAGAAGAGGCCGACTCCCACTCCGCTACAACCTCCCTTCAGGTAGTTATTCCTTTCACACAATTCTGTGAAATCAAAAAAAAGAACTTGGAGTAAGAGGCAATTTTAAACAATAGATTTCAAGGTTCAAAATAGTCTTCTCAAGACAACTCAGAAGTGCTGCTGCAGCTGAGTTCTTGGGTGTGTCTGTAAAATTGGAGTGAATGAAATACCAGTAAGGGGAGGGAGAATTGTTCCTTCAGCAGACTGCATTAGAGGGAGGACTCCATCAAAAAAACAAGCAGGAAGCTCTGGCTGTCGCCTTTTAAGATGAAAAAAAAGTAGTTAAATGAATAAGATTCTGTCAACTCAGAAGTTACAATAAATAGTAGCACCTAACCTAAACTATTTGTGGCAATAAAATGATCTTGAAGTAACGCGTTTTAAGTCTCATGGATAACGCTGAAAGTCACTGTATATCCTTAAAGATCTTTGAGGATACAGTGCATCTCAGCTGTTAATCATTGGTTGGATTTTTGTCTAAAAGAGACCTGATACGGCATCAGACTTTACAGTCAAAGACAGTGCGTGCGTCACCACCAGCAGATCGCAGTTGCAATGCTGAGTTTGAAGTATCCGGTTATGGATTGCTGTCAGGATCTTCAGAAAGAAACGTAACCAGTAGGTTCAGGTTGTGCAACTTCTCAGCACATTTGCTGAGGGGGAGGCTCGCTGTTGTGGTTTAAGCACAGGCCTGGGAGCCAGGAGGTCTGGATCTATTTGTGGCCACGAGCTGTGACCTCGAACAAGGCAGGTTAACCTCTCTGGGCTTCTGCACATCTGGTATTATATCTACGCTTAGATAAAAGCATCGCAAAGTGTTACTATTGTAGTCACTACACTTCTCTTCTGAGGGCATCTCTGTTTTCAAGGCAATGGGAATGCTAGGATGACAAGCAGGAGAAAGTTTGGGGGTTTTTTTCCATGTGGAGTCTGTGTTAGTAACCTCTCCAAGTTCACATGTGCTGAACTTCAGTGTTATATATGTCTTTCCTCCAAGGAGTAAGTGTCACCCTGCATGCAAACAGATCAGGACCCCCCTTCCCTCCACATCACCCCAAAGCTTAGGGTCTGCGAGGAAATACCATGCCTTGCCCTTTATGGGGCGTCGTTTTGGTCCTCCATCCAAACCCCAGTCAGCCAGGACACACCTAAAAGCTCCTGCTTGAGCCTGATGTGTCTGTCCCCAGAGCATCGCTGTGCAGGAGCGGAATGTGGAGGGGTGGCTTGTAACCTCTTTCTGATCTCAGCAGGTTACACAAGCAATGCTCCTTATGGGGCTGTGTGGTTTTATATTGGACATTCCTCACGGACTGGCTGCTCTGAGGCAGATGTTTCATGCTCTCACATCCACTTGTAGGTCCCCATGCAGACGACCGGGCATGCCTAGACTCCTAAGGGACCTACCTGCAAAGCCCCATGTCTCAGCAACCTGCATGGCCCTGGCCAGCTTCGGTGGGGGCTTGGCTGTTCTCCCCATGCAGGGAAGCTGATGGGAATAAGCTGGGTCTGCCAGCTGGCTCTAAAACAAGTGTTTCTCTTAGTTTTTACTTGAATTAATGAAAGTACAACCTTGATGCGGCAGTTGCAAAGGCTGTGCACATGTGATGGCTGTGCAGTGCATGTCTAGTACATAATACTGTGAACCCCGTGCACGCGCTTCAGCAGCAAACCCACTGGTGACCTTCCCTGCTGAAAGAGAAGTGCTGAGATGAAGCAGCAAGATATTCTCCCTCTTGTTTGTGGACACTAGAGGGCAATATAGTAACAGAGTCCCCTAAAAAATCTCAATAGTAGCACTTGCAGCTCGAAGATTGTGATAGGGATTGACATTTTTAGGTGTTTACCTGAATTATTAGCAATCCACCCATTGCTAATCATACAGACCTCTGGTGTTAGCTACAAAGAACACTCATTCTTGGTTTTATGTTATAAAATACATGACTAAGTAACTTATTGTGTCTGGACAAGGCAAAAAGAAGGGATCACAGATGTTTGTTCTTTTCGTGCTGCGGCTGGTTCTGGCTCCATCCCCTTCTGTGCTGCGCTTCCAGATCAGGCGGTGGAGGAGGATTTGCACAGAGGTGACTGCACCTTTCCCTTCTGGCCACAGAGCAGGTGGAAGCTGGTATTTTGCTTTGTCTCTAGCCTTGCACTGGACAGTAATAGCTATGTAGAAATGACAAAAAAACCCCTCAAGTCAGGAATGGATCACTGAAGCCACTGGAAGATGACTGTTCTTTGTGCAGCTCCGGGGGTGGCCTTTGTGCAGGAGGTAGTGGGTGGTTTTGATTTTCTGCTACCCCGTGACAATGGGAAAATAATTGTTGGAACATGAAAATTAAGAGCTGTTTTCTTTACTCTCCAAGGCAGGGAGCTGTGAAACTCTGTCAATATTAATATCACAAGGGGTAGAGCAATGCTTTTATTAGGCTGTTCTACTGCAGTTTTTCTTTCCTGCAGCAGCTCTGACAGAACAGCAGCAGGAGGTAGAAAAATAAAAGGAATTAACCTGAATTTTTACTGCAGGGTTTTCATCACGGAACAAGAGTGGGAGGCAAAAATAATAGGAGCATACTGCCATCAGGTAGAAAATTCATAATGTAGAATACTGCGTAAGATCTCAAACATTTGATGTCACATGCTGCGTAATGGGGTTTAGTTCTCCCTGGCACTCAATCTTCAAAGAGCAGCTGAGAAGAGGCGCTAATGCCTGAGCTCATTGCGAACTCTAGTTTTTCAACCTGAAGCAAGTTCTGGAACTGCTATACCAGTTGCAAATTTTGAGTGTGTTTAGTTTGTGGTTGCATGAAACACCTGGAATATTGAGATACAGAAAACATTTCACCTCAGAAAGCTTTTGTCTGGTTGTTGTGACACCAGCCTCAATATATTTGGCCCCACCTCACTGTCATACCAGTCTGCTCTTAGCTGGAGTCCTCAGTTGTTACTGTAATCCAGAGACTAAATCCTGCCCTCCAGCAGTCATGCCTGCTGCCGTCTCTGCTTTAGGAGATTTACATCTTTGGCAGTTCATGGCTCTGTGACCAGTGGGATGAATGGACTTCTTTTACTTGGAATTTAAAACCAAGTCTTGATCTCTCTTTCTTTTGCAAGCGTTGCCAAGCTCAGTCTTTGCCTCTACTAAAGAAGGTTTTGCAGATGTGGCCGTGCTGGCAGAGTGCAACCCTCCTAAATTTACTTCTTACCAGGAGGGGCTTTTTGCCTGTACAGCTTAATCCAGTAACAAAGTAAGGTAGCAAAAGGGTTTCCTGAGCAGTATGACAGCTATACTGCGCCTTTCTCTGGTACAGTTGCATACTTTGTGGACAAGGTATTTTTTCACAGTCCTGACTGGTGCAGTCGTTCTGATGGAGCCTCTGGCGTGTAGGTCGGGTCTCACTGACGCCAGGGCAGTACTGAGTAGTAGCAGCCTCTCTGCTCCGCTGGGATCTGAAGAGGAGAGGCAAGCGATGCCTCCCGTTCCTTTTGGAAGCCAAGGGAAGGAACAAGCTCCAGATTTTTCTCATACCACAGTCTCTGCTGGAAGAAACAGGGGACATGTCCATGCATAAAATGAAGGTGTGATATTAGCTCCTTTTTGTCAGCTTGCTCCGGCTAGCTGTGAGGACGTGGGTTTTAGCACATAGTAGCAACCAGCCTGCGTACCAGGATCCCCAGAGGCTCCTGCTCCTGTGGCTAGCTCGTGCAGGAGCACCTGCTGCTGCTGTTGCTCCCCTGCCACGGTTACCCGGGCTGGTGTGGCTGACCTGTCCCCAGCACTGGCACCGGCAGCCTGCCCTTTCTGCAAGGTGCTGGCAAGCCCTCAGCACCCTGTCCGGAGGGAAAACAGCCTTCTGCTCCACCTGTGCAGTGCTGCGATTTGTAACTTCTGAGTCCGTGCATTTTACAAATCCGTGAGCTGACGCTGTCACCCTGGGTAGCTGGTTTTTCCCTTATGCATTTCACTGTAGCCAGGCAGGTTGCACTAGTTTGCTTTCTCTTTCCGCACGAAGCGGGCCAAATGGTGATAAGCTCCTTCGCACCTGCTTTGCCATCAAAGTCTGCTAGATATTTACCCACCCCTCAAATTGTAGCTGAAGTGTTTTGTTTCATCCTTAGGTTGTTAATAACTTTCAAACTGAAGCCTTTTTCTCAGATGGCGTTGCAAATGTTATTTAAATTACACACTAACGTGTCAGTGGCACTTCCAGTGGGGCGAGATTGCTTGCCAGACTGAAAAAATGTTATTTACAATAAAGGCACTTCATGGATGTTGGCATATGTGGCTTCATAATGTTCTATCTGCATGACTGCCATTAAAAGCAACAAAGGTTTCTTCCTACCTTTGACTCTCTCACTCTTTGGCAGAGGGGAGCAGGCAGCCTAGGTCTCAGAAATACTAAACCAATCACCCTTTGTATTGCACAGAAGCAAGGGAATGAGGCTTTCTGCTGGTGTGTGCACTTGTTGCCCGTTTTTTAGCTGCTTGAACACATGCAGAAAAAAATTAGTTGTGGTGAAACTTGTCCTGGAGAGAGTTTCCTGAAAACAACCTTGAGGTATTTTCCTTGAACTGACTGAGGAACTTCAATCCCTCCTCTCTGAGGCACTTTCATGAGATTGTGTTCTGCAGTGTGGTTTTGCTACCGTCCATTCTGTACTACTGATTAATTCCTAGCACAAAAGAGGTGCCAAGGCATTTCAAAAGGCACACACATACTCACATGAGTTTAGACATGAAAATGGAGGTGACAAACCCAAACTGAGCAATATAATCACCAACAGATTTACAAATCAACTGTGATATGGTAAATTTTGTCCAGGCGTGCATGATATTCTGAGAACTTCAAGTGCATGAGATTTATTCCAGTCACTATCTCAAATTCATTTTCCTCTAAAAAATTAGTCGTGGGAATGGGATGTACCTACACGAATACTGAGAGAGTGTTTCACTCAGAGGATCGTTGTTAAAGACTGAAAATTGGAAGCTGTATATCCTGAGGTAAAACAGTATAGTAGTGGGCCATATGGAAACAGTTGTGAGTTTTATGAACAACTGATGGGATACAAATGTCTTTTTTTGTCTCTTCCTCTAGTAAACACTTACAGAAAGAATCCAGCTTCAAATCATACACTTGCTTTGTGTTAGCAATAAACAGCCATTTGTTAACAATGATGTGTTTTGGTAACTCTGTTCTTTGACATTTCAGCGTTTCTTTCTTTGAAATTGTTTCTCTGTGCTACCCAAACTGCAGTTAACTCTTCTCACGTCACTAACAGAACAGCTAGGAGCTTACCTCTCCAAATTCATTCATGCTGCTCCATATCCAGAACGTTTAATAATCTCAGTTATTAAAGCACCCCAGGGTGCTTCCCAGCACATTCAGCAGTGCCTCTTTACAGCTCAGGCATAAGGAAATGCAGTTTTTCAGCCCACGTAGCCTGTGAAGGATTGGAGGAAAAGAGGGTCAAGCTGCAAAATCATTGACTTGAAATTAAGGGGCAGCGATGTGGTGGAACAATGGGACAGGAACGAAGGAGAATGTTTGTCATAGGCTGAGGCACAAAGAGGTCACCCAGCAGACACATAGCACAAACCATGACCTGCCATGGGACAATCCAGAGGAAAGTTAAGCAGGAGCTCCATTTCCACTGCGTTTGGATCAAAAAGTAGGGATAAAAGCCAGAAAGGGCAGGCAAAAGAAAGGACACAGGGAACCACCACACATAAATCTGCCGCTGTGACACAGTTACGTGTTTTGGACAGCCACGTAGGCGCTTCCTTGTCTCTCTTTACTCAGTCTAGGGATCCAAAGGTAAAGCCTGTTAGGCCAACTATAACTGAAGGCAGCAGCTCATAGTAGAAGATTGTTCAGGATTTTACAGCCTCCAGTATTAAGTACTTACCTAGTAGCATTACAGAGAAAATACAGAGATGCATTGAGGAACTTTCTGACACCTTTCCAATACTTACAAGGTCACCGAAGGTAGCAGGATCATCCAAGCACTCTGTGTTTCCATGCTGAAGATCACACCACCGTGGTAGCTTTTAACAATGCTTCGCACTTTTATGAGCACTCACCCAATTCACAGTTTCGTTAAATAGTTAAGGAATAGGGGATTTATATTTATTTCTGGTTGAAGGGTGAAATCATGAACAGAACAACATTTACTTCCTCTGTTTAAATTTCAGTTGCTTTGTTTGAAACTGAAGCTCAAGGCAGAAGGCTTTGAAGCTTACCTTTGGTTGGTTATTTTAAGCATTTTGTGGGCTGCAGCAGAGTAGGAGGGTATCACTGGCAAATAATCTTTGTATTTTTGACAGGGAGTCTTGTGACATTTCAGTAAGTTGGATCCTTGTGCAGCAGGACGACTGATATGTGTAGCAGCATTTGTTATGTGTGAACTGCTTCATCTGGAAAAGAACCTCCTTCCTTTTGTAGTAAGGCAACTTTTGCATCATCCTTGCAGGATCAGAGAAAGAGACCTACTGGCTCAGATCCTGTACATGGTAACACCATACAGCATGTTCAAGAGACATAGCATTGATTCTGCCTGAGGATTTGTTGGCAATCTTTAAAAATCAAGGTCGGTGTAGGATAATTTTTTAAGGACATTTTAAAATAAGAGCAGGATTGACACTGTTGGGCAAAGCTTTAACTTAGGATAACATTTTTTTTTAGGGCTTCCACGAACTTGAATGTGTCAGGACAAATGATTCACCTTCTCAGTGAAAGTTTCCCCTTCCCCCTCCTCTCCAAAGTATAGAAAGCCTAAAAGGGAGCCAGCTTCTATTAATCTGCCCATGCGTCTTCCCCACAAGGTCTGCAGAGGTTTCAGCCCAAAACACATATGAGAGAGAAATTCCCTAATAAGTTCATACTCAGTACGTTTACAAGAAAAATGTGTGTTGTTTTCTTTCTGAACTATAATTACTTGTAATGCAATTACTCATTATAAAGATTTTTTTCAGTGGAACTTACCTGGAAAGAATTGTTGATGATGTGCAAGGCAGAAGAAAATCTCAAATGGCTGTCCTTAAAACTGTGCCAGCTCTGTAGAGCTAAGACAAATAGAATTTTAGGTTGGCATTTTCACCTGAAATGATTGAGGAATAGGGCAGGAATATGTATTTTAATAATCACTTTGCTGTGTCTCAGTAGCACTGGATAAGGAAAGTTAGAGGTACACTTGAATTCTGGACTCTGCAGTGTACCGTGGCCTGGAGATGGGGAACAAAACAAAGGACACTAATTAAACATGGAGAGTTTGAGGTATTTGTACCCAAGTGCCACTGAAATTAAAAGTCAAGTGTACTCATTCCTAAAAGCAGAACTTGGTTTATGAACATGTGCATTTTTGGGGCTGACTATAGAATTAAGCAAATGATGACCAAGTGCAAGGTCCTGCATGCGGGTCAGGGCAATCCCAAGCACAAATACAGGCTGGGCGGAGAATGGATTGAGAGCAGCCCTGAGGAGAAGGACTTGGGGGTGATGGTTGACGAGAAGCTCAACATGAGCCGACAGTGCGTGCTTGCAGCCCAGAAGGCCAACCGTATCCTGGGCTGCATCAAAAGCAGCGTGGCCAGCAGCTCAAGGGAGGTGATTCTGCCCCTCTACTCCGCTCTCATGAGACCCCACCTGGAGTACTGTGTCCAGCTCTGGGGTCCCCGACATAAGAAGGACATGGAGCTGTTGGAGTGAGTCCAGAGGAGGGCCACGAAGATGATCAGAGGGCTGGAGAACCTCTCCTATGAAGACAGGCTGAGAGAGTTGGGGCTCTTCAGCCTGGAGAAGAGAAGGCTCTGGGGAGACCTCATAGCAGCCTTCCAGTACCTGAAGGGGCCCTAAGGAAAGCAGGAGAGGGACTTTTTACAAGGACATGTAGTGACAGGACAAGGGGTAATGGTTTTAAACTGAAGGAAGGTAGATTTAGATTAGATATTAGGAAGACATGCTTTACTGTGAGGGTGGTGAGACACTGGAACAGGTTGGCCAGAGAGGTTGTGGCTCCCCCCTCCCTGGCAGTGTTCAAGGCCAGGTTGGATGAGGCTTTGAGCAACCTGGTCTAGAGGAAAGTTGTCCCTGCCTGTGGCAGGGGAATTGGAACTAGATGATCTTTAAGGTCCCTTCCAACCCAAACCATTCTGTGATTCTATGATTCTATGACAGAAGAGGATATCACAGTGTATTCAAAATATCACAAATATAACCCAGTGCACTATTTGGTAACTTGTATCCTACCGAGTTCATAGCCCAGTTGAAATACCTTCTTCTTGAAATCTTTCTGCTTTTCTTAGGCCTTGAAAAGTATGAGCAAAAATATATTTTTAGCTGGTCATTAGGTAGTTTTGGAGTTTTATTCCTATCCCATGTATTTGTTTCACATTACTTATTTTTCCTACCTTATAAAAGCTGTCAAACTTATGAATGGTGCTGCTAAAATTGCTTTTGCTTCATATTGCTTCTAAAATACCTTATTTTAAAAAATTTGAAGATGGATGACTAGTCCTTAGTTTAAGGAGTGGAAGGAGGGGCTGCATGTTCAATATCACACTTTTCAGACCGTTTCCTCACATAGTTTTCTTAGTGTAAATGTTATCAGTTCTATAGCTCACTCAAGCCTGGATTGTTTGTACCTGTAAGAGAAAGCTTCCCAGAACCGCACTGCAGGTGTCCACCTACTGTCTCTCTTAAGAAAAATTCTTCATTCCCAAGATCTCCAGGAGAAGCTCCTGATGATGTCCAAGAGACAACTAAAAGAAAAGGTGGGGAGGAGAAGGGAGATGTGTTATTCCTGTCTGAAGTGCTCACTGGGTATAACCCTTTCACTGGATGCTCGTTGGATGAAATCCTTTCCCCCACAACTAAAGCATTTCATCTTCACTTCAGTGCAGACACAAATTTCACCCAAGAGTTTCTTCCACTGATGCTAATTAGCTTTGGATCATACTCACTGCATGAAAAGATTGTCTTAGGAGACAGCAGAGAGGTAATTTCCTCTGCTAACAGCTCTTCAGAACAACTAAAACTCAAATCCCACTTTACAGTATTTGTAGTATGATCTTTTGATCTGTTTTTAATACTGTCAGCAATGGAAGTGTTTCTACCATTTGCTGCCATGTAGCCTACTTGCAAACTAATTGATGTACCCTGTAACAGCTCAGACTAACAAAACTCTGTTTCTGTCTGCTCTTGTAAGGAGAGATTACTCATTTGTCTTCCAGCCTTATAAGTTTGTCCCCTTTTCTGGGTTTCTGGAATACATGTATCTTTCCAGGCAAAGATGTTTTTGTTAACGTGAGGGTCACTCAAGATGGTAAATGATCTCTTCCTTGCATACCTTTGCCTGTGAGGTGGCGGATAATATATGGCAGGGCTGATTTCTCCCTAATGCTTGGCAACAATCACCTCCAGCACCTGCAGGTCCCTTCATAGATAGCAGGCTGCAAGCATGGGGGGTTTCTGCACACCCCTCTTGATTTGGATTCCTGACTACCCAGGAAGTAGGAAAACCAAGGGCCATTAGGTTGTCCCAAATCTGTTTCAAATATTAGCCTAAAATACAAAAAAAAACAACCATGTTCGGATAATGGAAAACAAAACCAAAATAGAAGCAGAAAAGAGCAGCCTGCAGTGTCAGAGTACCCCGCCTGCATGGCTGCCAGGGCTCTGAGTGTGGACTTTGCAGTGATAGCCAAGATGTCCTTTTGGCAGCAATCCCTTGCCCATGGAGCGGGTCTCCAAAACTACTTAGCAGAATAGGCAACTTAGTTTGCCACTCTGATTTGCTTTGGAAGTTGTCCTACAGTTTGAACGTACCCTGTTCCTCTTTTTAGGATGGATTCTCCTCTTCCTATCTGTCATCTCAGTCCTGCCACTCACGGGCAGGTAAATTTTGTGCTTATGAGCAAATGGCTGCAGTGAGGAAGCCTTTTACTCTCTTCTATGGCACCAAGGTCTGAAATTAAAAAATTCAAATGCAGCTAGTGGGACCTTTCTTTCTTCCTAGGCTTCTCTATTTTATAATCCTACTGTGTTTCTTAATTAGCACATTCCTTCAAGTTTGAATGGTTACTACATTTTGTGAAATAATAACTGTGCTACTTACTGATGGTAACTACATTTCCAGAACTGTATCATATTTATAAATCACATATCCGAAGTATTCATGATGCATATCCTAACAAACTCACAGGTTTCTGTTTGTTTTAGGTTATTCAAAGACAGCACACACAATGTACAGCAATACAGATGATGCTCTGACCAGTACTCTCTCCATGCACCATCCTCCCCCCCACTTTGGGTCAGGGACTCACTCCCATCACAGCGTCATAGCCCTTTCTGTGCTGAGTCTCTGCTTATGTGGCTCCACGCTAACAACCACCACGCTTAACTGCATCAAATGCCAAATACACCTAGTAATACTGCAAGCAGAATGTCTTGTCTGAGCTCTAAAAGGCATAACAGAGAGAGCCAAATCAAAACAATCTCAAAGTGATTGTAGCAACCAGCCAAAACGGCTGAGTGAGGAGGAAAAGCCCTATCATGCTTTGTGTGAAAGTCTTAACACATTTTGGTGACTTAGAGTCCAATCTAGTGCTTTGACAAAGACATTTTATAAAAGGCAGAGCAGCATTTTCTATTGCCTTTATGGTAAGGATCAAACCAAAGTATTTGAGATAGGCCATATCCTAAGTGCAAAATAAGTCACTATACGGTATGTCATCAGCAATAATGTGCCTGTGTGAAGACTTTTTTACAATACATTTTAAGATGTCATATGTACAGGTTATAAATATGATGTTCTGAATACCTACACATTTTTCATATAGTTCCCATATCATTATTTTATCTGAAGATCAGGTGTCAGGTAGCTGTTCACAGATGAAACAAGCCTGGGTTCTTTGGTCGCTTGCTCTGGTTCTTTCAACCTTCACTGAAAACCTTCTGCACTTTCCAGCGCTCCCGACATTCCAGTGCACTGCTGAAAAAATAGTGACTTTATTAATTACTTCCTGCTCTGGGACATTTTCTCTTCTGCTACAATTCCACAGACTTCAGTGGGAAAAGAACAACACAGCATTTGGTGAGTTACCCAAAGTCGCCTAAGCCAGGTGTGATATTTCCACAGATATCAGCAATAGCCTTTCTGTTGGCTGCTGTGGAATTTGGATCTCACCCTTAAGACTAGACTGCAGCTGCCTTCCTCCTGTGGGTCGGTAGACATAGTTCACACAGTAGGCTTGTGCAGATAAGCTCAGGAAAGTCAGGACATCTCCTCATGCAAGTACCAAACTGAGCTTCCAAAGGGGAGAATGGAGCCTTTCTGCTCCACTGAAATTCTTTGAACACATCCACAGAAGCAGCAGAGAGAGAAGTACTCGCTCACAATTTCTGCCTAAAATCCCTGCCAAATGTTGTAGGAATCTTGAGGTCTTCACCCGGGATGGCTGAGCAAGACCTTGTGCTTACAGAGCTCCCACGTGCCCGAGCACACACATCTCCTCTCCTCACTCCCCAAGTGCCCACGCCAGGCTTGTGTCTGCACCAGGTACCCATGCTTGGCCTGGGGAGCCAGGGGAGGATAGCTGTGCTCTGTCACAAACAGGTTCTCTAAAGACAGCCTAAGGTGCCCATGCACATTTTTGTAATTTATTTTTGCACGGTTTTCCACATATAACAGTTCATCGACAGCAGCGTGCACTTTCCTCACCTGCTGTTTGGAAGTCCAAGCCACGTCTTAGTTTGCAGACATCCAGAGTCTGACTGTAGTGCTGCTTTATTCGAACCCTTTGCTTCTGAGGAAGTAACGTATCTGTCTCACAAGATTTAAAGGGTGGGCAAGCATAAAGTGAATGAAAACAAATGCTGTCTAGCAAAGCAATAGGCTACATTCTTGATCATAAACCTGAAAACATAGTTATAAAGAAGAATATTAAAAAGGAAGAGTGAGAGAAAACCAAACATATATGTGAAATATTCTTTTAACTAAGCTGTCTTCTAAACTTTTTCTGAGACGTCTCTCAGCTATTACAGCCAAGGGCTAATCAACAGATCCAGGATGCTGCATTGTAGACTATAATAAATTGTGGGCTCTCTGCACACAATCTCTGTGTTGGAGTTTCTCTAATACTTAGGAGTTGTGAGGATGACAATGGGTACAAATGATACGTCAAAGCAATTCTAGGACCTCCACTTTCTTATTAATCCATTTAGCAAAATGTATTGTATTTGCAGCCTGGGTTGGCTGCAAATGTGCTTGAGACATTATAACAGATATAATGAATGTGCTTGTAGTATTGCTCAAACCTGTCTAGGCTGGACTGTGCAAAGCCTCTTTTCATAGGAAAGGTGACTTTTTACAACAGCCGTATCCTCCTGCTAATTACATTGCAGTCTCTTTCTGTCCTAGACAGAATGATTTGTAATGTGAACATTTCCTCCTTTTTGTCAGAAAATGTGATTTACATATTATGAAAGGCAATACCTGTACAGCATTTTGGTCTCACAAATCCAAAGAATCACAATCACTTACAAAAAAGACACATAGCCAGCTCTCTATCTCCCTTAACATAAAAGCATTAAAATGCGACTTTGTATTTTGAGTTCCCTCTTTTCTTTCTCTGACTTTTGTCAGGACTAACCACATTAAGTCAGACCACCAAATTTAAAGAAACACTCTTTTTACACAGTCTTTCTGGGTTCCATACTGAAGTAGCATAATTCCCCATAACTGTAACTCCATAATTTATCATGTCAAATTTAGCTGTTGTGGCCAGTTTTGGCCAACCTTTCATGGACCAACTTCAGCAGGAATAGGAGAAACATGAGGTGGGGAGAAGACCGGAGTCATAAAGAAGTTCCAGAATGAAGAGAAGGTGGAAAGTCAGAGTTGTTTCATTTAGAGAAGTGTTAAACAGGAGAGAGCAAGGTGAGTGCAGGCAAAATAAAAAATTGCTTAGGGACCATATTTCAGACTTCTCCTGTTTGAGCTTTCTCATAAAACAAGAAAAAAGGGAATTGTTCTTGATTACTTACCCAGTAAAACAGATAGGCAGCAGCTGTGAAACTGAGAGTAGTATTTTTCACATGCGGCAAAACTAACTTGTGGGACTTCTGCCATAAAACATATACTGAGATCATGAGTTCAGTAGGACTCGGGAGAGGATGGGACTTTTTGGGAGGAGTTACACTGTACTCCTAACAACGTCAGCTGAAAGAATGGGAAACACGTGTGCTCTAGGGTTAAATCAAATAGGTGACGTGGAGGGAGGGAGGCTTATCAGCATCAGTAAAGCACTGATGCACATTCTCAGCTTTAAATATCTACTTAAACCCACTTAGCAAATCACTTTGTAAGCAGATACAGAGCTCTGAAGACATGCTCAAGTCAGTTGAAGTTGAAGCTTCATTATTTGGCGTTTTGATTATGTGCCTGAGCAGTTCTCCATAGCGTGAGGCCTGGAAATTAAACATGTTGAGGCATAATGTCAGTAGCCAGCATACTATCCATGAAATAATAAACCATGCAATATAGCAGAAAAACACATTCAGCGTATACGTCAAAAGACGTAACATTTGAAAGCAATCTTTCCATTGCCATTGCCCTGGCTTCAGCTGATGAAACATCCAGCTTGCTAATATGCATGGTTATTGTCAGCAATGAGGGCACTGACATGGGAGATAAAAATGGATGACTTACAATATGCTGATTTATATGATTGTAATACAAATGATTTTGTGCTATGCTTACTTTCCTTCTTTCTTGTGAATCTGAGGCTCAGTTCGTCATTCTTGGGATCCATGGCAAATCACTAAGGCTCCTTCACATTGAAATATATGCTGAACATGGAAACTCTGAAAAGAAAAATGAAAACCACAATAAAATAGGCCCTTAGTTGAGATTAATAATAAGCCATTCTGACACAGTCTTGTATCTTATGTATTATCCACAGTTGTTTTGCCTTTCACATCCAGGTGTGTTTTGACTCCTCCTTATTCAGCTTCTCTCTTATTTAGGCTTTGGATTCTCATAATCTTCCTTAGTGCTGAACAGCAAAAATTTTTCCTACAAGCTTGAAGGATCTTCTCTGTTCCCTTTCATCCATCTGTATTATTTGCAGCAGAAGTAGCAGTGATTCTAATTATGCAATTTCTGTAGTCATTGACATTTTGTAAATGATCTTGTTTCTTCTTTGAGATGGTCCTATTCCAGCAGCAGATAGCCTCGCATTCCCCTCTATTACTGGCGAATTATTAAGTATTTGTCATTCTGCACCCAGTGGAGTTGCAAAGAAGCACCCTTCCCCCATTTGGTACATTCATGGGCACCACTTTTCTGTTGATCTCTTTTTAAAATCTAGTTTGTTCACGTTTGTATGTAGTATACAAGCAGTCAGGAAAATATCAGAATGTTATCATCTAAGTGACAAGAGAAGCAGTAATGATTTCTGTTTGCTCTTCAGTGTCTTTCACCACAAAGTTTTCCAAATATTAAAAAAAAAAACAGAGACCCAAAACCCTCAGCACTGATCAGGCAGTCATTGGCGGTCATTTTGGGTAGCAATTTCATCATACCAGATGCATTATACTTATTTTGGGTTGGAAATAAAAAAGAAAGCAGAGTTTCTCCGTTTGAAACACAGAAAAAAACACAGGAGATTTAAATACTTTCCTAAACCTCATGCTGAATGGGGTAAAAAGACTGAAAGACAGATAGGAAAGGCAGAGCATAATGACCCTGGTTGTTGCCAGTATATAGTGACATCTACACTAACATTTACCACAAAGTCTTTGGTGACTTCGAGTGACTTCCCCCAAAGCAGAGAAAACAATTTTGAAACTACAAACTATCTGGAAGTGAGACAAGGCTGGCTGAACTTGTCATGCAGCCCTGCACACTGAAATGCAGTCATTTTGCTGGTAATGCAATATGACATGGTCTCTCCTCAGTTAAAGACCTTTCCTGTCCAAAATTTAAAAAAAAAATAGTAGGAGGGGTAAAAATCATTGGGAAATAAAATATACAGGGTTTTTTCACTTTGCGTGCAATGACCCAGGAAGGGAATGATAGGTGGAAGTGGAATATCCACACCACAGGTAAAGGCTTTTTCAATGAATGCAAGCTGCTGAACACTAATTCTAGGGGTATTCAATGATTAGAGCATGTGATGAACAAATGACACTACTGTTTAAGGGTGAATTGTTTAAGATTCTCCCTGATTAGCAATAAAATATGACTACTACATAACTACAGTTATGTTTGATAAGATATAGGGGAGATAAGAATGTAGTGAGATACAAACGTATAGCTTGGCTCAATGCTAACGTACTTACAATGGTCAGATAGAATGTCATTATCTAGGTGTTATCTTCATTGAGAAGTAATATCTATTGGAGCAGTTGTATGATCCTCTACAAAATAAAGAAGGCTGTTTTTTAAGCAAAAGGACAAACCAATCCTGCTGCTTAGGGATTTAGACAACAGTAAGACATTAACTGGCAGTTAAATTGGGGGAAGCTTAATGTAGGTGGTATAGATTGACTAAAGTGCAAACAACTTATTTTCTTATCTTTATGTATATTATACACTGCCAGAGGAGGGAGAGCAGGGTCAGAACTCTTTAAAATACATAGCATTAACTTAGATGAAGCAGTGAGTATTATTATTACTCCTGGTTTATGTACACTGAAACATAGAAGTTAAGTGGCCACATAAATGTATTCCTCTAAAAGTTAGAGTTGTAGTTTGGGGGATTTCTCTGTAGTGCTTCTGCAGTTAATGAAAAGAGGTTTGCTGACGGATCCACATCTGGATCCTGTCCAGACAGCAGAAGCATTCCTATTTTTTAAAGTAATTTTCAAGTAAATCTTTTCACTCCTAAAATAATGAAATGGATGCAGGCTATCTGTGAATATCTGTTTGGGTGCTGTTTTGGACTGAGCTCTGTTGCATTTATGTCAGCAAAGCCAACTTGCACTCCCAGCATTTGCCTTGTTAGTATTTCACGTCCTCCCTTTCTGTAGCCTTAATTGCGCTAAGAAGTTCTGTATGCTTCTGCCTGTCTTCTGCCTTTGGATTGTTATCTTCAGCTGATGCCCTGTTTGCTTTGTCAGACACAAAAGTATCATTCAAAAAAATGTCTCCCACAGATACGCCTTCTATGACCTTATTTTACACAGTGATTATATAAGTAGCTCTTAAATGTTGGGATGACAAAAACTATTCTGAGTTCTTGGTTAACAAAACCAAGAATCTTTCCTCCTGTTTGACTGCCAAGAACTTATCTCAAGCTTAGTCATGCAGTGGTCTTAGCTCCTTGTAGATTTAAAGCTGTGTTTTGATTCTTTCATCTATCTCACGCAAGCCTTCCAGGCACGATTCTGCTTCTCTACTCGAAACCTCCCTTGTTCATCCAAACAATCTGGAAAAGAGCACAAGATAAGCTTTTTGATGGGAAAAAGAAACCAAGAAAAAGCTTGTCAGTTCCCATATGTAATCTTGTGCCTAGGGAGTATATTTGTTTTTTCAATTACGGTTTCTAAAGCTCCTTTAAATGTGCTAGCTATACCCTATATGGTGATTAAAGGCTTCAGCAAATAGGGCCTGATAGGCCTTATAACCTTCCAGTCTCCTATAAATGCATTTGCTTACTGATTTTCCCTTCTTTTCTTTACACATTTGTTGTTGTTGTTTTTTTAATCCTCTCTAGAAAGTCAGTCGTGGAGAAATGCCATTAGTGGGGGAAAGACTGAGCAAACAGCAAGTCTTATATTTACTCCTGATGAAGTGCTGGCTTATTCCTGGAGGTGTCTGAAAGAGCCAGGGAGCCTGGACTCAGTCTAAAGCTTTATTTTTTAGGTGTCCATGAGCAATACTCAGTTTGGTTTACATTTTGCACTGGAAATGCTAATATCGAAGCCAGGTTTAAATTGACACTGAAGAGTGATTTCTTTTCAGTGAGTTACTACATGAAACAGCTATAAGTTATTTGCAAGGTGCTTTATGCATCGTTAATCAGAAAAAAATTGCTTGGCATTTGTGCTATTTATTTCTATTAGGTGGTATGGGACCTAGATTTATGTTTTGAAGCTTTAAGGAACTGTGGGTTGCATTGCTGAAGGCTTTAGACTGTTTTATGAAAGAAAAGCAGTTGAAGAAATACATGCTGCTGCCTGAATTATTACACGTATCTGAATAACAAGGCCCCAGCTGCCTTTGCCTCCTGCCTGTAACTGCAATAAAAGGTACTTGTAATTTTAATTACTTAGAGCAAAATTCAAGTGATTTGTTAATATCAACAGAACCCTAGGACAGAATTATAGTAATGTTTTAAATACACTTGGGGGAACACTGGTGGAAATAATATGGAGGTTATAAATCTGCTTTCCTGCTGCTTCACAGTTCAGTGGAAATTTAACCTGAGATCCAGACCTGGGTATGCTTGGGGTGGGAGAGGGAAGAGGAGCACAAACATCCACCCCAGGGGGAAAGTTTCATTGTTCCAGATGTTGGGAGAATGATTCTGCCATCAGTGCAGAGGCTGGAGCCTGCCTAAGGGAGGTTTAGTACAGTCAAGAGGGAGATGCATAGGCCGTCTCTTGCTCTCAGGTCCTTTATCCTACCATCATCCAGGCATCTGTCCAGGTCCTAGCAAAGATCAGAGCATGCCTCATGCTACTGTGACACCAAAAGCTGATGTTCCCCTGGGGTTGTGCTAAGACCAGAGGCTACCAGCCAGGGGAGCCTCCAATGAAGTGCCAGTCTTCTCCCCGCTACTCCTACTTCATATCTATGTGCCATCCAGTGAACACTCCTGTGGCCATGTCTGACAGGTTTGCTTTGTGTGATGGGAGGGATACAAATCAGCTGGATTCTCCAAAGAATTTGTCCTGGTGGCCGTGGTAAAAGAATCAAACTGCAGCTACAGAAAAAGTGGGAAGTCTCTTTGCACAAGGATACGTGTTAACCCCAAACAACACATTATAGGACAAGGAGCCTCCCTGTAATAGAAATCTGTGATTTTAGTAGCCTATTTTTTACTCCAGCTGAAAGGAACAGGATCTGCTATATTCCCATGCTCTGTCTGAAGCACGCATGGACTTTCCTCACAATAGGCAGGTGCTTCAGTTTTTCTGAATTAAACCAGTATTATTCTTATTTCTGATTCCCGCTGCTTTGTTTTGTAGTTCTATTTGTGTTCTGATGCTTGCCTGAACTATTGTCCATCTGTCTTTGGCTTATCCTGTCTGGTGGTCCTCTCTTTCCTTCTCTGTCTTAGATATTTCTGTCTAATGCTTTGCCCTCTTTTAGCTTTCCTATGGATTCATAGCTTATTGTGACCCTCCCTCCTTCTACTTTATAAGTTAATATTTTTAATTTGTCTACTTTTTAAATTTAGTTTCCTTTTTTAGCTGTTTTACTGTTTTATCAGCAATGACAGTTCCAGTATTGAGTGCATTGAGTGCAATGGCAAAGTCCCTATTAGTTCAAAAGAAAATCGACTGAGTCATAGGAATGTAAAACCACATGCATAATCTTATTACAGATATCCCTGGTACTGTTAATTAATGATCCAGATTCATTCCCCAAAAGCATTAACCAAATCCAGTGTAGAAGTTAGGGGATTAATGATAAGCAGCAGCAGGTCTTTATAAAGAGCTGTCTTGTTATTGTGTAAAATAAAGGGCTTATAGCGCAGAGTGACACATCTTCAATGCTCACAGCCATTGTCACATAAGCATGAAACTTGAAGTTTCTACTCCAGCATTTTAAAAAATCGTCATGCCTATTTTAACAAAATCTGTCCAGATTTAGCAATTACTGGCTAGCAAGAGACAGCAAGAACCCATTATACCTGCTTTCTTCTTGTACTGCAAGAGAAAACCAGACAAGATCCACCAATGGACATTCACGTCCCAAGGAAGATTGTAGAAATCACCGCTTTTTGCAACAGTATGTAAATTGCAAACTCCTAAAAGTTGGCAGGAATCAAGTTGACAAAGGATAAAAGTTGTGTATCATACAGAACCTCCACAAACAGCGCACTTGTGCCTGAGTGGGTGGAGGGAAAAGGAGATATCTGTGGTAAATTTGTGTGCCATAGTATAGTCCCAGCTAAAAGTAGAGAGAGAAGCATATGCGTGACTAAGAGAAACCATCACTTTCTCCCTGGTTCTTTCCTGACCTCCCTCACAGACCCTCAGGCTGTGCTTCCCCTGTATCTGCTGAAATCAAAGGCAATCTAATAGACCATCTCATCAATATCTGGTCAGTATGTATGAAATTTTTGAGAGCTAAGCTGATATTCACTGAATTTCCAATATGAAGAATTAAAAAGCCCCATAAGGTTTTTGCTTATTTTAAACTGAATAAATTCACCAAACAGAGAATATAATGTTACAATCCTGCCTTGTTTATTCAAAGTATTTCTGTTGGAAAAAACTTCCAGCTTTCCTCAGTCTCATGACTGTTTTTTGAGGGCTACTACAAACATGATGTTATAGTCTAAGTAAAAGACTGAATTCAGTGCAAGATATTTGGGGTAGATTATACTCTTTGCTGCCTGTGCATTCATCTGACAGGGCTGCACCAAAATCTGTGTAATTATTCTAGTTTTATATTGTTATGAATCTCCTGACTATATCCATAGTCCTTCATATAAAGTGCCTCCTTTCCAAAGGAACAGAGCCCTCCTAACTTTCTGGCCACAACCTCGAGCTCGTTTCCCATCTTTAACCCTGCTCTCTAATCAAACCTCCCAAGGCCTTGAAGCAGCCCAAAGGACTTAAACTTCCTCTGTGGTGTTTCCCATGAATATGAGGTAATATACCTTTGCTGCAGATATTCATCTGACATTGTATTGTTCAGCAATGCACTTGTGAGGTTAAAATCATTCACTCTATAAAGATATGTAAGATTATGAAACTATTTATGAACACCTAGAATATTAAGAGAGGTACTTCTTGGTCTACAAAATGCTGTTTCATTGTCATTTCAAAAGTCAGATTTAGCATATGACCCAAAGATTTTAATTATTCTTGAACTAGTGACAAGTGGCAGTAACAATACATTCACCCTCTGTGCTAGTAATAATTTCATCCTCTTTCTTAAGAAAATTAAATTATAAATAGTAAGCCTGTTAGATATTCTCCAGGTGTTTAATAACAATAATGCTTGGCTGTCCTCAGGGCTTTTCAGCATAGGATCTCAAAAGCACATTAAGTTATGGCCCAGGGTACTCACGAGTAACTTGTGTCAGAAACTGCACTCATGCCATGTGTCATGATAATGGCAGAGCCTGAAGTGGAGTGGGAGGATTGCACTGCCACTGCTTGTAGCACAAACCAGTAGGTACTTCTAGGTTTTATAATAGGCATTGCCAGCCCACCATTCTCTCCCTTCTCCTTTTCCCAGTATCTGAAGGCAGATATTCTTCTAGGAAGCAGGCTTATCTTGCTGTCTCATATTATGATAAAATAGCTGGGGTCCAACTGTATTAATATCTCCCTTAATAGAGGCTGAAAGAAGCAAGAGGAGAAGCCCCCAAAAAAGAGAGAAGTAGCCAGTGGGCTCAAGAAGCAGCAATTAGCCTCTCCAAGAGTGGGAGACTGGAGCGATTAGGATTGCAGGGTAGGGAGGATATAATGACACAGCATTCGGTGTTAAAAGGTTCATCCTGTATAATGCCTTTCAAGTAAAATCTAGGCTTGAAGGAGGAACTCAGTGTGCCAAACTGAATGGTCTCTCTGAAGGCAATCAGCACAGCTACTTACTTTAAGCATTTCAGTGAGAGGTCCCAGGAAAATTAACTTGTTACTTCCATGGATCTGACTTGCTGCTTCCCGAGGATTAACCCAGAAGCCCGCTCTGCCAGACCTCGCTTGGAGCTCCTGTAAGGAGCAGGGCAGACTTGGAAAATTTGGAGAGAGGCTGTGCCTAGGGCATTATTTTTCACCCTCATCTTTAATTCTTCTGGACATAGCACCGATGGTGTGCAGGCAGAAACTTAAAATCACAGAGCAAAGGATAGGAGAGCTTGAGAGAAGCACAGATGCTGGACAGCTACATCGAACTTAGTTTCAAGCCTAAATTGTGAGGTCTAAGATACCTCATTTTGGTGGAAATGAACAATAAATAAATTTTTAAAACCTAGTTGAATGTTTTTTCTGTTTGCCTGTGTAACTGTATAAGTGGATGTGGCATTCAGTTCATATTGCAGGCTTTTTAGTATTAGCACTTGGAGAAATTTGACAAAGGAAAGACATTAAAAAGGAAAGGAAAAGACAACACAAAGAAAAAAAGAACAAAAAAAATAAACATAAAAAGTAAGAAGAAAGACAAAATGCAGAGTATAGAGAGGAGAACAGGAAAAATGTAATTATTTAAAGTGTTTAAAATCAGTCTTCCTGGTAAAAGGGCAACATAGGAATCAGTCTGGAGCTGCTGGCTCTTATGCATCTGTGGGTTTTAGATAGGCAGCAGTTTTCTTCGTGGCAAATACCTGGCAAGTTATTAGGTAGGCTGAAGCTCTCCAGTCCACAGGCCACTGGAAGTGCTTACGTCCTACTTAATCTTTGGTTCAAGCAACTGGCAGTGAAAAAAAAGACAGAGGTTGTGAATTTCATCCCAGAGCATTGTCCATAAAAAGAGTGACTTGAAATACAGAATATATTTGGTCAGAAGTGTCTTAGAATCACAGAATCATAGAACGGTTTGGGTTGGAAGGGACCTTAAAGATCATCTAGTTCCAACCCCCCTGCCACAGGCAGAGACACCTTCCACTAGACCAGGTTGCTCAAAGCCTCATCCAACCTGGCCTTAAACACTGCCAGGGAGGGGGCAGCCACAACCTCTCTGGGCAACCTGTTCCAGTGTCTCACCACCCTCACAGTCAAGAATTTCTTCCTAATATCTAATCTAAATCTACCCTCTTTCAGTTTAAAACCATCCCCCCTCATCCTGTCACTATATGCCCTTGTAAAAAGTCCCTCTCCTGCTTTCCTGTAGGCCCCCTTCAGATACTGGAAGGCTGCTAGAAGGTCTCCCCGGAGCCTTCTCTTCTCCAGGCTGAACAGCCCCAACTCTCTCAGCCTGTCTTCATAGGAGAGGTGCTCCAGCCCTCTGATCATCTTCATGGCCTTCCTCTGGACTCGCTCTAACAGCTCCATGTCCTCATGTTGGGGACCCCAGAGCTGGACACAGTACTCCAGGTGGGGTCTCATGAGAGCGGAGTAGAGGGGCAGAATCACCTCCCTTGAGCTGCTGGCCACACTGCTTTTGATGCAGCCCAGGATACGGTTGGCCTTCTGGGCTGCAAGCGCACATTGCCGGCTCATGTTGAGCTTCTTGTCAACCACCACCTCCAAGTCCTTCTCCTTGGGGCTGCTCTCAATCCATTCTCCACCCAGCCTGTATTTGTGCTTGGGATTCCCCCGACCCACCTGCAGGACCTTGCACTTGGCCTTGTTGAACTTCATGCGGTTTGCACAGGCCCACTTCTCAAGCCTGTCCAGGTCCCTCTGGATGGCATCCCTTCCCTCCAGCGTGTCAACCACACCGCACCGGCTTGGTGTCGTTGGCAAACTTGCTGAGGGCGCACTCAATCCCACTGTCCGTGTCGCCGACAAAGATGTTAAACAGGACCGGTCCCAATACCGACCCCTGAGGAACGCCACTCGTCACTGGTGTCCACTTGGACATCGAGCCATTGACTGTAACTCTTTGAGTGTGACCATCCAGCCAATTCCTTATCCACCAAGTGGTCCATCCATCAAGTCCATGTCTCTCCAATTTAGAGACAAGGATGTCGTGCAGGACATTGTCAAATGCTTTGCACAAGTCCAGGTAGATGACATCAGTTGCTCTTCCCCTATCCACCAGAGCTGTAACCCCGTTGTAGAAGGCCACCAAATTTGTCAGGCATGATTTGCCCTTGGTGAAGCCATATAGGCTGTCAACAATTACCTCCTTGATTTCCGTGTGCCTCAGTATAGTTTCCAGGACAAACTGCTCCATGATCTTGCCAGGCACAGAGGTGAGACTGACTGGCCTGTAGTTCCCTGGGTCTTCCTTTTTTCACTTCTTGAAGATGGGGGTTATGTTTCCCTTTTTCCAGTCAGTGGGAACTTCACCAGACTGCCATGACTTCTCAAGAATGATGGATAGTGGCTTAGCAATTTCATCCGCCAGTTCCCTCAGGACCCATAGATGCACCTCATCAGGTCCCATGGACTTGTGCACCTTCACGTTCTTTAGATGGTCTCGAACCTGATCTTCTACAGTGGGCGGTTCTTCATCCTTCTAGTCCTTGCCTCTGCCTTCTTCAACTTGGTTGGTGAGGCTAGAGCACTTGTCAGTGAAGACTGAGGCAAAGAAGTCGTTGAGTATTTCAGCCTTCTCCATATCCTGGGTAACCAGGTCTCCTGTTTCCTTCCAGAGAGGGCCCACATTTTCCCTAGCCTTCCTTTTGTCACTGACATACCTATAGAAGCAAGACATACCTATAGAAGCCTTCACTGTTAATTTCTGAAAGATCTTTGGATGTCCCTTTTTCATCTCATTTTTTGTTTTTTTCCTGCCTGATGCTCCTTGGGAGGGCAGTGCAGAGTTCTATAAATATTCAGGTGAGGAGGAGAAAATAATGTAATTCTCTCTTCAGTTCTCATGGTCTCTGCTTATGTGCTTGAGGCAGGGAGTGTATGCTTATTTGTCTACTCTTAAAGAACCTTTTATTTGAGGACAAAAGCTTTTCTCACAGATTGAACTTTTTTCTTTCTGAGCAGAGTCTGAACAGTAGATTTTTTAAATTTGGTTTTAGGTTTTAGTTTTTTTCTTCTGTTTTCTTATGTTCTGACTTAAGATTTTTTAACCTTTTTTTTTTTACAATGCTAGAAGTATGAGCTGCTGCCAAACATGATCTCCTGGCTTTTGCATCTTTACTGGAAGAGTCAGGTCCTCCTAAGCTGAGATGTTACAGCAGTAGAAGTTTAACACAGCTTACACACTGCTTCTGATGGCAGAGAAAATGGACAACTACATTTAAATGCACTTCACATCCAGTGCCTTACAAAGACAACTGGCTGGGAGTGGAATCGTGGTGAAGAATGTGGAGGTGACGCCTAGTTACTTTTAATACTGTACATATGCTAGATAATGATGTTAAAAACCAGTTGTTACTGAATTGTTGATATTGATGGCAAAATTATGTATTTTGTATGATTTGAGGTCATTAAGGTCTCATAGTTAGACAGCGTCCAATATGCAAATATGCAAGGAAGAGCAATTGCCTGATAAACCCAGGAGGGTGATTAGAAAAACTGCCAGGCTATTAGGATACGAGAATGTTACTTTCTCGTCTCCGGCCACAACTGCACAGGGAAGTGCTAGCTTTGGGAATCGACATTTGAAATGGCTAAAAAGTGAGAAGAGACCGAAGGAGGGTTGGTGGATTTGCCAGGAGCCGCTAGCGAAGAGCAGCTTCTTCCAAGCAAAGCTGTTGAGCCAGCTGGAGTTCCCAGGGAACGACAAACAGCAGGAAGACAAATGGGCATCTTGAGTGTTTTACTGATTTATTCCTTTTCAGTTTCTCCTGTGTTCCCACCACTAATATCAAGAAGTGCTATATATTTAGGTAGTCTGATCACTGTATTCATTATAGGTCACATCTCCTAAAGGCAAACTTTGCAGGTGGACTCATTGAACAATCACAGTCGCCACATGGTGGGTTGTTCCTGAGCCCCCTGGTCCAAAAGTGGGCAGCGCCCTTAAACTGCATCTGTAGAGAGGCAAAGGTGCAGAGCCCGTCCGCTGAAGGAGCTACGTGGGCATCTTATAGTTGTGACAAGGGCAATGGAAATCTGCATTGTATTCGTGGACCGTTCACCTTTAAACTCCTGTTCTCAATCTGCTGTTGGTCATAGGAGGCCTAGTGGCCTTCAGAAAATGAATAGTCTCTGTCATGTTTCTCCTGCGTGTCCATTTTTGAGGAAGTATTGCCCTGGGCTAATACCAGTCCTCATTTCGCCTGTGTTGCTGAAGGCAGTGAAGGCTGATACTGAGTGGCTTTGGGATGCCCTTGACCCCTGGCAGTGTCAGACTGGTTTGAAGCAACTTGGCAAACATCCTTTTGTCTGATTCCCTTGTAAACATAAGTCTCTGTTCACAAAATTTTGCAGTTCCATACCTACCCACGGGGACTGAATTAGCTTTTCTTGAAAACTCAGAGTAACTCAAAAATTGACAAAATGTTTCCCTTTCACAACGTGGTTAAGACGTGAATGTTTCCTGTCAAAATCCTAAAGCACAAGTCTGAAAATAAAGTTATATAGTCCAGTATTGAAACTCTGAGACTTAAACTAGCTTTTTTTCTTACATTTTGTGGAATTCACCAGTATTATTTGAAACACAGCTGTTCTTTATGCACAATACTGGGAAAGTTTCTCAGAAAATATTGGAAACAGTTAATATCTTATGAGATTTGGAAATAAAATTCATCAGTGCTGTTTCCTCCAGTAATGCTTACAACAGTTATAAACAGAAGGTTAAAAAAAAAGTGAGGAAGATATTCTCACGAGGACTTTGCATCCGTGGCTAGGAACTGTTGGAGATATGGTCATATATAGTCTGCAGCCTTTATGGACACCTCAGATTTGACTGTTATCTGTAGTGCTGTATATATGATCAAATTTAGAGAGAAAGCATTCAGGTAGAGCAGTAATCCCATATCAGTCTCTGTTCAGTGCAGTCTGGTGAACACTTCTAGCCAGACAGTTTTTATTCCTTCCTCTTCCCTTCACTGCCTCGTTCTGTGAATTCAAGACGTGATACTGAAAGTAACTGAACTGTTTTGGAATAGCAAAGATTGGAAAGACGTCATCCTTATAGCTAGGCTGATACTGCAGAGAAGGACTGGATGTAAATTTGACAAGAATGTGAATTTTTTCTGAGTGCAGGATGGTCGTGAATGTAGGAGGCGTGCAAACAGAATAGTGGTGAATGGTCACCAGGCAGCACATCTAAATGCAGATTTCAAAGTGATTGCAGGACACCAAACATTGCTTCCAAAATAGCTATTATTTGTGTTGGAAATGTGCGTTTGACATCTATGATTTTTTAGTTGGGAAATAAAAATAGATTAGAAAATTATTAGACGGTAGCCAAACAAAACTAACACCGCATTCAAGTAGAACAAGCTCCTCAGAAACAGACTAATAATGATTTGTTGAAAATATTCACCAAATAACTTCAAATAAACTAGAGGAAAGGATGATCTGTTCCTGACAGATTGTGGGCAGTGTAGGTTTCATGCATGCATTTGACTCCTGGCAGGTGAATTCACTCTGGCATGAAATGGAGCCTATTAGGAAATCAGCTACACAAGTAGAAGTCCACACCATTTCCTTTAGGGTTGCTAAGCACAACAATTATTGCCCTCAGTGGTAAGGCAAGCACTTAAATTAATAAATGTCCTATTAATGAGTACAATAAACATGAAAATGTCTGAACTGGAAAAATACCAACTGTGCACGTTACCAACTGGGCGCGTACTTCATGTTAGTTAAACAAACTAGCTAACAGGATAAAAGTCAAAGGTTATGGCACACATAACTACGAGAATTTAGTTTTGTCTTGAGTCTACCTTTCTATATTGATAAGAAATCTTTCAGAAAAGTGGTGATGATCATGAGCTTAAAAGCACCATTATGCTGGGTGTTAGCATGCCTGTATATAGGTTTATGTGTAAAAAAACCAACCCAACAAGTATAATTTCTTAATCTAAAATGAAGAAGGGTAGCTGACTGTAACAAAACCAGTTCCACCAAACTACAAATTCTACAAATTCTTCAAACTGGGCAAATTCTAACTATCTCATCTTGGATTTTTAATCTGACCCTGCCTTGTTCACATGATGCATCCTTGCTCTTGATCGGGAATGAAAGTCTGCTTTCTCTGGTTTTCAAGCTTTAAGTTTCCTCTCCATGTTTGTAAGCTGTCTGCAGCCCAGGCATCCACCAGCTTCTCCTCCGTTGCCTCTTGAATACTGGAGTAGTGTTGTAAAGGAAAAAAGCCATAAATTTGACCTGAAATTTTACCCTGAGTGCATCAGTCTTGCATTGCTTATACTGTAAATGCTTACTGTAAATTAGATTGAATGTAATGCAGCAGCAAATGTGTTGAGGCTTAGGGAGGTGGGGAGGCTGCAGCGTGATACAAGTTACAGAAAGTGACAAGCCTGCTGCCAAAAGTAGCTCTCACCGTAGAGCCCCTGGAATACAGTCCTCAGGCACCCTGCTCTTCATTAAATAAACACAACTTTTTGTTATTGTGATATGTGGCTGATATTTTTATGCACAGTGTAAGACAGGGGCCTAGTGTGGATCTCTGGGTGTAAGCATGTGTGCCTGTAAGGGCAGCAAGAGAAATGAGAGACTGAGGGAGTTCAAGTGCTCTGGGATCAGGGTCGAGCAGAGCTGTATCAGACTGCATCAGCCCCAATCACCTACACTTGGCACATGCCTTGGGCAAAAGGTTTCCAGAAGCCCACAAGTGGTTGGATGTCCTATCCCCAGTTTGAAACCAGTCTTAGCTGGATACTAATTGTCCTCGGTGCCTTTTAAAGCTTCTCTGGGGTGACTAAACTGAACACTGAGGAGAGGAGGTTTGAGTGCTGTGGTCGTGCAAGGCATCATCAGGGAGGAAGGGGGAGAGGAGGTGTGAAGGGCTGGATACCTCCTAGCTCTCTCGCAGCACCCGCTGGCAGAGGCACGCCCATCTCTGCTAAGCAGTGCACTTGGACACCACCCTCACCCAAGCAAGCAGAGGTCCAGCCAGCTGCTGCAGATAGTTACTGCCATACACGTCTTTGATGTTTGGAGTTCTGGGCTTAAATAAAGCATTGCAAGCCTGAAACATGTTACCAACTCTATAACTCCTGCAATATTAAATATATGCAAAGTTAAAATAACATGCCATCAAAAAAAATTGTCTTGTTTTCAGTGTGATTCCCTAGGTGACCAGCACCATCCTCTAAGTAAAATAATGTACTTACTGTATCTTTCCTTTAAAAAGTGAGAGAGCATAAACCTTGCAGAAAGGAAAGAGTGTAAGTGCTCAGCAACGAAGACTCCTTAATAAATATCCTTTTAATTCTTATGAATGTCCCATTGGTTACAAGGTATTGTCACTAGAGAAGTCTGATTGTCCTGCCTTGCACAGCCACTTACCTCTAGGAAAAGTAGGTGAAATTTGGCAGTAAAATGCTGATTTAGTAGTTTCCTGCTTACATAGCAGAGGCTCAGATGATCCTGGAAGGTAAGCTCAGAGTAGTCAGCCAGGGTTATCCAGGTCTGTTCCTCACTGATGTTACTTGGTCATCTGAATGTGAGGGAGTCACTTAAATTCTGTGCCTATATTTTACCCATCAGTGAGCCTGAAGTTTCTTCACAGAGGCAGTGTAAAATGAATTAATACTTTATAACGTGCTTTGAAATCCTCAGATAAAAGGCACTGCAACATTGCAACATATTTCATGGACAGAACCATCTGAGGTGAGATCTGGCTCTTTTTATGTAACTTCTTTCAAAGATCAGAAACTAATTGGACTCCGAGATGAAATAGTGCAGTGAAACAAGACGGACCACAGTTCCCAACATGCCTGTGATCTGTAACATCACAGGAAGCTGAACGGATCAGATAATCCTACTAAGAAGGCCTGGAAATAACCATGAAAGCCAGTTTGTTTTTTTTCATTTGACCAAGCCGAGCTTTTGTGGTCTTAGTGCTGAGCACATGAATATACTCTCCAGAAGGATCATTGAAAGGAGCCTAATGATTTTTTTTACAAAGCTCTTCCCAAAGGCTGACATGGAAGAGGCATAGGAAATGCAAACCACCCCTGAGCTTCATCAGTCTGTGGATCACCAGGTGAGACCTGTGCAAACTAACAGTCTGGATCTGACCCACCAAGAAAGCTCGGCTCTTAAATACGTAAGAGCTGTCCAGATGGCACAAGTAAGGTGGTGTTTTCCCATGGTTTGCTAAACAGTCTGTCAGGGCTGCTTTTCAATAGCTACTATTTATATAATTAACAAATACTTTGGAATGTTTGTGGAGTATTGATGGCTGCCTGGTCTTGTTTGCAAAGTACACTCATTCTAATTTGACTAAATCTTAAGAAATGTTGAGTATTTGCTTCTTTGTCTGCTGACGCATCTTGTATTGGAACCTGGTAAATGTGCCAAGTATTTTCATATCCACAGAAGAAATCACTAGGAGTAAAGGGTGCTGAGCTCACTGTGCTCAGCATCTTATGAAACCTTCTTCTTTGCTTATAGCGATATAATCTTTTTTACATGTTTCATATCCATTCATTAGAATCTGTTCTCTCCTGGATCCACTTGCATTAAGTCTTGTTAATTAATACCCATTAGACTTCTGCATATTGACAGAAGGGTAAATCTGCCACATGTTGTTGGTATGTCATGACTGGGGGTCTTAAAATTGTGGGGAAAAAAAAAAAACCACCATAAAAAGTTGCTACATATGAGCAGCATCCCGTTGTGAAATACCACATTTTATCTAACTTGTGTGTAGGCATGGAGGTATTTTGTTTCATGCCTCAAAAAAAGTTGGTAAGCTGTATTAAGAAAGCTGTAGAGTATGCTACTGCGAGTACTAGAATATTACCGATAAATCCATGGTTTATCCTCATCTTGACGCTGTGTCTAATTTTGGTCTGCCTCTTAGAAGGGACACAGCAGCAACAGAAAGGCTGGTATGGTAAAGGATGGTAGAAATTACTAAATGAAAATCGACACAGAACAGTGGCTGGACTTCAAGGAGAATAAAGGAGGGATATAATAGGGGCAAATAAAAAAAATGGTTTGGAGAGTGTTAAATTCTCCTTTACCGTAAGACAGTAAGAAGGGAACGAAGCAGACCACGAAAAGCCAGGAGCCCTTTCCGTGCGGTGCAGTAGCCCAGCGCCAGCAGGAACCGCCGGGGCCGGGAGCCCGGCTGGCTCCGGGAAGCCCTGCCACGGCACCGGGGAGCAGGAGCCGCGTCCGCAGCCGCATTACGGTCCGGGCTCCCTGCCTGCGCTGCCCGAGCGCTGCCCAGGAAGGCGCCCGCCGCCCCGGAGGAGCCACGCCGGGGACCGGCGCTCCGAGGCCGGACAGCGGGGCAGCCGCCGCCCGAAGGCTCAGCGAGCGCCCCTCGCCGCGGCGTCCGGGCGCCACCACCCCCTCGACCCGGGGGGCGGCCCCGGGAGCCCTGGGGGCGGGGGGGGGGGGCCGTGCCGGTGACGTCGGGTTTGCAGCAGCCCCGAGCGGCAGCGGGCGGGCGAGCCCCAGCCCCCGCCGCCGCCCGGTGCTGCGGCAGAGGGCGGCGGGCCGGGAGCCGTACCGGGGGAGCGCCGCCGAGGAAGGGCTCCGGCGGCGCCAGGATGTAGGCGAGGGGCGGCGGGGAGCTGCAGCCGGCGAAGGACTCGCCATGAAGAAGCACTCGGCCAGGGTGGCCCCCCTCAGCGCTTGCAACAGCCCCGTCCTCACCCTCACCAAAGTGGAAGGTAAAAGACGACGCTGGGAGCGGGACGGGGATATCCCGGGGTGACTGGCTACCGCGACGGGGGATGCTCCGGGGAGACTGGGTACCGCGATAAGGGATGCTCCGGGGCGGCCGGCTGCAGTGCCGGGGCAATGCCCAGCGGCGGTGGAGCTGCGCGACCCGTGGGCGGTCGGCGGAGGTCCCCGCCGCCCGCCCACGAGTCGCGCAGCTCCTCCGCCGCCGGTCATTGCTGGCGCCCACCACTGTCCCCCTGCCCCGCTCCAGCTTTTTCCTCCCCCAGGCTCCAGAGGCAGAGCTCCTCTCTTGGAGCTCCCCTCGGGGCCCTGGAGCAGCGCCCAAGCTCCTGGGCAGGACCCCTGGCAGGAGGGAGGGAGGATGCTGGACAGATTTGACCTCCGATGGGAGGGACACAGCCCTGTGTCCCAAACTTCAATCCTTACCTCTGGTTACCAGTCCAGCTGCATGGTAGTGGTGGGGTTGGGGCTCTGTGGACGGGAGGGACATTAGGAGCCCAACAGCAGTGGGGGGGTTGATAGACCTTCAGAGACTATGGGGACCTTTGGAGACTTTCGGGGACTATGGCTGGAGACTTTGAAAAGGGCAGTGATATGCTCAGGAGGGTTTCCCAGAGAGCTCTGAAGCTCTGGGCATAGCCAGTGGGGAGGTCTGGGGTGAGGAGCTGCAATCATGGGTAGAAACCTGTAGGCCATGTCCTAGAGAGGCAGAGCAGGTGAGATGGAGGAGGTGATGCGGTGGCAGGAGGAACAGCAGGAGGGTGCAGGTCAGGAAGAGCAGCCCATCTGAGGGGTGGATATGAAGCTCAGTTCCTGAAGGAAGGGCAAAGAGGAAGCCACTGCTTTGGAGGATCCACTGGGGGATGTGGTAGTTGGTTGAGAGAATGGGGTTGGTGAGAGGTAAAACGTTGGCTGAGAGGAATGGAGGGAGGAGAGGCAGAAAGGGATGAGCAAGACAAGGCAAAGAGGAAGAACAACTCAAAAAAAGGAATGATTGAACAATAAGAGGTAAAATATGGATGTGAGACTCCATAGAAAGCTCATGAAGAAGAAAAAAAGTAATACTGAAAAACTGAGGACCAAAGAAAGGAGAAGAAAGAATAGTAGCAATATTTCTGTGGAGGAGAAAGTGAGAAAATGCAGAATGCCTCAGAGGGGGAAAGGAACTAAAATCAGCAAGTAAAAGTGAAGAATCAGGAGAACCTGAAGGTTGTTATTTCAGTTCATGGAGAATACAGCTGTTGCATTTCCCCAACATAAAAACCACCTGCTGTACAGATAGGAAAAGGGATCTCAGTTTTCTGACAGAAAGAAGAGTAGGGCTGATCTTCATTACACTATTATTACAATAAATAAAACCCTTGGAGTTGGCCCTGTGTTTCTCTCAAGATTCGCGTCGGAGGCTCGTCTGGACAGGGAGCACAACTCCCTTTCTTTTGGTGCACTGCACACGCTTTATGAATCATAAATAATAAAAACCCACCAGGTTCCAGCTTTGAAATGTGGGTCATCTCATTCCTCCTCTACCAGTTCAAATACAGTTTATTACCTACCTTATATAGAAACAGAGCAGCACAATCTTTCCCTGTGCCATACAATTGAATCCTTGCGAGCATTTCCATGTCTGTTTTGCATACCAGCTCTCAGATACCCTGTCGCCGCCCACCAGGGACTTTGTTAACCTAGTTGGACTTTCCCTTCTTTACTTCGGATTCTTTTTTCCTTTATCGTCAGTGGCAAAATCAAAATTGCCTTGATGGTGTATGATAGGGCCCAGAGGTTGTACAGAGACAGGTAAGAGCTTCCTTTGCTATTTGCTTCCTATTAATGAAACAGACTGGCTTTGTTTGAGAGCTTCTCTTTCCAAATCAAATGACAACATTTCCTTTCAGACTAATATTGACTAATTTTGCCAGCTGGTGTTCAGAGCCATATGAAAAAGCCAAGATGTAGTTATAGGCAAAAATAAAGTGAAGCAGTGAGTATACTGTGGACTGCTTGCTTCCCTTAGTCCGGCTGCCATAGCTCTGGCAAAGATTTGCCTTCCTAAAGTTCTCTGGTAGCCCAAATCGCTTGCAAAGGTGTAGCCAATGCTGCAAGAGCAAGACAGCAAAAACTTTCCTCTGCTTCGTAGTTATGATTATTTTCTCCCCTATCAACCACCATCAAAGCATTTCAAGGATCTTTGGCAGAACCACTAGGAATATGTTTCACTCTAGGACAGTTAGCCAAGAGCAGCCTTTCATTGATATGCATTGCTGTAAAGCCTTCCAGCATTCCCTCTATTTTCCTGTCGATGCAGTAGCTTCTTTGCTTTAAAAGGGAGATGAGGACTTTGTGCGCCTTCAGAAGCATGACTGCCATTTCAAATTATTTCAGAGACTGAATCATCAGTATGCTCTGGGCCTGCTGTACCGGCACTTTTCTAGACAAGTGTATCTACATGCATCGCTCAGGCAGGCAGTAACCATACTATGTGTTTCCTGTGCCTGGTACCATTGCACACGCTTCATATTTTGAGAAATGTAGGCTTGGTGCCTGGTATGTGCTTGTTCATCTTTCTGTTGCTGTTTTTCCCATCGGTTCCATCCATACCGCAGTGGCCATTCCTCTCAGACCAGCCAATTGACGGGTTTCACCCTATTTGTATGTGAAAGCAGAGTGTACTTTGAGGACTGACTTCCCTTCCTTGGGAAGGTAAATATTTCCATCCCTGCTCTGCATCTTGGGATCTTCCAGAGATAGGTAACATCAACTTTCATGAGGAGCTGCAGGACAATCACCTTGCCAGAGAAAACCCATCGTCCACTTAATTAGCACCTACTTAGAGCTACTTTTTCCTGGGCTTCCAGCACCAAGGAAATGGTATTGCAGCCTCCCCATAGAGCACGTTTCCTCTGCACTGTTCTTTCAGGAAGAGTGACTGGTGATATTCAAAGTTGCTTATAAGGCAAATGATACCTCTCTGCTTTCACTTACTACACATGAATGTCTGAACTGAGTTGCTGTGGAACCAGATTCTGCCACATGCTCAGCTGGAGTAACCTTGTCTGCATCACTGGAGTTGCAGGGAATTTGTACAAGTACAAATGAGAAATTAATTTGGCCTTTAATATATTAGCATGCCTGCAGGGAGTTCATCACAAGCATATCAACGCTGTAATCAGTTTAATAATAAATCTCTTTCACTTCTTTGGTAAGCAGAAACTGAAGATCCCAAGCACAGCAAAAACTTCTGTGAGTGGCAGTCTGCTTCCTTAAGAGATGCCGTTCTTATTATCCTAATTTTGCAGATGGAGCAGCCAAGAAACTGCAGAATGCAGCAACTTGTCTAAAAACAAGCAGCATATCTTTTCACAGAGCATGCAAGAAAAGACCTACAGTAGATAGGAGTAGACCCCCAAACTTCCCACACGTGTTTTCTGGCAATGGGATGGCATTGCCACAAATGGATGCGATAGAGGTGTGAGAGGGCTTCTTTTACTGAAGTCAATGACTTTAGGGTCCTACTGAAACTTCCTTTTTGGGAAATAAGCTGAAATGCTGCATAAATGTATCTCCAGGGAAATACTGTGCAACTATTAGCAGTGTTCTGCTGGTGGCATCTAAAGGTTTTGGTAGTCAGGCAGAGTTTGTTTGTATTTGACTGAGCACTAGGACAGACCCTGTGAAAATTTCACGCAGGAGTTAGCATTTGTAGAAGCAAGGATTGTGACCACTGGTGTTTTTTATATGAGAACTGTACATTATAGAAATATGCAGTGCTTGTGCGTTCTAGAAAACAGAACCAGCTGGAGAGCAGGCGAGGCCGGTGGTTCGGTGGCTCAGCCAGGACCGTGGGTTTGTGTGTGCTTCCCCACTGAAGTGGCCTTCGCAAGGAATGCGTGCTGGCTTCTGCAGGGAATAATTTGCAAAATGTTCGCTTTTAATCAGCCTGTCTTCCTACACAGAAGACAGCCTTAGATGTGAACATTCACAGTCAAGGCAGAGACCATCCAACCCACCTTGTGCTTGCTGCATACTTGTGGTAGCAGCTTTCGCTCGCTCCTGACCAGAGCTGGGATGGAGTGAATGATTTAGGGGTGAAGGTGATGGTAACAAGTTTGCGTGCAGCTACCAGAATGAATGGGGGTGTAAATTTGCTATGTGTCTGCTTCTCTGTGGTACCTGCCAGCACGCACTCTGTTATTACAGAGTAAAGTCAATGTGACTTATTCTCCTGATGGAAAAGCGGTTCCCTCTTCCGTGTTTCTGTGGGTACTGAGAGTTAAGTGCACGTAGGCAGTAATTACACTCTGGCTTTGCCCCAGGGCAACTTTTGCCCAATTTTCCTATTCCTTGCAGTATTTTCAGTTAACACAACGGTGTATTTGAACAGGTATCCAGGATCTTGTTCCAAAGGTGTGAGGAGTTTCTTGTTGCATAACACCTGGCTCCCTTCCCAAATGGCACCGTGCTTTCTTAGGCTTTAAACAGCCTCAAAATGAGCCGCTCTTAGCTGTGCAAGGCTTACGCACTGGGGATTCCCACCAGCTCATCTTTGATCGCGTCCCACTGGTTATTTAGTATACCATCTCGCCTATGCAAATTCATAAGCTATAGGTTTGAAGGTGACTCATTTCTTCTGCACTGTATGTCCCCTCCCCAAATGATACAAAAATAAAATGAGACCATTTTGATGTTACTAAGCTAATGCCAGAGCAGGAGCTTTAATGCATCACGAAGCAGAAAGATAAGTTATTAAAGATTTATCCAAGCTTCCTTACTTTAGTGGCTGAAATGATCCAGTATGTACACACTATGGACAAACAATACTTTCATTTACAGTGACAGAGCTTAAGAATAACAGTAACAATTGGATCATCTTCTCAAACTTTCTGTAGATCACAGCCATTGTGTTTCACCCACTTATCCCTAAATGAAGCAAGGTGCATTTTCTAGTCGTCTTGAATCAATTTAGGCATTTCCTCTCAAAAAATAAGCAGATTACTAATCCATCTATTTAATTATAGATTTCTCCCGTGAGAAGTTGGAACAAGAACTAGAAAAAATAAGTATTAAGTCACAAGAATGCGTCATTCATTGTCTCCTATTTTCATTTTTTAATTCTTGTAAAGTAATATATCATCATAGATCATAGACTTTTTCAGTTGTAAGGGACCTGCAATGATCATCTAGTCCAACTGCCTGACAACTTCAGGGCTGACCAAAAGTTAAAGCATGTTATTAAGCACATTATCCAAATGCCTCTTAAACACTGACTGCTGTGGGGCATTGACTACTTCTCCAGGAAGCCTGTTCCAGTGTTTGACCACCCTCTCAGTAAAGAAATGCTTCCTAATGTCCAGTCTAAATCTCCCCTGGTGCAGCTTTGAACCATTCCCACACGTCCTATCACTTGATTCCAGGGAGAAGAGATCAGCACCTCCCTGTGCACGTTCCCCCCTCAGGAAGCTGTAGAGAGCAATGAGGGGTGCCTCAGCCTCCTTTTCTCCAAACTAGACAAGCCCGAAGTCCTTAGCCGCTCCTCATAGGACATGCTTTCTATCTGTTTCACCAGCTTTGTTGCCCTCCTCTGGACACATTCAAGGACCTTCACATCCTTCTTAAATTGTGGGGCCCAGAACCGCACAGAATACTCAAGGTGAGGCCACCCCAACACTGAATATGGTGGGATAGTAACTTCTTTTGACTGGCTGGTTATGCTGTGTTTGATACACCCCAGGATGTGGTTTGCCCTCTGGGCTGCCAGAAATTTTGTCCCACTCTCCTAATGCCTGACAATTGTAGACAGTAGGATTTGAAGCATAGAAGCAGTTCAGTATAAGAGCCAGAGTTCAGAAAAGAATAGTAGTTCAGCATAAACGTCTGTGATAGCTCAATATGTATTCCCCAGCGATTTCCCAGTTATAAGCTTCATATATAGCATTATATATGTTGTAGCTTTCCTAGCACATCATACTCAGCACAGCACATTCACCCATATACGAAGCGGCTCCCTCCAGTTGGCTGGAGTACCATTGCCAACCTTTAGTCCACAGCCCAGTTAATATTTGTTAATTTTAATCTGTGAGATGCCACTGCAGACCTGGATAGCATCTCACGGAAGCAGGAATTTGGCCAATAAAAGAGTAGATTTACTTTGTAATCTTTACTGAGTTTTGCTGACAGCCACTGCAGCATAAGATCAAAGGCAACAGGAAACAAGGTGTTTTTAGCAGTGCAGAGATGACTTGCAGAGCTGCCCACCAGATGTGTTGGCACCATGTACTGGAGGAGCGAGGTACCACCTCTGATGTTAACTGCCCAGTTCCAGGAACTTGGATCCATTCTACCTGGATGTAATGCAGATGAGCCTAACCTGGCAATTATGAGAGTCCAACTCGAGGGATGAATTTTGCCATGGGATCAAGCATGCTTTAATTATACAAAAGTTATATATTGACCCTTGAAGTAATAGGTATACATGTTGCTCAGTATCACTCTTTCGGGCCAAAAACCTCCTCAAATAATAACAAAAAGTGACCCCTGTAAGCCTTATAACTCAGTCATGGAGAATACAAAAGTGAGAAAGTATGATGTAGAAATGCCTGTTTCACCATCACCTCAAATTCCCTAGTTTAAGTCTCAGCAAGGATAGTATTGTACTTATGGCTCAAAAAGGCATGGTTATGTCTTCTGTAGCTGATTGAAACAAGTGAAGAATAGCAGGCTGCAAAAACCTTTCTCACTGAAAAGAGGAAGAGGCAAGTATCAGAGAGAGAATAGAAACTAGAATTTTTGCATGTAATGTATTTTTTCTCGGAGTTATACTGAGTGCCTTGGTGCCAACATGGGTCTTGCCAAATGTAGCTTTGTTATCAAAGGAGACCCAGCTTTTGCTGAGCTTGCTGGTGAGAGGTGAGGAAGCATCCTCTTCTTTCTTCTGGTAGATCCTTGAGCAGCGAATCATGTGGGGACTTCTCTGGATGTATGTGCGTTACCCCAACCACTGTGAGCATGCTCAAGTCCATGTCAAGTCCACGCTAATATCTGGTTATTTGTTGACAGAGAACAGATGCTCCAACTATCTTGTTCTGAACTTAGGACCTAAAAAAAGCATTGTGTTTGAGGTTCAATAGCACATTAACCCTTTAGCTTCTAAGAGAACAATCAATTGCTGTTAGAATTCAGTATACAAGAAACAAACGGTCTATAGCAAAATCTTGTCTAAAACTGTACTTACAGCCAAGCAGCTCTCAATTTTTGAAAGTGCCATGAGAGAGAAAGAACATCATCTTGGTTTTGATAAAATGCAGCCAGCATAGCCTCCACAGTTAACATGAATTCACTTACCTCTTAATATAAATACCTATGTATATGTACTGATATAAATGTGCTATTTGTATTAGTATAAGTAGTTGAATTCTCTTGGAGATAAAACTACTACTCAAGAAAGGCACATGGCAATCAAACGCCTGGCTAATTAATACAGTAGTTTCCTGCAGAGAATACAGACTGTTTTTTTCTCCAGAACAATCATCTCTCAAACCTCTGTTCAGGGTGAAACAAACTCTGCACAGACTCTGATCAAAATTTTCCCAGAATACGGTTTTGGCCATAGCTTATTTTTGTTCTAATGGAAGTTTTGCTTCCACAGAGGTGCTGGTCTCCTCAAAGTAAATGGCAAGACTCCCAGTGACCTTGCCAGGTAACTCACTGTAAGCTTCAGTCCAATTTTTATTCAAGAACGGAATACAGAATAATGGGAAAAAAAAATCTCTTTTTCCATACTATCAAGAATATGTATCTCATAATCAGCATTATTCTTTACATGCTTTTATGGCTGTTACTTTCCAGCACCACAATGCTGATACTCTAATAAGCACCCGGTATCTTCCATTTTCACTCTGGACTTCAGTCATGTATTCTGATTAGTAATAAAAAGGACAGTATTTCAGGGAACTTCCCACCCCACAAAATTCAAAGTGGAATGTTGTATTTTAATGAGGCCCATTCAAACGCAGCACTTTTAGGAGAAATTCTAAGTAGTTGCCTCTGAAGATAAATTAAATGAATTAAAGTCCAAATTGCTGGAGTATGGAGTTGATAATTTTTCAGCACTCTCTGTATCACTAACAGGCATTAGAATATATATTTTGCAGGAAGCCTTGCTGGAGTGTTTGACAGAGGAAGAAAGGCATATGTATGCTCAGGAGAGGAGCTTAGTGTATCTTCAGCAAATACGTGCAGATTATTTAATTCCAACTCTTAGTAAACTTTGGTATAATATTTAGCACAGGATAAACCAGGAATTACTACATGATAACCATTAGTGCTATAAAACACTATATCTGTGAGTAATACTTTAGGGTTTGGGAGTACCTGTTACAAGAAACTGAAGCCTATTTGGTACAAGTTAAGCTATATGGATGATCTGGTGGTATCACTGATACGGGACAGATTTCCACAGGCAAGAGGACAGGAGAATCATCTGGATTACCTGTCAGCCAAGAGGTATTTCCTACCCTGTAGAAATTAAGATGAGATGATCAGATAAATTTGAATATCCTGCACAGATTATCGTAACACTTTATTAATTTATATTATTAATTCCAATAGCAAAAGAGAGTCTGAACTCAGACTGCATTCATCTTGCTTTGAATCTGTGTTCATGCAATTTTGCCCATTTCCAGATAGTTACATCCCTTATTCTGTAGCCTTAAGCAAATTCAGACCGTCTGACCTAATAGGTTAATACTCTGGTTTTGTTCTTTAAAATAACCTCTACTGGGGATTTTGAAGCTATCATCTGCTGTATTGATTTATGCTTAATTTAGTTATGACATTCCATGATCAAATTAAGTAAAATTATTTTTATCTGTTACTGTAAAAGCAAAGTATTTAAAGAAAGTGCTTTAAACTTTTAGTTTCCCAAATAGCATCTAAAAATCTATATGTGCAGTGCCATTTTGACCAAATATTCTCATTTAAAAATGGATTTAATAAAGGTTTATGGGGTTTAGTCATTTTTCCATTACGAAACATTAATTGGTATTCATTCAAAAATATAATACTGGTCTGTTAGACCTTCAGCACCGAGCATGGTTGGAAAGTTGGGGAAGTGTATGCAAACCCAAAGTCATTGCAACACTAAGCATTGCAGTCCCACCTGCGAGCCACCCACGGGCGCTCACGGCTTCCCCATAGGAACCCAAGAGCAATTTCCTCAAAAAGCGCATGAACAGTCGCCATATGGGGCCCGACCAAAGGTCCGTCTGGTCCTGTCTCCAACTCGGTGGAATTGATCGGGAAGGTGTATTTTCTAGCCTGAGATGCATCTCTCGCAGTGTGGGTGTGCTGACAGCTGCAGTTTCCCCAGATGTAGGAAACAACTTTTTTCTCTGTTTTCTGCTTTGTTCCTAGTAATTTTTGGCAGTTATTTTGCTATTTTGGCTGCTCCTGGACACTGAGTTGCCCTTTATGTGGAGCAGCATGGGAAGCGCTCCAGATCCCTGGTGGCAATGGCCAGAGCCCATCGCTGAGTGTGCAGCATGTGGATTGTTTGCTCCCACTTGCACCTCTTTATCGGCACATGTCTCCATCTGCCGATTTATGACCCAGTCACATAGCCTGTCATCCCTCACAGATGGCCCTTACCCCTCCTGACCTGCCTGACTTCATGTCATTAGGAAACTTTGTCACCTCACCGCTCGCCCCCTTGTTCACGTTACCTATGGTTATGGTGAAGAGTGCAGGTCCCACAGCAGACCTCTGCAGAGCTTCAGCTACTTCCCCCATTGCTGTATTTACTCCTCACTGGTTTCCTATCTTGTACTGAGCCTTTTATCCATTCCAGCACCTTCCCTGGTTGCTTGTTTTCAGTAAGCACTCTTTGGAATGGGATTTTGTGAGAAGCCTCTTAAAAACCTAGAAAGAGAAACTGCATTTCCTTTATCAATGTGCCTGTTGACCCCCATCAAAGGATGACAGTGGGGCTGCAGGATGAATCACCTCGCTTGCCCAGCAGGTAACACTGAGCAGAGCCCTGTGCTTTACGCCATGCTAGGATGCCTGTTCCTCACTATTGCTCACTCTCGGTAGCACTTACCGCTGTGTTTCAGAGTTGAGTTGGCAGCTGAGTGGCTGAACCCTGTCCTTCAAAAAGTGGAGGTGGAGTGTGTGCTCCTCTTCAGTAGCTCAGTGCATAGAGCAGCCTCCCAACCCCTGTGCTAGAAGGAGCAGGGATCCCATCTGCGCAAGAGGGTGCCCTAATCCACAGACCCTCCAAGGCCAGGGGGACCCAGGTATCAGCAAAGCTGGTCTGCTTAGAATAGAAAACAGCCTGATTTATTGGGAAAGCATGAAGTGAGGAGGTAATTTGCCCAGAGGAGAAAAAGTGAGGCTCTAGGCCTTGTTCCAATGACTACTTCAAATACAGAATGGAAATATTTCTTGGAGATTGCTCTTAAAATGAGAGATGGAAACTCTCAAATGTGTTTTTGAATCCTGACAGGGTCTGGGTGTAAGAGAGGCACAAAGCTGCTTAGGAGTCATGATGTTTAGGCATGCCCATAACAGATTCTTTGACATATGAGGAGCTCTAGTGGGGTTGGGAGGAGGGTACAGCTGGTGCAAGCAGCCTTGGCAAAGCTAAAGCTAATTTGGAGGAGGAGGGAGTGTCCCTTGATGCAGAAATTAGGCTGTGCATGCTCTCATTACTGTTCCGTGCAGCAGAGCTGTAGGCCTTTGGAAAGGTTGATACATGGAGATTACTGGCTTCCGAAATGAAATATAACAGTTCCTTAAAACCAGCTATCAGGATGACCTATGAAAGGAGAGGTCATCAATGACAATGGCATGAGAAAGCTGCACTAGCTACTGGGTGATCTGCCAGGGGACAGATGAGTCCCTAAGACCTCACTCTTTAACCTGACCTGCTGTGAAGAAAATGCCTGGGCAACATATCTGAATAAATATCAACATTTCAGAGACAACTACAGTGGCAATTAGAGACATAAATCACTTTGTGAGTTTGGCATTTTATCTTCTCTTCACAGAATGATGATACAGCTCAAAAATCCTGGTCAGCTAAATAATGCATAGCTAGTGTGGTAGACAGGAATGGGATAAAAACACTTTGAGGAATTTGGGAGTCTGCTAGTGAGGCAAACAGTATTGTGTGTCCAGAAAACCACCACCAGAAGTCATCCTGTGTGTTCTTAGGTATGTTTGTAACGGGTAAGTAATTGTGTTGGAACTAATGGTCTCCCACTGATCTCTCTGTGTAGTAATTACTGGGTGAAGAGAAAGTCACACAGCATTCAAGGTTGTGAGAATATACCTTGTTTAGTGTCCAGCTCCAATCCCATTGCATGTCACGGGTTTGTAGAGCTCTAACCACTCTGAGGGTCAGGCACTGTCTTACAGAACTCGCCTCAGCTCCTTCTCCCGTATTATGATAAGCATATAATATTTTTGCAAGCTTTACAAACTTGTTCTGTGCAATGCCCAAACAGCTACAAAACGTTTGAGAGGCTGTCAAAATGGAAATGCCTTGAGGATGGCTCATTTGTAATTGTCACAGAGACCTGTGAGGATTCTTCCTTTTCTCAGAATTTTTTCCAGAAGCCTGACTTAAAGAGCTGTTTAAGAATATGCTTACGTTGAAGCACATTCATAGCCTGGGGAAGATGGCAGAGTTGTGCATTATCGTTAGGCACATGTTTCAGTCCCTAATAGGCAGGACCTTAATCTGTGAGGGTCACTTTCTGCCTCCAAAGGGTTGGCGAGGGCACCCAGCACTTCTGTAATACGTCTTTCACTCATTTGCTGACTAGGTGGCAACAGCTAAAGCAGTTCATTGGTGACAGCTAAATATGTTTGTGTGGCAGGGCCCAGCTCTGAGCCTACCAGTGCTGTCTGCGGTGGCTTTACTCTCTGTTCCTGACAGCAGCAGTGGAGAGGTGGGACTCATCTCACCCAGCTTCAGACACCTACTCTAGAGACACCTACTTCTGAGCTTGTCGCCCCAGACTGTTTAGAGCTGGGGAAGAGAAACAAGCACTTGGAGAGGGTGATTCATCTGGCTTGTTTTAATCGTCTACTTCAGGAGGAGATAAATCGTGCTATGGAAATATCTTTTTTCTGTCTACTAACTATGCAGAAAGTGTAAATGACTGTCTCAGATATACAAGTCCACACAGCAGATGTCTCATACTGAGAAGATGAAGGCTACCCTTGGTTTTTATCAGTATCATATTTTTAACATATACAGTGAGGTACAGTGTGGTCCTATGGTAAGCCTTTAACTGGCTAGCTGTGCACGGGAGTCTTAAGCCTTAAAGCACTTTTGAAGTGATCTAGACAGGCTATTTAAAGGTGTTACCTCTGCTGGGGTGCACTCTAACCCAGTGCAAGCATCTGTAGTCAGTAAGAAAGGGCACATCCTCTAAGGCATCTACCTTATGTGGGGTGTGTAGTGCCTTCTAGTGCCTGTTTTTCTCCATGGCCTCAGCCAGGAGCATGGAGTAGCTCAGGTTTAGATGTCCCTACCACAGGTATCTGAAGTCAGCTGAGAGGGGTCTCACCCATAATGGAGGAAACAGAAGGATGGCTGCTTTATGGGGTTGGGGATCCCTGTGGGTAATGGCATTGGCAGTAGCATTGGAGGTGATTTCCTTCCATTGCTTCTGAATGCCATGGGAGAGAGGAAGAGTGGTTCCAGTTGGGATTTATGAAACAGGAAAATGAATGTACAAAACAGAGAATGAAAAGCCAAATTTAGTGAAAGCAAGACAGGCATTTTTCCTCTATCTCAGCATCTTGATTTACTCATTTGGGGATACAGTAGCATACAGAGCAGTCTGCTGCAAGGAGTAGAGAAAGAAACCCATTAAAAGTCTGGAGGAGGATGTCCAGAAATAAAATTCTTCAGCATCCTGCCTCATCCATTCTGAAAAGCCATTTTGCCATCTTTAAATTTGTGTGCATTCTGTTGCCAGCTGGCCCTTCAGCAGTGTTAGAAGGAGTGAGGAGCTTCTCATCCATGTGTGGGTTTGATGTCACCCCATCTGTGTACCTGTGACTTGGGTGGCAAAAACTGTCCCCATGGGGACACAGGGACTAGGCAGGGAAAGGTACAGCTCTGGGTGTTATGCATGCCAGCCAGCAGGCAAGTCTCCCATACGGTAAACGGGAGAATGGGACCACATGGGTGTTTATCATCTGTAGTGTCCGCCATTTCCAAAGACAATCTGGTGTCCTGGTTTCGCTGGGATTTGGTTTCAGTTTGTGGCCAGCCATGGTGATCAAGGCCCTCAGCAGTTAAATCCAGGGCAGCTGACCCTGGCTGGACCACAGGTGTATTCTATATCATTGACATCAAGCTCACTATAAAAGAGAGGGTTTGGCAGGGAGAGGTTTTTTTCTGCCCCTTTTTTCTTCATTGCTGGAGCAACTTGCCAGTGATCTGCAGATAAGTATACTTTTGTCTGTTTTGTGTTGTCATTTATATTGATTTCTTCATTTTGTTAAATTTGGTTAACTTCATCCTACGAGTCTCCCTCTTCTTTTCCCAATTCCCTTCCTCATTTGGGTAAGGGACGTTGCGTGAGAGAAAAACTGCTACAGTTTAGCCCTGGGTGCGGGCTAAACGAAGGCGTCTGGCTTGGGGCAGGTTACATCCCAGGTATCCTCCAGGACTGGAAGAGGCTGTGCCCATTTGGCATCTAGCCCTCTGGCAGCACAGGAAATCATGAGGGCATGATCCATTTTCACTGACCGATAGTTAAAAGAAGTCTCAACTTGTAACTGCTAATCACCGGGTCAGTGATTTTTACCCCAAAATGCGGGGCCTATCATCTTGAAACCCATCACGCCTCGGATAAGTTTTTACTCCATCCAGCATGTAAATGCATCCAAAGAATGAGCACCCCTAGAAATGTAAGCATCGAGCTGCAAGATCACTTTAGAACTGATACACACAATATTGTCTTTTGCTGAAAGTAAATGTTTCTGTTGGAATATTTGACACAAAATTAAATGTACCTGGACAAGTCATTTTGCCTATGGAGCAGAGAAAACATCAGTAAAGTTTAGCTTTATTTCATAGGGAGTAATTGCTGTGGAATTGAGTTAAAAGGCAGTGATATTCATGCAAGCTGTCCAAATGAGCTGCTAACTCAATGCATGTGTGCACAGTGCAACAGGGAGCAGGGTTGGGTGGCTTCAGCCCTTGGTGGGGAGAAGATCCTCACTAGTGTCTGTTGTGGGGTGTCCACCAAACACTGCATTATTTTATGTTGATTGTCTGGTGGATCAGATGGTATAGTTGTGATTTCCCTCCTTTTCAGTGATTGCCAAGACTACTGGGCCGGAGGGCCAGGCATGTTATCTTACTGTCTCAGTGATCAGTTCTTTTTTTAGAAAAAATAACACAGCTTCAGTGTTGTGATTCAGATCACCTACTCATCTTGGGATATCATATACCCTAGGGGCTTAAGGCATGTTCCCTAGTATTGAATATCTTCAGCAGGAGGGGTTTAAATCCTGGTTTCCTGCTTCCCAGGGGAATAACTGCAGAGAAGACATGGACAGCAGGTACCCTGCTTGCTGTCTTCTAGAAGGAGGAACATTTTTGCCTATCTCTCCAAGTAGTTTCAGAGATGCAAACTGGGAGTGGAGGGAGGCTCTTCCTTGCATTGACACAGTGGCACAAACCCCTCCTAAGCTCTCACTTGGCACCCTCGCTGCCTGGATTCGTTTTTTCTGTGCCCAGCTCTCCCCTTGGTCCATGGGAAGGATGCTGAAGTTCATTAGGGTGTGTGAAGTGTTTGGTGTTACAGCGACAACACTCAGTAGAAAAGCTTGAGAGGAAATGAAGAATTCAGTGATCATTGGGAGACTTGTGTGGTGGACAGCAGAGCACTGGCAGCTGCCCATTACATGGTGAAGTTAAAAGAAATGAATGTACCATTGTTCAGTATACTGAACCCTGACAGGCCTGTGCAGTGAATGAGACAAGAAGCATTAGTTACAAACAACGTTTTACAAAGAAAATGTATTAAAATTATTTTGAATGAGCTGAAGGTTCACAGGCAGCCTTTTTCAGTTCTAGCTTCTTCTGACATTGAGCAGGTAGCTTGTAACCTTTCATTACGTGTTTAATACAAAGCCACGTTAACTTTGGATAATTCATTGGCCTGCTGGTGCATCTCCTGCTATGTGGAAAGCTGCCCACACGATCTTCTCTTGGAAACTGAAATAAGTGGAGAGATCAGCAACATCCGTATCTCTCTTAAAGACACTCAAAAAGACTAGCTGTTTATACCTTTACTGCTGTACACTCTTTTTAGATTTCGGGGTATCAGAGGCCACAGTTCATCCCATTACAAAATACAGCTTTCCTAGGCAAACTAATGGTACTCTTAGCTCAGATCATGCATTTCTTATCTGTAAAGAAATAATTAAATAGTTCTCTCAATTGGAATAAACCTTTTCTTTAATAATGTATTAGCTCATGTAAATACAAATTTAGGTTAACCTGAAATAAGAGGTTTTAAGAGATTTTCCATTCCAAATACTGATTCTCATCAGGATAAGGAAGGATTTTCTGTGTGTGGATCTCTTAGTCTGCCTTGAACATACATAAATGTTGGGCAATAATACAGTCTTTCATTGTCCTGGCTGTACTCATATTTCTCTTTTCACCTTTCAATGCATGCAGTGACCTCTGGACACTTTTGAAGTTGTAGGTTCCTGGCTTTCAACATGGATTACTATTACATCCTCCTTCAAGTGAATGGGCCAACTGAAGTGAAGTCAGCCTTTAACAGAAATCACTGCTGAGTGTTGCATGTGGGTGACTGATGGCTTTAGTGAATGTTGAATGGGGTGAATTTAAGAAAGGCAGGTGAAAGCCCTAAAGGCAGTGGCCTGCTGCTGAGGTCTGCCAACACATTTTGATCTCTGTAGGAACTGAGCCACCTCACCTCACTTTGCTCATTCATTCACAGGCTCAATACAGTATCTGTTGATAGTGGTATGATAGCAGGGCTATAATAATTCATGTTTAAGGGTGTAAGGGGCAAGGGTTTTTAGGAGAGAAATTTCCAGCAGCATGCTAGGCTCACTTGTACTGGGGCAAAGTTCCAGTCCAGTCTCATTTGGTGCAGGACTTGAGCTAAAAAAAGTTAGGGTGGCCTAGTCTGAAATGGTCTTCAGGGCAGCCTGTGGGTTGGTCTAATTTTTGCCATCTGCCAGCTCAGGAGAGCTGTTCTGCTAGGAATCACTGAAATACTTGGTGATCCAAGCTCAGTATTAATCGTGCTACTTACACTGCAGTGATCATGCTTAACTGCAGCATTAAATACATTGTACCCTCTCTCCTTTAAGAAACACCATATTCCATAAGCTCCCCAGTTCTGCATTTTCCAAGACAATAATAATTCCAAGTGTTGATATAATCCCCTTTGCTGCCTTGTTAAACTGAATGCTGTATTTTTCATTCATTTACGCATCCTAACAGCATCAGTTTAAGTGGTGTGTTAAGCCTTTCTACGTACATCAAAGCAACATGTAATTTTCATTTCCATTTTATGCAGTGGCTCCTAAATCTGGAGGTGATAATTATTATTTGCACTGTAATTATGCCTCAGTTGAACCAGAGGCTTTGCAGTGATCTAAAAACGAAGGACATTTTGTGGCAAGATCTGCTGGGTTTTTTTTACTGGCAAAGCTCCATGTGACTTCAGAAGGGCCTAGGATTTGAAAACTAAAGTGCGGGCTGGATTTCCTTAGTAAGCCTTGTGTTTTCTTCTTCCCAGGGGATGAGCGCGCCCGGGAGTCTCCAGCCCCAGCCGAAGCACAGATGCAAGCCGGGGCGGAAGGCGGTGGAAGAGTGACCCGCTGTTGCTGGAAATGCTCCATGACGCAACTCAAGAAGATTTTCTGGGGTGTGGCCGTGGTCCTGGGTGTCTGCTCCTCCTGGTCAGGTTCAACCCAGCTAGCAAAACTGACCTTTAAGAAATTTGACGCACCCTTTACTCTAACGTGGTTTGCAACAAACTGGAACTTTTTATTCTTTCCTTTGTATTATCTTGGACACGTTTTTAAGTCAGCTGAAAAGCAGTCTCCAAAGCAAAGATACAGGTATGGGAGCTTGCTTTTTTTCTCATGGCTCTTGCATGCTGCTCCACCTCTAGCAGACATTTTATTCAGATCAGTCAGTTAAATCAAACTTGCATTTGCTTTCCTCTCCAGGTTTGTTAAAGGATGTTCTGTATTCATTCTGTGTTCTGTGCTAGGTGGTATGTTATTATTCTTAATATGATTTCACTCCAACAGTAAGAAATCCAGGTTTATTCCCAATACATACAAGTCATGTAATGAAAGTCCGCATTTTCTGCAATTACTTCTCAGGAGTTTTCTGTTCAAACCTCCGCGAACATCTTTTTTGTATTAGTATCTTCTTCCTCTACCCACAGCTAACTTTTATGGCAACCTGTGAGTAAGCTAAGTAAGCTTTTCTTTTCCAAACGCGGGGCTAGTTTAGTGCATTGAATAGCCAAGTAAAAAATATTGCAGTATTTTCCTGGCATTATGCCCCTGACATCAAAGGCCAAGCTCTGATCCCAGTTAAACTCACGCTGTTGTGTTTATTTCCGGGAGGAAGCACAATCATAACCAAAGGCAGCACTTTGTCTTCAGCACACCTTGTCTTTACAGCAAGCCAAACGCACAAAGCCTGAAGTGCTTATGGAAAACCCTGAGTGCCCGTCCTCTGTGAGGGACTGAGGATTCTCTGGCTGCTTGAAGGACAGCCTCTTGGTGAGCGCTCCTTCATCTCCTCTCGTTTTGGCCTGAGAGGTGTCTGGGACAGATGGAATGACTCAGCCATCAAGATGTCTCATGTCAGAGAGCTTCCCCGATATGTGGAAGGATGTGAACAACGTTTTCCCCTTCTGTTACACAGTGGGGCTCACAGCCTTTTCATGAAGTAGCTCAGAAAGTAAACAGTAAGAAGTACACATTTTGCGGCTTCCAGCTGTGCAGCATGAGGTGGAAACTTACGACAGGAAAAAATCTAAGAAACCAGGGTACTTGGGAAATGCTTTACCTCAGATGACTAGGATTAAGATTATAAATGCTGAAATTTTGCTGTTTAGCCATCATTACAGTTTCTTCATCTTCTAAATCATTCGGGAGCTGCAGATAAAGGATCACTGTTCACTGCAGGTCCTAGAGCAGTATCCCAGAAGTTTTAAAGGCATTTTCATAAGATGCCATGTTTCCTGCACTTCAGTCTTCAGTTTGTATTTGTTGTTTACTCCACAGCAAACATGGTTGCTTCAGAGGTGAGAAGTATGAAGGTCAGAGAAAGCAACAGTATATCTAAAAACAATAACAAATGATAGCCCAAAACAACTACCTTTTCTTTTCTTTGTTTTTCAAGTATTTTCCTTTCCAGCTGCTCTCAGATAATGCTTTAAATACTGCTGAATTCTGGGGTGAGCAGTTGTGGTTCGCCAGATCCCTGGGGTTAAAACCAGAGCATTATACTCTCTGTTGCTGCAGTTAATTTATATGGTTGGTAGTTTTATGTCTTCTATTTAATTAAATGATGGCTGAATCAAAGAGCGGGTGCAAGCCCCGCAGCCTGTTTGGAATGCAGGGGGACATCATTACAAGTAAGCTTGCAGCAGGCTTAGTAAAGAATGTGCATTTGTGTGTCTAATTAGCAGACTGAACAGGGTTAATTTACAGAGCTTTTTTCTTGGTGTCAGGGCAGACTTGGACATTTGGAGATATGGCTTTGGTTCCTAGCTTTGCTGCAGATTTGTTTTGTGGTTTTGAGCAAGTCGCTACAGACCTCTGATTTCCTTGTACCCTCTGTTCATTTGGATGAGACAACCCTTCAGAGGGAGGACTGTCCCTTACCATGTGTTTATGCAGTGTCTGCTTCAGCATGTCCACTATCTACATTGAGACCTTTCAGTGGTCCTGCACCAAGAATGACTATAAAAAGAATTACTGTTCATCTGCCTGCTCCATTATGGCTGAGATGTCACACACATGTATAGCTGAAAACCGAAGTGTTGAGTTCCAGCATCCCCTCTTAATTATTTCCCCTTGTTGCATATTTTATATATATGCATATATAGAGAGAGACATCTACAGGGACTTTGCAGCTCTATATGAGGCATTACCATCTTCAGGAAAGCTTGCACTCCAGGCACAGTTGGACATGTTAGGGAGGCATTGCATGGGCTTCTGGGTAGTTAAAATAAGACAATTCTGACCTGGAACTAACAAGCAACTTGCTTAATCACTTGCTGCTTCTTTTATCCATCGTCTTTGCTTGTATCTTATATACTATCTAAGCTCTCTGGCAGGAATTTACAGTGAGGTAAATGAAAGGTGGTAGTGGGAGAAGGTGGAAATATGACATCTAAGTCACCTTAGCAGTGAGGTAGTAAAGGAAGAGACTCTCAGATCTTGCTTACGCAGGTTGCTAAAATCCACAGGCACCTAATTTTTTTGGCAGCAAAGCTCCCCAAGGACCCCTGTGCAGCTGCCCCCTCCTCAGCAGGGCTGGGCAGCTCAGCCTCCCCTCACTGCGGCACAGGCAGTGCCTTCACACCGCCCTGTCCTCAGTGGGCAGCTTTGCGGGGCCTGAGCCAGCAGGCGTGCTTTGGGGTACCTCCCCATGCAGCTAAAGAGCCTGTAAGGAACAGCAACCATTAGGAAAAAATGTACAAAAGAGGGATCATAAAATGTAGGAACAGTGAAGAGATATATAGTCTCTCCTATACCGATTATATGGTTTATTATGGTTTTAAATTCCTATTGTATTATACCAGTACATATATATATATATATACACACACTATGCTGTATATATATGAACTTGTAAGTTTTGCACTTTCACAGAAGAACACACCTGTCGTGGACACAAGCCAATTTTAAGCTGCACAGATTTTTTTCTCTCATTTTCTAGCACATATAATTGTAATAAATTTGGCACCAAAATTTTATAGTAGCACATTAAATTTAAAAGAAAGTTTATTCAGTTTCTTTATAAGCTTCTGAGTATTAGGCCATAAATTAAAGCATTAAGAAATTCTGATTGACCCATACTTTCTATTTAAGCCGAAGCAGACTATCATCAGTTGTGTCTTCAGCACAGGTCACTCTTCAAAGCAAACCAAAACTCATGCATTCATGTCCAAACTGCTCGAGGCTCGCTCTGCAGCTCCATCAGATGCCAGAGCTGTGCCCAAATGTAGACCGCTGAGGGAGAACTTGTCCCACACTCTCTACCAGGGGTGCCACTCACCCTTGGCATGGGACCATGTGCGTGGGGAGTGACGCAGAGAGCTCTGGCAGGCCACAGAGGAGCATGCCAGGGTCAGCACCACTCCCTTACTTCTTGTGCAAGTGCTCACTAGCTTAAAATAAAATTACGGTAACTAAATTGTCATTCATTTCAACCAGTGTCCAGTCCAGAAGTATAACACATGTAATGGTTTATGCGCCTAATGCATCATTTAAGACTACTTCATTTTGGCTTCGTACTTTTTGCTTCCAAACTGCGTTATAAAATGACACATTTAATCTGATGAGCTACCCTCCGTCAAACCTACATTATTAATTTATGAGGTAACATAAATTAAAAGCACTAGAGCTTAAAGCTCCCTGGCTACATGAAAGATTAAATTAAAATCTCTGCAAGATATTGCTTAGCTTTGTGTATCTCTAGGCAGGACAAAACACACCTTTTATAAAGATTCACTCCGTGTATGCTGAATGGGGGAATAACAGAGGATTGTGTTCACATATTAGCAGGAGAATACCTCAGAAAGCTTGTTTATCTTGATGGTATGTTCTTATCTAATGATTTTTTGAGAAGGAAAAGGCAGGACTTTCCAGAATGGTTTGCATGATTATTTATGTATTTATTTATCATTTAGATCTTGATTTTTATTTCATAAAGCATTAGGGCTAAAGAAAACACCAGAAGCTAAAACTAAATCTTTTTCATAACCTTGACGAGAGCTGATGTGTTGGATGAATGAAAACATGTCGCACGTACCTGCACTGATAGACAGCCACATTTGAACATGTTTTAACATGTTCTTTTCCACTGAATCAGAGTTTTGTCTCTATACTGCCCCCAAATTAGCTGCCACTAATCTTTCAGAGTTTGGAGATCTTTCTCTGAAAAGAAAGAAAAAAGTTGCGGGTAACACCAGAGCATAGTTATTTCTTTGAAACAGAACCAAAATATAGGGGGCAACAATGGTAGAGGACTAATCTAGTAGATCTCACTTACTCTGATTTACCAGCATATTAACTTCACAAGAGTCACTTTTGATTTATTTGCATATGGGCTCAGAATCGAGACTTAGCTCTTCAGTGGCCAGAAATGATCAGTGTCATAGCTTCACATGATGTCCAGGAGAATGTGGGCCAGTTTCTAAATCTCACATGTATTTCTGCTAGCATGGAGGAGACAAGGCACTAGCATAGCATCCCCAGTAATTCCAGGAACTGGGTCCATTAGTTTGATCCTGACTCATACTAAAGTGCCACTGACTGCACCGTTGGCACTGCCCTCCTCTTCTGCAGCAGGCAGAGAACCCAGCCATGCCATGCTGGTAACCAACCGCCTGGCCACAATGAAACTCAAAGGGGGAAGAAGGTCAGAGCCTGATTTGGTGTGACTAGATGCTTTTTTACTATTGATTTTCAGCATTTTCTGTTCTTGAGTCTCTCTTACCCAGCAGCATTAAAATGTTGCAGTGTGGTTGACTTTTGGCATCCTACTGATTTATGTTACTACTTAGGTGGGAGCTTCACCACCAGAGCAGACAGCATTAACAGAGTCATAAATAAGCTACAAAGGGATCAAGACATGATGAATGCAAGTGTTTTTAGCAAATGTCACCCAATGAAGCATGTTTTCTTTCAAAAAACTTCAGTTTATAAACTCTATTTGTCCAATTCAGTACATTAACCTTAAAAGAATACCTATTTACTTTGTGTTCCTCAAAATAAAACCACTTTACAATTCAAGTTCCCATTAGCTTGTTGGGGAAAAGAAAACAAAGAACAAAAAGAGGCCTTGAAATTCAAAGACAGAGCATCTGATTCTTACCCAAGTTAGACAGATACAAGCCAGGAGTAACTCCAAATTAAATCAGTTTGATCTCTACAGCAGCCTGTCAGGGATTCCCTTTGTGCTTGGTATCAAAGCGATTAATTAAAAGGAGATGTGGATATCATACAAGAGGTTTATCATGGACATCCATGTCTCTCCTGCAGGTGTCTGAAGTGTTGTTGGTGATGTGTTATTGATGGGCCATGGTATCACTTCTCATGCTGTTTTCACTGAATCTGCACTTTTCTTTTAGGGTTTCTAGCTGAAGACAAGGCCAAATAGTACTATTAGCAAGTAGCAGTAGTAGTAAAGCCTTCTGCTGGAACAACGTGGTGTTTGTGGCAGGGGCAGTGCTGGTGGGCGTCTGTTGGATGTACAACCTCCTCTGCATACAGAGTCAAGTTCAGGCATGGAGCATTCATTTGGGGTTAGCTCAGCTGAAGCCCAGCCACAGAGCACAGGGTGATGATGTTGTTCTGTTGTTAACTTCTGTTTCTCAAAGTTAAGTAATTACCTCTTCCTGATGAAACGTATGGTAGCTGGTGTCTCCTTCCTTTTTGAAAATGCCATGTGTCCCCATGGGACGTGGGCTAGGGGTGCGTCATCCCACAGGAGTTCTGGAGGTGGCTCCTTGCTGCTGTCTTGACCTAATACAGCTATGCTGCATTATTGCCAGATTATCACGTAAGTCCTCATTTTAGCTGCTTCTTTGGGAGACTTGTTTTCTTAGGTGATTAAAGATTAATGTCACGGTTTCTTGCTTGTTGTGGCTCCTGAAAATTTCAAAACAAAAATTTCTTAGCCAGCTGTCAAAAATCTGCTCTACAGGCTGCCTGTTTTTGAGAAAATCAGTAGTCCTCCAGCTCCAGAGTATTTCTAGAGTATCTTCCTGTTCATGTAAGTCTTTTCTACACACTGAAAACAGTACCAGGGTTAGATTAGCAAGGAAATTTACCACAACTGGCTCCTCAGTGCCACACTGCATATTCGAGCACTGCTGGCTTGGAGCTAAACGACCAGTTTCCTCCTAAAATGCATGGGGAGAGCGAACACCTGCAGAGGAGACACAAACATGAGGCAGCAGGGAGGAGACACATAAGGTAAACAGCAGGAAAGGCTGAGGACAAAGAAAAAGTCTGTTTGACAAACTTTAGCTGTTAAGGGGAGCCCTCCACCATCCCAGAGTTAGGTGCCTAACTAGACTTGAGGAGACACCCCTTTTCATGTTTTCCATTGAAAAGCTTAAAAAACTGCTCCCAGACCCATGTTAAAGGTGGTAGTTTTTCTGTTCCTCAAATGCATGGTATGGGAGCTTAGTACTTACATGGGACTGATGATGTGAGTGGCTGGCAGAACGCCCCAACATTAATGCCCAAGTCCTAACTTCTCTGGAGGTAGCTCTTGCAATGCGAAGCCTGCATGTGGGTCTCAGGAACATAAGGTGGCATTTATATGCTTACCTCCCTTTTCTAAACCTACCCCAGCTTTTACATCTCCTGAAAACACCTTTAAGATAATTTCTTTAAACTTCTGTTTGACTAGTTTGCTAACTCCTTCTATTCAGGTAGCTAACACTGCCTGTGAGAGCTCATGTCTTCGCTTCTGTGAGAAAACGATCTTGGTTCCTTCTTTAGGAAACCAATCCTTTCTAATTTAGCCTCACATTTTATACTTGGAGATTGTGTTTGTATTTCAGACCATGATGTTCTGAAAAGAGCTTAACGTTCATGCCTGGTGAAAAGCTTTCCCTTAATCTGAAGATCCTTCATCTGTTGAGGATCACCTGTTCTGGGCTTTTGGACCTTTGTGGAATGCTAATCGGGAAAAATTGGGTACTGCCTGATCAGGAGAAACACATGTTCTTTAATCTTGAGCCTGGTTTGCAAAATCATTCCAAGGATGATTGAATTAAGTGGTGTCCTATAATTTTGTCTTCTTGTTCCATTACTTTTGTCTTCTCTGCTGTGGCTTGGACAGATGCTCTAAAATAATTACATTATATGCCTCTTATGAGGTAACAGTGCTTGAGGCAAAGACTAGAAGGAGAAATAATTGTTCTTGTTACCTGAAGACAGGGCATGTGCTATGAAACAATGTGTTTATGTAATGGCCTTTGCTTGAAAAAAAAAATGTTGTGTCTTGAAGCACTGAAAGATCTTTGGTTGAGTACTTAAACTGCATTTCATTAACTGTCTCTTCCTCTGGTTAGTAAAACAAGCTGCCAAGCTTCCATGCTGCTAGGGCTTTTCTCAGTAGACCTCAAGAGCAAATCCACCTATACTGATCATACCCATGCTGATCTCTCTGCACAGACTGCGACTGTGGAAGCAAAGCAGGCTGGGCTGAAGGGACCTCAGGGGCCACCTCCTCCCTTCCCTGCCTCCAGGCATGACCTGCACACACAAACAGAAAAGTAACTGCATTTTATGTCTGGAAAAGGAAAAATGGGACCAGGAAAAAGAGTATGTGATCATGTTTGCTGTGTGGGGACAGAAGCAGAAAGCTGAGGTGAGCATGAGTATGCTGTTTTTCCAATCATCATAACATGGAAAAAGACAGAGTTCACCACTGGTCTTTTTGCAGAAAGTGTTTTACCTTGGTTGTCATATCAAGTACATTGACACTCAGTGCACAAACTCACTGAACGGGGACTATCCTAGACAGGTTCTCCCATGTTGTTTACAACAGCAATAAAAACAACAACAAAACTCAGGAAGGAGTGATAAGGAATTCTGCATTTTTTTTTCAGCCCAGATCTGTGTCAAAATATCTTGAGGGCAGCTACCTTTAAAGCTGCTTTAAAAAAAGAAAGTGCCTGTATGGCAACAGACTTCGTAGCTATAATTAACAGCTCTCAATAAAGACAGATGATACAGTGAGAAGTGTTGGAGGCTGGCAGTACTACAGAAGTGGAAAAAACCTTTTTGTCCAGCTGCCTAGTGGTTATGGACTGTGTCCAGATTTCCCAGGATTGTTTGTGTTTGTATGAAAAAGCAGCCTCATATAAATACACAAGTACCTGGCTGAAGATCCTGTTCAGTCTGGTCTGCAGGAGCTGCCACCCTTGCTTGTTAGTCAAAGCTATAGGTGGTAAAAGGGGAGAAATAGGCAAACGTGAAGGTTGACAGCAACATAGATGAATGAACAGGGCATCATAAATTGAAAAACCCTGTCAAGCAGCTACATAATGTTGTCTGCGAACATCCATAGGGTTTTTTGGAGGGAAACAATGGTAAGATATGAGCTGCTGGGCAGACAGGTTCATATATATACTCGCACACCCACATACAACCATTTCTGTGTTTTCCACTGTTAAAACACCTTTCCAAATGGTAGCTTTCCACCAGAGAATCCAATCCAAAATGGAGGAAACAAACAAAATCTGGTTTTGTCACCTTACTCGCCTGCTTTGGGTGGCAGTTAGTGAAGACTGCTTCTCTTCAGCCTAGTTGTAGAAAAGAAACAACCCTCCTGTTGGTCTGTTTCTCAGTCCTTGGGGTCAGGGCTAAAACTCAGTGAATTTATAGGAGAGAGACTCATTTACTTTATGGCTTTATTTGGGTCTCTTGTCTTCAGCAAGCCTACACTAACCAAGTCCACTATAGCCGCCTCATCTGTTCCCTGTTCCTCCTGTCTCTGACTCAGCACTTCCCCACATGGAGCTGGTGTTGGTTGCTCATGGTTTGTTAATTTGTAAATCATTTTCCTTCTCTTTGGGGCTGGGGGGCTATTTACTCATTTGCTGAAGCTGCTTATTTCACAAGCACTTAGAGACTGCTGCAACGTTTCCCTCGTATCTTTGAAAACCTTCCGCTGCCTCAGTGAAACGTTCAGACTCCCCCAGGGGGCATGGGCCTCTGGAAGCCTTACATGAAGGATGGCATCCCCCATCTCTTTCAGCAGGCGCAAATGTTAAATCCCAGGGATCTCAAGTCATCATGAATGTCCCTTCAGTGACAGGGCAGTATTAACCTTTGTGTAGTACATTGCTAACACGAGGCGCCCTTGAATGATGTGAGCCCAGGTCCACTCGCTACAGGAGGACTTTGTTCCTCTATGTTATCTGGCATTTGCCCTTGCATTGGATCTAAAAAATGTTTTGCTTCACCAAAATACTGGGGGTTTTTAACTTAATTCTCTTCAGTGTATCTATTGTAGAGGCTAGCCAGGCCAACTGAAAATTGTATCCTGCTTTTTCTGCACTGAAACTAGAGCTTTCTTCACTAGTCTGGCTTATTATACTTTCAGCTGTAGTACATAGAGATTTCCAAGTACAGAAAGATAATTCCTCAGCTATGAAAAGCTCTCCTATTAAATAGCACACTAGAAAAATAGCGAGAATTGCACCTCTACTTTCAGTACCTCTTAATAGTACCTAGAATAAAGATGAAGCTACAGCTCTGTAATGGTGTCTGGTATTTTCACCATATAACAAATCGTGCTGTTGTTAGACCATCTCACCATGATATCCTGAACATCAGGTCATAGAAACATTGAGTAATTCTGGCTGCTGGGGACCTGGGGAGGAAGGTCTCTAGTCGTAGGATCATGGAATAATAGAATGGTTTGTGTTGGAAGGGACCTTAAAGATCATCTAGTTCCATCCCCCTGCCACGGACAGGGACACCTTTCCACTAGACCAGGTTGCTCAAAGCCCCATCCAACCTGGCCTTGAACAGTGCCAGGGAGGGGGCATCCGCAGCTTCTCTGGGCAACCTGCTCAACGCAAGAGCCACATCATATCTACTTTTTTATTTTGTTAATGGTTAGTGATCTGCAGACACTAAATGAGACATAGCTGTTATTATTTAAATTTATGTTTACTTTATTGCATCTTTTAATGTGCCGTCTCTAGATAACCCAAAATTACATGCACCAGAATGTACTGACATGAATGGTACACGTTCTGCTGCTATTTGCCTCTTTTTGCCAGAGCCACCTTAAATATTTGTCTGTCATCAGGCAAGAACATATTGATTCAAACCCTGAGGATTTGATTTATTTTTTATTAACCTTGATATTTTTTTTAAAATGGTATTAACCCACTATAAAGTGTTTCTGCTTAACTTATTTTTAATAATCAAACAAATTTTCACCTAGCATTTTCAGTATTTCATGAAGTTCTCTATATTAAATGTGATGGGTCCAGTCAGCACTTGACCCTAACTGGCACAGCTCCACTGAGTCCCATGACAGTATGCTGATTTCTATTAGAGAAGGGTCTGGCTTGGTTAAATATCCAAGTTAATAACTATTTAGATGTGTTTCATCTTTCCTTCTTTCAAAGGGGAACTCAGGCTTTGACCAGGCTGAAATTCACCCTACTCCTCCATGTTATTTTTTAAAAAGTGTCTTCTGATTCTGGAGAGCTAAAGTAGAAAAACTTAATGTACAAAATAGCATCCCAGAAAAGGATACAGTGACATACAGCCAAATGATCAGCTGCCTTCCATTAATGTACCTGCAGACCTGCACTTGCTCATGAAAACTTTAGCAATTAAGGCCAACCTTTTGAAAGTCTTATGGCATTTAAAAAAGAGCTCTGTCGATTTCATAGATTTTTCAAACAACTTAACCGTGCTCTTCTGTAGTTCAGGTGATTCCTATAATTATGTTATTTTCTGCCTTACCAAGTTCCACGTGGCTTTTTTAGTAGAGTTGTACTCTTCATCATGTAAAAGGGATAACTGTAGGGGGATATGAGAGAGGTCAGCTAAATCATGTATGGATTTGGGAAGGTGAGGAAAGAGCTAGGTGGCATGACACAGAGCAAGTGAGGTGTTTGAAACAAGGGAGGAGCTTTCTAACAGTGTGCAATTCATTCCCCATGCTTGAGAATTGGAGGTGATGGGGCAGATGTGGCCTGTTGTGGGAGCAGATTGCATAAGTTCTGCAAAATTATAACATTCACATGAACGATATAGTTCTTTTAGCTCTCCTACGAGCTAAGCTAAATCAGTAAATCCTTCATGATTTCAATGGACAGTGTACTTAGCGTAGTATTGCTAATGTGTTGAGTCCTGTGGCTGGCTGCAGGTTCTTAGCATGGGCTATTCCAGAGCTCAGCAGCCACAGAGCCATCCAAGTTACAGGGGTCCAGACAAGTCACTCGAGAGTATCTAGGGAAGATTTAAACATACCAGCAACAGCTATTTCATGTGTTGACGGATTTGTTTCTTAATGTGAAAGAATGTACAAATAGAATTTGCCAAACTGCTAAAGATATTTTCTTGGGATCTTTTCAAAAGTGAGCATCGAATTGGCTTTATTTTTAGGTAAACAGGAGTCATAATGAGGACATTCCTCTTGCAAATCTTACCAGTTATATGTATAGTTAATTGTGGACCCTACTTTTGGCTGGCAAGTTGCAAAATGTTGTCTGCTGCTTATATTTCTTGAACTTTGTTTTGTTTTAAGGATTGAAAAAAAAAATAACAGCTGGCTTCCCGGATATGTTTGCTTCAAGAAACCAGAGACAAGTAGTTTCGAGAAACTGGAGACAAGTTAGCAATTGTGCTAAAAGCAAACTGTTCTCTTTGTCAATGTGGCTTCAGACACTTTCCACTATAATGCTGCTGGTATCTGGAGTTTTGTTATCCAAAAAGCCTTTGTCTAGCACAGAACAGTAAATAACCACAGATTTTAGGCACGTGTAGAAACATCTCATTAGAGACATTTGAAAGAGAGATGACAAATGACGTCCTGGAAGCAATCTAATGTCATGGTCCGAGTGTGCAATGGCAAATCATCCTTCCTCAAGTAACTCGGCTACTGAAGGCTACGGATGGGTTTGCCTTCAACGGGTGTTTGGCATTTGCATGCCTGTGGGCTAACAGCCGTGACCACGTGGCTCCTCTGCGTGAAGCGTGCTGATGGCACCTACTAGATGTTGTGCAGCTGACAGGAAAAAGATGCAATAGTTCATTAGGTTTGGCATTCTGTTGAATTGAGATGTTTTCAAAAGGAATGGCACTGAAAGCTTTGTAGTACTGAAGGTGCATAATAATTGCATCAAAATTGCCCATCTGCAGCTAAAGTGAGGTAATTGCCTAGGCATATTCGCGACTGCAGAAGAGATTTTGAATAATAAATGTTTATAAAGCCCTTCTGTCATCATGTTATCCAGTCCTTACCCCATGAGCCAAACTGTCGATTCATTTACACTCTTTTCAAACCAAAAGTATCTCATGTCGGTGCAGCTCTGGGGTTGGTGAAGACGAGAATCTGGACTAGTGTAAGTCACCTGAAATTGTCTCCCAGCTCCTCAGCAACATTTATGAACCAACTTGAAAGAGAGTAATCAGGAAACCCTGCTGATTCCTCGCTAGTGTTATTTTCTGTATCTTTAATAATTAATTTACCTAAATTACTGGAGTTTAGGGGTGCCAGTACTGATTTTCAGTGATGCTGAATGGTGCTCCTTTCTGAGGGGCAGGACTTCATCATGGGGTCAGATCCACAAAAGGGCTGAGACACATGCCCCATCCTGCAAACAGGCATAAACATCTACCTGTGGTTTCCAGCAGATATCTGCCCTCCTCAGGACCCTCTCTTCTCTCTCGGAGGTAAAGCCTGAGCAGATCCAACATCACAAACACAGACGTGATGAGGATATTGCGGGACTGGCAGCAGTAGGTAAGATGCAAGCCCATCTTAATTAGGTTTATCACAGCTGATCTATCCTGCAGATAAGCTCATTAGCATGGACTCAGCTTGCCCAAGGCTTTGAACACAATCCCTTCATGCTTGACAAAATGCAGACAGCTGAAAGACATGTCTTGGTTTAAGTGCATGCTTACCTGGTCAGTCCCTCCTCCACAGGGATGCGGTTTGTAACTGCTCCCGTGTTCTGCTGTGCTCCCTTTTCCTGGCAATTAAAGATGCAAACAGCACTGACCAGACAAGATTTGTTGATCCAACTTCGTTATCTTATGCTTCTCTGAGAATGAATTAATTGATTTTTCAATTGGACTTGATACAAATCATGCTGATGTCCCCATCATCCTCAGGATGCCTGACTGATTCCTAATAGCTGCCTTACAGTCTTCGCAACACATCTCGTGCTTCTCACATGCTCTCATGCAGCAACTAGAGCTGCTCATTCTAGGCCAGCACTGCTAAACGTACAGGCACGGATGATTTACAGTGGGATGGAAAACATTTCCAGCTAGATGACAGGATCACCTACTTTCTGCCACTGCGTGCCACTGGTCTTTCTGCATGAACGGAGGAGCTGTCGTTCCTGCTGTGGGATCCCTTCAGCAAAAGAGCCACATGCCTCTGCCATGGTCAGCTCACCCTGCAGCTCTTCAGCTTGTAAATCCTTGGCTCTGTAGTGAGATTTCAGCAGGCTGTACCTCTTGGGTATACCCAGCATGGGCATGGCAAAGCTGACTAGCTCTCCAACACTGGGAAATTAGCCAGCAACCCTAGGAGATAACTGAGCTGGCAACCCCAGCCACCCCGAGCCCTGCGTACCTCGGAGGCGCTTTGCACACCTGCATCAGTGAGGTTCTTCAGATCTCTTTACTGCGCTAACAGTGCTCTGCCGCAGGAGCGGCACTCTCACTGCTAGGGATCCAGAAGTAGGGTAGCAAAACAGGCATCACCTTTGCCAGGTTTCTGAAGAAATAGTTTCACCTCAGAGGCTGTAACCACATTGATGCTCTTGCTCATTGCTTCCTGAGAAACAGTCTGAAAAGAAATTCAGACGTGACACTAAAATTGGTAACAATATGAACTACTGCTCAGTACATTTTTCGCTCTCTCAAGGGCTTAAGCTTATTGAGTAACCTCTCTCTCTGTTTCATCACAGAGCATTAAGTTTTGAGAGAGGGCTGAGCCCCACCACTGAAGCCCTTTATTCTAGTTGTGTAGTGCAGTATTGACAGAGACAAATTTAACACAGTTTACCCTGTGCACAGTACAGTAAAACGAGCCAGATTTTGCATTGTGTACATCGGGGGCTTGGATAGGGATATTGCAGGGCACTGTGACTGAATAACTCTGTTACTGAGACTTGGTGAGGTGTCAGGATATTTTGGGTGGCATTTTTGAGGTCCTGCTGCTGGATTCTCTACTCTTACCAAAGACTGTGGTGAAACCGTAATGACTTAGTTGGAAGGAGTGGTGAACCAGTAGTGAAAGCTGTTGGAAATGTCTCCTTATGGTTGTGTACATACGTATGTGTGTATATATGTATGTATGCATGCATGTGTATATATGTGTGTATATACGCACCATTTGAATGCACATGCTGAGCTCCTTTACCCAGCAAGAGCAGCAATATCCCAGAGGGGTAACAGGCTGGTTTACTTTTTATGGTCTTCATATAGTGTCCTGTAGATCAGGAGCTCTCCTGTAAAATATAAACTGTTGAAAAAGAAAGGAAAATGAAGCCACAGATTTGGGGCTTTCTTGCTCTAGGGTAAATGTGGGGTCATGCCCTTGACTGGGGTGGAAAAATCCCCTTGCACAACGTGTGTCTTTCCCCGTGGGTCTCAGTGGGAAAGCACAGTCTCGAGGATCAGGCCCCAGCTTGTTGGCTGAGGGAGCTGACACCTGCCTTCTCACAGCGGGAAGGCTGCTTATTCTCAAGTATCTGTCTGCAAGCGCTGCCTGGTGCTGCTCCGAAGATCCCTTCCTCGCTGACAAACAAAGCTGGAGCCCTGAGAGGGGGGACAAGGCACTCCCAGCACTTGCCTGCCCGCAAGCACGGCGGTGCCTGCAGCACAAGGTGTCCTGCTGGCTTGTCATCAGCCCCCCCACCGCTGCACTCACCCCAGGCAGAGCCCCGTGGGGGGATCGGGCTGCAGGACAAGCTCTCACCTTCATTTACACCACTTCCCATCCCACTCATATTCAGTATAAAACAAATGCCCTCGACAGCCCTCTTCATTCTCCATACACCTACAAAAATCCTTAGCTTGTGGTAAATGCTCCTTCCTCCACAGCCCTACGCAGATACTGTCCTCACTTCCAAAATGCAAAACTCCCCTTGAGCAAGGCTTGTCAGCTCTACTGGGCTGGAATCCCACCATGGCTGACGCCCTGTGCGAGAGACACCATGCTTAACCTTCCTATCTCCATTTTAAAATCCAAATTTGATCACCCATAATTCCTCTTAAAATCAGCAGGTGGTGACAGTTTTCAGCCCACTGGAAAACTCAGTGCATTAGGTACCTGAATATGAATTTATGTTTGTAATTTGGTGTGGTACTCCTAGGATTTCAGTGTGAAGGTAGAAAAATCCAGTAGTTCCTTGCAGCTTGCTCATTTGTGCTGTCTATGGATTATTTGTCAAATTCTTTTTATATTATCTTCACGAGAAATTTAATGAATCTCATCAATACCAAATCACTTGTCTCTGTTAGTTTACTTTCTAGGATGATTTATGTATACATCAAATGTGATTGCAAGCCATTTCCTAACACATGTAAACCTCAATTCTCAAAGATCTCTGGGGATGCTCTAAGTTTTAACAACAGCCTCACATAAAAACAATTACCCCATTCTGACAGTGAACATGAGTAAACACGGATATGAGGAGTCAGTAAAATAATAGTTTATTTGTTATTTCACAAATTATACTCTGTAATTAGGGAAAACTCTCTTTTAAGAATGCATTGACAATGTACCCTAAACTTGGTATATTCATCCTTCTTGTTACATGTGCTTCTTGTTACATTATGTTGATCCTGACAAGAAAAGGTTAAATATATTTTTATTGAAGGCCCATAGCAGTAAAATAAAATTCACATCAAAACCAAAGAGCAAGAATTATTAGGTAGATTTTTTTTCCACCATGTATCTTCAAGGTATTATTCCATGTTTTCCTGTTGGGCAGCTGACATTGTTTGCTCCCTTCTCCCATATAATCTTGAAGCTGCCTGCTCAGCCTCTCTCACATGCTGGGAATATTTTGGTTTATGGCTCAGCCCACCTACCAACTATTTCAGCTACTGAGATGCAGTGAGCTAATTAACGCATCCATCATTTTACGCATTCTTCAGATGCCATGAGCGATAAGGAGACTTAGCCTTAATCTTCTTCTTTGTCTTATTCTTTCTCCCAGGCCTGGGACTGACTTAACTCAAGTCCATACACATTGTCCTTGCTGAACCGCTCATTCATGTATTTTTGTACTCTATTTATTGACTTCTAATTCCCTTCCTCTCCTTGTGTGCATACTAGATTAAATCTCCATTATCTAAGCCTGTGTCTCCTTTGCCTAGCTCACACAGACATGTAAGTATTATTGCTTAATATTTGTATGAAATTAGCATCCAGCAAATCCTGATCCACACCAGCAGCTTGTGCTAGGTGCTTTTCCAACAGGGAAACAAACCCAGCGCCTGTGCCACAGAGCCTGCAGTCGAGGTTGAGGCACATACCTGCTAAAATCTGCTATTTTTCATTTAACTGGTGATTACTGACTTTGGCAGCTGCTGTTCGGGGCCCTGTGGAGGAGTGCTGTGGTCCCATAGTACCTGCTTAGGGAAAGTCGGGCAGAAGCATGAGGACTTCGGGGGGGATGCTTTTCTCACTCCATCATGGACCTCACCATGAACCTAAGAAACACAGCGTGTGATGCAGTAGCACAATCTGGCAGATGAACAGGAAGAGAAATAATAAAAAATGTCCTTATAGATGAGGATAAACCCAGGATCTTCAAAAGGCCTGTTTCTTCTGCCTGAGATCTGCTTTCTGCCAACATAATGCTGCGATCTCACCCCATTCATGTCAGAACACAATGTAAGATGTCCAGATCCTATTAATGGCAGTGAAGGAGGAAGCCTTGTGTGAGAAGCAGGCAAATGGCAAGTCTCACTGTGAAGCTGCCCCAGAAAGCTTGCAGCACTGAGCCCAGCATGGCTGAACTGGCTTAACCAAAATACATTTATGAAATCCAAGGTCAGAAGAAATCTTACGAGTCTTAGAAAGATGTAAACCTGCTTTTCCAGTCAACACCAGCAAGTTATCTGGTTAAATTAATCTATGTCTGAACTTAAACTGAGATAAGTGCTTGCAGAGTATGTAGGCTGTGATACATCCCCAGCAGTAATTCTGTTAAATTTTTCAACACTCCCTGCTATGCATGTGTAAGGACTCGCAGGCACACCAAAACAGGCCAGCTAACTATGCTCCTCTCCTCTGCTTTTAACCACTCTCAGAACAGCCCTGTGCCTCCTCCTCACATGCTTTCTGCTATAAACCCAACCATTTTCATTTCCCAGGCAATCCATTGTACGTGGCTGCAATTGCACTGACCATAACTGCAACCAAAGGGTATCCGATCCAAATTAGGTAGCACGTTCGCATATTGGCCTCTGGAGCCACAGATCTGGGAGAGAGCCAGAAAAGCCATTTTACAATTATAGTCTAAGTCAGGGGCTTTCTAAATCTGTTATTAAAAAAAAAAAAAAAAAAGACAGAGCAGGCACACCCACAAGGCAGGCATTAATCATGGCTAGATAAAGTCCACTTCTCGGTGGCAAGCTGCAAGGTTTCAGTAGGAGCTCACTCCTGCTGCCAGGACACCCCGCGCCTTTTGCCCTAACAGTGCTATTGCCTTGTAATAGCAGGGAGCAGATTTTTCACTGCTGTCTGTGCAGCTGCTCTGGAAGCAGAGTGTGATCCTGGAAGTGAGGATCACAAGGTCATTTTCCAAAATGAAGGAAGGAATAAGCATGTCACAGGAGTAGAAGCTGGAAGACAAATGAACCTAGTAATTTCATATCTAGCGAATACTTGGCTCTCCTCACTGCAGCTTGGCTTTCAGAACCAGCAAGCAGGAGGGAGGCTCATTGCACAGCCCTTACTGTCTCGCTCAGAAAATCACAGTCCCACACTCCCTGTAACTCCTTCTGCCCATTAAATCCAGGAGGATGCCATAAACTGCAGCTGTATGTCACGGAGCTATTTCATTTTAGCCAAAAGTGAGTGCTGTAAAAATGGATGTGCTGCACACTAAGCTGATGTAGATCAAAGGCACTTGATTCCTATAGTCAAAAATAGTCCAAGAACAGAAATTACTTTTGTGACCTTTCCTGATATTCTTATGTTTTATTTTAGAAAAGCTCTAACATAAAAGGATGTTCATCTGTGCTACAGTCAATCACATGGTATCTGAGCATCTAAATGTAAGAAAACTCTTTAACAGGCTCTATTCCAGACACTTTATTAAAGCCGTTACCAGAGGCACATCAAAATGTAATAAATACAGAAGCAGATAATGGTCAGAACATTTCTAGCATGAAATGTATGATCTATTCTGATTAAGGGGAATCCAGGTTAAAAGCTGTCATTTTCATTTGGCAGTTTCAAATGTCACAGTCACATTTCTGAGACAAATCCAGATACCATGTTCCTGAGTCACCTCAGGTTTGCTGTCAGCAGTCAAACTCTGCCACTTAAACGTCAAAGCACTTTTCTCACAAGTCTTCCAGGTGCCCCACTAGCCAGTGTTATCTCCACTCTGGATAATCCTGACTCTTCCTCTGTCTGCTACACTAATTCCCAGAAGGTAGCTGTGCTGTTTTCATTCCAGAGGTGTAGTCCTAGTGAATCCCAGTGCCATCACGGCACCCAGTGTAAGTGGTTCCTTGTCACAGAAAGAGGTCCCCAACTTGGCAGGGCTGGCTGACAGACTGGGCACATGCAGCATGCTCCGCAAGGCTGGCAAAGTCCAAGCTGAGCTGAGCAGATGATCAGGAGCTTATCACAGTGGTTCGTATCATTCTGTGAATGACAATAGAGCTGTACTTTGGCACTGCACTTACACGTAAGCAGTTCAGGGTGCTTTAATTAATGAAATGGTAATTTATGCTCACTGCTCCTGAACTGCAGGGAGCTACGCTTGTCTTACAGGCTGAGTGAGGGTACACAGCTAATGCAGCCAAGGTGGATGAAGCGGGAGAGCAGGAAGAGAAAGATAAGTGGCAGGGTGTCCCAGGGGAAGGATTTCTTCATCAGTGCTGTGTCCCAGTGCCACCACCGCTGGCAACTGCTGGAGACAGGTCAGGGCTTGGCCGGACCCAGGCTGGTAATTCCTGTGTGGTCCAGGTCCATCCCTTCACAGGCACCTCTGAGTGAATGCCTCATTGACACAAACCAGGCAGAGGGGAAGGCTTATGTTGTATTGTTTTTTCAATAATTTTGGTGCTGATGACCCAAGTACAGTATTTGGACTGGCAGATGGCTTCTCCAATTCATTAACTCAGGAGTTCTGCATCTTGTTCCGAAAAGTTCCTATGGTATTGCTGTTTCAGATAAGGGCTCCTTTATGCTTTCCAGTCTTTCACAAAGTAAATTGGTATCTGCAGTGATGACTGGGTTGAGATCCTAATTTGTGGATTCACAGCCAAGATCAGGATGGCACATTAGATGCTAATGATGAGGCACCAGCTCACTCCTCATCAGGGCAGTTTTCAAAGTGCTCCTCTGCACAGAACTGTTTTCTTTGCACTGAGGATCACACAAAGCAGAGCCAAAAGAAACTCTTTAGTAGGCAATAAAAATATAAAAGAAAAAGAACAAGTACATAAAAAATGTCACTAGGAAGGAGAGCAGTGTGTGCTCTAACAGCCTGATCCAAGCCACACTGACATTCCACCCATACATGCACGGTAATGACAAAACCCTACTCCTTTTTATTTTCCTAATTCTGTGGCGCCAGACTGCAGCCAAATACTTCTGATGCTCCATCCTCTCTTATCGTGTAAGAGTAAAACCATAAAAATATGTAATATTTCATATAAATAATTTTAACATTTTTAAAACACACAGATCAGCACTCTGAAGCACAGTATCTGTGGAAGGCTTCAGATTCAAAGCAAATTTCTTCCTCGCCTCTGAAGAACAGCTACGTATCCCATCCAAACACATAAATAATAATGGCTAGCATCCCGTTCAGAGGGGTGCTCATGGCTTCCAGCAATTTTTAGTCACAAGCACTGTTTTGCTTCACCATCTCAACTTTGCGTCTGGTTTTTAAATTTGGCAAATCTGAAACCTCCTTAAGTTCTGTCTCCTTCAAATTCCTGAGTATCCCTCACCACTGTTCTCATTTCTGGTCTTTCCAGGGACTACAGATAGATCCATTTTCTTATAATCTCTAAGCAGCGTAGTCACCTCAGTGCCATAATCTCTTTGGTTACTTTCAGAATGAATCGATTTCTGTCCGATCTCTGTCTCTCCCCTTATATTTGTTCTCTGTTCTTTTTAATATCACACTTGCTTTTCTTCATTCTGAATGAAGCAATCAAGAGCTAATAACCCCATTAGGTATTTATGTTGTTATTTTGTCTCTAATGAGGATGTTGGCTGTAAAGTCCAGGGCAGGACATTGCCAGCAGCTGGAAGAAAAGTCAACGCCAAATGTGGCTGCTCTAATAATCAACAGTGGGAGCACAAGGGTGACCCACATATGTGCCACTCCACACTTCCAGCAGTAACTGGGAAGGCAAATAAAGCTACACCATTCTGGAATTCAGATGAGCATAAGACTTAATAGCCTTGGCAGATGACACCAGTTTTAAAGACCTGATCCATCCAGTACAACACTAAGCATAACAAGGTCACTGCGCCTCTTTGAATCTGGGGTATTTGTTCGCTATTTCTCCTGCTTCTGGACCCCAAGTTCACATCAGCATCAGCAAGCAAGGCTCTGCTGGAGTTTTTCATTCCTGCCAGAGCTGGGGGGCATCTGCATCTGTTGCTGTCTAATGGGCTGCTTCGTAGCTCTCCTCTCTCACTGGCTGCATCCCAGAGAAGATGCATATGGGCATGTGGCTGTTAATGGCAGATCTCTGGAGACACCTTTTTACACCCTGTGTGTACCCAGTACATAGGCAGCCCTTTCTCCCATGCAAATGACAGCTTTCAAGGAGAGAAGGGGCTGTAACTCCTTTGGAAACGAAGGCTGCTGGCTTCAGCAGAGGAGGAGAGGCAAGGGTTACTGTCTTCCAGAATTCTGAAAATGTCAAGGGCTTTCCACCTGGAGTGTCTGGGAAGTTGCAAGGAGCTGATGGAGCTGGAAATTTTCTGAGCTGCAAGAGCAGAGACAAAGCATGTTCCTAGAGGTGCTCTGTGATAGCTCAGCTTCTCTGGAGGAAGGACCCGTCTTGAAACTCCGTTGTCCTCCTTGCTTCTTTGGAGGGTATAAAGGAGGAAAGCTCATGGCTTGCAGAATGATGGAGCATGAAACTGAGATTCAGCTTCTGAGCCATGTAAGAGTGAGTGGCCCATCAATCTGTAGGCATAAAAAGAGCTTGAAAGGAGAACTATGAGGATGTAGACCCCTCAGAGTGCAAGACCGAAAGACAAATGTGGCTTGCACCCATCCTCCAGTGCTCAGAAAGAAAATGTCTTGAAAAGAGTCCTCAGAGAAAGTTTTGCTTTTACATAGGATACTCATGTAATATTGCCTGTAATTTTATGGACTCTTTTGTAACTCTGAAAAGTAGGGAGGAAAAAATTCCTTAGAGACAAGGCTTCTGAACTGGCATGTGCATGGCCTCTCTAGCAGAGTCAGGTTTATGGTTTCTTTTAATATTTCTTCCTGTGGGTCTTACTTATGAAGATAACTATAAACTATATTGGAAAGCTATGGAGGGAAAACTCCCCTACCTCAAGACATAGTTCTTTCTTGGCTATGAAGCTTGGTTCAGCAGTGCCTTTTATGCAGTCGCATTGAAGAGTTTTTAAGGGATAATATACAGGGTCATTAATAGACTGGGAGGCAATTATTTTCTTTTTCCAGGAGGCATTTTGAAATTTTAAAAGCAATTTTGTTCCAAATGGATGAAAGGTGAAATCCAAGAGCATCCACAGATGGGAAAAGAAAATAAAACCACCCTTCAACTACAATATGTTCTTGCCTATTCTTTTTTGATATTTTCTGCTGATTTTGATCACTTCCATTATTTTCCACTATAGATTTAGTGAATATTCATTTTGAATTAAAGAGGCAGATTTCATTTAAAATGTTCAAATGGAACAATTTCAAAATCTCTTTCAGTATTTTTTGTAAAAGTTTTTTTAACCTGTACCCTTCTTCAGAAGCTTCCGTTTCAGTCAATGAGCATTTTGTTTCACTGCAAATTGAATGAAAATAAAATTTTACAACGTTTTGACCAATATTTGTAGAACATGTCCTCAAAGATCCAAACCACATGAGTTCCCACAGCTTTTCACTGGAGCTGTATCTATCTAACTTTTCATGAGCACAGACTCTTGGAGATTCAGCTGCTATGGCTCCATTTCGGTGCTATCCAATCCTTCTTTAAAAACACAGTGGGTGTCAGTATTTTTAACGTTGCCTGTTTACTGTTCAAACAAGAAAGTGCTCATATGGGAAGCCAAAAATTATATATTTCTCTTGGACAACAAGTAATTGATTTCCAAGCCATTCTCAGTTATTGTATGCCACTTGAGAGACCTAAATGTTCCAGTAATGCAGAGACAAGCCATTCAATTCTTGTTATGTATCACCCTGTTTTTATCATTTATGCTAAGGTCTTGCACAAAATTAACGCAGCTGGCAACAGCAATTTATTGTAGAACATGTTTTCTGAAGGAGTAGCCTGTTGGAAGAAAGGTCAAAACAAGTAAAACTCTTTGGAAATATGAACCTCATAAGTGCTGTACATCGTATTTTATAACACCAGCCTTTTGGCACCAAACTCATCAGCTGTACTCCTTCACTTCACCTGACATAAGACTGTATAGTTTCTCAATCTGCTTTTCAGAGATCGCTGTGCTCTGAAGGGTGCTGTTAAATCAGGCTCTGGGATGAGGGTAGATGCCATCACAGTGTCTTGAGACCTCCTCACTCCACTTCCATGGGCCGTTCAGGACTTGCTCCCCTCCCTGCTGCGCTGCTGTGTGCAGTGTTGGGATGACATTGCTGAAGGACAGAGAGTAAGGGAGTTCAAGGCAGAGAGTGCTCTGGTTTTGTGTTAAATGGACATCAGCAGTGCAATTAAAAAGGGAAACAAACTTCAAACAGAAAAGATTCACCTGTTCTTGATACAAGGTACTCCAAAAATGACCACAAAAACAAGTATTTAGAAAAGATTATTTCCTTTCTATATCCTGGTTTACTTAATGCATTGAGGGGCAATTTGTGCTTCATAAATGTCAGCTTCTCTGTTATGTCAGAGAGATCTCGGCTTTCTTTTTTGTATAACTTTTACTTTCTTTTCATTGACTAGCTGCCAAGTTGATGGTGTCTCTTTTGGTATCTCGTGACTCACGTGCCTTCCTGTTCCCAGCTGTCCCCGTATCCTGTCATGGTGCTGAACAATTAGTACTTAGGCTATGAAGTTGATTTATTTCCCTCGTTTTCTGTATTACAGTATAATGCTGCTACGGAGTGAGGATTCACAGAGCCAATAGTTTATTCCCATGGCCTAAGGCTGGCATTGCCAGCAAGAAGGGCCGTGGGCTGGCAGGGTTATGCCCAGCTGGAACCGTATCTCCACACAGAGTCTTTCCGACAATCCACAGGCATAAAGGTCCAAAGTAAATGTGCATGTGAGTGTATGTATATGTGTGTATTCTAGATACATGTTCCAGCATATATATGTGTGTGTGTGTTTCAGTAATGGCTATGTCAGTCAGGGTGTTTGTGTAGCCAGTGTTATTACTGAGACATTTCTCTCCTCCTTGTATTGCATCCTGTCTTCTTCCTTTCCTCTCCCAAGACATAATAGCACTGTTCCCCCTCCTGTCAGCACTGTGCAGAGCCAAAACCCCCCATTTCCAGAAGCCAAGACAGCATCTATTAGAAGAGCGTTCTATTCTTGCATGCTTTTTTGTCTGCCTGTACCAACCGCTACGAAAATCCAATTCACAGGAGGCCAGCTGGCCAGCTTCTCCTAAATGGTTCATTTTGACTATTCCAAAAAGTAGTAAGTGGTTCAGGTCAGAGCTGAAGAGTACAAGCCGGATATAAATCACATCAGGCCAAGCTTAAGATATCCGCAAGTGATCGCTGCACAGTTTCAGACTGTGCAGGCCTTTCGCACCCAGAACATCCACTGACGTCAACGGAAATTTTGGATGATGACGGAGAGCAGTGACAATGTTGACTCCGGCAGTGAAAGCCTTGAGAGCCTAATGTTTAGTTTTTCTGTGTCTTAGTTTGTATATGCTGTCCCTCACCGCATGCCGAATGCTGCAGAAATGCTTGTCTGCATTTACCTCAGCACAGCCCTGGGAAATAACAGCGAGCCTGTGCCTTCAGGCCCCGCTGCTGCGCCGAGGGGGGACAGGCTGGCTGCGGGACTCGGTCACGCTCACACGGGGCTCTGTCAATTTGTGACAGAGCGTCACCATGGACCTCACATTCAGGGTCCCAGCACCCTTTCCAGTCCTTTACCTGGGAAACTTTTCATCTTTTCAGTAACTGAAGTGTTGTAACATTGCTTGAGATGCCTCTCCAAACTGCAGGGAATTGCCTAATCCGCTTAGGTAACATTAAAAACAGTGTGGGTTTGTGGTTTGGGGTTTTGTTTCCAAAAAATACTGATTAACTCACCTTTTAAAGGCCAACATTAGCAAACACCTTCATGTGACAGCCTGGGCCATGCAGGACAGAAGTCAGGTGTGACTTTGGTGCCGGTGCATCTCCCTGGCCGCCCGGGACGCAGCCCCTGCTCCTCAGCATAGCACGCAGCTGCACTGGGTGAGGAAAGGGGCCCTGAAGCAGCTCCTCTGACAGCTGGGGTCCCCTTCCCAAAAGCTGGGGTGCAGACCCTGGCCAGCCCCAGGGCGCTGGGGAGGCTGGGGCAGTGCTGCCCTGGGCGCAGAGCGGGGCGGCGTTGCGCTGCTGCCTGCCTGGGGCAAAGCTGCGCCTGCAGAGACTTTCCCTGCGGGCCGGCAGTGCTGCTGGGACATGGCAGCAGCAGCACAGAGCGGCTGTGGAGCTGAGCCCTGCAGAGGTTTTTTAATTTTGGCTGTACATGATGAAAGTGAGGAGCAAAAGCCTCCAAGAGAGTGGTGCCTCTGGGGACGCAGCGGCCCCAGGCCACTTCTGCCTGACTGGTGCAGCCGGAGATCCTCAGGAAGGTCTGGATTCATTAGCACTCAGTTGCTCTGAGCGGTCGGTGTCCTGTTTTTGAAGACAGCAGTCATTAGGTGCACGGTATAAACAGGAATGCTTATACCATGGCACCTGCTCACCAGCCATTCTGCTGGGATGAAGATACTTGCAAGCAGCAGCAGCACCCCGGCTGTGTCAGCATGCTCCTTGCATAGGGCCTTCCCCGTTCTCATCGCTCCTTGATGAACCCAGGAGGAAGAAGAGGTGATGCGGTGTAGCCTTTAACTAGCAATCTTCAAAATGGATGGCCAGCCACAATCACAACGCTGCTTAGATTTCAAGAATCAGCGTGCTATTTGCTTTAGGCAGGAAGGCAGTTTTAAGGGCGAAGTTACAGGGCCCTGTTAGGAATTCCCCATTTCATTGTTGGGTTTTTTGAACTCTTGAGTAAATACTGTCTGGCAACTTGCTGCTGCTCACTTGGTCAGTTTGCTCCACAACTCTGTGAGGACCGTCGTTAGCTGTGATACAGCTCACTAACTGCTCTTCACGCTCTGCCTTGGCCTGCCTGCACGTGGCTCTACATGGTGCTGTCAGAGCTGGTGGTCCTTTCTCTTTACTCCATCTGGGCATGACAACAGGTCCTGATGTAACCTCCCTGACTGTGCAAATGGGCCAGTTCCCTCTCCCTCATCCTCCAGCCCTGCCCCAAACACAGCAGGAACTGGCCCTCTGCGTGCACCATGGGCACACCAGTAATCCCCAGGCACCTGTGAAGCTTTTGTTTCCCTCGCTGCCCCTTCCAGCTTCAGCCACTGCTGCTGTGGAGGGGAAATGGCCAGTCTGAGGACCTCCTGGCTGCTGCTCTGGTGGGCTCTGACTAAGATTTAAGGCCAATCCTGCATGCTACACCAGACCAAGTCAAGGGTTGCATCTCCTCACGGGCTCAGTAACCAGCTGCTCCATGAAGCAGCCTTTGAGCATAACTAAAAAGCTCATCTCTCTGTCCAAGTGTGATGTCTGCCTGGTCTGTGGGTGTTTGAAGCTTGCATACAGTATTACATTTTATTTGTGCAACGCAAATTATCTAGAATAGTATAAAGCAATGCAGGCTCTGGGTACCTCTAAGGTGTAAAGGCAGAAAATGTTGGATAACGGCCATGCACCAGCTCCACCAGCTTCAGCTCTCTGATTGCTGAGTACATGTTGTCACATTAAAAGCTGCTTCTTGCCAGCATTACTTGCTGCATTTTCCAAAATGGCACATCCCCTCTGACCTGATGGAAGCCTGTCCCACGCTGCAAGCTGAAGGGGGACTTCGGAGGGACCATCTTGTCTCTGTGATAACACACCCCCAAGTGAGCTCAGCTCACTCTGGTGCTCGTGGACAGATGTAACTATGTGGGAAATATCTGTTGCAATGTCTGCTCACACTGCTACAGCCGGTGCTCTTCCTCTAAAGTATCAGCAGCGCAGTAGTACTGCTGCTCGACTTTACCTTCTCCTTAACGCTTTCCCTCATGTTCCATCAGGGTGGTCCTGCTCCCACAACAACCTGGATGCAAAACTCTGCAGTGTGTTCAGGTGCAAAAATTAAATGAAATATTCATCCTAATGCAATCCACTTCCTGCAGCCTTTGCTGCAGTCACGTATGTAAAAGCTGTAGTGTGTATCCTGGGACTACTGCTCTTCACTGGAAATGGACAGAGGCAAACTGAACAGGCTTAGTGCCCCGGGCGCAGCAAATTGTGGGATGGAGGACCAACCCACAGGGGAAGCTGCAGGCTTTGCCCTGTGCTTCTGCAGCCCGAGACTCCCACCCCAGTGTTTTGCTAATGCAGTTTACAGTATGTGAATTTTCCCTGTGGTTTGGTCTCGTTCTTTTAAACTCTTTTTTTTAAAAAAATGTTAGTTTAAACAGTCTCTCATTAAGGCTTCTGAGTGTGTGCTAAGGCTTGTCTTGGAAATGTGTATCAGGTGGTTTGTAAGATTTGTATTATTTGCTTCTTTTGGAGCCATTCTGGTGTATTATGTAAATCCATAGCTAAGCATTTCCTGGGACCATTTATTGTGCAAATGCCTAGTTTGGCGCTTGTAGAGTGCTGAGCAAAACCAATTGCTTCTGCCTCTCTAGTTCAGAGAAGAAAGATCAGCCTGGAGATTTTTTTGTTTCATTTAAGAGAAGACAGTTTTCTCATTTCATTGCCTATCAGAATGCATTTTCTGCAGATGAGCTGGATACTTCCAGAACAGATAGAATCATAGAATCGTAGAATTGTTTAGTTGGAAAGGAGCTTTAAGATCAGTGAGTCCAACCATTAAAAGTTTAAAGGCAGAACATCAGCCCCAAATCGTATGCGGAAACAAGTAATGGTCAACATCAGACGCAGGCATTTAAAAGTGATAGCTGGATGCTGGATTGACTTCTATGGTCATTCCTTGCATTTAATAACATGTTTACAGAAAAATATGCATGGGACGATGGGCATTAAGAAGCCATTAGACTATTTTAGATAACATCTATTTCTGAGAAACTGCTTAATCCCTTGAACAGTTATTTTTCAGTTCATGTAATCAGGTAGGTTCAGTGACAAGCTCCAGATCTACCTGTTGCTTTAAGCTTCAGTTCAGGCCTTTTTCTGTGTACTGACTCTGCACGAATTCACCCCCAGAGCAGAGGAAAGCAGGCGTGGGGTACCTGACACCAGGAACATCTCCATCCTTTCTTAGTTTCAAGGTTTGGCATTCCCTGGCCAGGTCATTTCTTCTCTCCGCTCCTGCAAGCTCGGGAGAGGGCTGTGGGTTGCGGTTTGCCTCTGTTCCCTCCCGCAGGAAGGAGGTCTGCAAGGGACTCTCTGGGGACACAGGCAGTGGGAAATGGGTATGATTTTCAGGTTTGCCTCCACCCCAAGCCTCCAAACTCCCTCCCCGGAGTTGCTGTCAGCCACACATGGAAGGTCAGAAGAGGCACAGAGCTCCTTGCAGGCATCATCAACTGCAGCTCACAGGTCTCAGCAGGGGTGGGATGAGCTGTTGCAGGGCATGGCAGGACCTGCCACCCTGCAGTCCCTCTGAAGGAAGTCCCCAGTTACTTGGAGCTGGCAGTGGGCACCGCTGCCCCATCTCCCACCTCTCTCCTGAGGGTCCAATGTCTCTGGGTCCTGTGTTACCTCAGACAGCAGAGCCCTGAGACACATCACCATCACTTGAGTTTAAATAAAGCTGGAAATAAATGTTTTAAATTATACGTTGTGGTGGAGCATCACATTGTTCCACTGAACTGTGCTAGCAGAAGGGAACATAAAAGCCATTTCCACTTGTGGGGGAAAGCCCCACTGGCAATGTTGCCTCCTTACAGGTGATCCAATGCCAGTGACCATGGGGCCATGTCCAGCCCTAAACCAGCACCCGCACCCCCAGCAGCTCCCCTCTGCAGCCCGCTCTGCTCTTCAGCATGGGCCCCAGGCACATGGAGGGACAGCATGAGAGGGGAGATCGCTGCTGGGGCATGCCAGGGAGGGGTGAGATCCTCCCTGCTGCTGCCATGAGCCGATGCACTTGGCATGGACCTCGGCTCATTGCCGGGCTGGGAGCAGCATATCAGCATGGCATGGTCCATGAGTGAGCTGCTGCTTGAATTTCCTGCCACGTGAGATTTGTAGACATGCTCTCAAATTGACCTGACCCTAAAGATAGGAGCAATCAATTAAAGAAACGTTTCCCTGTGAAATCAGCTGCAAAAATGGTGTTTTTATGACATGCTGCACTTGCTACCTTGTCCTTTCTAAGGACAGGATGCTCCAAGCTTGAGATTTTGTGACAGTAGCCAAGCATGTCTTCAGCTCTTCTCAGGCACAGATCTGGTAAAGGAAAAATGCCTGATTGTGATGAACCACTCATTAAACAGCTTAATGGTGCCCCATTACCAGCCATTACAGTGGGCTGTATTAGTTAAACAGTCACTTGAAACATGCCAGGTATTTTCCAGGAAAAAAAGGGACACTCCTTGCCTCCAAGTCCAGAAACCAGTGCCATCACCGGGGCTGATGTTACCTGCTGGGCTATGGGGCTGCAGTCTCCTGTTAGGCTGGATATAACAAGAGACCGAAGGGCCAGGCTCTGCAGGCCTACTTCAGTCCCCAGTATGGACAGACCAGACTGGATAAGTACAGGGCATCTCTGAGGAGCAACATGGCTGCTCCCCTGGCCCCGTCCTCTGGCTAATGGCCATGGGCTGTGGCATGCCTCAGCAGGCAGTGCAGGCAGTGGGGCAGGCGAGGGCAGGTCTCAGACCTCTGCCCCATGGAAGCCAAGGAGGAGCTTGTGCCCTCCCAGCACTGGGAAGCAGCTTTCCTGAGCTGCTCTGGGTGCACAGGAGGAAAGCTGGAGGCAGGGGTATACGGGTTTTGTTGTAGGAGCCTCGGACCAGCAGGGCAATAAAAGCCACCGCAGGGATCCCAGGCACCTCTCGGCAAAGTGCTGAGGCTAGCAAATTTATTCGCAGTGTTTTATGATCTAGGTCACACCACAGGAGCCTCCGTGCAACTCTTCTGCTGGCATGTGAACCTGCGGTGACTCAGGAAAAAGGCGCTCAGGGGCTGTCTTCATAAGTAACAGGAGTTGGCTATAAAATAAACATGCAGGAAAAGTGCATCCCCAGCTCTCCAAAGGTGCAGCCTACAGGCAGCCCTCATCCTGCCTCTTTCAAGCACCCAGGGACTTTGCCTCTCCATGCCCCAGCTTGCACATCTGTAAAATGGGTTTCATGAGCTCACCCTTCGCTTGCACTGCTTTGAAATCCACCCACTGGAGCAGCTGATTTTGTCATGACTGCCCTTCAGGTCAGCACTGGCTCAAGGGGAAGGGAAGCAGAGATGGAGGCGTGATCCTATTTTCTGGGAAACACATCATGTACGTTCCTGGAGAGCATTTTTGAGGAATATTTTGGCTTAACTTGTGTCTTTTATCTGCACAGCAGTCTTCTACCTACCTCCACTTGTAAGCGTAATGCATGAGGGATGCTGTGGCCCTCACAGAATGAATTACAAAAAAAAAGTCCTAGGAATTTTTTTCACTGGGAGAAATTAAACTTGGTTTTAATTTCCTTCACTCCTTTTAACAGCGAGGGCACCTCGTCCATCTTCTTTGCTTTTGCTTACTGCAACCGGCTGGCGAGTCCCCCCAGAAGACATGGCATGACATTTTAGTCTGTGTCTCTTTTTTCATGCGTTAAACGGAAAATGTATGACTGTTAACAGCGCATCTGCCGATTATTTATCCATGCAGGCCTAATTGGTGCAGGGATTAGCAAAACATGTTTTGCCTGCCAATCTCTAATCAAGAGGCCAGATTCATTGGCGCAGTGGTGGCTTTGCTGTGCTCCAGGGAGGCGATGCTCACTCTGCTGAAAATGAGGAGCAATTTAGCCAAATTCAATTTACAGGTACAGACCTTGCAAGGTCAAAGTAAGAAGCACAGTTTACAAAGAAAAAAAAAATTACCCGCTAGGAACAACAGCAGATCCCCACCTGCTTCAGAGGAGAAGGCTTAGTATGAACACTGCGACAATGAGAAAATTGTAACAAAAGTTAACAGTCTGGAAAGGAGAAATAACTGACTTGTGCAAAGTGTTCCCTTAGGATCTGTGTTCCTCCCAGATATTTTCTACTTTGCTGCATCTTTCCCAGAGATGTAGTGGCAGCTTCAATGGCTTATTAACCTTTCTGGCATAGGTTTGTTCTGCAGTGAGTATCAAGAGGCCAAACCCTGGCCTGGGGGAACACACTGTGTGTGCTTTTTCTGGTTCTTGTCTACCTCTCCTGTTCATAGGACAGGTCGTTTTTGCAAAATGGGAGCAAAAAACATTTCTTCCAGTCTTGGCAGAATTTTATACATTCATTTGCATGAGGTTCAAAGCAGTGGAGAAACATCCCGACTACCCAGCAATGGTTAAAGACAAAACAGGCAGTGGAAGGTCAATAGTGTTAAACATATAATTGTGAGCTCAGTGGGGAAAAAATGGAGCTTTACTGCCATAATTTATTTGCTAGTTTTATTTGACTGCAACACCTGCTTTCAATATGATTAACTCTTACTTAACATGCAATTTTGGCACTAACTACTTCTGATTTACTTCACTGGGGATGCTCGGTTCCAGGGACGGAGGTATTTTGCTAGTCGTCTTGTGCTGGAGACATGCCTAATGGGGCAGAGCTAATTTGCCATTTGCTGGGTCAATGAAGATACACACTAAAAAGATTACAAGGAAAAACAAGAACTGGTACATGAAAGATTAAGAAATCAGCAAACAATTTAGAGTAAAAATACAAACCATAAGAGCTCTATGCTTTAGGCTTTTCTGTAGTATCTTTCATCCCAGCGCAGTTCCTGTAGTGCTGTAGCAGCTACGTGCCATTCCCGAGTGACTACACATTTCCATCAGGCCACAGTAAGTTGTTGGGGCACCCTGTGACAAGCGACAGGGCACCAGAATCCCCATTTGGGAGAGAGGACTGCTGGTACGTCCAGCCCGGACGGTGCTGGTCAGGACTTGCTAGCCCCTGCTCGGGGGCTGTTACTGCAGGGGTGCTTGTGCCACAGCGGCAGCAAGGTGGGTTAAGTCGTGCCATGTGGTGCCCATTGCTTTATTTTATACCTACAAGCAGGTTTCCGTCTGTCCCCACTGCTGTCTTTCTGTGCAGAGGACGCCCTGAAAGCCAGGCAGCCACTTCTGCTCCCAGATGGGCTTTATGGGCTTTATGCCAACCATCCCAGTTGGCATCCTGAGGAAGCAGGGAGCAACCAGGCCAAGCGTGTGCCCCTCCTTCTCATCTGCACCATCCTGTCAAAGATGCCTGTTGCAGCAGCCCCCTCAGCAGCACCCCATGGCAAGCACGTCCACTGTGTAACAAACATCTCTGGAAACACTTCCCAAGGGCCACGTGCAATCAGGCTGGAGGTCTCTCAGGTCGCATGTAGACCTCCTCCCAGCAGCGTAATCCTGCCTTTTATTTCAGTCATGAGCCTTCACGTTGTCTGTGAAGATGGATATGACACTTCTGAGTGCAAGCAAGCTTTTCTTTATTGCTGCTGCGGCGATTAAGCCAGTACATTTCCCTTCCAGTATCCTTCCTTTGACATTTTCATTCCCGTCTTACATGGGCCTTTGCTGTTGCCTTGGCTAATGCCTTGCATTTATTTTTTAAACCAACTTCTGTGATTACAACGGAGCTCTAGCTTACGGTGGCAGGATCAAGGAAAATAATGCAGGAAGCTAATTCATCTCAAAAATACGGTATTATACCCCGCAACGCCAAAGCTCCTTGCTGTCTGCTGCCGCCTTATCTGGAAACAGCACAGCAGTTGTAGGAATTTACTCCTCATGCTGGAGTATTACACAGAGTTGAGGAATGATTGTCTCAGCGGGGTGGCTTCTGCAGGATGTCTGCAGGGCGGCTTCCCTGCCCAGGAGGAGCCATGCTCAGCATGACCCAGGGATGCACAGGGCCAGGGCACGCCTGAGCTTTGCATCCGCGTTTCCCTATGGCCTCTCTGAGTGTTGTCCACACCAAAAGTCCCACTGCTCTGTGGGCAAAGCAGGGTGAGCCCAGCAAACGGCACTGTATCAGCAAGCAAGCAGCGAGGCAGCTTTCGGGTTGAGGTGGTAGGTGAGACCGGCAGGCACAGGATTTCTGGTAATGCGGGCAGGAGTAGGTTTGGTCAGTCTTTGATGAAAGTTTCTCTTTTAACCCAGAGGGTGAGATTTTTCCTGCCAGATGTGCGCTGGAGGTGCCTGTGTCTGTGCTCCTCACCCTGGGGTCCCTTTTAGAGCTGAAGGAGAGAAATAGAAGTAGCATCTTCCTGGACTCAGTGTCTCCTGAGGTGGGCAGCAAAGGCGGCTCAGGGATGTGCATATCCAGCGACTCTGAACAGAGCCTGGGGTCCCAGCTCAAACATAAAAAGTTGCTTGTACTTCCCTAAAGCTCAGTGGGCAGAAGCTCCCCACTACCACTCTGTGTCCCTGGGACTCCACGCTCTGCCAGGTTATTAGAGCCATATGCACACACATTCATCTCACAGGAACTACCAGAGCATCTTCAGGGCCTCCTCCAGCTGGATGTCTTGGAGGTACGTGGAAAATATACATGCTAGAAGTAAATGAAGTTGCTTGCTGTTAGCTGTGCCTTTATTTAAGATAGGCCAGGGTCTCTCACTCAATAGGTGTATGACTCAGGAGATCTTTGCAGTGAGTCTAAGGGATGATGGGCAGCAGTGCATGCTCTGTGTGAGAGGGGAGAGGGAGCCCACGGAGGACTGTGACCGATGGGGGCTGGTTGTGTGCACACTGTGACAGCCCTTCTCAGCTCCGCTTGCCGGAAAACACACTCCAGTGTCACGGTGCCTGGGCACAGGGCTTGCCATCAGCAGTTGTAGGCATTTGTAGTGATGCTGGGCCTAGCAAATGCTGTATGCCCATACCAGCCACTTGCAAGCACTGCACACTGCTAAAACCCACTGCTCCCCTTGGGCACAGCCCCTCCTCGCAGCTGGGCTGCCTGCGAGCTGCCCGCGCCTGCTGTGTGCCAGCAGCATCATGCTGCCCAGCACACCGGGCAAGAGCGAGTGCCAGGAGCACAGGGGGTCACCTGTTTACAGGATCCCTGCTTGCTTTCTTTGCAAAGCACACCTCTGGCACTTCTGCCCACGTTAGCAAACAGCAGAGACTTAGTCCCAGAGATGAACCCAATGAAGAGAAGAGTCTGCAGCCTCCAGACATCTGGTAATGCTCCCTCTTCACCCTAGATGAATAGTGCTAGCTGTGCAGCAGGACTGGCTCACCGAAGCCTGGATAAACTGAAGCAGAAAGCATATTTTATCCTGGAAATGAGATAGCTTGGCTGCTGGCCCCTGCAGTCAAAGTCAGAGGAGGCTGGTGGTCTCCCTGCCGGAGCAGGGTGCTTCCCCAGCAGCTCTTCCAGCACCACTGCACACTTGTCCCAGGAGGAGATACCCAATTCTGTCTCCTCACCAGCCCAGAGGCAACCAGCTTGCTCCAGGGTGAGTAGAGGACTCCCTCTGTGCCCTGCCTCTTGCAGGTAGACCTGCAAGAGTCTGTCCTGTAAAACCTCAAGGAGCTGACCCCAGCTCTCCATCTGTCCAGTGGCTTTGGGAGACTTGGGATCAGGCCTCACACGAGGGTCCACAGCGCTGAGTTAGGCTCCAAAGGATGCTGAATGCTTACAGGCTGCCCTCTGGGTGGGGTGGTTTTTATCTGTCTTAAAAAGTTAACATCTTCGTTAGCAGATGAGATGATTGTTAGAATATTGATAGGGAGGCTCTCCTGGTGCAGTCAGGCATGCCTGGAGCGCCACAGGACACAAGCTCTGCTTTTGCCAAAGAGTATCCATAAAACATCAGGATACTCACTGGGTACAATGTGCCCTCGTGGGCAAAACTGCAATTACTGGGCAGCAGGAGCAACTGTGTCCAAAATGTTCTGTCAAAATATTTAAAGTTGAAGGTTGTTTTTTCTGGAGTGATTTCATCCCTCAACTGTTTTGGAATTACGGTGTAGGTTATATCACAGTCCTGTCTTGATTCCCATAACTATTTATCTACCATTACTCACTGACAGCTCTCTTCATCAAATGCTTCCTGGTACGGCTTCACAAGCTGTGCTATGGCACCAAGGAAAAATCAGTTTCCCCAATAAGCAGTAGCAAACCTGGGGAGATAATTAATTGTGAGGGGGTTGTTGTACAGTATATAGTCATCCTGGTGCACAAAACATACCACATTTCCCCTAATGCTCCTCAGACTTCACTGAAGATGCCAGGTCCAAGAAAGCCATCTAACCCACCTGCTACCTCCACAAAGAGACCATGGTTCAGCAGTGCACCCGTTTTGGGCAATGGTGCTCGCTGTGCACGTGGGTGCATGTCTGGTAGCACCCTCCACAGCCCTGGGTGTCCTCGGGGAGAAGCTCCCTTACAACCCCGTGCTGGATGGGGAAACCTCTGCCATAGGGACATCTCCTTTGGAAGCTGGAGCTAGCCTACAAGAAGCAATTCAGACTTGGTGAAGCCAGCCAAGACAGCTAAAAGGAAGCTTTATTGTATAGGCCAGTGAGAGGAGACTCCCAAAGGGGGAAATGCAGCTCCAGGTCCTGATCGGTGCCAGGGCAAGGCTGTCCCTTGGGGCATCGCAGCACTACACTGGGTGCTTCAGGGATGGGGGCGAGTGCCAGGCTGTGATACCATAGGGATCCAGTGGTATCTGCTAAACAAGAATCAGGCCCACAGTACAGTAAAAGCACATGTTTCTACTGTATATGGAATAGTGCTACCCAATTCTATATGTGAACAGATTTTTGGCAGGAGGAACTTTTTTCCTCAGAATGAATCCCAACATAAATTTCATTTTAGCCCTTTCATTTGACTACAGCCTTCCCATGCCTACTAATCTCACTTAACATCATTTAATTTAAACTGTGCCTGCCGCTCCAACTGACCCAGCATGTCCCTGGGTGCCACCGTGCCATGTCCTGGTGCATTTCCAACCTTTGGGTGGAAAAACCCCAAACCAGGCTCCCATGAGGCTCCTTCCAAGCACTGCATAGTGGATCACCGATGGGCACTGCCGTCCCATGGTTCCACAGAAGCAAGGAGGAAGGGACTTTGCTGCCAGCCCTGTCCCCTCAGTATCCTGGTGCCCACAGGGGTGAAAGGAGGAGGATGACCCCACGCTGTTTCAAGATGTCCACTGTGAAGGCGCTCATGGTGAGGGTGAAATTTCACCTCCTGGCTTCACCTCTCCCCTTGCTCTTCCGTTGTTGTCCTTCCTGTGTTTGCAGCCCCCGCATGTCCATACGGCTGTTGCAACAGATGCTGAAACTTCTTTTTCTACTCCTCTTTAAGGTGTGTGCCCCTCTTTCCCCAAAGGAAAAGAAGATGAGCAAGAAAGAAATGAAACCCGTATATTTGCTGCAGACTGTGACTGGCTTATGTAATAATACTGCCTTTCTCTCCTCGTTTTAGGGAGTGCTGCCGATTTTTTGGAGACAATGGCTTGACTTTGAAGGTGTTTTTTACCAAGGCAGCACCCTTTGGTGTTCTTTGGACACTCACAAACTACCTTTACTTACATGCAATAAAGAAAATAAACACTACGGATGTCTCCGTGTTGTTCTGCTGCAACAAAGCTTTTGTGTTCTTGCTTTCATGGATCGTTCTGAGGGACAGGTTCATGGGAGTGAGGGTAAGTGACTCCTTATCTCTGTCTCCCTTCTTCCCTCTTGCCCTTCTGCCTTTCCTTTTCCCCTTCCCTCCCTCTGACTGAGTCGAGCAACACCCCACGCAGACAGCCGAGCAGGCACAGAAAACCTTGCTGAGTGGGGACGCATCCTTCCCTGCAGCGTGCTCAGGCGCCCAAGAGCTCCCAAAGCCCCCGGTCTCCCCCATCCTGCCGCCTTTGTGCATTTTCCTTCAGAAAAGAGGTAACTTGCTCCAGAGCGTGGCAGGAAGGATAGCTGCTACTGTGGACGTGCATCAGCCTTTGCCTGTCCCTTCCAAGTGACAATTCCCAGGCTGTGGCACCAGACCTAGTTGTTTCTAACTGCACATTCCTGCAATCCCTGGCTGCACGCATTGCATTTCTGGACCCAACCTGTGAATTTAATGGGGCCCTCGCCTTCCTTACATGCAACAGCTGGCTTGCAGGACGGAACGGTTATCCTTTGCACCCATGTCAGTCAGCAGCAGCTGCAGAGGGGAGAGCTGGGCTACCCTTGACCACCCATGGCCAAAGCGTGTGCGTGTGTTGCTGGTGGAGGATCGGCGTAATCCTGGCGCATGGGGACTTGTGTCTGGCCAGCAGCTACGGGCATGGGGCCAGGCAGCATGGCAGGCAGCAGGGCGGCAGGCCTGCTCCCCTAGGGCTGATCTCCTGGTGGCATCCCAAATGTTTGCTTACACTCTTAGTCCTACACCCCATGTGAACACCCACTCCGTAGCGGCAACAGAGCTGCATGCAGGGAGGGGTTATCAGAAACCCCTGCAGCTCCCTGCTGACCCTGCTGCCATTTTGGCAGCCCTCAGCATGCAGTCTCTTCTGGCAGCAGAGCTGGGCGGGTGGGTAACCCACTGCCCTGGGGCCAAGGGGGTCCTGCTGGGGTCAGGAGTAGATGCAAGGAAAAGGTGCCAGTGGGTCGCTCTTGTCTTGCTCCACCAGCAGGCACTTATTAATATTAACAGCAATAATGGTAATAATACCTATTTTCTGACCACCATTTGAGGAGCTCTCTGCTCACCCACCCGAGGAATGCTTTCCATGCTCAGAAGTTGTTAGCCCTCGCTGCCTGGAGCAACTGAGAGTTAACTTTTCGGGCAGCGTTCCTCTCCAGCAGGAGAGCTTGGCCAGCCTTGTGGTGGTGGCAGCCAAGAGGCTCCTCAGGGAATCGTTGCAAAATGTACCTGCCAAAAGCCCGGCCTGGCCAGCTGGTGTCTGCGCTTGCCCACCCACCTGCCCGGGTAGCCGTACTCTGAAAACAAATTAACTGGGGTTTTTGAGCAGAGAAGCAAGGGTATCTTGAAATGATCCTGGAGGCAGGGAAGTGTCGCTGTTATCATAGCAGGATGTGCTGGGCATTTTGATAAAGGTAAAAAAAAAAACCCACCATATTTTTGTGGTCTTCAGCCATCTTGTGGCACTGTCATCTGTAGTGCTGGTGGGACGCCAGGAGAGGAGGTGTGTAGAGGGCTGACTGCTGGTCTACTGCGTGTGCAGCTTGCTCCTTGGTATGCACGTGCCATCTCTCACCGCTGGGTACGGCTGTGGTCTGAGGGGAAAGAAGCCGACCTGCATGTAGGGATACCCACACTGACATGCACACGCTGGAGCAGAGATGCTTCTTGCGCTCTGCCAGGTGCACTGCCGTGCATGAAGAGCCAGGGTGGTCAGGGGCTCTCCAGTAGCTTCCCGGCCAGGCTAGGTCTTGTGCCATAGCAGGTGGCACATGCAGGGACAAATCCTGCTCTGGTTCCCCCCCTTCCCAAAGGGGCAGAAGGAGTGGAAGAAGCAGGGAAGCAGACCCAAGTGGTGGTCTCAGCCATATCCAGCTGTCCTTCATTTGTTATCAGCATTGGCTTGGGAAAGGCTGACTCGCTTCAAATCCAGCACCAACGAAGCAGAGACTAGAGCAGGGGCCAGGGCAATGGAGGCCATGTGATGCTCCTGCCACACGTCCCAGCCCCTCACCATGGCACCTGGCACTGGGAAGGAGTGGCAGGAGTTCTTCCTGAGAAGGCATCTCGATGCCCAAGGTGGAACATGGCTGTCTCTCACCTCAGTGACGGGCCAGCAAGGGGCCTGGGCACAGGGGGAAGGGGCTTGCAGGAGGACTGGGCTGTTTGCTCTTGGGCAGAGGTGGCATCCTGACTGGTGACAAAGTGTGAGTGGGGAGATCCTTGTCCCTAGAGGCTGACAGGGCATGGGGCAGCACAGCAGTCCTGCCGCCCGGCCTTGTTTGCCACCGTGGGAGCGCTGGGGACACTTCTATCTGCAGAGAGACTTAGTGTGGAGTCTTCTGGCAAGATGCATTTTCTTCCCCCTTAACTCCCTTTTCTGTACAGCCCATGTGAAAAGCAGCAGACATGGAGGGTGGCACTGCCTGGCATGCTGGGGGAAGAGCCTCGGGACGAACCCCAAAACAAAGCCTTCTTCCTGGCACTGGCAACTAGGAGGGACAGCTGCTGGGGCTTCTCTGGGAGCAACCTAGGGATACAGCCCAGCCCCAGAGCTCATGATCACTTGAGGCCATGCTGTGTCAGAGCTGCTGACCCTTTTAGAAGCACCCTTTGAGAGGGTATTTGGCAGTTGAGGCTGCAGGGGGGACAGTGCCTTACCCTGCGGTGAGCGGGAGCCCTCCCACACTCCTACTCCATGCCCCCAGCAGCGCAGCAGGATGGATAGTGCTGCAGCAAGGCTCTGGCTGCACATTTGGGTGTCCCTGTTCACTCCTGCTGCAGGAGAGGCTAGGTGAGAAAGGCAGCATCTCAGTGGGGTTTAAGCATGTACAAGTATCGTACTCAGCCTTCAGAAGTGGAACTACTAGCTCGACAAGCACTTAAATCACAATTTGGCTGGAATTTAAACGTAAGAGCAAGGTACAATGTCCCATCCTCGCTGCTCAGGCACTTGCAAGTGCCTACATCTCCTGTAATGAAGTTGCAGTTCTCCTCCTTTCTCTTCGCTGTGCCCAGAGCAACAGTCCAACTGGGCTGCGAGCTGTTGTATTGCTTTCAGAGAAGACACACATGTAATGTGTGTCAGAGTGCCTGAAGCGTTGCCTCTGCAAGCCCTGCGGTGCTGAGGCGTTTGCAAGTAACCGCAGGCTGGTAGCCATGGCGTGGCACAGTGCAAGCAGCCTGTCACTACCGCTAATGATGTGCTTGATAGACAGGCTGAAAGGCTTCCAGAGAAAGCATATGTGACACGCCTGACACGTCAACAGGTGAGGCAAAGACTCACCTGGCGCTTGTGACATGCTTGATGATAGAAGGGGCAAGGACTTCTGCCCCAGCAAAACTGTTTGCAGACTGCATTTATTTGCTTTGATCTTGGCCTTCAGTATTTCCCTCTGTGCTACAGTAAATAAAGCAGTTCAGGATTCAAGAGAACCATCACTTGAAAGTACCTCCTGCGTATGTAACATATAGACAAGCACACCTGCCAGTGGGACTTAGAAATAAATATACTATCAAATCCCAAATCGTAGGCTTCCTTCCCAACCGAGCAGAGACCCAGCCTCCCAGGAGGTGCTCTGAAGTCAGCCAGCCCCTGCCACTGAAAGCAAAACTGGATGCTTTTTATTCTGCAGTTCATTAACGCGCCCTCCAAGTTTCCACTGCAGCAGAGCTGCCGCCAGCGAGGGCTCAGGCAGGCTCCCTTCGCCAATATGCACGGAGGCACCGGCTGGTTGCCATAGCCCGGCGTGTGGCTGTGGTCTCCCCCTGGCTCTCCAGTGAAGGCTGGACAAGCCCCCACACATCTTGGATGGGAGATGGCCATGCCTGGAGGAGATGCTACAGGAACCGTTGCATCTACCACTTTGTCACCTGGGCCATAGCACAGGGGATGTGAAGGGCTAGAGTTGTCCTTACCTTTCAGATAAGCCTGAGCCATGTATCTTGCAGCTCTACAAAGAGCCATACTGACTCAGAGCAAAGGTGCGTCTGCCCCAGGAGATCTGACTCCAGCAGCTGCCAGTAGTGGACACCTAGAAAAATCACCTAAACAGGAAAAGCCTATAATGATATTTCCTCATGAGACTTTCCAGCCTCCAGCAATTTGAGGCTCAAGGACTTCCTGAGATGGAAGTGATGTTCCTATAGTTAATAGTCCTTGATGGATTTTTTTCTTCCATGAGTTTATCCTTGTAAACTTTTCACATCCACAGTGTGCAACAGCAAAGCTTTCCTTGGCTGAATTATATTTTGGGTGAAGACAAATCTCTTTTTGTTTGTTCTGCACCTGCCCCATGTTTGTCTCATTCAATGACCTTTTTTCTTGTGCCTCTGAAGCCACACAGTGTGTCTGAATTTTTATTTGACAATCACCAGCAGGCTGACGTGAGAGAACTGCTGAGGACTGCTGAGTTCCTTCAGTCCTGACTATCTGAAAGAGCCCCACGTTGCTGTAGAGTCATGCATCGGGGTTTTTGCTCTCCTTGCCTTAAAAATAAGCCTGTCCAGGACTGTAGGGCCCAGTTACACCACCACCAAGCTTTGCTTTAGAAATGGTGCCCCACAGCTGTGCATGGAGAGATTTGATGCCGACAGGGCTGCAAGCCAAGATGTCATATCTGAACCTTCCCAAGTTTGCAGCGTGCACACCCAGCCTTTGCAGCTTGCAGCGGGCTCTGCTCTGATCAGGTCATAAATCAGCATCTTCAGACCCTGCTGCCCCTTGGCTGGGCCGTGCAAGGGGCTGAGCAGCTGGGGGACACCCTGCACCTCCACACCCTGCCAAAGTCCTGCTCATGCAGCATCTGCAACAGCAGTACAGCAACGTCTAGACTCAAGTGCCTTCTTGTCGAGATGCTATTAGCAGCTGTATTTTCCAGGCAGTGTCAGCATCTACTCATATGGGCTTTTTTCTACCCTTTCTCCACCCTGCCATTCTACAGCAACACCTTTGGAGAAATTTAGCCCCTTCTGTTTGCAAAAATGGGGCATTTTTTCTGTTAAGGGAAATTGAAGGTGTTGATGTCAGCATGCAGGAGGGATCTGCTGGGCGATTGTCTGGGGAAGCTTTACAGATGCCCCCTGGCACCAGCCCCAGCTCAGCCCAGGGAAGAGGCTGCTGGTGTTGCCAGGAAGGGGACCTGCAGCTGGTAAAGGGGTCCCTCCCCCACCACAGCTTGCTCACCAGGTGGCAGCAGAGCTTGGCACATAGGCTTTCCCTCTGCATCTTCACAGCAGCCCCAGCATCTCTGGTGGTGAACAGGAAAGGTGAGAGGAGGCCATTGCTCTTGGATGGGTAGGCAGCTGCAGCCTGTGGATGGGGCTTAAAACCCCAGTCTGGCACCGGGAGAGGGGACAGTTGGCTGGCACTGACCAAGCTGTGGCTCAAAATAAACTCATTTATCCCAGTCATCTCAGAAGCATCACCATGACTGTGCAGCCAAAGGGGATGCGGTCTAAGCAGGGTGTCCCTCGCACCACTGCAAAGCCAAGAAGCATAGAGCGTGCAGAAAGCCCTTTTCACCCCAGAATTACCACCTGGGGAAGCTTGAGGTACCTGGCAGGACAGTCCCAGAGAAGCCAGAGGTCTCTTGCTGACCCTGCTGAATCAGGGACAGCCTGTCCCTTTCCTTAGTGAATGCTACCTTCCTTTACACGACCCTCCTCAGGCATTGCTGTGGGCCTGGCTGGCTGACTGAGCCTCCCTCCACTCTCTGAAATGACACATCTAAACTGGAAAGTAGTTGCATGAGCTTTATTTCCCTGTTTATTTCAAAAACCTTTTTCCTCCAAAACCTCTTCAGGACTCAGAGGCTTTCCTGCAAGCACCAGGGAATTATTCCTTGTGTATTATTGTCACGCACAGGCTGCAGGGACGCGCTGATGGGGAGGCTCAGTGACAGAGATGAAATCCCCACCTCAGCTCAGACCGAGATGCAGGGCCCTGCAGTCTGGCTGCCGCACACCGCCCCGAGGCAGCCACTCCTTCGCAGCTCTGCCTGCAGCTTCTCTGCAGCCAGGGAAGCCACGAGAGGAGGCAGCATCAGCTCTGTGGGTACCAGCCTGGGCTTGCTCCTTGTTTTCTACATAAGGAGGGGAGCAGATGATGCAGAAGTACTGCCCTCTCATTTAAAGCTGCTCTCACGTTTTTCCATGCTGGGAGTTGTCCAGTAACACTTGCTTTCTCTCTTTGTCTCCAACCAGATCGTGGCTGCTATATTTGCCATTGCAGGGATAGTTATGATGACGTACGCTGATGGGTTTCACAGCCACTCCGTTATTGGGATAGCCCTGGTGGTGGGCTCTGCCTCAATGTCTGCTCTATACAAGGTAAGCACACCTGGGTCTTCACCCCCAGAAAGATGCCAGTCACCCCCGTCACTCACTTTAACTGCTCCTGTCTTACTTGCAAACCTTCATGCAGTTCAGTGCCACGTGCCCTCCTTTGGGGGGCTCTGCCATAAACACACTGACTCTGCAATATTACATTCAGGTATTCACTTGCTTTGATGTCTGCCCTCACTTAGGATAAAAACTCCTGTTTCCTGGGCAGAGTCTTCTCCAGTGTCCACAAGAGGACTTACAGATGCCCCACCTTCTTGAAAAATGAGGCTGCTTTTCCATAGGTGTTGGATTTAATTACTCACTCTGGAAGTGCCCTGCAGAGATTTAGCTTCTTTTTCAAGTCACTGTGTTACCTCCCCTTGCCAGTCTTCCTTCAGTGGCATATGTAGCCTATGTTGGGCTTGAAGTATTTCTTATCATGGAAATAATCATGTGCTTAAAGTCCAAAGCACATGCGTATGAATCAAGGTCTCATCCTGACCAGCTGGGCACGCTGCACTATGTGTAAGATGACATGCAGCTTTCTCTGCTGGGCAGAGAGCCATTTCACTTAGCCTGAGACACATATGTGCATTTGCCTCTGTGCTGCTCATGGCACACAGAGTCGCAGTCTACAGAGAGGTATAAGCACTGGTAGGGTGCAGTTCACCCACCCTGGCTCAGATGTGGAGACTGGGATGAGGTGTAGACACCTCCATCTGGTCTAATGAATTGCACCGTACCAGTCCCCCAATACCAACTGGCCAGGCAAGCCCTCCAGCCTTAGCATGAGCAATCCAGGGAGACTTGCCAGACTGAGAAGCATCTGTATGTGTCCCTCAGCGCTGTGCTGCAATGCTTTCTGCTCACTTTTTCAGATCAGCGTATGTCTTACGTAAGGGAGGTCATGAAGTTTTGTACAGCTCTTTCCTCTAAAAGAACATTTCCTTGCAACACCAGAGACATGGCCCTCCAGACCCAAGGAAACACTATGGCTCTGGAGTTGTCTGCAGGCAGGGAGAGTTATTTAAGGCTAGAGCCTAGCTCTGCCCCTCTCCCATGGCACCTCTGCTCCTTGTGGGGACAGAGGGTCTCAGGGCTGCTCCACCAGAGCCCATGCACAGGGAGGCGAGGGTGGCAGTGCCGGCAGGGAGTTAGTCTGCAGTGCACTCCGCATGCAAGGACAGATGGAGCTGTGCAGCTTGTTCTGCAAGGAATGCTGCTCTGCTGCTGCTGCTGCCACTCTGCTCTTGCTTTCTGCAGTCTGGCTCGGTTTCCATGAGTTGTGCATGCTGAAGGGGCAGGCAGATCTGCGGGCCGACAAGCTGCGCCACATGCAGCAGAGCTGGCTCCACCTGCCCTCCTACCCCAGACACAGGCACTTCAGTTTGCTTGTGCTGGCTGCCTGCCCTGCCGGGGGCAGCATGCCATCCTCTGGGGGCAAATGAGGAGTAAGTGGCTTTCGGGACATTTTGCTCCATTATGCAGAGCGGCAATGCAGCTGCACTGGCCAGTGATGGCTGCGAGGTGGTGGGAGTGGGCAGCAGCCCCACCAGCACGGGAGCCCTGCAGAGTCAACTGCGGGGCTCTAGTTAGGCAAAGGGAAGGGACAACTGACACTAGCGAGGCAGCCTGCCATCCCAGCACACACTAGTAAGTCAGAGTCCATCTCTGCTGGTTTGCAGCTCATGGCAGGGGAAAGCCGTACCCAGAGCCCACAGGATCCACTGGATCCTCTGCAGTTCTGTGGTGGAAAACTGATGCAGACACCAGCCCGGCCCAGTCCGCAAGGGCTCCCCGGATGGGCTGCTCACACCCCTCATTTCCTCTCTCCTTATCCCTTCTCCCACTAACAAACCCAAGCTTTTAAATCCCTCCCTGCAGTCTTGTTAGTCCAGCTGCAGCTGTGCTCTGGGCTGCGGGGCTGCTGCTGCGCTATCTGCCTTCTGGGGACAAGCCAGTCCCACTGTAGGCTGGTCCAGGCTGGGCTGGCACCCTGGGAAGGTGCACAGACACTGCTGTCCTCGCAGCCTGGGTCTGTAGGGCAGCAAGCTGCTCCCTCCTTCAGAGAAAATGGACATGCTACATGTTGGTATAAAACCTCATTTATCTTCCTAAAAAATACACTGGAAGTGAGCGTCCAGCAGAGGAAAGGAGCTGCTCCTGTGTGCAGCTGCTGAAGGTGGTACCTACAAGAAGAGAACCTAGTTCTTAAGGGGAAGGTTTTTTTGTTTTTTTAAGTGTTTGTCATTTCCCCTCTTGCTGCTTCCCACTGACCAATCTAACTTTTAAAACCTCACCAGGGAGGTCAAGTCAGGAATGTCAGAGGGAGCCTCAGCTCCCACAGAGGGTGGTTTCTCCAGGGTGGCATGCTGCAGTGCTGGCCACGGCACCCACCAGCCCATCACGCAGACAGCCTGCAGCCCACCTGGGCCACAGCAGTGCCCCATTTCAGCAGCCTCCCTCCATCCAGTGTCTAGGAGGAGGAAGAAATTCACACCACAGAAAAAAACCCTCCCAGGCAGATGGGCCAGTCAAAGCAAAGGGAATGAGGATGGGAGGGAACAGCCTCCGAGCTGCCCCCCTCCTCTCTGGTGGAGAGGGGCCTGGAACAGTGATGTCTCACGCAAGGAGATCTCAACACGTTGCTTCGTCTCCTCCCCCTGCCCTGCTCCACCAAGTCGTCTGCTTTTAATGTCAAATTTTCCTGAGGTTTTCCCGAAGGGAGCATGCAGAAAACAGACCGAAGGATCTAGACTAGGGTGAGTAACCTTCCCTTTCAGGAGATGCACAGCCAAAGGTGCTGAGTCCCATTCCCTCATGGGCTCATTTGGCAGCTGCCCCTGCCTGTGCTCAGGGCGGGGTGCTAGGAGGGAGAAGGCTGGGGCACACGAGCTACTCTCCACAGCTTCACCAGGAGCTGCCTCAAGAGTCCGGCATCACTTTGGTGCTGGCTGACACCGCTCAGCACCCAGCCCCTTGGCCCCAAGCATGGGCCGGCAGGCCAGGATGCCGGGAGCCACTGGAGTCAGGACACCAGCCCTCCAGAGGAGCAGTGCAAGAGAGTTAAACCCATGTGTTTTCCTCTTGTAGGTTTTATTCAAACTTCTTTTGGGCAGTGCTAAATTTGGAGAAGCTGCCTTATTCCTGTCCGTGTTAGCTGTCTTCAACGTCCTCTTCGTTACCTGTATTCCTGTCATCCTTTATTTTACCAAAGTGGAGTACTGGAGCTCTTTCGACATTGTTCCTTGGGGAAACCTCTGCGGATTTTCGATTCTCTTATTGAGTGAGTAGATGGGGGGCTCTTGCACTGCTTGGGGTGGACGAGGGTGCCAGACACTGGTGGCTGGGGGAAGCTGTAGACTTCTGACATACTGGAGCTGTTTTCTGTTCTGCTCAACCTAATTATTAGCTTGAGAAATCATGCAGAGGGCCCATTCCTAGCTAGCAACGTAGACCCCACTCCTGCTGTTATTACCAAGCCAAAATGTTGTGGCCGTCATTAGAAGATGCTGTGGGACTAAACTGTAAAGCTTGTCCTAATGTCTACTCGTGAACTCTGCCTCACAGGGACAAGAGACACTGCCCAGGCTGTGATGGGAAGCAGCCCAGCCAGCACAGCATTACTTTGGGCTCATCATCATCCCCCCAGCAAGCAGGTTAGGCCAGGCCAGCCTCTGGCACCTTTGCTGACTTCAGTAATAGCTAACTGCTATTCCTAAGGAGCAGGAAACTTTTGAAAATGCAGCGTTGCATAGCACTGATGGGAATGTGGTAGATGGCACTCCTCTCTTCTGCTGCCACTGCTGTGCCATCAGGGGAACCCAGCTTGGGAGGGATGCCAAATCTAAGCTTTAATGATTCATGGTCATCAGAAATGTGATGCTGTTCCTTGTTAAACTAAATATGTTGACTGTGCTGCCATCGTTGGTCCCTAAACTGGATGACGGCATCACATCTCCTAAAACGTTCCTTTCATTTCTACTGGAAATAGCCCTTCTCCATCCTGTCTTGAGTCCCAGCTCCTTTTACCCTGAGCAGTCACAACACTTGACCCTAGAAATACCTCCAGGTTACTGATCAGTGGACTCAATGGAAGGTTTCTGTAAGCAAGCAGTGCAGAACTCGGCAAGTGATTGCCGGGGTGTGCAATGTATAGGTACTACTAGAAGGCAGTCAGAGCCCCAGCTTCTGAGAAGTTCAGTATCGGCAAGGCTCTCCTGACTGTGCTAAAGCTAATCACTGTAAAACAAGGGTGAATTTGGTCCAAAGCAATTATTAATTTGTCATTAAACACTCCATGAACAGTGTGTGGTATTACAATGGAGTGGCATTATAATCATTCAGCTGTAATGATATTATAATGATATTATAATTTCATTGTATGAAATTATATTTAGCAAGTTCCTGTCTGGAAGAGGGTTAGATTTACAGCATCTTTCACCTGCAGCTGGAGGCAGCTTTTCTACAAAAAAAAAGTATCCAGCCAGAAGCGACTGTTTGGCTGCAATCTCCCAGATGAAAAGTGTTTAGTCTTTTCAGCAGGGCAAAGTGGATTGGTACAGAGAACAGGAGCCACTGCACGTGATACTGAGGGCCAGGCTGTACCCCCTGAGCCAGCCACTGGGCTCCTGCAGGACACAGAATTCCCCAGAAACAGCAACATCGCAGGCAGATGGACATGCAGCAGACAGACATCTGCCCACAGGTGTCTTCCAGGAATAACGACAGACGTTAATATGCCTCTGTTTGAACAACGGACAGAGGGAGTAATAAAGCATCAGTGTTTCAAGTGACATTCCCTCTGCCTAGTTTCACTGTAGTAAAAGGTGTTTTTCTTTCCTTCTTCAGCATTCAATATTCTACTAAATTTTGGGATTGCTATTACATACCCCACCTTGATTTCTCTTGGAATTGTACTGAGTGTCCCAGTGAATGCGGGTAAGAATTTCTGCCTTTTGCATCTTCATGAATACATTAAATCTGTGGCCTTTCAAATACACAACAGGGATAAAAGCAAATAGCTTTATTAAACTTGTTTTGCACCTTCTCTCAAAGACTTGCGGAGATGACACTGATTAAAAAATGTGTACTTTATGTATGTGTTAAATATGTATTGTATAATATTATATGAATATTCGTAATCTCTAGAATTGCTTTTTAAGTTACTGTCCGAAGCGGCCAGAAAAAAAAAAAGAGTAGATTTGAAGTCATCCATCTCTGGGCTGGGATGAAAACTCACAGATGAAGTAGAAATCAATTCTTAATGATTTCTTCAAGGCAGGCTTAACACTAAATTGAAACAAATGAAATTGCTTACATTTTAGAGCAAATATGTACTAGTAATTCTGCTTGCCTTGGTAAATAACATTGCAGGTGGTTATCAAGAGCACTGGACTTCAATTTTGGGCATGGCCTCGTACATTTCTCTGACAGTTTTCTGAAATTTAGCAAAAGCCGAGAGACTGCAGGGCCCAAGAGGGCTGGGCAGGGGAGTGCAGAGGCAACCCTGGCCCAAACCAGAGCCACGTCTCCCAAACCAGGCTCCTAAAACCCAGCGTGCTGAACAGGCGCCACAGTGCAGGTGGCAGCTCCCAGCTCTGTGCTGACCACACGCACGCAGAGCTGGGCACTGCTGGCTGCCCCGGCAGATTTTCATACTGAACAGTGTGATCCCCACCAGAGCGTGTGCATGGCTCAGGGTGTGCAGGGTTTCTCATTCAGCAGGGCAGTCAGGCTGAGAAGAAAAATCTGCACAAAGGAGCTGCCATGCCAGGGAAGGGAAATGACCCCTTCTCTGCATGCCTGGGCCTCAGCAGGAGTTTCTGCGCTGTCGGTGAGCAAGGGACAAGATGCTGCTGCAGCCAAGTAGTGCAGCTCCAGGCAACATCCCTTTTTCTACCCTGAGCCCACAGGCCAGCTCTGCCTGCTCTGAAGGGGACCATAGCCTGCTGTGTGCTAAACCAGCAGGAAGGGTTGTCTCCCTGCCACCATCTCCTCCATGGTCATGTTCTCCTGCCCCAGCCAGCCTTCAGAGCTGGGGAGGTGAGGGGGAGGGAAGGGGATACTGCCCTAATGCCTTGTCCCACGTAATAACACCCGTTCAATGTCCCACACAGTTGTTGATCACTACACGAGTGAAATTGTCTTCAACAGTGTCCGAGTAATCGCCATCATCATTATTGGCCTGGGCTTCCTCCTGTTGCTCTTGCCAGAGGAATGGGACGTCTGGGTAATAAAGCTCCTCACGCGTCTCAAAGTCCGGAAGAAGGAAGAAATCCCTGAAGGGAATGGAGACATTGCTTCAGGACTGCCTAACAAAAGCCGGAGAACTCGCCCCTCCATGTCATCCTTTGCTCATTAAATGCTCTTTTTACCAAAACTTTGTGGTTAACCTTATATATGATGATGCAAAGGTCTTTTCTTGGGAAGAAGCACACCTGTCCAACACGGTGTACATACCTGTACAGTTTTGATATGATCACCATCTAAGGCATTGAGTCTTGGCATGTCCAGTTTGCTTGTACTTTTTTCACATCAGACCTTTCACTTAAGTAGTACACTGAAAAAAAAAACCTGCAAACCAAGAACCTCTCTTCTCTTTTTAAATGAATGTAATATATAGTCAAAATATATTTGCATAGATTATTTTAAAGAATGATTTTCATGAAAAGCAGGGCAGACATTCTGAACATTAGGTACTGAATGATGCATTGCACACTGTGATTTAAAAGAAACAAATGCTATGCTACATCACATGTTTATTTTTGACCAGAGCTGTACTCTGATGAGAGTTTTCAAGGAACCAAAAGGGAATCTTTTCGGGGATGGGAATATGGGCAGAAGAGTGGAGGGAAGGAGGTTTGGAAATCACTCTATGAAGATGAGCGCATGTTGCACTGCAACCAGGAGAAAATTCAAGCACTAAAAATGCTTGCACTAAAGCACTAGAGAGAAAGCAGTTTAGAGCCCAAATCTCCTTATTCTGCACACGACTGTAATCCACGTTTAAAATCATGCAAGAGAAATCCAGTGCCTTCTACAGAACTCTTGTCTTTATCCACGCAGAACCAGGTCCCGCTGCGAAGCACTTGCAATGGCAGGGCTCAGGCTTGCAGCCCCAGGGGACCCCAAATTCCCACCGACATCAGGACGTATCCCCCCGTATGCGCCATGGCTTCTGTGGGAACACGGGGCCCCGGGGACTGCAAGTTTGTGCGCAGGCGACCTGGTTCTCTCCTTGCTTGCACAGGTTTTACCCCTGTGTGGAGCTGCACTTGATTAACACCAGTGTGAGGAATGGGAAGTCTTGGTCATGCATGGGACAATCCAACCAAAAATGATCAAAGGGTCTGGCAAGAGCGTGGTTGCTGATGTACAGTCTGAGAGCACAGACTAAGGGGGTGAATCGCCAGTTGCTTTTACTCCATAATTGTGAGTGTTAAGAGTTAAAAATGTAAGATATTTACATCAAATGTAACACTTTTTATGAAACTTGTAAGCACCAGGATGTTTACTTACGCGATTTTGGTTCGCCATTAAATTTCTATCTGTGATAGATCACATGCTATGTAAAAAGATGGGGGGGGAAAGGTTATAGTTTACTATTTTTGAAGTTTACATTGTTGCATACAAAATTAAAAGTGTTCTTTTGAACTGCTGCCATAGCCTAAGGGTCCCTGCTGCCACTGAGGCCCTCTTTGTCTTGGGCAGAGGTGGCATCCACTTCAAAACATTTTAGCAAATCAACTTCAGATTCCATTATCTGTTTGGCAAAGCTGAATAATAAAAGATTTTAAATTCATCCTCTGTCAATGCTATCTGTTTCCTTCTCTTGGCTGCACCTTTATTCCAGTTTTACTGTAGGTAGTATTTGGCCAAAGCAATCAGAAGGGAGAGACAAGACCATCAAAGCAACCAAGGCTGCAACTGATGCATTGCTTGCCAGTCTCTCCTCGACAGGAGGAGCGTTAGACTGCGTGGACAAATCCATCCGGAGGGCTGATGCTAGGCACCACTCACAAAACACATGTCCAGCAGAAGCAGACCAAAGGATACACTGACCTGCCTTTGAAACCATCAGAGAGCAGCCATAAATGCATATGCTAATAGGGGCTATGGATGGGACATGAGTTTGTACATTAATAGTTAGGCCCTAGTCCAAGCTGTGTGTTGTTCCCTATGTATCTCTTCGTGGCCAAAGACTGAAGACTTGCTAACAGAGATTACACACACAAGCAAAAAGCTGGGGCTATGGGAAGCTGCTCGCAACTACTGTCCCATTCAGTGTTACACACCTGAATTTTTAAATCTATTTATTTGGGAAGCAGGGGAGGGTAAGGCCCAGGACAGGAGCATAAGTAGAACTCTAATAACTGATTTGAAGGGCACACACAGAGATTTGTTCTCAAAGCTCCCAGCTTAAGAGTTTACTCCATCTCTGGGCATATCATTTTGTCATCCTTGAAGCACCCCACACCCCTCCCCAAGCCCCCTGTCTGAGGCAAGGCCAGAGAAGAATGTACACACAGTCCTTCCATTTTCCATAGTCCCAACCAGAGGCATCTTCTGCCATCTCTGCACTCCGTTTTACTGTGTGTTTGATGCAGTCTGGTAGGGATCCAAAAACCTCTAAATGCCACTTTAAAAGCTGCAACTAATGTGTGTTTATTACTAAAATGGCAGCAGATTTTTTAACATTCAGTACAGATCATAGGGGAATTTATGCACCAGAATGGGCAGCAGCATCAGTAAAACTCTGTGATTTACCAGATGCAACTGTCATTGGTTCTGTTGGCTCATCCTTCCAGAGAACAGGCTAAACACACGCAAGGGCTGGGATTTCAAACAGCACTTTATTACAATCTCTCTCCTGAGTGGGAGCTGAGCAAACTAGATTTACCCATGTTAAGCAATTCTAAACTACACATACAGACAAATTAATCAGATGAAGTGACCTATATTTCTCCAGGCGACACCTTGCCCTAAGGCTAAACACCTGATTTGACAGCAAGAAGCTGCTTAGCAAAACCTTCCAGAGAAGCCCAGCATGTGACTAGGAGAATGTCAAGAAAGCAGCATGTCCATGTGGGTATGTGTGTGCATCTGTCAGTGCCAGAGCCTCCCAGATCTGAAGGTGAGGAGTGAAAGGAACTGGAGTCGTTGGCTCCCACCAGAAGGACAAGGTGGAGAGCAAACCCTTCTAAGAAGGCATTAGATGTAACTGGGCCACTCTTCAGGTGAGGGCAAGATTGAACCCTCCTGATCTTGGATTGTTAAAGGACTCCCAGGGCAAATCCAGTGCCTTGGAGGTGAGGGCTAAGTTGTGGCAGGCTCCCCTGCTTGCCCTCATAGGCCAAAGCACTGTGTGCAATGTCTGCTGCACCCTGCGAGTCAGACCCACTGCTGGCCTGTATGGACCCCACACAGCTCCACAGGCCTGTCCCTGCTCTGCAGAAGAAAGCAACATATGCCTGGAACCAGCACTTTTAGCCCACCCTTGGCCACCTCAAACCTCCTCCTGATGCAGACCTGCAGGTCCCTAGAGCATCAGGCCTCGCTGCCTGGTGTCTTTGCAGCTGGTCTCCTGCATCATCACTGTATGGCTCCTGCCCTCACAGAGCACTGCCAGCCACCAGCGTGCACTCCTGTTCTAGGGCTGACCTGGATCCTCAGCTTTCTGCCCCAACTTAGCCCTCACAAGGTGTCTTGACTCCTCCAGCAGAGGAGGAAACCAGTAACGATCCAGTGGGCTTGTTAAAACAGCAAGTTGAAAAAAATCTGAGGAAAGTAAATAGCATCACCAGGCCCCATTGCAGCTGCTGGCTTTCGCTGCTGCACAATACAGCAGTGAGGCACCTGAGAAAGGAACAGCAGTTCTCGCACTCCCTTGCACATCTTTTTCCTTGGCCTGTTGTCTGTAGTTGTCTCCTGCTGCTACCTTTATCATAATTTTTTATTGCAGCTCTCCACAGTGACTGCATGAGCCTTTCACCAGCACATGAGTCAGAGCTGGGCTTATTTTAACAAGGTTCTCCAGTTCTTCAGTCCGGAATGGTCGTATTCCTATCAGTAGTCTTCAGGAAATAGCTATGAAAGGTAGAAATCCAACCACAATACTTAACAGATGAACAGAAGACACTGAAACCAACACGTAGCTTTACTGTTTTGGAGGCTGAGGGTAGACTAGCAGGACCTGTAAATTACCAAGTTCTGGGGCTGAATTAATGTCTCCTGGAAGCTGCGGGACAAGTCACTTATCCCCAGCTCTCCAGAGTGCCCTGTAACAAAGCTAGGAATATTGCAATCAATGCAATATTGACTTGGTCAGGGTTAATACGGACAGTATCTTCAACCTATAGGGAAGGGAACATCACCAGGTGGACACCATTTCTGGTGTAAACCCTTTCTGCTACTGTACCTGCAGGCCTGCAAACCCACCCTAAAACGAAGGTTTCCCTGTGCAGTGAATACAGAAGTCTGAATTGACTTGCGTAGCTCTGGATCATATTCCAAATAAACTCACATATCTGCACAACAGAAACACACGTGAAACACCCCTCCTCTTCACTGAAAATGATGTCATAGGTCTCCAGCACTTCAGAAGCCCTAGGGATAGCACCAGTCACCCGCCTGGGCTACATGGACCCAGAAATCAAGCTGGGACTAAGGGGGCTACATAGACTCAGAAAGCAGGCTGGAGCTGGGGGTTTCTTCAAGGAACGGGGAAAGAACAGAAGCCAGAAGCAATGCAGCTGGTGTGAAGCAGGAGCACAGGAAAGCCGCTGATGGGATCAGGATAGAAATGCCTTTTGGGAAACACTTTCCAGGGGAAGATGCCTACCTGCCCCTTGCTACCAACTCCAGTTTGAAGAAATGGTGTCTATGCACATGCTGTGAAGTCATGAACTATGAGGAGTTTGGCTCCATGTCCCTGATTTGTACTGCAGAAAGGACGGAGTCCTTCAAGGCCTCCAAACCTGAGCTGCTCCTTGGCGAAGGCCACAGCTGAGAAGCTTCTTTCGCAGTCCAGTCCTTGTGCAAGCTGTCTTTGCAGAAACTGCCAGCAGTAATGGATTTTGATGGATGAGTTTAATTAGCTCATCGTTATTAAAAGAGAAGCAATTAGATTTTCTTCTTTAGCTGGCACCTTCTAGGGCATTTCCATAATAACCTGCACCTTATCTAAAAGTCCTGAACATTAAAAAGGGAAATAAGAAAAAAAAGGAGCTGAAAGATCTTGTGAAAGCAAAAAGGAAGTCAAATGAACAGATGCCCACCTGCAGCTTAAAAATCTTCTTTTAAGGGGAAATCACACTACTAAGGACAGGACCAGTAGCTCAAACTAATGTTTCTGAAAATAATAAGCCTCATACTTTTCTCTTCTACCTGAAACTCTGTTAGAGGGATCTTTATATATGAATAAGATCATTCTAAAGAAGGTGTCGATCAGTATTTCTCCATGCACATCACCAGTAACGCTAGGATGAAACCAACTTCTCAGTAATGAAGAGTGAAACTTGTAAGGAGAGTTACAATTCTGGAAAAGGCTTCAACAAGGGATGTTGTGGAGCTCGCATTCATAATGTATTTAAGAACCTGTTATATGCAATTTCTCTGCAATGATCTAGAGACATTTCTTTAATCCTACTGCTGAACTAGCTGATCTCTTCAGAAGAGAACTCAAAAGAGTTTTCCAGCTCTTCATCTCCAGGTTCACCTCCAGTTCTAGATTCACTTCATCTTACATCTCAAGACAGCCATCAGTGCACTGATTGGGAACAACGGCAATCAACCTGCAGCCCATCTTTCACCCAAATGAAGAGAACTAAAGTAGATACGCTTTAACAGAGCTATCCACCATAAACTGAGGATCTTTCTTATAAGTGACAGTAGTTAATTGAGAGCCCTTCACCATGTATTTTAGACTTTTTCACCGTGTCCATTAAATCATTTCTATTAATGCTGAATGCCACCAGCTATTTCGCTGCCTGGTCACATGACAGGGAGAGATCCTCTCTCAGTTTTAGTCTTCACTCTCCTAAATCAGTAAAAAAGTATGATCAGTAAATGTTTTTTTTGACCAATCATTTACGAGTACATACAAGAAGACTGGCCTCAGCACAGCTCCTTTGGTAATATCTCTCCTTTTGAACAGCAATAATTTATTCCTGCTCTCTGCTTCCTGCCTCACTAACCAGTCATTAGCCCACAAGAAATCCTTCTCTTTTAACCCACAGTAGCTTCACTTCTTTGGTGAGAAGCCTCATTAGAAACTCTTCAGAAACCTAAGTGCAGTGCTTCCTATTCTCTCAAACAAAGGGACAAGGTGAGTGTGTGGAAAGTCATCCATCCTTCAGGCTCCTTTTAACATAAAAGGACAAGACTACTAAGAGACTGAAACTTCTCCTTTGCCTCTCCGTAGGGGAGGGTTGCCTTGGCTAACTTCAGCAAATTATTTACACCAAACTCCAGCTACTGCACATACCCATGACTGACTCAGATGCTTAAAAGATTCTTATAAGATTATTAAAAGAATCCTAAAAGCTGGATTCCAGTGAGGTCCAAGCAGCAGGATTTGTAAGGACTTACAAAATGTGAACTTCAGCTTGGATTTCCTGCCCTGCTGCCCATAGCATACATTAACACAGAATCACAGAATCGTCTTGGTTGGAAAGGACCTTTAAGATCATCGAGTCCAACCATTAACCTAACACTATCAAGTCAACCACTAAACAATATCCCTAAACAACATCCCTAAACAACATCCCTAAGCACTACATCTACTCATCTTTTAAATTCCTCCAGGGGTGGTGACTCCACCACTTCCCTGGGCAGCCTGTTCCAATGCTTGACAACCCTTTCAGTGAGGATATTTTTCCTAATATCCAATCTAAACCTGGCGCAACTTGAGGCCGTTTCCTCTCGTTCTATCGCTTGTTACCTGGGAGAACAGACTAGCACCCTCCTCGCTTCAACCTCCTTTCAGGTACTTGTAGACAGCAATAAGGTCTCCCCTCAGCCTCCTTTTCTCCAGGCTAAACAACCCCAGTTCCCTCAGCCGCTCCTCACAGGACTTGTTCTTTAGACCCTTCACCAGCTTCTTTACCCATCTTTGGACACGTTCCAGCACCTCAATGTCTTTCTTGTAGTGAGGGGCCCAAAACTGAACACAAAAACATTCGAGGTGCGGCCTCACCAGTGCTGAGTACAAGGGACAATCACTTTTCTAGTCCTGCTGGCCACGTTATTTCTGATACAACAAGCCAGGATGCTGTTGGCCTTCTTGGCCACCTGGGCACACTGCTGGCTCATATTCAGCCAGCCATCGATCAATACCCCCAGGTCCTTTTCCACCAGACAGCCTTTCCAGTCACTCTTCCCCAAGCCTGTAGCGGTGCATGGGGTTGTTGTGACCCAAGTGCAGGACCTGACACTTAGCCCTGTTGAACCTCATACCGTTGGCCTCGGCCCATCGAACCAACCTGTCCAGATCCCTCTGCAGAGCCTTCCTGCCCTCCAGCAGATCAACACTCCTGCCCAACTTGGTGTCATCTGCAAATTTACTGAGGGTGCCCGCGATCCCCTCGTCCAGATCATTGATAAAGACATTGAACAGAACTGGCCCCAATACTGAGCCCTGGGGAACACCACTTATGACCGGCCACCAACTGGATTTAACTCCATTCACCGCAACTCTTTGGGCCCGGCCACCCAGACAGTTTTTTACCCACCGAAGTGTACGTCCATCCAAGCCATGAGCAGCCAGTATCTCCAGGAGAATGCTGTGGGAGACTGTGTCAAAGGCTTTACTAAAGTCCAGGTAGACAATATCCACAGCCTTTCCTTCATCCAGTAAGCGGGTCATCTTGTCATAGAAGGAGATCAGGTTAGTCAAGCAGGACCTGCCTTTCATAAACCCATGTTGACTGGGCCTGATCACCTGGTTGTCCTGTACGTGCCTCATGATAGCACTCAAGATGATCTGCGCCATAATCTTCCCTGGCACCGAGGTCAGACTGACAGGCTTATAGTTCCCTGGATCCTCCTTCCGAATCTTCTTGTAGATGGGCACCACATTCGCTAATTTCCAGTCCCCTGGGACCTCCCTGGTTAGCCAGGACTGCTGATAAATGATGGAAAGTGGCTTGGTGAGCACTTCTGCCAGCTCTCTCAGTACCCTTGGGTGGATCCCATCCGGTCCCATGGACTTATGCATGTCTAAGTAGCATAGCAGGTCTCTAACCATTTCCCTGTGGATTGTGAGGGCTTCACTCTGCTCCCCATCCCTGTCTTCCAGCTCACGAGGCTGGGTACCCGGAGAACAACTCGCCTTACTACTAAAGACTGAGGCAAAGAATTAATTATGGCCCAGTGAGCATAGCTGTGCTGTCTCCCAGCAATAGATCTCACTGTCCCTCTGGCTTCTGAAGCTGCCAAGTCTTTAATGACAGCAGCCTAGTAAGCAGAGTAAGTTGCATAATACTCTCCTTGAGATTTTTGGCCAATTATACATTTTAAATGCCTTCCTGACTTGTAAACAAAACCATCTCTCTTTCATTGTGTGATTTTGGATTTGGTAAAGGCATGTCACTTGCTAGCTTGGCTGCTAAGAAAATTGATATTGATCTTGGGAACAAACACCATGTTTGAGAACAACGTTGCTGTTGTGCATGTGTAAGCAATACCATCTGGTACAGTACACCTATGCTTCACAGACAATGCTTATAGTGAACATAAGATAATCGGTGCAGCTGGTGGATTATTAAATACAATACCTGAATGTAAGCATGCAGCTGGAGTTCTTATGAAGAATTTTAGGATGTGTTTCAGTCTCAGAGAGAACTGGGAACCACTTCTTTGCTTTTAGTACATAATATGGCAGAAAAATTTGAAGGCATCCAAATGAAACTCAAAAGATGAGCCTTCTTCCTCCGTTTACATAGCTTTGAAAATTGGAGTCTGCTTGTAGAACAGGAAGATTCCCAGTTTCCCATCTAGCTTTCTTGCAAAAAGCTGAGCATCAACATTGCTGCAAAGCAAGCTTGTCACATCCTTGGTAGGCTTGGAGAATTGCTAATAAGGAGCCAACAGAAGAGTAAGAATTAGTCAGTTTTCCTACCTTACCATCGCCTGCTTTTCCCAAAATACTCCTTTTTCTGTTTTCTTCCTTCCTAACAACTGAACAAAAACAGAATACTGGCACTAAAAACAAGTGCCTATAATTAATGTAAACGACTTCATCACCTTAAAAGAATCCTAAACCTCCAGTTGTTGGGGTTTTTTTTCTTCATCATAATCACCACTCCTCTAGGTAGCCTAGTGATTTTCAGACTGCGTTCCACAGAGTACTCCACTGATGTCCATGAGAGGTCACAAAGATAAGCAAGCCCTTTCTCAGCAGGCTTCAGATCACTAATCAGAGGTCTGGAGAAGGTGAAAATCACTGTTCTTTCTGTTCTTTCTCCTTCTGTCTCCATACCAGTCTGCACAGATGGCTTAGTCCTTCCTAGTCAAATCCCCTCTAGCATTACCTGATGAACCCACACACCCAGCCCTCCGATACATGCGGAGCTACCGCAGAAAGCTGTGGTAGCCTCTACATCTGTCTCTCCCTCAGTGTCTCAAGTCATGTGCTCAGTTCTCTATGTTCATGTCGCATTGGCACTCCCTAGTGCAGGGATCCTCATCACAACACCCAGACAAATGATAGACATCTGAGAAGCAAGAAAGAGAAAATCTCTATATATGGTTCTCTCGCACTACATATTTTTTAAATTTTTATTTAAAAAAAAACTACCTGGTGCTCAACAATGGAAGAGAACGTCCCAGGCTACCTCAAGTAAGATTTTGTTATTATTTCCAGCCAAACAAACAGTTGCATACAGGGCTATACAGCTTAAAGAACTCATTTTTACCTTCAGTTTCCTGAAAATCTATTACAGATAAGGATCATATATCGGGATCTTTCGCTGCAAGAAAAACAAATTAATTGAGCTCCTGGTATAAGCACAAAGATAAATGCAGCTATAGTACATCAAGGAGTGCTTGCATTATTAGTCCTAGGGGACATGTGTAACATGCTAATTGCTTCCAAAGTGAAAGGAGAAATCATTACGGTTGCAAATTCAGAATCTGCTGGGCAAATTTCAATTAAATATGGGGTAAGTAAGGCTGTAGGTGAGGAGGGTTCTGCTAGGCGTTAACTGGAAGGCAAAGCACACACAATGCTGTATCCCAATTAGCAAGAACAGACACAAGAGAGTCTGAGAGCTGAACCACGGTATAAACTCCACACGATTCACTGTAACGCACTGCTGGCAAGAGTTTCAGTGGGAGACAGGCGTCTATTTCTTTAACATCTGTCTCACTAACTGCTAAATGGAAATGTGATTCAAAGGCTTCAACTGTGGCAACCAGCGCACCTAACAAATCTGGAATTTTTTCAGCCTCCCATCTTTCTAGAACATTTGCATCTGCCTGGCTATTATAATATCCCATTTATTACTTTCTGGGCACATTTCCCAAAAGTAAAAGACTAAAGATAGATACTGAGAATTGGCTAACTAACAACAAAAAAATCCACCTCCTTATGACAGCAGTTCAACAAAACGGAAATACTGCCATTAAAAATGTATTAGATAAATGTGTCTTCTTTTCTGTTCATGCACTTTCTAAAACCAAATCACTAAATTTCCATAATATCTATTACACAGAATTATTTACAGTTGTCTCCAGTGAGTATTTCTTGGGCTACAGGTCATTAAAGAATAAACTATTTATCACAAACATCCCAGTTGTGCTATTTGGGCTTTGTGATTAATTATATATAATCACATTATCCCCTCTGTTTTGTGAATGCAGTAACTAAACAACATTACACGCACTATAAATTTTGAAATCTAAAACACAACTGACATTTCCTATTATCACGTTTCAGTCTTGAGACTTAACATTAATTTTCTTATTAATATTCATGCCTGTAAAAGCTGCTTCGCAAAAGCCTGAGCGCAAAAGGGTCATAAGTAAGCTGTAATATAAATTTAATTCTATCAGGGCTTTAGCTTTCCAAACGTGCTCCCTGGCTGCTCGGACAATTTCCCTGTATTCCTCCCAGGCTACCTGCCCTTGCTTCCACCCTCTGTAGGCTTCCTTCTTGTGCCTGAGTTTATCCAGAAGTTCCTTGTTCCTCCATGTGGGCCTCCTGGCGTTTTTGCCTGCCTTCCTCTTTGTCAGGATGCATCGCTCCTGAGTCTGGAGGAGGTGGTCCTTGAATACTAACCAGCTTTCTTGGGCCCCTCTTCCCTCCAGGACTATCCCAAGGGACTCTCCCAAGCAGGTCCCTGAAGAGGCCAAAGTCTGCTCTCCTGAAGTCCAGGGTGGTGAGCTGCCTGCGTGCCCTCCTTGCTGCCCTATGGATCTTGAACTCTACCATTTCATGGTCACTGCAGCCAAGGCTGCCCTTGAGCTTCACGTCCCCCACCAGCCCCTCTTTGTTGGTGAGAACAAGGTCCAGCATGGCACCTCTCCTCATCGGCTCCTCTATCACTTGGAGAAGGAAAATGTCACCCACACATTCCAGGAACCTCCTGGATTGCTTGTGCCCAGCTGTGTTGTACTTCCAACAGATATTGGGGTGGCTGAAGTCCCCCTGCCTGTCCTTCCTAAAAAGCCTGTATCCCTCCATTCCAACGCTCCAGTCATCAGAGTCATCCCACCATGTCTCTGTGATGCCAATAAGGTTGTAGCCTTGCAGGTATGCGCACGTCTCTATCTCCTCTTGCTTGTTTTGTAAATTTACTTCTGTATTAATCCAACAGAAAAACACAACTGAAATTCTACTTTTGTAGTAACTTCCACTCACCTTAAAACCCCTGTTCTATCAGCAATTAAAAGGGGTTGGTTAGGTATTTCAACAAACAAAATCCCCTCCAGATCTGGCTGGCTTACAGCAGGCTCTGCTGAAGAAGTGCAAATCTTTGGTCTTCTCTTAAAATACCTTTCCTTGTATCGGGACAAGTGAGCCATCTGCATGATGCACCAGGAAGGCATGCCCACCACCACCAGCCAGAATTGTTATCACATGCTGAGGAAGAAATCCAGCTCCACGTAGGATGACAGCTACACCCGCTCCCCGACCCAGCTGCCGAGCGGCCTCAAGCACTATAAGGACCACCGGCTATTGACAAGGTCCTGGTGAAGCCGCCGGCCTGGGAGCTGCCAGAGGCTCAGCACCTCACAGAGTTAGCTCTTGCCAGCTGCCAAAATGTCACCCTTCCCAAAACCACACGACGTGACTATGGAAACACGCCATAGCTTCCAAACTGCAAAACCGCTCCACACTTCCAGGGGGATGATGTGGAAAAGGAAGACTTATCAATTCCTTGGCTACAGGGACTGCCTGCCATGAGGAAACATCACCAGATCCCAAATAAAATAATGAAAGAGAGTTTGCTCCTGAACGCGTTTTACCAGCACTGCAGGCACCAGCTTTGTGCCTGGTGCTGTTCTGGGCTGAGCTCGCCAGGCGCCCACCCGTCCAGCCCCCAGACCTCTGGTATTATTTAATCAACCTTATTACGGGTAAATTTTTCTTCCCAGTAAACCAGTTCTTCCTTGTTTTTATTATCAGCTTGACTGAGCGACAGAGTCTGTCACCAGAAACCTTTCCAGGGCGGTTTTCATGAGGTGCGTGCAGCTGCGAATAAGCCAACGACACCACGTTGTCTCCGGGGTTTTAAACGCGCCTTTCGCACACCCACGGCTCTCCCTCCTCCCACTGAGGGGCCACAGCGGGGAAAAGCACGCGCAGGGCCTGCGGGGGGAACCGCTGCGGGCAGGAGGATGCGGGGAGGCCCGGTGGGCCCGGCCCAGCCCGGCCCGCGGTGGCACCGGCAGCTCCGCCCCTCTGGCGACCACGCTCGCGCGCGAAGGCGGGACAACCAGCCCGCCTGCCAATCTCACCCCGGGCCGGGGCTGCGCCTACGCACTAGGAAAAGCGCCGCGGCGCGCCTCTCCAGCCGGGTACCGCTTCCGGGAGCGTGACCTTCGCCGCGCCAGGCCGGGTGAGTGCGGGCCCGGGGCCCGGGGCCTTCCCTCCGTCTCCGCTTCCCCTCGGGACGGCGGGCTCGGGGGGCGTCGGGCCGCGCCGTGGAAGCGGCGAGGCGCGGTGAGGGCTGGCAGCCGGCCCGGGGCAGCGCCGGGGGCGAGGCGCGCTCGGACAAGCAGGGTTTGTGTGCAGGTCGGTGGGGCGGATGTCGGCGCCGACACAGGAGGAGAGGAAGGCGTGCTGGGGCGCCCGGGACGAGTTCTGGCAGTGCCTGGACAGCCACGCGGACGATGCCTCCAAGTGCGCGGAGCTGCGGCAGTGCTTCGAGGCGCGGTGCCCGCAGCAGTGGGTGAGCAGCCGCCGCCCCCTCCGCGTCCTCCCACAGCCCGCACTGCCCGCACAGACCGTGCCTTCACACGTTAGGGGCAGCATCGACGAGTAATTACATTTACCTCGTTAATGATGGCAACTCCCGCTTCTGGGATTGCAGAACGTGGGCAGCCTTACGCTCTCTCACTGATAACCCCACACCCTTGTCAAACGTAGCTTGGTTTGCACACTTCTGGCCTTGCTGGGATATTGAAACTCCTGAGCAGACCACTGACTGGCCTGGGAACTATAGACAGGAGTATAAAGTATATAGTATAAAGGGAAAATAAAATAACAATCTCAAACTTTCAGATAAAGATGTAACTATACAAGCATACAGGCTTATTGTTTAATTAAGTTCTGAAAGATACTCAGAAGTTTTTAGGAGTGCACAGAAATTACTGTTACTAAAGAAGAAAGGCTAATACGGAAGGGAGGTGACACGTAGGGCGTGCAGTTGTATGCATCTTGAGACTGGCATCTAATACCTTCTTGTGCATAAAAATACTCTTCATGCGGTATAATTTCACAGTAAACTATCTGCTTACATGTAACTCATTCATTTGTGCTTTTTACTTTCCTAAGATCAAGCTACAATTCTTAACTTTTTCAATAGGCATTGCCTTTTAGTAACAGTGCTGTTTGAGGGGCTGAACGGTTCGTGTTGGAGCTAGTAGACTGAAGTCAGTTAAAAAAACCCAGGTACATTCACAGTTGCTGTACTGACTTATACTTTGAACACTACAGTTCTGTCATCTCTAACAATGGTGGTTTTATCTGCTAGTGCTTTGCACCGTGCACATCAGTGGCTGTAGGCAATGAATTCAGGGGTCACGTAGTGTGTGATACCATAGAAAAGCTGCCGGGCTTATCTTTGTATTACAAATAATCTTTGTTCATAGCAGTGAAAATAGCAAAGCAATAGACTACTTTTATTAGATGTCCATGGAAGTAATGGGATGGTTATGACGGGAAACTGAAGTTCACTTTCCGAATGGTAAAAACACCCACAAAACACAGAAAACAAACCCACTCCACCCTTTAGTCTCCTGCTTCAACAGAGCAAGAAACTCCTAACTCATGTAAATCCTCCTTTAAGTTCAGTGATCAAAGACTGTTTACTCCTTAGTCTTGTGATGCACAAAGCCCCTTCCTCTGCTAGTTTCTTCTGATGAACATCTGTTCTCTTTTTAAACAGGTTAAATATTTTGACAAAAGAAGAGACTTTTTAAAATACAAAAGAAAGCTTGAAACAGAAGGGTATCATCCTCCAGAAACTGCTGGAAAGTCTTAGGTACTCTGCTTTCAAAATACATCTAGTGAGAATAACTATGGAAGGAAGAAGCATGAGAAAGCGACGTAAGTTACTTGAGCTCAAGAACTGGTAACCTGTCTCCCTGAAATGCGGGCTGCTGTTCTTGTTGCAAGGTCTCGTGTCTGCTGAAAAAAAGATGGTCATGGACAGCTTTTTCATGAGTATAAGTCAAAGAAATACGGTGCAGGGCTGTTCACAAATCTAAGGTTTTGAATGAATAATTGGTCAAACTGTTTCACAGGAATAAATGATTATTTAATAGTGTAATGTACATATTCTAAAGAAAACAATAAAATTGTTTTTCAATAAGTGAACCAGCTTTTCCTTAAAAAAAAAAATCCATTCCATCTTCCCCTCCTTGTGAAAAGGAGGTGGTGGTATAATGTAATTTGTATTTGTCATTTACCAAGCATTTCAAGTATTTTTAAATACAGTTTTAAGTCAGACATCAGTTTATAAAACAGCAGGTATCTGAAGACCTAATGCATCCTGTGCATATGATATGCAATTTATGTATTTTGAGTATTCTCATTTTTTATAAGCAATAGGAATTTTTACATTAGCCATAACAGTCAGTTTTCAAGCAGTATTGCTATTAGAAGTATGGCAGTTATCATGATTCTCACATTATGGCCTTTTAGTGTATTTTATTACCTTACTGATGCGACTCCATTTAAATATACAGACTGTTTACAGCAGGATTAGTAGACTTGACCATGGAAGGCATTTAAACAAGGAGCAGCATTTAATGTAATAATGTAAGTGAATTTACCTTTCAAAAATGATATCATCTAATATATCTAGATGCTGGAGGCATTAAATACTTTGGCTACAGTAAGTTTTGATTGTGGTTGTAGGAAGGCACCACTTCAGTTTCAAGCACGGTCATCACAATCAAAGTAACTGCAGTAAAAATCCCATGTTTTGAGGTTGGGATTGTTCATGGTACTATGCCGGTGTTTTAACAGGAGAAAAATCAACACACACAGCACATGAAATATAAATAATATTTATTTCCAATGCTTCCAATGCAACAGTTTTATTTAAGGAGGTAAAGTATTAATAAGGCATTTAAAAATCAGTCCGAACCACAAGACAGCAAAACATGCAGAACTTAAGAACCCTCATTCACCCTGAGTTTGTATCTCATCTATTCAGAATTCCATGTTGCAGCACCATAGGAAGTCACCCAGCTGTACTGTAAGGCACAAAACTCTTGGCAGTTATTTTTGTTGTTTTTGCTTGATCACTTGTTGCCTTGTGTACTCCCAAATGAGCAGAGCTCCACTTACATGAACATTGAGTGATCGAATAATACCCTGCTGAGGAATTTCCACACAGACATCCAGGTGGTGAATCAGGTTTGCTGGGATTCCTTCATGTTCATTTCTAGTAAAGAAGAAACAGTAACTTGTATCTGGGAAAAGACAAGTGTTCCAGAAAGCAGAAGATGCAAAAGTCACAACAGCATCAAATACCATTTGACAAAGGGTGTGTCTGCCCTCAACATCACTGATGAGGACAAGAAATGATTTTTTTTTTTAAAGCAGTAATACATTACAGATACATAGAAAACATGGGAGACCTAACTAAGCTTTGATGTAGGAAAACTGGTAGAGCACTTAATCTTTAGTTCACTGGTCCAGCAATAGCTGAACACTCAACACAAGGACTCCTTCTCTGCCTTTATTTTGAAACTATCCTTATATTAGCGAAATAAAACAGCTACAGTTGAAATGACCAGGGCATGAAGCTGCTGGCACAGCAGGGAAGCTCAACTACCCACTTTACATTCAGTGTGGTCTTGGTATGAGGGAATGTCAAGACTGATTGAAGCCTTGAACTGGAAATGTTTCACCTCTTCAGAATGAGCACACCAGAAGATACCAAGGGTTATCAGTAAATAAAACAATGTTTTTAAATAGAACAAAGTGATTATGAGAACTGCATTCTGAAGACAAGCTCTACATACAAAAAGGTTTGAAAGAGGTATTTCTGCCCACTTTGTCCTAAAAGAATAGACAGGCCCTTCCTCCTGGTCTCACTCGGTGGCCCAGCAATTGCAACTTACAGGCACTTCCCTCTACATTTCTTGAAGTAGCCTCCCCTTTGTCACATCTGAGGCTTGCCCGCTTATAGCAACTGATGACTGCGTCTCTCTGAAGTTATCCTAGGCTCTGCTTGTACTGCAAGAACTTGCTACTTTGTCCTGTGCCTCAACTCTGATTTTTAAAGCATCTCCCAGGTATGCATGCTTGCAGTGCACTCCAGTCCTCCTCACCCAGTTAAGCAGGGCAAACAGGCAGCCCTCCATCTTGCCGAGCTCACCACAGCCTACACATACAGGGCCCCATATTACTAAAGTGAACAGATGGTACCTCTATCACACCTGGAAAACTATAATCCATGCTGTTGCTAGCTCCACCCATAAAAAAAATTGAAGTGTATAGATAGGTTATTAAGTACGAGGAGAAGGATCGTTCAGGACTAGCTATCAATACCTCCCACTGCTTAGCACACAAAGCCAAGCTCTGCTGTTTCCATAATTACTTCCCATTCTAAATTCACCTTTAGCAGTGTTGCTTGGTTTTCATATGACCAAACTCTGACTAGTAGAAGGGATGGACTGCAAGAGGTAGATTTACAAAGAAGTGTTCTTACCCCAGCAATAATAGTGACTTCTCTGGGAAGCAGTATTCTGTGAGATCAAAACTTTTAGCCGTCTGCTCCACACCAATAATGGTGTAGCCTTCTGTTTTTTTCTGCTGTAAATAATCAACAAGCTGAGATGGTTTCACCTGTCCATCAAAAGTAGAGAGAAATAGACAACTATTTAAATATTGCCATTTATAAACTACTGATGTTACTGTACATATCAATTTACTTGGACAGTTAAGATGATTGACTTTTATCCCCAAAGACTGTCCAAATACATAGCTTGCCATTGCCCTTCAGCAATAGCACAAAAGGTTAAGTAATGCCACAAAAATATACTCCACAAATACAATGAACAAAGTCTTTTCTACGCTTCTGACAGCTACAAACAAGCCTTACATCTGAATGTAAAAGAATCACTCTTGCATAGGGACAAGGCGCATAGTTGTTAATTAACCTGGAATCCTTTCCCAAAACAATACAACAGCCAGTACTGAAGCTGAGTTGCCTTACACACCTGCATTACAACTTCTGATAGCTTGCAGTGAAGAATTTTTTTAGTTGTCTTCATCCTACTCTTTAAACTGCTTATTTGTATTAAATGCCAGTTTCTTCGTGCAACAGAAACTCTTATCATCAGTACACTTCTGTACAGAGATTAGGCATGACAACATGTGTCTATCAGCATTCTGTTTTAGGTAAGACACACTACAGCTATCTTGTTCTGAAGAAAAAAATCTTAAAATAAACACTGCGGGGGGAGGGGGAAGAAAAATTTGCACTGAATTTTTCAGATGGCTTAAACAACGCTGATCTTGAAAAACAGGTTATTATAAAATATCACAAACCTATTTTCTACCAAATACTAAACATACACGTTGAATTGCCTAGATACTAGGTTCCAAAAGCTTGGCAGAAGTTAGCTGACAAACTCAAAGATTATCCCCCTGAAGTTACCAAAAGCAATGGACCAAGCAAGATAAATAAAGTCTTGTTCAACTTATAAAAATAAACATTAAATTCCAACGCACCACTATAAAACACAGGGTAAGATACAACGACAGCTCACATGATCAGTTTATCACACTGATAAGAAATTAAAATTATTTTTTAAATTCTTTTTTATGAGGTTGACCCAGTTTATTCCAAAATACTCAAGATGAAGTCTCAGAACAGTGGGAGCTCCTGTTAAATAAAAAGTTTATTTTTGCAAGAGAAAAAACAGCAAGACTCTGAACTATGCATCTGATGAACTGGAGATGTACAGTATATTTTATAGCTATTAAAATGTTTCCATTCACCTCAACAAGGGGGAGCCACTGCTCTGCAGAAACACTAAGATGCTGAAACTGCTTATCCTGTACACAATGAAGGCTGCCGACAACTAGTGCAGATGCCCCAAATATTTCACTTGTACGACATAAACCTACAAACAGAAGAATTAAAGTGATTTTTGTGTAGAAAATAAACACCAAGCCAGAATACTTTAGCAAGTGAAAAAAACCCCAAAAATTCAAAAGAGAAATGATAGTCCTTTAGTCCTCTATTTTTAATCAGTTTCAGGTACTTACATCTGTTCCAAGTCACACCTTGTTCCATATCATGTACCAGAAAAAAAAAGTTTTGTAACTCAGCAGAAAGATAAAAATTAGGAGAGCACTAGGCCTGACAACATGCTTCTACAATACTAACGACACAAAGTAGTGGATCAGTGTAAAAGCCTTGGCAGGGATGGATGGACACACACCCATGCTTAAGCTCTAAATCCAGTACCAGGCTTGAGAGAATGACACATTACAGTGTCACAGTGCAGACAGCACCAGCTTGTGGGCTTATTTTTCATTAACAGTCTCACTGCAGTTATTTAAACTGCTGACAACAGCAAGCACAATGCAATAAAGTATTTGTAGGATTTATTATATCACAGGTTGCACAATATTTTGAAGGAGTACTTAATCAGGAATGGGCACTGTCCTGTCTAACAGTCATGAGAAACTAGTAGGTCTACAAGATTTTGTTTAATTGTTATAGAAAAAAAAAAAATGTAAAAGCACATTATTTCCCTTAACTGCACACACAATTGAAAAACTCAACTGTAACAAAGAATATAAAAACAGTAAGAAACTGAGCATGATTCACAGCAAAGTTCTATTTAACTAATGAATGCTATGTGTAAGTACTACTTTTTTTAAATATAAGTACAGAAGACCTCCTCTTCTGAAGCAGGTAGTGTTTCTTTTGGTTACCACTTTTTTGCAGGATAATTATCTATTTCTCTGGGCAGTACTTAAATGATTTTCTAATTATCAACGTAAGACGAAATTCATTCTTAGTATCCAAGTGGGCTCTAAAGTTTAAAATGAAAGTTTTAAGAAGTGCAATCAACCTTACCTCCTAAATTGGTAGGTTTATCAATAAGTGAAGCCACCACAATCAGCCTGCTGTTTGATTTACCAAGTTTAGCAGCACGATCCTGAAATACCATTTCCAGGTCTAAACTAGGAGTACTGTTCTTCCAGGGTATGATCTTTTTCTGAACATCAGTCCATTCTGTCTGGCTATCTCTTTCAGCTGAATTTGAACCTATAAAAACAAGCATTAGTCATATGGATATGCAAGCGGTAGTGAAACTACTGCTTCTGTAAAGAAGATTATCTAAATGGTAATCGTGTAGACACAATCAGTCATCTACTATTATTTTATGGTATATACTCTGCTCACATAGATTCAAGGCCACTTTGGCCAAAAAACACAGATCAGATTGAATACAGATGTATACAGCTACCACGTACAAATAATTATCTTTAATATAGATTATCTACATTTTACCCATGTCTTGCTGAGACCAGTCACTTGGTTTCAGATCAAGAAGTTCCATTCGAGAATGATACCACTGAAATGTTGGTGGCAAAGGAATGTCAGTGAATCTGTCAAATTTAGAGAGTGAGATCCATTCATCCTCAGCAAGTTCTGAAAGGCGGGGAAGAGTGTAAAATATTGTCTGCAATGTAACACAGTGTTATTAGCAGAGCACCCCTAAAACAAGCAAAACAGATAATAAATTAATCTCTTGTAATGTTACTGCATACATCTTTTATCTAGCATTCTAGGATTTTAGTACTTGTTTTTCTTGGTACTTGATATAACTTACTAACATATCTCTCAATCACTTTACCTATAGCGCTGTTCCAAACTTTTCATGTATCTAGTCTCTTTCTCTCTCTGACCAGGCCTTTTTTAAGGATCTGCATTGACCACTGTTCTGAAATTCTAGAATACCAAAGAATTAACGCTATGCTTCTCAGCAGAGGTCTTGTGAAAATGTTTTACATGTAACACTGAAGAGTTTTCAGATGCTTTTATGAACTTCTAGTAAAGAATGCAGATTGATTTAATGTCAAAAGGAATATAGTCAAAAGCATTAAAATCTAGAGGTAAAATCCAACTCAGCACTACCAATACAGCTAATCACAATCTATCAAGGAGGAACAAACACACAGCCCAAGGGAAAGGCTGAATAAGATGACAAGCTCAGACCCCAGACATTTTGTTTATCCCAATGCACCCTCAAGATGAAGGTGAAGATGCACCCTGAATATATTTAAATACTTAACAAGTATTAGCCCTGCTTTGGCTCTTTTTTTCCCCCCTTGTTCAGGATTTTCACTTCCAAATTTTGCTAAGTCATATCCAGCATATTTAAGTGTTCACAAAAATATTTCACAGAACATCAGTTAAAAAAAATTTAAAAATTCCTTCTCTGACAGATGGCACTGTTTGTGCCAGAACACAAGTACCCCTTTTCACATTCACGTTTATCTTCTATTTTCAGCTTAGTTCCTCTGTCTCTTGTTTTTATCTGCACCCTTATTTTTGCCTGCCTTCCTTCAGTGTTTATTTATTCAGCTCTCAGTTATTTAAGCTATGGCAAAAAGGATAGCTGAAAAAGATGGTCTAGGAGTTATGTATCTGTATCCCATTCACGTTAAACAACAATTTAGTTAAGCAACCTCAAGTCACTTCTAAGAACAGGAGATGTCTCAAAAATCCTAAACAAACTACATGTGATTAAGTAGATGCTCTTCAGTTATTAGAAGTAACTTTTCCAGCCACAAATATAAAACCTGATTAACTCCCACACAGATGGGCACAATCATCACACATACCTCTTCTTAACTGACCTAGGTTTTTAACACAGTATTAATTAGAGAATTAAGCTGCAGTCTTAGTCTAAATTCCATCACAATTTAGGTGAAGTAATTTTTCAGAGTTTAAAATGAATACTAGTTAATCATTACTCATCCTACATTAAAACATACAAAGAAAGTTAAAAATATAGTTGTAAAACTGTGCAAATACAATGATCAGCAATAGTCTCGGACTTGCCTCCAGACTATAATCCTCAAGTGGATGAAACGTTGCAAAGAAGAAATGATCTTGGATTCGCTGCCAGTTCCTTCTAGCATTCCTGCAATTGCAGAAAGTAATGCAGGACACACAAGAAAAGGCAACATACTGGATTTTTTTTTTTAAATTGTCAAATTGGAATAAAGCAACTTGATTGTATTTACTATACACTGTATTGGAAAGAAAATACTTTAACAATTAAGTAAGGACCCACTTTAACAAAAATAAAAACAGCATTCAGGAAATAGGTTTTATTTATATTTCAAGAAAGGCCCATAACATGTCTCCAAATTCTATTATCGAAAGAAGCAAGTTTCACAAGAAAGGGTATCCCATCTAGGCTTCTGAAGGAAACTGAATACTAGCCTATGGTTCAGTGACAACTTTTAGCTGTCAAAAAAAAAAAAACCATCAGACACCTCCTCTGCTTTTTTCTATCCCATGTCTTGACATGGGTGATTTAACAGTGACTCTGATTGGAGAAATGAATACTAATTTTCTCAAAAAAAAAAGCCCGTTAGCAGCAGTCCCACATTTATATTGGCTGACAACACTGTCAGAAATTCTAAATAATTTTAAATAACTCCCCAAAACAGAGCTAAAAAAAAAGGATACAAACACATAGATAGTACAAAATTTAACTGAACTGTTTTATTTCCAAATCAGTAAGCAGAAAAGCAGTCCTGTGAAGCTTATTAAATCATCACACAAAATTAATTTCCCTATCCATTTTTCTCCCACAGAAGTTTTTTTTTCAAATATTAACTCTGAAAACATTTCAGATTTTATATTTGAGAGTTTACTGGTACCAGAAAGTTTGGAAGAATGATTTGTATTGCTTCAAAGCCCATCAGGTAAGAAAACTAAGCACTCCTGACTGTCTTTTTTTACCCCACCCTTAAACTATGAGTACTGTTCAAACACGCCTTGAGTTTTTCCTGTTGTGCTTTCAGACTGTAATGCTACACTGAATCATTGCTTCATTTTCTTTGCTGATAATTAGATTTCAATTTCCAAGTTTTGGTTTCTTTTGAAACAGAATAACCCCCCCACACACAAAAAAAAACAAACAAACCACCAAACAGATAAATTATCAAGCGCTATTTTAGAAAATTAGACTTGCTGCAAATGGCTCAGAAGAACAATATTAAGCTGTAAGTCAGAAACATGGTACTAACCCTGTGCCATGCATGTTTTCTACTTGTTGAAGGCTAGACTCAATAACTGGTGTCAGAGCTTCAAATTCTTCCACATGCAACATTCTGCACATACCCCAGATTTTTTTAAGGGCAACTAACGCATAAAGTCGAACACTGAAATTATGGTTGAAGCACCACTGTAGAACAACTATGAGGGCTTTCTTCACAGCTGGCTTCTAAAAAGACAAAGAAGTTTCTTTCATTTATGTTAAGTCTTAACATACCGTTTAGAGGCAGAAAAGCAAGAGTGGCCGAAGAAACAGCGGGTTCCTCAAAAAACAGCCTTTCAGAAAGTCCAAAGCTTACATGTGCAAATACAGGCTTCAGAACATGGTCCTGCTTTCCCTTCTTCCTTCTCACTAGGGCACAGACCTACAGCCCCACTTGTGTTTTGAAAATGTATTAATGTGCTTTAAAAATTATATTTCTGCATACAAGGAAACATCTATTAACTTCTGATTTTCTAGCACTTATAAAGCTGATCTTGCAAATGTATGCAAACAGTAAAAAAAAAAATAACAGAAATGCCTGGATTGCTACAGATGTGAAGCAGTTGACCTAACGTAACATCTGACTCTATTTCATCCTCTATTTTGAAGTTAAGTAAAAAAATTGGCAATTCCAAATAAGGAATTCTAAATGTAATATGGACTAGCTATTGCCAAAGAAATCCATATTTGAGTGCTGTTATTCTACAAAAAGATCACCTTCTTCGAGGTTATCATCTCTGCCCAATTTCATGCAGATTGAGCAACAAGAAAAACAAACCCAGGTGCATCCATGTTTAGTTAAAACTGGAGTAGCTATTCTAGAAAAACTCACAGGTAATCAGGCCCTATGTATCCAGAACACCTGCCATTTAGCTGATTTTCAGAAGTCCAATATGTTACAGAGGTGACAGGAAGAGTTATCGTGTTTTCCATATCAAAGGATACCTTGGTAAGAAGTAGGTATTAAAAAGGCTTTGAAAACAGACTGCAAAAATGGTTTTTATTTCTGAAATCCATATACAGTGCAACTGAATAAAGAATGAACACTTTTAGTCAAACTTACCTTCTCCGAGGTATTTTGAAGAACGATGTCAAAGTGTGATAACACTGATAAAAACGTGCAGATGCTTGTTTTAAGCTTTTCTTCATCCTAAAGCAAGAGAATGTAACAAGAAATATGCATATATAAAATGTTTTTATACCCTGTAAGTTTTCACAGCGTGTTCTGCAGATGCAGTAATACCAACACTATTAAAAAAAAACATGCCTTTCCCCAGCAAAATTTACTAAAATACAAAGTTCATGTTATTAAGATTTCATTTTTCCTAACGTTATTTGCTTTTTGTTAACACATCAATCACAATGAAGTATACAGCAGTGTAAATGAGCTAAAATTCAACCCAAATTCACTGTATTCCCCCCACTTCCCTGAAAAACCCTAACCCCAATAAAAACCTTGGGGATCCTTTTCAGTGCTCACACTTTTCCGTGTCATTACAAACATGGGTATCAGATGCAGAACAAATAGCCTAGCATCAGCCTCGCCCATGTTCTGTACTGGAAGAAGTGAGTTTCCACACTTTATTCACCACTTCTCTTTACAGATACAGTTCCTACTCATCCATTTTGCCACAGCGTTGCACTGGGTGCTCAAGTTCAGCTTATTTTTCAGTATGATCCTGACAGTCCTTTTCAGGGTCACTGTTTTCCAGGATAGCCTCTGAAAATACAATCTGTATTCCTTTAGGTAAATCTATATGTTTTCTGCTTGCTCTGTTTGTTTGAATGGGCCAACTGTGATTCAGTACATTTGCTATCAGCATGAGATCGCTTTGATCCAATAGACTATCATCTACTAAGCTCCAACTGCCTGAGCTCTTGGAAGGAACCCTGAAATAGGAAAAGGTTACATCCCTTACAGCACTTTTCATCACTTCAGATACGCATGACAAGCCATTTTTATGCACTTAAAAAAAAAATATAAATTGTAAACTGAAAGAGAAATTTTTTTCCCCCATGCAGAAAAAAAAAACCAACCCAAACAAAAAACCCCCCCAAAAAACACAGCACACATCACTAGCAAGCAAAGTTGTCTCAAAGCAGTATTAAAAACCTGCCTGGTTTTGCGCAAAAAAAGGTATATATACAGTTTTCCAATTTTTCTATTTAATTTTAATTGTTGTCCTACTGTTTGGCTTTTAGAAAAACTACAGTAGCAACTACGCTATTTGATAAGCAAGAAAATATCTACATTTAACTGTTAAGAGTGGTGAGCTTCAGCAGAGGTACCACGGCAAGTCATGTCTTCCTATACACTGAGGAAATGCAAGTACATACATTTTCTACTCAGCCCAAATGTACAATGCTAACCAATTCAAGGATCTCAATAGAGACAACTGATACAGGTTAACTCTTACGGGTAATTACTTGAAGAACCCAAGACATAAAAATGAAATGGTAGTAAGTCAGTTCTCCTCAGTCAACCCTTTCACAACTTCTGGGTACCATAATTCAAATCCTGCCTCCAGTTTTGGAAACACATTACAGAACACCACTGTGAGAGAAGTCCATATTAAAAGCTGCAAATTGAGTATGTGTTATGCAAGTCATGTTCCCACTGACAAACAATTATGCAGACGACAAAAGCTGAGTGTGGAAACCACAAGTGACTTTGTGTTATCTTTCCAAACTCAGAACCTAGGGCATCCATGTGTTCCTTGATGGCTCTTATATTGGCAACTGCAAAGAGTACTCCGACTCACTATGCCAGCTCTACTCTGACCATAGTAGTACATTATAAAAGGAAATCTCTCAACTGGAAGAATTCACTTGTCTTCAGCCACTTCTATATCACAGATTTCTTCTAAATGTCTCAGACTATAACCCAGACTCACTTCCAAGTTAATTTAATCTGCTCAACAACCCACTGCTTCTAAAGGAAAATTGGAATGCATAGAAAATAATGTACGGAAGACAAACTGTACCCTCTCTGTTAAAATTACTCTTCAATTGAATGCCAGAGTTCTTACTTACATAGCAAAAGCAATCCCAGAATTTATTAAGGAATTGTGGGTATTTATGTAGACTCAAGATAACAATCCATTCTATTAAGTATTTCACGGATGCCTGATTGTTACCAAATCCAGCCTGGAAAATTTTGTCAAGGGTTCCACACAAAAAATTCTGTGAAAACAAAATCAGATAATCATTTAGTATATTGTTAGAGTTATTTCCATGAAGAAAAACATTCTAAATAAAAGAACATTCTCAGCTTTATCATAATATTAGAAATATTTTTAATACTTAAATGAAAACATTTTAGAACCATCTAATTTCTGTATTATACTTTTCAAATATTTTATTACGAAGAAGCGTTAGATGAAACTACAATTCCTCAATTTTCTGAGCATTCATAAAGTAGCAACATTTTTATTGAATGAAAAGCTTTAAATCAGATAGTGAGTAGAGCATTGTAGCTAGCTTTAAGAAGAACCATCTAGTCTCCCGTAATTCACAAATCCAAGAACCAGTTTTCAATGACCTCTAGAAATGCATTATAAATCCGTGACTTCAGACTGAAAGAATGAAACTAAACAAAACTTCTCCATCAACCACAGAGATTACATGCCTTTTACACCCTACTGTAATTTAACATATGCAGTTTTCATGACACCAAGTTACTCTTGAAAGTAGGTATTTATTTATTTAAGAACTCATAGTGAAAAGCAATACCTGGTCAAGCTTTGGAAGAAGAACTAAGAGTGTCTGCCATACCCGGTTTTTAATTCTATGCTGTAAAGAGTTCGCATAATAGCGTGTTCTAGATCTGGAAACCAGTTCATCCTAAAAGCAAATTAAAAGGTTTATTACCTATTCTTCCTTTAAAATTTAACACATGGAAATATACTTCACTGTACTGAGAAAGCAGCATCTACTGCACAGCTAGTATCCGCATTAAAGTTAGGTAAATATATTAATTTCATTTATCTAGAATTGAATTTTGAAGCCTTTCCATGAGAAGTTCAGAAAGTTGAAAAAATATACAATTCCACTTAGTATTTTTACTTAAGAGCACAAAAATTTTAGATATTAAGACTCTTCAAACAGTACAAAGTTGAAGAATTTACAGCACCTACTGAAATATGAACAACTAAAATAGTACTACATAAAATGGAGCGTGAAGACTCAAGTTGTCATTTAGTTATGTAAGAACTGAAGATCCTAAGTGAAGAGATGAGTATATAACTGAAAACGTTTTTACTTTAGTGTCTACATTTAAAGAATGGTTTAGTCATGCTATCAATTAGATCAGCTTGTAACTACTGCTCTAGTTTTGAGACAGAAATTGATACTCTGCAACAAGATGTTTTATGTGAAAGAAAATAGATGAGATAAATGAAGCTTTAAAAAGGTTTTAAATTCATGTATTCCTATAGCTGAGATTCTTTCCCTATGTACTCTGTTTTGGCCTTCAAAATACATGACACCCAAAACTATTTCCTTAACTTTTTAAAAAGAAAGTCATCTGGTCATCCAAGTCCTACATTAATATTAAAATGCAAATACACTTTATTTTTTCATGTTTACACTTCGTATTTAAGGAAGTAAAGAAATCACTTTTAAAGCTCACTTTTCCCACTTGATCAATCTTACAACACAAATATTAACCATTTTTCTCCAGGAGTTAATTGATAGAATGAAGGACCACCCATTTCTTTTTCTTCAGACAAACGCAGAATTCCACAGTACCAGAATGCAAGGGTGATGTTCTAGTAGCAGCTTAGTAATTTACCACTGATTTTACACTAGTACCTATGCATAAGCAGCTATGATATAACTGAAAATCAGACCCCAACCTTCTCCATTAATCCTATTTATAAAGGTCTTCTAAGGAGACAACAGCTCTCTCGATTCAAAAGATAGTCTGCAATTGTTGAAGTGAAATGCGGTGCCGCAGAATGCAGCCTAAAGGAAGATTCTTAACGGAACAATGGTTACAATTTGGGTAATGTTCCATGAAGTTAGAAAATCCACTAAAAAGAGAGAAATAAACCCGAAAGACAATTTTTACTATTTTGGTTTGGCTGAATTAACTCCTGTCTCATAACAAAAAAAAAAAAAAAAAAGAAAAGAAGTGTATTACTGGGCACTTCTAGACAGGCTATACAAACAACTAAACACATCCTGTCAACTGTAAATACTCTGCTTTTTAATAATTATATTAACATTACATTTATATACCAAGAGAAATGAAGTTTACTTTATCAAGCAGTTTGATGAAAATGTCTTCCATAAATGTCTTATGCAAGATATTTGATCCATCCAACAAGCACAGAAATTTAATAGCACAAACTCGAACGTAGTGATCATCTCGATTTGTACTGTAAAATATTAATTGGGAAAAAATAAAAATCAAACGCTACTTTTTTCGACATAAAGATAATTCCTAAATTATAAAAAAGCACCAAACATCATCTTGAACAAGTTGTCTGCAGTAGCACAATATGCAAATACCCAGAACCCAAATTTTAAGGTCTGTTCATCCTTGCTGATGAAGAAAACTAGTGAGTTCCAGATAACCTGCCCCTGTTTCTATCTACAGGTCTTTAATAGCATCTAAGGGTTTAAAATAACTTTCTACAGAAATAGCTGTATCATAAAAAGTTTTCGTAAACTGTAATCTTAAAACAACTAATTTATGCTTACAGTTTTGGTCAAATATTCCAGTCCAAAACAACACTTGATTCCTATTAGTTACTCAGGGACATCTGGAATAATTAATGCCAAGAGTAGAATTAATGACATCACAGGTAACAAAGTAACACACAGCTGCAGACTGTCACAACCAGACATTTGGAAACCAAGAAGCTCTCGGGAGAAAATACAGGAGTATTGCACTAGAAGTGGTAGCAGATTTTTAGAAACTCAGGTTTTAGCAACTACTAACACTTCCCAAAGCACTACGTTAGACTGTTTCTCTGACTTTCTTCCACTGAGTAAAGGTGGGAGTGAAGCTACAAAAGAAGTTCAATACTCCAGTAGCCAGTGTCCCTGTTTCAAAAACCGGAGGCAGAACCTATTGCCAGTATGCAAGCTAAGAAGGCCTGCAACCAATGTTAAAAAGCCAAGCTCCACATCTGGCTGCATTAAAGCCTGAGTTTCTTAACTGTCTTGTCTACAATAATGAGGTATGTATCAGCACTCGATACAATATCTGCATCCTAAAAAGTATTACTTTTATGAGGTGAACAATGAGGAAGTAGTTATTTCAGTTCCATTCAGGTTAACAAAATGGATATATTTTCCTGAAAATATTTAACATTTTTTGACATTTTGTATTTGAATTATGAATGTAATGTGACGTATATCCCTTTTACCAATATTTAAGAAGGTTATGAATGTACTCATGAGAAGCTGACTTCAAAACCAGCATGTTTCCTATCACAGCATCAATCGTAACGAGGGCGCAATTCAGACCAAATAGTGTAAGATGTATCCTCAAAATCATTACCTTTCTGTAACAACATTTGCTGCACATTTTTCTCCAAGATTTTCTATGAAGGCATGCACATCCTGAATAAGTCTTCACAGATGAAAGAAGACAAAGCAACAAAATTAGCAGAACAGCATACAAAAATTATCTCAAAGTTTAAAAGAAAGCAAAGTGCATAAAATTATGACAAATATAATCACAAAGATTTTTTTTTTTCATACCTTTGATCTCTCCTAAATACAGTTCCAAAAACACAAGCCTCAGTGATAAGTTCACAATAATTTCCAGCATTTAAGAAAGCATTTGTCAAGGCACTTCTCTCATCAACAGTGGGAAATATCCAAGATGGACAACAATGACTAAGGACTACGCTGAAGACTCCAGTCTTTGTAGTGGACATATCTATGAGCTTGAAAATTATCTAAAAAGAAGAAATGAAAGATTCAAAATCTAGTTTTCATAAGTGTTAGAATCATTAGAATAATATTGCAGTGACATCTATTTTAGCAGGTCTGATCTCCTTCTGCATCCTAGATCTGCTCACATTAATGCTGTCTTCAATCTATTTACAGTTCCCTGATTCTAAGGGCAGGTGAATGGGCAACAATTGGCCCAGTCCATGTTTATGTTAACAAAAGAGAGAACTGACCTTTGCTTAAACAGATAAAACATCAAATGCTTTACATGAATCTCCTGATAACTGGAACAAATGCACCTGGGCTTACTTCAGTGAATACAAACCTGGTGTTTTTAATCAATCCTTACCAATTTAGAAAAAAAAATTAAACATGAAACAAAATTTCTTCCATAGGTAGCCATATCACTAATTCTCTTCTTTAATAAGGATTACATTCATGTTGAAGTTGAAGTTCGTATTTAAGTTAAAGTGGAAAAATGTGTTTGTACACCATTTACTTGTGGGGTTTGGTTTTTTTTTTGGAGGAGGGCATATTTAAGACATATGAAACAGTGATCTAGAACTTCTCCAAAAAGGAGAAAAATAGAACAAAACAAGAAAAATGGCCACAAAATTAACTTCAGTTACAAAGTAGGTTTTTTCTAAGAAATTTAGGAGAGGACAGAGAGATTCAGAATGAACAGGTGAGGTTTTTTTATGAATTCCTTTTTAGACAACATCAATTAGAGCTGTCCATGAGAATGGTTTTCCAGCTCTTATAAGACAAAGCTGCCTCTCCTCCCCACTCCAAAATGATACTTTTGATAACATGACAATTCTTTGACAGTAACCCTGTTTTTATAGAGAAAGTTGTTCTGAATTGTTAAGGATTAAAGCACCAAGAAGCTTATGAAAAGCCTAAATTGAAATCCTGGAATGCACTCTGAAGAAACACTTTGCGGGGGGGGGAACCCCACCACCACCCTAGAAACATTTGGTCTTTTTACAAAGAATTCCAACTTTTGTTTTAGTGCAAAGACAAGCATTGTAACTTTCCTAATAATTCCAAAACTGAACTATTGTGTTTCACCTGAGGAAAAGCAGCACGACATTTACTACACATTTCTCAAAATCCTGGTATGTTTTTCAATTGTTTCATTAATATAGTAAAAGTCCAGCACACACAAAATGAACTTAAGAAATTTAAGTTCTAGCACAATTAACATTTGAATAAGTCACAAAGAAAAAGGAAAAAAGCAGCAGAAGAAATCAAGCCCAAGAACACAGTGCTCTGGGCACCTCTGCGGAAGCCCTTCTGGATTTTACCATAGCAATATTCCTTTTTTTGGCTCAAAAATACCCCTTTGTTCCACCCCTTTTAACTATTATTAAAAAGACAGAGTGCACTGTGGAAGACAAAATTAAAATTATGCTTCTGTGACAAATCAGTACCAGGTAGTTCCATTTTTTCTCTCTCTTTAGCTAAAACCATATAGTTACTGCACAAGGGGTCAATGGCAATAAAGACTGCCAAGGAGTGGGATAAGAATATACATAAGTAGACACTTGCTTGGGAACTTTATCTTCATTTTCTTATGAAGGGGCAGAAGGTGGCTCGACCAGATGCCCTTTGTTGAGTATAGGAGACCTTCATTACCTCCTTGATGCCTGCTGTCATGGTATGTCCCACTGCAGACAATGGGATAGCTGTCACATCGACTCAAGACTCTCAACATTGGCAAAATACACCTTACGTAATGCTTGAAATACTAACGCTGAAGTTGACAGTAATTCTAAGAATTTAAGCAAATTTTAAGATCAAAGAAAAATAAAAAACTAACTACAGCTCATCAGTTACTACAACATGAAGCATACAATTATCTATTACAGATATTCATTAAAAGAAAAAGCTAAAGATTCCAGGAACTGAAGAGATATTTTACCATCTTTGCAAACGTATCTTATTTTGGCTTGGGTCCACATTAAGACTACAAATGTAAAGTGTTATCTACTGTTTAAAATAGATTATAGTAACATTTATTTGAAGCAAATTTTCAAAAAGAACAAAGAGAAAATAAATGGGACTATATTGTAAGATACTTAAGGCTAATATGGCAATATCACAACAATTTTAAACAGCTAGGAAGTGTCCATTTTTCTGTATTTTATTTAAAAAATCATTTTGGAGTATCTGGGCTGAAAAATAAAGCTGAGACATTTGCTATTATTTACAGTTACGAGTCTGACACCAGGACAGAGCTACTTATGGTGACTTCAAAGCAAAACTGCAACCCCTCCTAGTATGATTTCTGTGCTAAGTGCAAAGCAACGCACGAAACCGTAAGTGTAAGCATAGTCTAAGCATACATACATACATACTGGCAACTAATTTGTAACGTATTACTGCTCTGGTAAAAGTCTTGCAGTCACTGTGGACTGTTCTGCACAAACATTTATTTGATGCTCAGGAGCTAAAAAAGTAAAAAACCCAAGAAAGATTATTTAGAAAAGAAATAGTAAACAACTTTCCAGTATATAAAGCCAAGATGAACCAACATCCCAGTACTGAATGCAGTTTTAGTGACTCAAAATGAAAAAAGAACACTATAACACATGCAAGAACTTTTGGAGTACAGGAAGCTGCATTCACCTTACAAAAAGAGTAAAAATTAATTTTTTCTCAACTGTGGAGGCAGCTCTACCATGCAGTATTAAATTGAACTCTAAGGTGATTGTAATTTTTATGTTTTCTACACCTGGACACCCAGAGGAAAAAAAAAAAAAGCCTTTAAAGAAGCTAGCTTATTCAATATCATCTATTAAAGTTTTGAACAATTCTAACTTTTCATTTAAGAAAGTATTTTCATAAACACTGAACTCTTAGAAAAACGCATAATTTTTCCAGAATATTAATAGCTTATGACAGTTTGGGTGGCAAACCCTGAACAAAACATCAAGAGGAAGTGCATAATGTAAAAAAAACAAACCCATTTTGCTAATGTGGAAGATACTGATCAGTCTTCAAGTCAACGAAATAGTACTTTTCATTTTATGCATTACAAGAACAAACAATATTATTTGTTTATCCTCAATCTAATTCTCATATCTTTTGTCTTAACACTCTCAAACTAGTACCTTTTTGGAAACTAAAAATACACGACAATAGCTGAAGGGAAAATAAAAAGTAAAATACATTTTTAGATCCAGATAAAATTTATGTTCACCTCTCAAAGAAGAATTCTTAAACTGACCTCTTTTATTTTGGCATATGCTTGACCCTTTGCACTTGCAGCAACAGCTAGAACCTCAGTATCAAAGACAAACTGAACAAAAGCTTTTAGATTGGACCAAAATATTAGCTGTGTGTTGCTCAAAGAGGATATAATTTTCCAAGCCAAATCAAATGCTTCTATGCAGAGAGACTCCGCTGAGTTCAGAAGCTGGAAACAAAGAGAAGAAAGTGTTACATTTAACAAAAAAACACCCCCAAAACTATTAATATCATGCAATTGTTTTATCTTTTACCTTGGGAACAAGGACTTTCACGCAGTCGAACACAGGTAAAACATGGTCTGAAGGAAGAATAGTTAGGGCTTCTAATGCAGACTCTAGAATTTTTCTTGACCTTTCAATTGTAAATAATGACATTTCTGAAGTTTCTTCATACTCTTGAGCCAGTGTTGGAAATGAATTTAAAATGAAACGAAGGCAAATCCACTGGTCACGAACATAGCGTGCAACAATTTTCCCCCATCCTTGAGATGTTGTTTCTTCACATACGCTGTAAGGAAAACATCATTCCTACATATATATTGTATTAATTTATCCTGCGCATTCCTACTCCACCAAGAACAGCTTAACTGTACAAACTCACTATACTTCTTCAAGATGCTAAAATTTACACAGGTTCAAGGGGAGACTGTACAAGTTCATGGAACAAAAATCTACACATGAAGTTTTTTAAACACAGAAAAATCAGTTCTGGGCTCAGGCAGTCTCATTAGTTATAAACACCTGGGAGAGTATTCAGTGGAAACACCACTATATGCTGGCCGTCTTTTTTTGTTAATCGAGTATCTGGTTTTTGGCCTTCATGCTTGCTCTGGGCTTCCCTTCCCCAACAGTAAAGAACTTCCATTTAAACTGGCTTGCCTACATGCTATGGCTTTGTGCAGTGTATATATATTTAAGCTAGCATAAGGATAAGCAATGTTCAAAGCTAGCTCTGGCTTCTTCACAGCACTAGAGGACTGAGCAAAAGAACCTTTCATCTGATCAATTATGGCTTCTTTAATGTTCTAAAACCTAAATGTTAAGACAAAAGAGCAACTAAATGAATAGTTTGTGTTCAGAATTCTTCATTTTTATCTTGGCAAAAAGTTATCAAAGAAAAGAACAGGAAAAGCCAGCATCTTAACCACTGCTCCACACTAATCAAATTTGTTCTGGAGATTTACTGAAGCTATAGCACAGACGTACCTACTTTTTTCTTCAATATAAGATGGCTTCTTTAATACTTCATTGAATTGAGAAAAGGAAATAAATCTCTTCAGAGCATCCACAGAAGGCAGAGATTCAAGGTGCACTTCAGGTTTCCGATCCATTATCTCACAAATTGCTGTAAGTGAAGCCATGCTAACTACTTTTTTAATTTGTTCTTTAAGCTTCGGCTCCTAATTAAAACCAAACCATACATAAACAAACATGCAGCGATTTCTTCTAATACGACACAAAGAACCTACTGATACATTTGATAATCCTCCTATTTGTATCACCTCAGACATCATAAGGTGGCAACTCTGCATCCTTCTACTTCCTTATTTTCTTACACTATGCATAACAGCTTTGCTTGGCTGGGCCAGTGCAATCAATCACAAGTTGCAAGCACTGAAAAAAGTATAAATCTTGCAAATTACAGTCACTTAATTCATTAAGTGCAGGCACCTAGCTCGACTCTGATGGAATGCTTCTGTCTTGCCAGGTAGCAATTTATATATATTGCTAGATAGCAATAAGAAAAAAGATGTGGGTCCACGCAGTCAGAAATCCAGTGCAATGAGACAGCTGAAATTTGGAACACGATATGCTAACTGCTCCAAGAGGCTAAAAGGTCACAACATCTACTACGATTATTTTGTGTGATAAATGCATATATTCAAAGAGGCATGAAATAAAAAGTCTCAATTAAAAAAAAAGTCAATAAGCATATAGTTCCCTAATAGTATTAAAAGCTCAATGCTATTTAAATATCTTTGTTACTTTCAGCTGTCTAGAGTACAGAAAAGCTTCTTCTCATCTGTAACTGCTCAGCATTTTCTTTTTTTCTTCTTAAACTGAAGATGTACTATATATGCAACTGAAGAAATCATCATGACAATATAATTCCACTGACTTCAAAAGAAGTTGGTAAAGGCCCCCAGTTAACACTAAGTTTGAACCATAAAATGTTTACTTTAAAACTACTGGAGTAAGTATGTAATTCACATAACCAAAGAAAAAAAAAATAAAGTCTTGCTCTTTGTTTCCTTAGAAAAGTAAACCTAGCAAATAAAATACTTAGTCTTTTTAATGTGTTATTAACTTCGTGATCAATAATTCAACCCAGAAAATATCGAAGATTATACTGCCCAACAAATCTTAATTTAAATCTCCTCCTTTTATAGAAGTTATTAATGTTTCTTTACCTTTTAAAAAGACATCTACCTCAGATATACTAGCCTAATACGTACAACTGTGGGACAATGAACAAAACTATACGAAAAAGTCAAAGCAATGCTGGGTTCTGGAATTTCTTTTTCTCTGTATGTTCCAGCTTGGAAATTCAACAGATCATTAATACAGAAGGCATTTTCATTTAACAGTAACTTCCTCGGTAAGATTGGTTCGTATTTGAGGAAAAAGTTTTTGAGTACGCATAGTCCATTATTACAACTAAAGTTTCACTTCAGCTATATAGACAATACACTGCCAACTAGAGACACATATGCCTTAGGAAATATGTATACACATGGATATTCACACAAACTTTTTATTATCTATAATAGATTTATATTAATAGGTATAATAAAATATATTTATAAATATTTGTACATTAAGTTGTATTTACAGTATGTTTATATAATTATTTATATATAATCTAAACATGATATGAGCATTACAAATAAAATATTTATTTTAATTAATATTTACTGGTTTATTTTATATTAATATTTACTTTTGTAAATAATGTTAAATTACCTCTTCACAATTTTTCTCCTGAAGATTACGAATAGATGCATTTGTCAGGGACAAAATGAAATTCTTGATAGAGGGTACTTTCTTCCAGCTGACTTGCAAGCACAAATTCACTGTCTCTGGAATTAAAGCTAAGTATAGATCACAACGATCCAGATCGCCAACCTAAAAATGAGGAAACAAAGGTGAATTGAAGCATTAAGAGCAGGAAACTTAAACTGAAATGAAAGAAAACTAACAGTAACAATGACAGCAGAAGGAAAACAGCAGTCATTGCAGCTGAACAACCTTTTCTTTAGTTTTTTGAGTTTTTTTGTTATTTTTTAAATCTTTTCATCTTAGAAGTTCTTTTAGTTTTAAGGCTCTGGAGTATGCCTTAGAAGCAACTGTGTGAAATTCTGAAAGAAATCTCTGCTTCTTTTAATTGGTAAGTTTACTTCCCTTCCTGGGCCCAAAGGAATGCCATGTAAAAACACCTGAGCTAGCCTGAGTATCAGAAGCAGTGTTCAAAGTCAACTCAGTTACTGCAACATGGCACAGCACTGCACCCTCTACACACACAATAGTGCACCTTGCACTTCTTCCCCAACTGCATTTTATCTCATGGCTATATCTTTCTTGTTTTATGGCTTTTTATTCTCCTCTTGTATTTGCAGCTTTTCTCCATGTATCATAAAAAACCACCCCTGTATAAAGCCATGCACTCAAGGAACTGCATGAAGAAAGAACTTTTCCTTCTTTAGTTTTGAGAGAAAATACACCTTTAATTTTTCACTTACCTTCAGAAGCCGTTCTCCTGATTCAACCCTAACTTTTGCTTTAACACAGGACGACTTTTCACATCGATCTTCCATTGCACTCATGTTTTGGGGACTGTCCACTATCTTTTCTTTCCTTGCATTTCTCCTTCCATTTGTACTTTCCATACTATTTCTGAGAAAGTACCCCAGAGCCTCGTGCTCCTCTCCCAGTTTCCACCCTTGCAGAAACACATGCTTTCCTTCCCCCTCCAACTTACAGACTTTTTTCACTCTCCCAGACACAAGAAGTAAATTTGACTTCTGTTCATTATTATTTCTGCATACTTGTCCATACAACTTTCTCTATGAAGCCTTAACTGGTTTTCTTTTCTAAACTCACTCTTCATTAAATAATTCTAAAAATGCCACTCTACATTTTGTCCATCTCCTCATTACAGTTGCCTCTTCCTTTCCAATCCTTCTGGTCTTCTCCCTTCTTCCCAATAGTCTACCTAAATACAGACCACTAAATTAACAATCTTTAAATTCATGCCTTCTCTTTAAATCTCTATTTTGGTTTTCTGCTTTGTATGGTATAAAATTAAAGGTGACACGATTAAAGGTCACAATTAAAAGAATTGTGAAGATCTTACAACTTTTCATTTTATCTTACTCTGTATCCTTCTCTTGAAACTTCTAATCTATTTTTACCTTGTTTTCAAAGTTCCTACTTTGCCTTTTGTTGAGCTTTTGAGTTTTGAGAATTACTCTCCTTTTTAGCTTCCACCAATTCCTCCTTCTCAAATCTGTTTTCTTCCAAAAATACCATCATTCTTCTCATCAACATTACATTCTAATTCCTCTTTCTCCACCTGGAAATGTCTGTAAACTTTTGCTTTACATGTCTTGTATCTTTCTATCCACATATCACTTGAAAGTTCTTTAGAGAAGGAAATGTGTACTTCCTCTCTCACTAAAAAGCAGTGCAGCTCTTTGATACATTCAACAGGGTATTTTTAAAGAAGTCAAGCTCCTCTACCATCAAGTAATTTTGCTTCAAAAGTCACTTGTTTCTTTGGGGTATAAACTTAAACACTGGCCACAGCAAAGAGCAAACAGTGGAAGATAGTCAATAAAGATGTTAACCTGGCTGAGTACTAAAAGTCTCCAAACATCTTATGTCCACAACTGTACTAGTAGATACAATACAGTATGATGATACTCATGTTTTCTTACTATATGATTTCTTTAGATTTGAGAAGAAACAGAGAATATGGACTACAGACACTAACAAGACACCTGTATTCTCACTGTGCCCATTCAAAAAAAAGTTAACAGAAGTGTTTCTATGCAAATTGACTTTCTAGGTGTTTAAAAGATTTGATATGAAAACTAGGAACACTGGTAAATCAAATTAACAAGAGAAACCACGCCAAAGTATGTCTCATAATAATTACTTACAGTGCTTAACTCATTTGTAGTAAGCTGCCGGAGAACAAATTCAAGAATACTCTCCACAGGTGTCATTAGAGATTTCCAGATAAAAAACAATACCGCATCTGTGCGAAAAAGAAAAAAAAAAATACATTAACATACAGAAATACACTTTCCTTAAGAAATGTATTATATCATGCAGACTTAATTAAGTCACAGAGTCAAAGTTACACAGTAATAAGTATTCAAATACCTAAGAATACCTTAAAAACAGCTCTGTACTGCTTAGCAGTGTAAGCCATAGGGCTGAAAGAATCAAACCAGATGATACTCTTTCCCGAGATGTATCACAAATTAGTGAACCAAAAACCACACAAAACCAGAAGACCAAAGCATAATTTCCCAACTTTTAATGCACACTTCCATCCTATTCTCAACTCTCTGCAAAAACAGCTTATTAGTGAACTTACTTTTTAATAAAGAACAAAAGTTCCCATATCCAGCAATTATTGTATGTGAGAAAAATGCAGTTATTCATTTGTAATATGCACAGAAGTGAAAACTGGTTTTTGGTTGGGTTTTTTTTTTTCTTTTTAGAAATAATTCAGCTTTGGATATGGACTAATCTTAACAAGATTTCAGTCAAGTCGCTTCCTGGCTTAACACTATAAACAAAAACGCAAAGTTATAGCATGAAACGTGATACTCTTTCTAAGAAAAGCCTAGGCTACAAAGTATACCACATCCATAGCATTTCACAAATGAAAAGACACAAGTTTATTACACAAGGGAAGCAGATCCCTCTGGTAAAACATATTTAACTGCAACCACACTTCAATCTGTGCTTCAAGGGTAAGGGCTAGCTGAAACCCAAAGAAATAACATATCAACATGAAAATGGAGTTAAGATACTCTGCGTGACCATCTTGTTCTGAAAATATCAGTCATTAGTTTCAGTATTTAGCAGAGTTACTCAGAGGTTGTATCTGCTGTTTTTTTCTGGAGTTGACCCTGAGTTACACTTCACGTAGCGAAATTATTATCAAATGGAAGACCTTGAAAAGGTAGAAATATAAAGGGACGTATTTCCAGAAGTTCCAAATCTATACTGTACTTACTTTCAATGTTCTCTATTAAAATAGCTCACTGGACTGTATTTCTAATGCTTAATTTGTTTAGAATAGTTTAACTATGTCAGATTATTATCACATTTCATCACAAGTCTTAAATCACTGAAACATCTTCTGCAATTAAAATTCAGAAAATCTTCAGATAAACTTGTAATACTGTAAAATTCGATTCACTACCAGTGGCTCTGTAACACTATCAAAAAAATAATTAGCAAAAACTTACTGTTTAGTGACATCTAAGAACAGTACAGACAGCAGAACTTGTAGAAAAACGCTGCTGCTTTCAGCATGCATTGCAGACATGTCCAACCCTATTAAAGTATTCTTAAATAAAACACTTCCCAATTGTTATTATTTTTGTTTTATAAGCTTAAATTCCTTTCTTCTCCCCTCTCATTTTATCTTTTTCCATTTGACAGACAAGACTTTTCACCTCCTTTTTAATCAACACGGGAACAAAACTTCTGTTACAGCATTACCCTTCCCACCCCTCCACACAGTCAATTCACAGCTGCAGAAAGAAGATGTATTAGGTGGCTCTCCTGTGCAGGAGGAAGAAGCACAAAAACATTGTAGGAAATAAACAAGGATTACTTTTCTTATATTAACTTAGTACAAAAAGACATAACATTTCAAGTCCAATTCTGAAAGCCTCTTGAAAGACTCTACCCTACTGGAGTACCTATGGGGGCGGTCAAAACGACAGAGACACTGTGATGCCCAGCCTCGCCATGTCTCAAGAACTCTGTTAGCAGAACTTAACACGTTAAGTCAGGTATCAAAATTCTCAAGGCAGGAGCAATTACGTTAGCAAGCATGGTGGCACGTAAGGAAATGATTTACAGAGTTAAGTACTTGATACTAAAAACTTAACGTGCTCACGTGTGTTTTGGAGGGCTCTGCTTCAGGCTTGCTCTTAGCCTCACGCTGTGGACTGAATGCACACTGGCAGCTGGGGCACATCAATTTCACCCGAAGGAATCCATTCCAGCAGAGACCACCCCATAATATGAACTTTAACAGTCTGCATATAATTAGTGCTCAGTGTTTCAGTCAAACAGCTAAAATTCAAGAGCGAGGTGACTGTATAACACACTTTTTAAAATGCTGCATTTAGACATCTTTATGAAATCTGGATGCAGAACCTGAAATAATTTTTTTTTCATGTAAGACCCTAGATCTGTGGCTCCTGCTCCAAAACTTTTCTTGTATTTCATGTTATAAAAATACTGAAAAAAAAATCTGAAAACAATCTAAGGAAGCAGAAACCAAATGCCAAGATTGCTCTTGTTCCATTTCAGCATCCTAATTCATCAAAATAATTCAATTTTTCACTTGCTCTAAGGAAAAAATTGTAGATCTATCTTAGTTACAAATTGACCAAGTTCTAATAAAAATAGTACGGACTCCACAGCTTTTGTTCAGACTCACTTGAAACATCTACAAGTTAAAATGCTCGATCTGTGGGGAGGCCAAAACTCCCAGTCAGTCAGATCATCAGGTTTGTGCTTAAGTGGGTACCTCTTTACTGCCTTGCTTTTTAACTAAGGTCAAATTGAAGAAAGTCAGTTAAGCATGCCTACTGAAATCATTCCCAATACTGTGAAATAATCAGAGGCATCCTGTCTTTTGCAGTCTAAACAGTGTTAGTTGAGACAAAAGTATCTATCAGTCAACTCAGAAAACAGTATGTCTAGCAGGATCACTTTAGGCACTCAGGGAGGGCTCTGGCTGAACCTGGGGCAACTAAGCAGGTTAGGCTGGGTTTCTGTACTAACTTCTTTTTGAAGTGTCTAAATGATTTACGGAATCCATATGTTAGCAAAAAATAGGCCTATAAATATTTGTAATATGGTCACACTCTCCAAATTTTAACTAACTGCTAATCTAATCCTCATGACTAACAATTACTTTCTCAGAGGGCTTCCACATTCTCAATTCCCAGTCCTTGGGACACCTTCAAAAGAGCCCCTGTAGTACTGGAGCTACAGCTCAATTTCATGAGAGATATGCCAGATTGTCAACTTTTACATTTACCTCTTCCAGGCTAGTAATAATTTGACAATATAGCCTTAAAACATTAAGTACCTTAGTTTTAGTTAGACTATAATTAATATAAGACACAGAATACCGAAGATGTCACTAACCATCTTGTGTATTGGAACATTTTAACGAACGGGTCTGCAATAACTTCAAGAGAAGCTGTAGGCTTTTATCTGTTTTCAGTGTTGGTATGTAAGCATTACTGCCAAGTTTCATCAAGACATCCAGAAGAGGGTTCAAGAAAGCCTCTAGTTCAATCCATTCTATGTTGCTTTTTCCACTACACAAAAACAAAAATTAAAAAGAAAGTCTTCTTCTGAGCATCAGCCTTAAGTGCTGAAGTCGCTTATGGAAATAAATAGGATACACGTTTCCAAGTCACTTAAGTATCTTTAGAAATGTTACCCAGTATGTTTGCAGCAACAGTTGGACAAGGTTTAAGGAAGGATCAGGTTGACCAAAAGTCTACAGCGAAAAATGGAAAACTTCCTGACTTGATCAGGATTCTATCAGATCCTTCAGGAGCAGGGGGGTTGAAAAGAGGGAAATCTAAAATAAGTATTTCATACTTACCTGTATTTATTCCTCATCTGCTCCACGTCTGCGGCCAACAGAATCACTGTTGCGACAAGCTTAGCTTCAAACCAGTCAGGCATAAAGCAATTTTCTCCTGATTAAAGATATTTTAAGGTTTCCACAGTATTTAAAAAATAACTTCATATTAATTTTTTAAATTTTTGGTTTTTATAACTTATCAAAATAAATTAGTACTATAACACCACTTAATGCTAACAAGAGTATTACTACTAATTTTTCGCATTCTTTTATCTAGATACAAACTAAACTCAAAGACAATTGCTTTTCCTCTACACCTCCAAGAGGCTAATCTCATTAGCCTCTATGCTGAAATCAGTTTTAGGCAATGTGTTACATCATGTAGTAGCTCCCAATATGCTTTTCTATTGATTTAAAAAAATATTAGCATATTCAAATGAAGTTAACCAAGAACATAATTCCAGTATGCTTCACCAGAAACAACAGCTGTGATTTTGACCAGCTAAAAGTTATATGAAGAACTAGAACTATTCTGTCAAAAGGAAATAAAAAAACTACCTGAAGTTTCTCTTTTCATCAATCTTCTATGCAGGACCACATCATCATACTTATAAAATTGTTTCTTAAATAGTAGTACACAGGCCAGTTTTAGGGTTTTTGACTGGTATGTTTTTGGCTTTGGGAATTTAGAAAACAAAACACACTTTGAAGGTCCAGTTCAAGCAGCTGGACATGGCTTTTTTTTTTTTCTTCCACAGAGCTGCTTGCATGCAAAGATTCAAATCGAACCAGGAAATTACAAACATAACATTTTAGAAGTGAAACACAGATGTTTGCCATGGAATTACAGATAATATAGACCAAGGACTGAACAACATTTCAGGAAGGAGAAGAGATCTGCCAAAATTTTTAGCAAAGCATTTACCTTGGAATATCAATAGACAAAATTTGCTCACAACTTTTCTAACCGTAAGACAATCAAGTGAAGTTTCACAGGTCACAGGAAGCTTCTGAAGCTATTTATAATTAGCAAATTCTGACCTAGCTTTTTTATCTCCTACAGGTATAACCCTTTAAAACTGTTCATTTTTGACTTTTGACATTATAAAATTACATAAAATCCGCTACGATTGCAGTACTTAAGTAGTAAATAAGCGAGCGCCACACAAAAGTTAAAGTATTCAAAAAAGTCATTTTGCCATTCCTTTCAATATACCTGAATGCAAATCCTGCACTTAAGTTATAATAACTTAAAATGTGGCAGTGAACAAAGACGCCCCTCCAGAATTTATCTGTATATTGATATAGCATACGAAGAACCTTCTTTGCTTATAACATGTGGCAGCTCACCTGCTGCTAGCAGTCCAAGATCAAAAGAACATCACTACGCAGGAAGGTGTGTAATGAGTTTCCAAGCCGCGTAACTACACGGCATCTCTCTCCATAAATATACTCAGTCATTTTACAACCTCTGCTGAGAAAGGCTACACAGCCTGTACCTATTTACATTCCCTTGTACTCTCCTCTGCCCCCATACTCTAGTATTTTCATGCACCGCTAAAAAAGTAACAAAAGAAATCTAATGGACAAGCATCAGTGCAGCATTAAAATTGAATATTAAGGCTTAATTTCGATTAGTACTGCAGGACTGCATTTTATGAAGGAAAACTGGAATTAGAAAATAAAGTTCAAACTTAAGAATCATGAATACCACAAATTAGGTAGAACTTAAATAGGTAAAATAGAAATAAACAAGCAGCTCTCCTAAAATTCAAAGGATTTTTGTAATTTTTTGTTTAAGTTATCTTCAAAAATCTTTTTATATTAATAAGCATTTAACTTACTTTCAGATGCTGGTGTCTTAAGATACTCTCCCACAAGACTGTGTGCATATTGACATAATGATGATGCCTCTTGATGTTCAAAATCAGAGGTTATCGACTTTCTGAAGCACCTGTCATTCACTTGTAACCAACTGCAAAGCTAAATTAAAACCAGTATGTTACTATTTAACCATAACTGCCAATTCTGTACTGACACTACCAACATAACAGTTCACTAAAGCACTGTTAAATCCACACTGTGAGAAGTATTAACTGGAGCTACCTTGAAGCTTAGCAGACTACTCCCCTCTCATTAATACAGCAAAAAGTTCTTCCAGAGACTAATTCAGAGCACCCAAAAAAAAGATTATTGGTACCAATATAAGAAAAAACCCAGCTCTTAAAATAAAGCAAGACTGTCAAAATTTCCTTTATGTCAAAAGGGCTTCCTACAGCCAAGTGTTACCTTGTGAGAGCTGTGGGGTTTTTTTAATTTTTATGCAAAAAATCAACAGAAGAGGATGAAACGAACAGCATACAGAACAAGAGGACACTGTGCAAAAGATAATTTATCATTATACTGCTGTAAAACTAACCAAAGTTATGGCTATGTATTCAGTTGGCTCCAGTATATCCTATATATAAAATAATTTCTTCTTTGAGGCTTTTTCATAGCATTTTGCATCTTGCAAAGACATACAACATATATCCTCTGGAAATTTAAAATTTACAATCTCATTGTCCATGGTAGGCACACTTTTCCCTTTGAGATAACCCTGTCATTCCTGCCAGTGCTGGGCTGAACCAAACAACGTGCGACTCAGAGGCAGCTCTTACAGAATTTTTTTGGCCCATATACTGGCCCATTCAGAGAGTCTCAGGATCCCACATTATCTTGGACAGGAATTTCAGGACTAAGAGAAAGGGGAAACATGCACCATACTAGCAGGTTATCCCTCTACAGATAGAACAAACTTACAAAATAGTGTTCTTTTCCATCAAATGAAATTTTACAACAGAAAGTTAAGGGGAAATGAGAAGGAAGTAGCCAAAAAGAGGATATATATGATATACAGAAATAACTGTCTGTAGAATCCGCTGAGCAAGAGCAGCTTCAGCTGAGGATGTTACATCCACTTGGTTTCATTAATAGAAGTAGAGAGAGAAGCCCAAGTTATTGCTCTGTGGATTCCATAAGATGCCCCATTTTGCACTCTCTGTGAAGTTACCAAATATGTAGAGGAGTGAGCACGTATTCCTGATGGCAGAGATTACAGATACCAGTACAGGCTTACTAATAGCGATTTTAGTTCCCACAATCTTGGCAAAGGATGCAGAAGACTAGGACTGTGACAAACACACAGAAGTCTCTTAAAGGACCAGTATTGAAGGACCAGAAGCCCGAGTAAAGACCTGCTTCTGATTTGCATTTCAATATGGTTACACCAAACAGCTGCAATACCCAGACAAACTCTAGGAAACACAATGAACTGGGACATAAAAGCTCTGAAGGAGTTCAAAAAAACCTCCGCCTCAAGAAAAAGCTTTTTATTACGCAGAATTGAGAATTTCTGCATGAAGAAAGAAAAAGTCATATTTTTCTCCCCACCCATCTTACCTTACCTTCAACCACCTTAGAATTCTTCCACTTTGAATCTGCTGAGCAATTTGTTTAGGGTTAACATTAATGTCTCTATAGCATTAAAAAATAGTAATCACAACTTTCAAGTGAAACACAAATCCATCAGGACTCCACATCCACGAATTCCAGAATGTACCAATGCAAAAGCAGCTAACTATTTAAATATTAAATTAGCAATACTAAATCATGCATTTGCACAGGTATTAAAAACTGTCTGATGAACATAAAACAGCTTCAGTTCTCACCTCTGTCCATAACATAGTATCTCTCCTTAGGGACTCCTCTGGTCTAAGGGACAGAAGAAAGCTTGCAACTTCTGGGAGGGACACTTTCTCCTGAAGAAATTAATCAAGATACAATAGTTGCCAACATAATATATAACAGGTAACATCTATATAACAACTCAATAAGTTTGCCATCATCTGGCAAAAGTTTCTGAAAAAGAAACTGATTTTTTCCTTTCCATGACACAGACTCATTTTTGCCTCTTTGGGACCAACTTACTTTTACCAAGGAACACAATTTAATATTCCTAAGTACTAAAATCTATCTCAAAGTTCGTGAACAACTGAAAGAATAGTGCTATTCACTGATGACACCTTTTAAATGAGTGTACATAAATGAGTAAGAGTCACGGATAAGTACTATTTCTGTATTTCGAAAAGAAAATTCTGCTCAGACAAGTTTACAGTCATAACACACAACATGGATGACAGTCCGCTTACCTAGAAAGCAAGCATGTTTTAAGAAAACCAAAACATGAATACTTTGACTACTGAATAATTAAGGTCTTGCTATTTCAACATTAATGGTAGTTTTAGCATTCTGGTGTTATGAATACTTCTACTCTCTTAGGTATTTCAGAAAAGTTCATTTAGTTTCTGTCTGTTAAAATCTGAGTTTATATAGTAGATATCATAATAGGATACTCTTCCATAGCTACTGCATGAAAACCCTACAAGAAAACATCAACTAGTAAAAGGAAATTAAAAAAATACATCTCATGAAAACCAGAAGTTAACAGAAGTATACCCATACTTACATAGCACAATTTTTAGTCACTCAAAAAATTGCAAATCCAGCAAAATCAGTTGCTCCAGGTTGTATTTATCAATTTTTTGAATACTGTTTACCTTGTAGAAGTGTTAGTGTATTTCTATTACACAAGAAAATAAAAAAAACAAAACCAAACTCACCACATCTGTCAAATGCATAGCTGTTTGAAGAAGATAGCACTGAGCAGCTCCACGCAACAAAATCTGATGTGTAATCATAGTACACTGGAGGACATCTCTGCAAAGAGGAGAAATATGCATTGCAGAAAACACATACTTAGAAAGTTCAAACATTTTCATGTATTTGCTATTTATTAACCATTTTCAATATATAAGACTGCATTTAACAAACATATTCTACTAAGTATAACACAATCACTGCCTGATCAGACAGCATACAATCCAGAACCAAGACTACTGCTATATGTACTTTCAAAAACTGATATTAAAACTTGGATAAGCATATACCTGACAAGATAAAAAGCATGCAGGGGCAGGGCAGGGGGGAGCAAAACAAAACCAAAACTAAAGGAACAATCCCCATGATCACAACAGTTCAAACTGATAACTTAGTATTTGCATTTCTGTCTGTAACAAATACAAAAATAAAATATGTTTGCCATCAAATTCTCAGTCTAGCACAAAACTGAAAGCAACCTTCAATGCTCTTTTATCATCAGAGGTGTGTCTTTTTTTTTTTTGCCTTTGTTTTTTTTTGGTACATTACTTTTATCCAATATTCCTTCAAACACCAGTAAGATTTTCTTTCAAAGCTCAAATATTATTAAACTGGAAAAAACTACTGATTTTTAGTGGCTCTAGGAAGTGAAAGCAGATACTTAGGAAACATCAGTGTGATTAAGGACAATATGCATGCCAAGAACTTTTACCTAGCCTTTTGTTTAAAAGTCTTTCAGTTTTCAGTTTTGTGGGCTGTCCCCTGATACAGCCTCAACTGCCATTAAACAAGGTTTTAATGTAATTAGAAGAAAAGGAAGAAGTTTGATATATATCAGTTAGGAAGTATGGAAGACCAGGGAAAAATGATGCCAAAAAAGAAGCAATGACAAAGGACTGAAATGCAAAACACTCATTTCTTAAGTCACACAGAGATATGAATACATTTTTTCTTAAATTGTTTTCCTCTGTGAATTAGACGTAGAGAACCTTCCATGCCCATGCACAACTATTGCATCCTCTCAGAAGTAACAAACATTAATTAAATCCTGGCTCTCCAAATGTTCAGCGTATTTTTTTACAAGAATTCTGTAAGAACACAACACAGTGTACATTTTACCTTAAAGCACGAAGTCCTTCAGTGCCCAGTACTTTACACGCAGGGATATACGCCAGAGCCATAGAAAGAAACAAAATGGGAACAGCACACCAATGCCTACTTGTCATCTTCTGAATAAATTTTAACAGGAAACTACCTTAAAATAAAAGTAAACAAAACAAACAATCTAGAGTGATTTCTTGTTCTCCAATGCATTTAAATAACACAGACCCCAGCAGGAGAGTGTTATGATTGTTTCCGAAAATTAAATGAAAAACAACAGAATAATCTCCTAAATTTCAATGAAAAAAGTACATTCCAAAGACATCTGTCAGTAAGTTAATATGACAAGGAGATAACCAGAAATAAACCTGATTGGTGAAATCACTAATCACCATATTCAGTAATGGAATTTTAACTCTCATTGTTTCGAGTACTGGACAACTCCTTTTTTAAGGTGCTACTCAGTCTGTGTGATGGCAGACCAAAGTACACGGTGATTCGACTAGTTTAATGGATGCTGGCACAGCCAAAGCAAGCCTCAACAAGTCACCACAGCTACAATTCATAAAAGCAGGTCACCCAGTCTCAGGGTTGGTAATCACAGACCCTCCATTTTGTGATAAAATACATGCCTTGGGACAGGGCAGAGAAATAGGGCATCTATGGCATTACAAACACGTAAGGTGTTTCCTACCAGAATATATACCTGTAAATACATGGTACTGAACAGAGCTGGTTCTACACTTATTTAATTCAATTAGATCAGATAATAAATCCTGGTCTGTCAAAGGTTGCTCCTTCTTTTCAGCCTACACTAACACCAAAATTTAGACAATCTCAAATCTTCCTCCATCCAACCTCACAATGAAAAAATCCTTTTACAGCTCCTGCTTCAGTACTTGGACTGGCTCCTTTGAATGCCTAACTACACAGGCTGTGACTAAAAAAAGTCTGGCAGGTAGGCTGAAAAAGAAAACCTACACCCAAACCAAAAAACCCACACCGAGACACCCCCAAAACAAACAAATGAATAGTGCTGAAGATTTTGCTCAGCACAGTATTATCCACGCTGACAAACGATGAAAAAAGAATCTGCAAACAGTGTTCACCTTCAGAACTTAGGAGTTTGTTTTTTTAATTAAAAAAAAAAAAAGTACGTCTGCTTCAGTTTGCCCCTAAAACAATTCCATAGCTTAATACTGCAGCATCCCTCAAAGCCTGTGAAGACCTCTCTCTTCTCTGGAAACTCCACTGCCACAAGGAGAGCTACTCCCTTTTTTCTCTCAAGTAATGCAAAAAAACAGTGGTAAATGTTTACATAAGATATGGAAAATGGGTCTATAGTTTTTATTTGGTTTCTTTCTTTAAAAAAAAGATAATGGTGAAATTGAAACATACCTTTTTCTTCCTCTGGAAGAAGCATGAGATAAGTAGCCAAAAACTTCTGTAGCCTCATTCCCAAAGGAGGACAGGCTCCCATTAACTGACTCGGTGTCCTGTTGGGTTTTAAAACATCAAATACAAACTGGCATGTTAACAGCTAGAAGTAGGATTGTGCCTGAACAAAAACAAAGTGCAGTTCAGTGGTTAAATCACTGCAGGGACTGCTCCAACAGGCCACAGAGATGGGAGTGCATCGGCTTGCGTCCTCCACTTAGACCAATATTCCAACAGCACCCAGCAAACACACAGAAGATGGGTATGGTCACAACAGCATGACTGTCCCTGGCCACCTACAAAGACATGGTGGCAGCACACTTTGGCATTCAAGCGCAGCCTCAAGTCAACTTACTCAGGACTGAGAGCATCTTACGTGGAGCCCACAGTAAGAAACAGCTCTGTCAGTTCAACCCTGTGCCGGCACCCACAGAATGACATGGGCCTCCAGGAGCTGGATTCCAAAGTCCACGGGACAAGATCAGTGGTATGTAGTGGGGATGCGACCAATCACCCAATCCAAACTGATCACCAGTTTCATAAGCAACAGTCACATTTCCCCCACGCCCTCCCCCCAAAAAAGTGCATAAAGAGACAGCATCAACTTTTCTAGCTGCCTAACAAGGTCAGACAGTCAAGGCTCCTCCAACATCATCCTGAACTGAGTTTAAGGCTGCTAGCTGAATCACCCAAGCCACTGCACCTGGCATAATGCTGAGTGCATGAAGTGCCTTCAGCACTTTATTCCCCATTCTCAGTACTCTCCATGCAACCAGCACAAATGACTGAAATGCCATCAGTACACTGAACATACAGCAACTTGTAACTCCTCAAACTTTTCTCTGTTCTTTATCTATGTACACCAAGGGAGGCCACTGTCACCTGTCAACCACAAAGTCTCCTGTGAAAAAGTATTCATTTACCAAAAGATAATCAGGCACTGTCAAAAAAACACTTCCATCAGCTATGAGTTGGCAACAATTAGAGCAGCCCCTTCTTTCTCTGTGGCAAGAAACTGCGAAGATAAAGTACTTCACTAAGTTATTAATTTATCATATCTCACTTCATTTCCAAATGAATATTTCAACACCAGGTGTTAAATAGGACCTTGAGGCATCCCTGTGTTGCTACTACTAGGATAAAATTGAACCTATTTCATCTTACTCACAGCCACCCACCATTCCTGAAAAACTTTTTGTCAGTGAGTTTAGCAACACCATTTGTTTATTTATGTGTCTTCCTTTATCCAAGATTTTACCCACATACTCAAACCAGTATTATTAGAATACATTTCCAATAGACATTAAAAAAAAAAAAAAAAAATCAGTGGCTTACCTGCTATAGAGGGAGCTTCCTGAAAGGGCATCCATCAACGGTCCAATAACAAACTGACAAAAGGGAAGAACAACCATGGCTAAACATACACTTGCAAGGCACTGTTACATAGAGGCTAACTAGACTTATTTCACCAGGCTTTAAAAGGACAGAATCAGAAATTAGAGAATACTCTTGCTAGTAGTAAACAGTAGGAGCAAAAAGAGGCTGAAACTAAAGAGAAGGGGGAGGAGGAAAATAAACAAGCAATGCAATTTTTTCACTGTGTACATTTCACAGAGCATTGTGAAAGGTGCAGGCAAGTAAGAAATCCTTTTGGGAAACAGATGGAGAAAAGATATTTAAATATGAAATAAAAGAAAGACTATGGGCCAAACACAAGTAGAAAGATTTAGGGTGTGTTTTAAGGTTGACTGGATATCAAGAGGCTGACTTAATTTGTATAAATCAGTAATGTTAACCTCTGAGGACAACGCTCCTTCTATGAAGGAGAGAAGGAAGAAATAATAGTATAATATAGACCATTCCTTACTAAGGTGTAGGCTGCTTGGGGAGTTAACCTACATATGATACTAATAAAAAAAAAAATAAGAACTTCAAATTTACAATATATCTTCCCACACATGGAATATTTTAAAGTGTGGTTTTTAATGGGATACACTAATATACTGATTACACTACAGAGACATTCACCTCCTCACAGGGTTATCTAGCAATGGATCTTCAAAATCCATCCCTGAGTAGCAGACAATATGCACAGACTTGAAGTCTGCTGACCAGATTTATCCAACACTCTGTTCAACCAATTAATATTAATTAATAATTTTAGAGAGGTTCAGGGGGCTCTGAAAATCTGAAGCACCAATCACCCCTCTGAGAATTTCACTTCTGGTAACAAATCTCAATAAACTGAGAGCCAACTTTAACTAGAGAGCATTAGTTTGAAAAATGGGAATAAAAAACACATTCCCTCTAGCCTGGCCATTTTTCAATTATTTATGTATTTGACACTACTTACAAATATTGCTATCACTTGCACAGCTAAGAGGGTATTTTTACAGAATGTGTCTAATTCCAACACTACTGAGGCAATTAGTGTTAAGACATATTACAAATTAGAACATCTGTTTGTTCTGGTCAGTAACAGTAACACCCTTACCTCCGAAAAAACAAGTGAATTTGGAAGATGCTTTGTTTCATAAAGCTCCAGAAAATGAAGAGTGCCTTCCTTTGTCAATGTTTTATTCTCACTTTCAAACATTCGTTTATAAATGCACATGTACCATGATGGGTGAAACAGCCAACAACCTGTTACAAAAGCAAATTCTTCTGAACTGACACAGAAGTAACAGCGACACATTAACATACTAAAACACAACATATTAACATTCTGGACAACATCACAGTCAGTTCATAGGACATTCAAAAAGTTGATTATAGGTATCAAATTCATAAAAATACTCTGCTAAATCTCCAATGCAAAAAAAAAATTAAGATGGCTTTCAAAACTTACCCTCTAAATTTTAGTAGTTACAAATTAAAATGACTAACAAGTGCAAAAACCATGTCCTTTTTCCTGCAACTCTCCTCATACCAACATTGTTTTCACCTGCAACACTTTCACATTAATAGTCTTCCCACTTTACAAATCTCTGGTGATGGAACAGATCATCCTGAGTGCCATTACACGGCACATGCAGGACAATCGGGGCATCGGGGCCAGCCAGCATGGATTCATGAAAGGCAGGTCCTGCTTGACCAACCTGGTCTCCTTCTATGACAAAGTGACCCGCTTAGTAGATGAGGGCAGGGCTGCGGATGTAGTCTATCTAGACTTCAGTAAGGCATTCGACACTGTCTCCCACAGCATCCTCCTAGACAAATTGGCTGCCGGGGGCTTGGATAGGTGGACTTTTCAATGGGTTAAAAACTGGCTGGATGGCCGAGCCCAGAGAGCGGTGGTGAATGGGGCAAAGTCCAACTGGCAGCCGGTCACTAGCGGTGTTCCCCAGGGCTCAGTTCTGGGGCCGGTGCTGTTCAATATCTTTATAGATGATCTAGACGTAGGGACTGAGTGCACCCTCAGCAAATTTGCAGATGACACCAAGCTGGGTGGGAGTGTCGATCTGCTGGAGGGTAGGAAGGCCCTACAGAGGGATCTGGACAGGTTACATAGATGGGCCGAGACCAAAGGCATGAGGTTCAACAACAAGTGCCGGGTCTTACACTTTGGCCACAACAACCCCATGCAGCGCTACAGGCTGGGGGAAGAGTGGTTAGAAAGCGGCCCAGCGGAAAGAGACCTGGGGGTGCTGATCGACAGCCGGCTAAACATGAGCCAGCAGTGTGCCCAGGTGGCCAAGAAGGCCAATGGCATCCTGGCCTCTATTAGGAATAGTGTAGCCAGCCGGTCTAGGGAAGTGATCGTCCCTCTGTACTCGGCACTGGTGAGGCCGCACCTTGAGTACTGTGTCGAGTTCTGGGCCCTGCACTTCAAGAAAGATGTTGAGGTGTTGGAGCGAGTCCAGAGGAGGGCGACCAAGCTGGTGAAGGGTCTGGAGGGTCTGACCTACGAGGAACGGCTGAAGGAGCTGGGGTTGTTTAGCCTGGAGAAGGGGAGGCTCAGAGGTGACCTTATTGCAGTCTACAACTACCTGAAGGGAGGTTGTAGTGGAGTGGGAGTGGGCCTCTTCTTCCGAGCAACTAGCAATATGACAAGAGGACACAGCCTCAAGCTTCGCCAGGGGAGGTTCAGGTTGGACATTAGGAAGAATTTCTTTTCAGAAAGGGTCATTAGACATTGGAATGGGCTGCCCAGGGAGGTGGTGGAGTCACCATCTCTGGATGTGTTTAAGAAAAGACTGGACATGGCACTTAGTGCCATGGTCTAGTCGACAGGGTGGTGTCAGGGCAACGGTTGGACTCGATGATCCCAGAGGTCTCTTCTAACCTGGTTGATTCTGTGATTCTAACATCTTGCACAACCAATTAGATATGCTCTGTTTTGCCCTACAGAAGATGACATTACATCCTTCAACATGCTGTCTCAGCACGCATTTTATTTCTTCTCTCCTCACTTCCAACAACTTGGGGGTTTTTCCCCCCCTTTTACAGAGTTGTGCAGGTGACTTGGCTCATATGACCCACCCCAAGAATCTCTGGCTTTGTTTTATTTTCACATTAGCTGAGTAAAGCAAAACATAGTGGAAAAGAACCATTTAGCTGGGTTTGCTGACAGAAAAAAATATTTCAAGATAACATAGTAAGCGATAAGTATATGCTAGGATTTCTTCTCAGAGCAGAGTGGCACTGCCTGTGCATGCTTGCCAAGCAACCTATGCATATAGCGGACCCACAAAAACTGGAATAGCCACCGAGAAAAAAAGCTAATTTGAGAAACAAAACATAACAAAAAGCAGCTACTAAAACAGCAGGGGAAAAAAAATGTGACTTAACTGCCTAATACTTCTATGTTTCAGAAGAAGCTGCATCTTACCTTTTTCCCCTGATACAGCATGCTCATATAAACTGTTTAGTTTTGGTAATACCGGCTTTATGACATGGATCTGAAATGCAAATCAGATTTAAGTAGTCACTTTATATCTCAAACCTAGGAACTGGCACTTACTCATGGGCTAGAATTTAATATCAATAGCATTAATATAATAATTGACAATATAACTGCATTTAAACAAATGCGCAATGCCCGTGCAACTGGTCCCAGCACTTGATATGTAACACTCAGTTGTAGTTTAGCAGTGAGGAAAAACTGATACTACCATGCTACTGTATCATAAGAACAATACTTCCTAATAACCAACCATTCTATTCATAAAAATTAGAATAAAGCAGCACAAATCTCTAAAATTAAGCATTGTGGTAAATACCGTTCTCTCAGTTACACGACAGTTATGTACAAATAAAATAAAATAACTACAAAGAGGCAGCCACACAGCTAAGAGTTAACAGCACAATACCATACCATTTTGGAAGCCTCAAGTCAACTGGAATCTTTCTGCCGAGTCCACTGGACACTTACAGTCAAAATCATTTTCACCCAAGGCCACAAGTGCTTTACTATACAGATGTAGTCCCCTCTACTGAGAAGAGGTTATTAAGTGCAACAGCTTGATTTTCACTAAGAAACAGGTTACCCATGGTCTCGCAATCAGCTGCAATCCAAGTTTTTCTTTCTTAGTTCAATCCTCTGCTTTAACCGGAATTATTTCAGAGGAGAGTTCTGAATCTACTCCAAACGAATTACGCATTCTGTGTTTTAAATATTAAAAAATCGATATAACAATATTCCTGTTAATGCTTATTTAGATACCGTATCACCAACGATGGAAATATTTTACCCAATGGAAATATGTGCAGTACACGAGCACGGTATCACACGGAACTAGGGCGAGCACAGACTTCACGGTGCTCCTACCTGGTTCCCTTCCAAAGTTTCCATTATCAGAATGTAAGTTTCCCAAAACTGCAGGAGTTTCTCATTCTTCTCAGCAGACCACCAGAACAGGCTCGACTCTGACAAGAGAACACCACGTTTCCCTCCGCCAGCCAGCCCGGGCTGAGCCGCGCTCCCCGCTCCCGCCCCGCCGTACCGTCTCCGCCGTCCGGGGCGCAGCGCAGCTCGGCGCGCTGCCCGCCGCTCAGGTCCACCGCTCGCTTCAGCAGGTAGCGAGCCCGCTTGCGGCACAGCCCGTCCCGGTCGGTCAGACCCTCCTGCACCACCCGCCAGAACCGCGGGCACAGCCGCGCGTCCAGCCCCGGCCCGGAGCCTGGCGGGCCCCGCGGCAGCAGCGCGTCGGCCAGGGCGCTCAGCGCCAGCAGCGCCCGCCCGGCCCACGGCGGCCCGCCGGCGCCCAGCAGTCCCTCCCAGACGCGCCGCAGAGCCGCCTCGTTGCCGCCCAGCGCCGGCAGCAGCCGCTCGGCCACCACCGCCGCCGCCGCCTCCTCGCTCTCCTCCCGCACCAGCGCCAGTGCCGCAGCCACGCACCGCGCCACCAGCGCCGGCTCCTCCAGCCGCGGCGCCGCCGCCACCAGCGCCTCCACGGCCGCCTCCGCGCCCGCCCCGCCGCCCGCCGCCAACTCCGCCAGCGCGTCGCGCGCCAGCCGCGCCGCCAGCGGCGCCCCACACAGCTGCACGCAGTGCCGCAGCGCCCCCCGCGCCGCCCGCACCATCCGCAGTCCCTCCCCGCACCCCCCGCCCGCCGCCACCGCCCCCTCCCCGCCGCGCAGCAGCGGCCGGCACCGCTCCAGCGCCACCTCCCAGGCGGCCCGCCGCAGCGCCTCGGCCTCGCCCGGCGGCGCCAGGCCGCCCGCCGCCAGGCGCTGGAGCAGGAGGCGCAGCGCCTCCGCGCGCTCGGCGGAGAGCGGCGCGCTGACGGCGCGCAGCAGCGCGCAGGGGTCCCCGCAGCAGGCCAGCAGCGCCTCGGCCAGCACCCCCTCCATCCTGCTGGCGCACGGGAGCGCCGCGCCTGCGCAGGCGGCGGCAGGTGGGGCCCAGCCAACGGCGACGCCTGGCGCCCTGCGCGGCGCTGAGGGGCGGTGGCGGGCGGCAGGGCGGGAACCTGAATCGCGGCCCCGGCGCCCGCTCGGGTGTGCGACCGGCTGAGGGACGGGCAGGTCTCGTGGGTCGGTCGTAGAAGTCGCGTGAGCTTTGTGGCAGTCGCACAGGCGCTGGGGAGAAAGCGCCTGCAGGGGTCTGGCCTCTGGGGTCGTGTGGCGCCATGTACCCCCACAGGCCTGCGCTGTGTCAGTGTGAATGTTTCCAGTCGTCTTGGCTGCTAAGCAAAGCCTGATCCCCTGGGTATTAGAATCATAGAATCGGTTTGGTCGGAAAAGACCTTTAAGATCATCAAGTCCAACCATTAACCTGGCACTGCCAAGTCCACCACTAAACCATGTCCCTAAGCACCACATCTACATGTCTTTTAAATACCTCCAGGGATGGTGACTCCATCACTTCCCTGGGCAGCCTGTTCCAATGCTTGACAACCCTTTTGGTGAAGAAATTTTTCCTGATATCCAATCTAAACCTCCCCTGGTGCAACCTGAGGCTGTTTCCTCTCGTCCTATCACTTGTTATCTGGGAGAAGAGACCAACACCCGCCTCGCTACAACCTCCTTTCAGGTACTTGTATACAGCAATAAGGTCTCCCCTGAGCCTCCTTTTCTCCAGACTAAACAACCCCAGTTCCCTCAGCCGCTCCTCACAGGACTTTTTCTCCAGACCCTTCACCAGCTTCATTGCCCTTCTTTGGACACACTCCAGCACCTCGATGCCTTTCTTGTAGTGAGGGGACCAAAACTGAACACAGTATTCGAGGTGCAGCCTCATCAGTGCCAAGTACAGGGGACAATCACTTCCCTAGTCCTGCTGGCCACACTGTTTCTGATACAACAAGCCAGGATGCTGTTGGCCTTCTTGGCCACCTGGGCACACTTCTGGCTCATATTCAGCTGGCCATCGACCAACACCCCCAGGTCCTTTTCCTCCAGGAAGCTTTCCACCCACTCTTCCCCAAGCCTGTAGCGGCGCATGGGGTTGTTGTGACCCAAGTGCACGACCAGTGTTCTCATGCACCGGGCATGGGAAGGCCTAAAGAGACATCCCAGGTGGCAGCACCATGTTTGAGGGGGTAAAATTCCTTCATTGTGTGCCTTAGAAACACCCTTTACACTTCATGCACAATACAATGCAAGATCAAGCAGCAGTAATACACAAAATGCTCAGTTTTCCCATCTGTCATGCTTGTTGTCACCATTTATGCCAATATATGTTGCTGAAACCAGTCTACATTGTTAGCACAGCATACCAGAAGTCTACCTGAATGCCCTGCATCTGCCCCAGAAAAAGATCGGAGGCATTCCTGGGCACTGGCTAGGTGCTGTTAGCTTGTTACGAGGGTCCAGGCCACTGGCACTAGGGCTAGAAAACAACTCCCAAGCAGTTTAATGGGGTAGTGCAGCCAAAGCGTAACTAAGAAAAGCAAGCTGATTTCCGGTAAGTGTGAATTCACTACACAAGATTACAATTCTCTTGAAAAAAATTTAGAGATCAGCACATCAAAAATGGTGGCAAACCACTCTGCTGGAAGACATGGACATAGGAAAGGGCAAACCTGGAACCTTCTGTTCCCACAAAAGCAATGGACAGGAACTTCCCTGCAGAGCAGCATGGATACAACATGATGTCCAATGGGTATGGGAGTTACCTTGGCTAAGCCGTAGTTGCTTAGGCATCTAATGAAGAGGAAAGACTTGTTGAAAGTTTTCAGTGTGAGCTCCCGCTTGATCACTCTCTCCAAATCACACTAGTACAATCTCTCCTTTTCCTGGCTACCCATTTTCCGCAAAATTTATTAGAAATTTGTACCTTTGAGAGTCTATCGATTGCAAAATGGCTGAAGCTTCTTGTTAGAAGTGGACCTGTAGTGTGACTATATATGTGATATGGTCTAGAAAAAGAAGGTGGAAAGGAATTATTTTAAACCCACTACTAACAGTTTCTGTATGCCTTACCACTCTGCATGTGTTCAGTTGCATATAAAATACAGAATCTAGGGAAAGCTCAAGAAAACAGTTCAAAGTGATAAGTTGACTTAAATGTAAAGTAAAACCTAGTTCTTTGTTTCACATGCAGAAAAACATTTTTCAGAGGAGGAATGAGTGTAATGTACGTTAGTAAATAGGAAGAGTTGAGATCTCTTTCATGCCATAATACATTTTGTTTGCTTTTCCATTTGCTTTGATGTCTTTAGTAATTCTTCCATTTCTTACATACAGCATGCAGTCTGATGGATTGTTGGTGTTTCTTTTATCATGCTTGAAAAAGTGCCAAGCAGAGTATCCCTTCTTTATTACGATCTTAGTCTTCCCTCCCAGACACCTGTAAGACTTAACTAAATGAAGCGTTAAAGGTCTGCACAAAAGTAGTAATCAAAACGGAATAAAATACTAGGTGCTGTGCTGTTTCTCCGTTATTGTTTGAATTCTGCCTTGCCTTTATTTTTATCGTAGTGGGGCGCCAAATCTAAAGTCTTATTACATCAGCATTTAAATTTGAACCGTTTCACTGCAGATCGTCTTATCAGACAAAAAGAAGTGGGTGAGAAATTCAGCCCATGAGAGATCAGGCTGGGGAGCTTCTGAGTGGAACGTGATGCGGAAAGATAAACAACATCAAAAAAAACCTCAGAAAGGTGGATATGGAGTTGAGAGAGAGAAAAGGAGCAAGGAGCAGCACTTTGTAATTTTCAAATGGCAAGAGCCACAGCATTCGCACTGTACTCATTAAGTGTCCTCATGCTAGGACTCTAAATTTGTGCTTTCCAGCTCTACGCTTTTAACACATACCCCTACCTTACAAAAGACCATGTCCCGTTCTGTTTTCTCCACTTTCCAAGCTTATCCCAACCCTTCCCTGTCTTCTTCCCAAGCCAGCCCTACTCGCAGGCCCCCAGTCTGCCGGCTGCAGCCGCCTCTAGGATCCCAAAGCCCTTTCAGCCTAGGCTTACTGCACCAGTCTCAGCGCTCAGAACACCCCACACCTGCCAATCTCATACACTCGGCACTCCTATTCAGAAAATACTTTGTATTCCCTGACCTATCCAGGTCCCCTCCAACCTCAGCATATGGGCTAGATCAAAGGTTGAAATAGCTTGGGTGTTTTTTTTTTTTTTGAGAGGACAACCTGCAGTTTCTTTCTTTATTTCTGCCATTTGAGATATTCTCCCTTGATCAGATGAATCTGTTTTAGAAACCTAAGACTAAGAGGAATTACCTGAAACATCAAAACCAGTCCACCACAAAAGTAGACAGCCCTGAAATAAATGGCCAGTCTGGACATGTCCTCTTCACAGGCCACTACTATCTATAGGCCACAAAATACTTCTCAACTCCCTGTCACAGATGTAGGGCTTACTGCATCCTCCTCTCCCTTAACCAGTCTCTCTGTGTCATGTAATACTGTTACTGAGCCTATGGGAGGCAGGACAGAGGTGAAAAACACATCTTATTGTTGATTCTTATCTGAGCTTTATAACAGCGCCTTTGCTGATGATTTCAGTTTCCAGCACATGACAACTAGCTGACCAAGTTGGGGCTGATTTTACAACTCAGATAGTTAACAATAACAGTTTATTCTTTTTCATCAGGACCCATAATGCTACACCAATTTAGCAATACAAGAGGACTGAGGTTCCTTCCTCACACACCTAGTTAAAAAATCAGTGCCTTAGTTAACTGCCTACTCTTTTAGACAAAGGTACACTTATTCTGATGTAAATGTTTTCCCCTGTGATCACACAATCAGGCAATTCTGTAGTAGGAACAGTCTGTGGATAATCATTCCAGCGGTTGGTTATATTGGAAAAGGATCATGGACAAAACTACGGTATAAACTGCAGACAATTAGTTGTAAGTCTTGGAAATCCCCACTTACCATTTTGGAAGCATGTGTTATGCCATTGCCATAAAGCCACTGCTGAGCTGAGCCACCATGTTACACTGTTAGAGCCCAGGCCAAATATATGTCTTTAAAAAGTTTCATGTCGATGGTGGTTTTGGCTCACACAAAATAACTTTCCTCTCATGAACACTCTTACAGTCCCGTACTACCACCTGCACATTTACAGGTAATTCTGCACAGTTTATAAGGACAAGGGCTTAGCTGACCCTGCAGCATGATTTTCTTCCTTTGCTGGAGTCTATAGGAGCGTGTCTGCATACTGTAAGATCTCTAGTAGGACCTGGTACCTAACACAGCCTTTTCTCTCCTCTCCCACTGCGTGCAGGAGAAGTAGATGGGAGATTTCTGAAAAAGAGTCATGCAGATAATTTCCCACCACATCCCTATCCCACAATAAAATGGGAGAATGAAATGAAAAGCACAGATGTGCTCCATACAATAAACCTTACCAGATAGTTAGGTATAGTCACGTCCTCTTCTAGATTTCTTCAGTCGTCTTGTGCAAATAACCAGCAGTGCACATGGCTTTTACAGGTATCTCACTCCAAGATAGCTATTGCAGTGAGGAGCATACATGGGAAAAGGGGATTGTGTACTACTAATACCAGACGGTTTAGCAATGGATTAGCAAGAGTAGGCCTCAGAGTAGGCTCTAAAAGGCCTACTCCGTGTTACCTTTACACAGAATCAACTTTCCTGTCAGTAATTTTCCTTTCAGCTAAAATAGCAGTATGTTCTGAAGCAAACTGCATGTTTCGTAGATAGGGTCTGCTTATGGGACTGATAACACTTAGAGTTATAGTCATCACTGACTCTTGCTTGCGCTTAGTCTTAGAGAATCCAAGGTGTCTGTTAAAATCCTCACTAATTACAAAGAAGGGCCAGAGATAAGCAAGACTATGAACAACATCTTTGTAGTGTCTTAAATGACTTGATTCATAGCTGTGGCGCCAGGAGTAGAGATAAATCCTGTAAGAACCAGAACAGTATCTTCTCCTTGGAGCCACCTGCATGTGTCAACAAAAAGGCCTCGACAACACTTGCGCAGAAGCGGGGTTATACAGTGGACGGTGTAACTATGGGGGAATTACGACCACTAGAGACCCACAGAGACCACCCAAGACCCCTTCCCCAATTTAGTAACCATGCGCAAAGACAATTACATAATATATTAGCATATGCACAAGGTTTCTTGGAATAGGTGGGCTTTACTTGGAATTGTATGAATATTAATTTTTCTATAATGTATATAAGGAGTGTGCTTTTGTCCCGCAGTGTGCATGCTAGGAGGAGAGATCCCCCATGCACCCAGCTGCAATAAATCAATGTCGGCTTTCTAAACTATAATTTGGTTTGGAGAGTTTTCTTGGTTACTATTTTCCGGTAACACTACAGTAAGGGTTCATACCCAAGTACAAACATACATGTATCTTCTAGGTTTAGGGGAAGCTGGACAAGACGGCTGGAAGTGGAAGGACTAGAAAGGGGTAGTTACTGAGAAACTCCTGCTCTCTGCCAGGGGATAAGGAAAAAGAGAGTTACAAGAGGTAAGAAAGGGAAGGAATAAAGTCACCTCATTTTTATCGGTTTGCCCTAAAGTCCTTGAATCCCCTTGCTGAGAGGTATAAAGGCAGAAGTGTTCAAGCTGAAAGAGGAAATAATCTATACGAAACCAGGAAAGCTGGTCACACCATTTCTACAAGGTGGCTGTGCTGTTATCTCCTGATCCTCTCATACTTGTTTCACTCACCCTCCCTACATTGCTTCTAACCCTTTCTTCTGGCCCTTTCACATCACAATGCAAGGATGTCTTAATCTTTACCATTTAAAAATGATATTCAGCTTGTCCCTCCAGCTATCACCTTTTCTCCCTCCTCCCTTTCATTTCTGAACTTACTACCCACTTACAGTGAGCCCGGAGTTTGTCCTCTCCAGTTCCATTTCAGTGTTAGTTTCAACACTTGCATCCCAGTCTCATTCTTATATCCCAATCTGACTAACAGTATGTCTACTGTTGTTATAGCACGTCAGCTGTCACTGCCCACAAGCTACCTGTTGAGTAGCTAGCTCCACATTTCTATCACCAAACTCCATTGTGAAATAGGAACAAACTCTTTATCTTGCAAATTATATCTGCAGAATTTCCCCAAAACAGGCCCATTCCTATCTACCCACATACTTAAAATTATTGTCTGGGCTGTCATCATACCACATCCACATCCCCTTCCCTGGCTTAACAAAAGCAATCTTACCCTAATTAGATCTTGCTGTTGTGAAGATCTATTTCTTAGCCTGCTGTTTTGACCTTGCCACCTCTCCCTTTCTGTCCCTCTGCTGGCTCCCTCCTCTGTGCTACATCAAACACCTGCTGCTTCTTTTCCCTTTCGCTTTCCAGACCCATTAGTCTATCCTTCCCCATCCTCTGATCTAATACCAAGACATTGACTTCCACACTGACCTACCCATGCTGCCAGTCCTAACTGTCCTTATATTAGACTTTCAAGTAAGACTTCATGCTTCATGCTTTTTCTCATGCTAACTCCCACCTCATTTTCCTCTTTCATACCCCAAACATCCCTCTGTTGTCACACTGCCACAAGTTTTAGGCAGCTCATGGTCTATGACCTTTTGTGGTTTATGGCTTTCTATGTGGCCTGATAAGCTGATCCCCTGTCTGTGCGTATCTTGTCATCTACTTGGGTTGCAGATTTCCCCCGGTGACAATCAATCAGTGCAGTACTATGGGTAGAGAATAAAGATAACACTAATCGTGATAAATAAACAGATAAACAAAATCAGAAACTGGCAATGTGTCAAGCTACAGGGAAGGAAAGCAAAAGTAGCCTAAGTTTTGCAACTGAGCTTTTGTGAGGAGGAGAATAAAAGACAAATGTAAAGGTGGCTCACAGAGATAAGTGCTATGAGAGCTAAAGTTTTTGTAGCCTTTCATACACCCATACTTCCCCATGTACATTCAGACTTGTTCAGACATTGAAACTCATGAAGAGTTACTTCAGATCCAGCTCTAGCTCCAAATTTTTCAACCAGCCCATTCTCCAAAGGACTCATAGAAACGTTGAGTGAAGCCTTCAGAATCTCTGCAGAACAGAAGATGGTGCTGTTGTCACTGACATGCGCCTTCCAATTTTTTTTTTTCTGGTGAAATGAAAGCAAGTGATAGTGGAGAAAAGGAGAGGAGGAGAAAGTAAAAGGAAAGGTATAGGAAGAAAAGTAACTGCCATTTCCTGGATTTTGTACTGGAGCAATTTAGAAACTCAAAGACAAGAATTATAAATGCACAGAAAACCAAAAGAACTATCTAAAAGAGAGCCCAGATCTGGAATTTTCAAGAGGCGTTAGTACAAAGGGAGGTATAAAAACAAGTGGGAGAAGCAGAGAGGCAGCACAGACCATACGCTAGATGCAGTCTTCCCCTTTTCCTTCAAGACACTATAAAATAGGCTTAGGAAGGTACCGAATACTGTCAGTTCCCCATTGACTCCATAAGGAGCTACTACTGATCATCAACACCTGGGAAGATCAGGCCCAATGTGTCTCAAGCAAGGCATTTGAAAACAGAGACAACAAAAAACAGCGAGAATTTTAAACAAATAGCTTTAAATAATTGAGTGGGGAAGGAGGAAGAGCAAAATGAGGCAAGCAATGAGAAGCTGTGCCTGCAGAACAGGCCCTCTCGCATGGAATCATGGACTGCACGCTTTCGGCTTTATCAGGGCTGCACTACGTGGCTTCCTTTCTTTATCTGCACAGGAAAGAAACAGTAAGGTATCTTTAGGACGGTACTGTGAGTATTGTGCTGTGAGATTACTCACATCTAGGTAAGAGATTCCAGCCCAAAATTCTTCTTTGACTAAGCAGGACAGCTACATTCACCAGAAACACTCTGATATTCCTGGGCTTTTGGGGATGTTTGCTTTACGCTAGAGTTCTACTGTTGTAACAGTGTAAACATTCTTCATTCAGAAGCAGCTTTTGAAGGCAGTTGATGAAAAGCAGTTGTGTCCAATTAAACATTCCTAATGATGGGAAGTTGCAAATCTATACTACGCAGTTTGTCACTGTGAGCTACAGAGGGGAAGTTAAGCTGGTAAATCTCTTGTTAGACTGAGCGCAGTAGAATGGTCAGGAAAAGATGAATTAGGAAAAAGAATTAGATATAATCCTTTGCCATCTGTCTTTATTTTCCTAACCTACTTGACAGGACAGTACTGAAATCTGCAGTCATTTTTCATCTGCTTCTGATGTAGCTGAAGAGCATTTGCTGTACAAACTGGAATTAAAAGGCCTCCCAGTAACACTCGGCTTTCCCATTTGTTGAGCCCATTTGTTTTCCTTTTTAAAAAAAAATTTAGGACTTTCCATTCAGCCATAGACTGCACCATTTATTTCTCATCTTTCCCCCTTGCTAGGACTCGGAGCCGGGTGGTAAGGCTTAAATAGATTTCACTATTGTCTCTACAGGGAAGCAAAAGGGCTGTTAAAGTGTACGTAATCCATGCTTCTCCAGCTTTCAGCCTGAAAAGCATATATAGATCTGAAAGAAATGTGATGATTGAGAGAATGTACATATGGTATCATAGTTTCTCCATGACAGCTTTTGTCTTTAGGACTTCATCTGGCAAATCATGTAAACACGAGCCTATCTCTAAGCACATGCCTGAGTATTTTGCTGCCTCTGGATTTTAGTGTCCAGGGGATTCTACTGATAATGAACCAGAGAAGAGGATCTACTCTAGCAGGGAAAATACTCTGTAGCTTCTGCATGAATATTTACCAGCCACAACTCTGGGAGCCTTTAGTCTTTTTAAAGCCCTGGTGTTATTACTGGGAGTAATACTACAGGGAGGTGGATTAAAAAAGTTCCCAAATATAACCAAAGCAAACCACAGGGACCAATATGGTTCTCACTTACTTCCGTGGGAATAGAGAAAAATGCCACTTTATTTTGGGGAGGGAGGAAAGAAGGAAGGAAAAGAGGGCAGGAGGCAGGGAGGAAGCTTTCACTTTATTTCCAACTCCTAGGTATTTTTCTTTGCAAATGTGAAGGTTTGCAACTCAGTGCCTTTTCTGAATGCAGGATATGAAGAACTTTGTAGCTCCTCAGCTTCAGAAAATACAGCATAGGTGAGTAGCTTTTCAGGGATGAGCTACAGTGAATCTGCTGTCCCTTCTGGGAGCATAGAGATAAGACGCTAGGTACAGCGAAGTTATCTTTGGTTTTCAGATCAGGGAGGAATTGGTCAGGCACTGGTTGAGAGCAAGGTTATTTCCTCAGTGGGAAGTCAGGATGTAAAAGGCCCAGACCACTGCTGCCTTCCATCTCTCAGTCTTTAACATCAACGTAAAGCAAGGGAAAACAGGTTTAAAGTACGCCCCTTTGTCTTCCATAGTACTTTAGGTTATGCTGGTTTAACTAACCTCACAAGGAGAAAAGCAGGAGGCAGTTGTGTCAAGATGTCATTTTCACATTTTGCTTTGTGCATTTGACTTCAAAGAACAACTTCCAAGTTTAATCTGAATTTCTCATACTAAAAATAAATACACAGAACAGCTCATCAGTTTAGCTGAGAACAGCAGCTTTTAAAGCATTAGGCAAGAAGAAGCTCTAGTGTTTTGAAAACAGCTCCTAATGCTGCTGTCTTTAATGGGGATGGCTAATCTTCCCTGTTTTCTCGTGTTCCCAGTGATTCCCTCTAAGTGGAAGCCTGCCAGTTATTCTGCAAAACTCCTGACTCATTCTGGCATCATTTAGGGCCTTCTTAATTGATTGCAGGATATCTTCAAAGTCAGAGGAGGGCTCTTGTTTGACGCGGTAAAAGGTTTTGCAAGAGGTTACAATGTCTTCAGTTTTTGTAGTGTACTTTAAAGACAGTGGGATCAAAGGACAAACCCTCAGATCAGCTCATTTTTAGAAATACCTCACTTTTACAATTTCATTATAAAGACAGTGGGTGTTTTTTAAAAATCTTTTTCAACTATTAATTAATTAATTTACCTTGGCCTTGCAGGTCTGCCTTGGGTTCTCCTCCTGCTGTCCATACAGGAACAGTAAAAAAGAGACATTTATCATATTGTCACAACATTCCTTTTTTGCTTCACCCCTTGAATCTCAGTCTTGTAAAAAATTATAATAGTAGTATTTTACACATTTATGAGGTCTTCCATTAAAGTCCATTCAAAGAATTTTATAGACAATAATGTATGAAGCCTCAAAGCACACTGCTGAGGTATTTATTACCACATTTTTACACTCAGGAAAAGGAATCACAATAATCACACAACTTGAAGACCACAATAAGTAGTCATCAGGTTTGGAACAATAGAAACACTTTAATGGAACCCAGCGTTCAGAAGCTGATTAATTTTCTGAAAGTGTGGCTCTTGTCTAGTAGCTACCCAAAAATGGAGGCATCCCAAATAACTCTCCATCTTTGAGAATCTTAACATTAACATGTTTTCTTCGACCTCCACCTCCTCTCACTGCATCTAATTAGTTCTCTTTTTTTATTCAGTGTTGCATAATTCTTGAAACTTCCCACTGTAGATGCATAACACTATATTGTAAAAAAATTGCTTTCTTCAAAAAAAAAGAGATGGCATTTTCCAGAAGCATTTGACCTTAGCCTAGACCCCTTCTGGTTTCCATTGAAATTACTGTATTATGAATGCTGAGGAAAGCTGTTTCTTTGGAGATCTTGCAATCCTTTTCATGGGAAACCAGTTTTATAATACATGCTTATATTGGAGTTACATTTGTAAGCCCACTCTAAAGATCTCTGACCATCTGTGCTTGAAAGAAAATGGTCTTTACAGATCATGGTGCAGATTTTTCCTCATGAAAGCATTAGGAAAACAAAAGCCAAGAGAGAAAACTCCCAACTTTTGGTTAGCTCTGCAAGGAAGTTCTCAGACGAACTATTGCAAAAGCCTGTTCTAGATTCAGCATCATCACCAGGCCAAAATGCATTCTCCTTCTTTACCTTTCTGATGAGATCCTCTCACATATCAAAAAGGTTCTAAACGTCCATGTTGATACATAGTTTTTGACACTAAATGCATAAATTCTAACGAGTTCCATATTCTGGACTGTAAGACATCCTAAAATGTGCTGCTACTAAGAAAAACAAGTCTAAAAATAGCATTGAGGTGTGTGAATATTTGACTCTGTGTGTGGAAGGGGAATTCAGTATTTCTCATCTCTTGATACTTCTATGTGAACATACTCAGTTTGTATTATATAAATACTTTCCCCACCTAAACAGCATTGAAGCAGATTCATCCTGAACTCTTAAGAAAAGAAGCATTTGTGTAGCTTCTAATTTGTGAATCACTGTTAATAAAATGTTATGAGAGATACTTTGTTAGTCATGGCTTATGATATGAAGTCCAAGCCAAAATCCTGTTCATGCTGGTATGAAGTAATATGGAGTTAAGAAAGAGTCAGCCAGAGACAGGAAACAAGCTACTTTTGTCAGGAAAATGTTCTTTCACTTTTGAAAGAAAAATAACCAAAAATGAATTTTTTTATACTCACAAAAACAAATTAAACCTTTCCTTTCTCTTAAAAAATACTCTCGTATCTGGCAACAAATATGGTAAGATACAACATTTCAGCAAGGATTAGCAATACTCCTTCATTCAGGACTTCATAAGCGACAAAATATACCTCAGAGATGAGGGAAAGGGAAAAGATTAAAATAAGTAATCGTATTCTTAAAAGAGAACGTCAGACTTTTAACTCCTGCAATAACAAAGGAAACCCAGCAGATGGTGGAAGGAGACCACAGTGCTAAAGGAGTGCACTTGCCATTGTCTTCCAGTTATGGGCATTAGCACTTAAAGGAAGTTACTGTCTTATTATTCATAATGCACTGTAAATGTTTAAAAAAAAAATAGGACCAGAATTGTTTTGAGTATGCATTTTATGTCCAAAAACCTAGGTGAGATCGTGTAAGACAGTTTTGACTAACATGGCAAATGTATTCTTTTTAGCTGTGGAGCTGAGGCGTTGTTTTAAAGCCAATTGACATCAATGAGAGTAAAAAATTACTTAACTAATAAAAATACTGGTGGCTGCTTTTATTTTGTGTCTAATTTTTGTTGAAGAGGGAGTGTGTTTTATTTGTCTTTCTTTTTTTGGGGCTTGGGGAGTGTTTTTGTTTTGCAAGCATTTTGACTTATTGTTCAGCTGGTAGCTGAAGATCATATCTGCGTTACTCAAAGATGGAACAAGAAGAAAAAGACATTACGCTTCTTGACCACATTTGCTCTCTGAGTGACCAGACCCTGCAGAGCTCCCTATCCCCAGCAGCTTCCTGTCATGAGTGCCAGCAAAGACCTGGAATCCAGCAATATGTCTGCTGTAATCCTAAGAAATGTACAACTGGGGGCCGACATCTTGTTTTATCTGGTTTGGTCTTTAAATATTCTCTCTCTCTAACTTCTATGTCTGGCTTATGCCATATCAAGATAGACACTAAACACCTGAGAGATGATCCAGATCAAAGGCACCTTGATTTTTCTCTGTAAAGGATCAATGATTATATAAAAAAACAGTATCAGTGTTACTGCAATTTTGGTGGCACTTTTACTGGTTAGAATGGGCTTCAGAAATACCAGGAGAGAAATGCTGGCAATGGGGAATCCCTCTTTGCAGTGCTCTGCAGAAGCACTGGATGACAGAAGGTAGGTCTCAAGTGTCAGTACAACACACCTCTTCCTACTCATCGTTTTGGCACCTAAATCTGCTATTCCACAAGCACCCCATGCACTCCTTAGCAGTGCTTACGGACACTGCTCATCGATATTTTTACGGGCCTTAGCAGAAGGCCAGTAAAAATACATTCTCCAAATAGTTTTCAAACAACTAGGCTATTTTATTACAACAGGCTGAAAATAAAACTGATGGGAGCTTAGGCCCTTTTTTGGTTAGTGGACGTCCTATAATTTTCTGTTCGGGGCATGTATCTCCTTCTGAGTGACTCTAAGTGGGCTTATTTTTGTTGGTACTTTTTGCAGACTCGGTGGCCATAGTTGGTGGACACCCAGTGCTCCAGCTTGAAAAGCTTGCCATGGGCACACCATCTTTTACAGTCTTCAGAGATGAACAGTGATTGCTTATTCCTGCCCTCAGTGCAGTTCCCTAAAAGGGTGTATTTATAAGGTGTGCTTCTGAGGTCTCCCAGGGCCACCAGGTACGTTGCTCCTCTGGCCCCTAGCAGCAGGCAGGGGAACCTTGCTGGCCGCATCTCCGCTCTCTGATATACTGGTGCTCTGCTGCTCCCTGCCTCCTCTCTGCCTCCTGCCCAGACTGATGGCTGCCTGCTACCTGCAGCTCGGTGTTTCAGTGCTGCGCGTTTATCCCTTTCTCTGTTTCTCCTGTGCTTCTCATCCAATGCTTGCTAAGGTGACATTATCCTCTGCCTCAGTATCCAAGTCCATGACAAGTCCCAGTTGGGCACTTCAGTTTTGTAGCTTTGGTCATATGTGAGACCACAGCACTAAACGTGAATAGCACAACCTCTGTGAACCTTTAATGTACCGTGGTACGTGCTTAACATCTGTCTCATTTTATAGATAATGTACCACTTTTTTTTTTCTTTTTTCTGTTCACTCCTTCTGGGAGCAAGGCAATTTTCCTCTGTGTCTGAAGGGGCTGTTCTTTCACGCCAGAGTACTGTACTGCCTTGTGCGCACCGCCTGGAAGTGGGCTTGATGTTGGAGTTGGTGTATCGTTCAGTCATGATCACAGGTAACTGCATTCTGCTTGAGTTCTTCAGCAATGTGTTTTCTGGGGTATTGCATCTATTCCTACAGTCACTGCTCCTTTTCTTCTGCTTCAATCTGTGCCCTGCCAATCAGCTCTGCGGAGTGGGTAATTCACTGCTATCTCTGTGTCTTCTGTGCACAGCAGGTTAATGTATTTGAGATTTCATGGAAGTATGTGTTTACAAATGCTATATTACATGAGCAAGAACTTATCTGCTCAAGAAAATAGTTTGCAACCCAGAACATGATATGCCCAGAGGAAACAGTCCGACAGGAATACCTTCTCCTGCTGGTAGTTCTGGGAGGTCTTTATTTCATCACTCATGGGAGGCTTTGGCTTTCACATGTTTCTTCTATTTGTCTGTGATTTCTTTCATCGCTGCTAGTCACATTAATGATGCCACTGCTCAAGGCATCAGAAGATGGAAGCAGATTGAGCTAGGCTTTCTGTGCAATTGTTTCTCCCTTCAAGAACAGAGATGCTATGTATTTTCTTTGTGTTCTTCGGCATTAATAAAATTTCAGGCATTTTAAGTGCTAATTTGACTTTGCCGTTTGGTGGCGGTGCTGTGGTGATGATCGAAGTGAGTAAATTTGAGGATGGATTGCAAGCAAACAGATCTGTCTGTGTTCCCACTGCATGGGATATTCTGCCCCCTAAAGTACTTCATTGCTTTAAACTCGTCCACTGACCAGAAGTCTGAGTAGCAGCCCAAATAGCTAGATTTGTGGTGGGGAGGCACATTCCTGTTCTCCCCATGGACAGTGGGAAGAGCAGTGTGTTTCCACTTCTTCTTTGCTGGTTGCCCTATAAATGTCACAACAGACCATCAGATGTTGGCTAGCCTCTGTCGTATTTGACCAAGACAGAGTATTACTGGCTTCCTCTGCACAGACTGTAGCTCCAGAGAAGAGCTGGGCAGTTCCCAAAGAAAGTGTCCATTCCCTGCAATCTGGGTGTTGTCACAGAATCACAGAATCACAGAATGTTAGGGATTGGAAGGGACCTCGAAAGATCATCTAGTCCAATCCCCCTGCCGGAGCAGGATTACCTAGACCATATCACACAGGAACGCGTCCAGGCGGGTTTTGAATGTCTCCAGAGAAGGAGACTCCACAACCTCTCTGGGCAGCCTGTTCCAGTGTTCAGTCACCCTCACCGTAAAGAAGTTTTTCCTCATATTTATGTGGAACCTCCTGTGTTCCAGCTTGCACCCGTTGCCCCTTGTCCTGTCAAGGGATGTCACTGAGAAGAGCCTGGCTCCATCCTCATGACACTTGCCCTTTACATATTTATAAACATTAATGAGGTCCCCCCTCAGTCTCCTCTTCTCTAAGCTAAGGAGACCCAGCTCCCTCAGCCTCTCCTCATAAGGGAGACGTTCCACCCCGTTAATCGTCTTCGTGGCTCTGCGCTGGACTCTCTCTAGCAGTTCCCTGCCCTTCCCTGTGATTTCCTGTACATTTAACCTGGCTCAGCAGATCCAGTACTCTTGAAAATGGGGACATTTTCCCCTGCTTTCTGGCCTTTCCAATAGAAAAAATGGAGGTCACCACATGATTTCATCTTGGATTTCTTCCAGATCCTTTAAATGGTGAACTTGGCTTAACTGAGGCTTTCTGTGTCTTTACATTGTTTCTGTCAGATTCACATTCAGCTGCCCTATTTTTGGGCTGTGTACAGTGGCAGCTATAACCATGTCAGGCTTTTTCTTTATTTTGGATACCTAAAACTTAGCGTGAATGCTTCAGAGGCATGTGCTGAAGGTGATGTGGGGCTGCCAGCAGCAATCTAAAATGCTCGCCAGTAGTTTATGATCACTCTCTGCTCAAGTGGTTTCCCATTCATGGTTACACTGACAACACCTTCCACTTTTAGGTATTATTGAAAGATTTAGCTTTTCTGTTTGGATGTATCTCTCTGTTCTGCTGGAGGTACTAAAATCGAGCTATAGGTTAGCAAGTGGAACGTGTCTTTTTCTAAGGGGTAGCACTCCTCGTTAGCAATGTTATATGTCTGCCTCTTTATTAAAGGTGGGATAATTAAGTGTCTGCTCTTTCACATGTGTGATAGTTGCACCCTGTGATGGGTTGTCCATATTCCATCTTTATTCCGGAGCTATATCAATGACTTGCACATAAGTGAAAACTATGGAAGAAAAGTTGTCAGATAGGTTACAAATCCCAACAGACTCTGGATGGAGTCTGTGCATCTGAGAGTAGGAAGCTGCTGTGTTGCTATAGATTGCTGAGGTTGGTCCCAGCCCTTGGGAGATCAACAGATGTCTCATTCAGGGTACTGCAAACAATCCCCACACCACTCTGGTTTTATTCAGCTCTAGATCTATTCCCTGACTCTTTCTAACTGACAGATGAAGATGGGATCATGATGTATCGCAGCTTCTGCTGCACAATCTCTGCCCCATCCCAAGAACATCAGCAGCCATTACACTGATCCCTCAGAGTCCTTTTTATACATCTTGCTGACAGCGCCGATACTCTCCCACCTCACATCTGATCCCAGCGGTGCTCTCAACCACTTGCATCTGCTCTTTTCCTGGATGTGCTGAGGTAGTTTCTTTCCTTATCCAACAGTTCTTGTCAATACCCCATGTACCATGAATATGTTTGTTCTCACCAAGCTGGATATTTCCTCACTTGTAGACATTCAGTTGAACACTCTTTTAGTGCTTGTTGAAGTTACTTCAGTTTTCAGAAAGGGGTAGGTTGTCTGGCTTCTCAGCATCCATACTGCTTATGTGACTTGTGGTAGCCCCTGACATTAGTTAACATGTCCTCCTTTTCCGTTCCCTCTACTGCTCCAATTATTTTTTCCTGTTATGCTGTAGTCACTCCTGGAGGCACAAGTTGTAAAGACAGAAATAGATGAAGGCAATTGTATGCCTGGAAGACATCCTCCCCTTCAAACACTTCTTGATATGCCTCCTAACAGCTTCATTGAAGGGATGGTAGTGAATATTGCCAGCTCAGCACATTTAATATTTTTTTTAATTTGTTCTGCTTGCATTGCCTGCATGAATTGTTTGCTTCAAACTTAGAGCCCCTGTGTGATGACGAATTCTCTGGGTGCGGCTGAAAGCAGAGTATTTGGTGCTGCCAGCAACACTGATTTGACTCGCAATTTACTCTGCCTAATGGCGTGGGGTCATTGCATTGCTTTAATTCAGCTTTGCATGGTTACAATTCCTTTCCCTCCTTGGCACAGCTCTAAGGAAGCCTTTGCAACCTAACACATTTAGTAATGTCCTACTGTCTCCCTAGCATTCATTCTCCTAACTAAGTGCTGCTGCTGTCTCTCGGCACACAGCTCAGAGTTTTATTTGTGCCCTTTTGCACCATATTAACGTCATCGCTCTGCAAACTTTCCTATCCTGTGCACATTTTTCTCACAGCACTAAAGCTTTTCCCTGATGTTCTCTGCTTCATATTTATGCATTTGTTTTTGATATTATTTTATGCTTCTCAATTCTACGTTCTGAGCTAACTGTGTCCACCCCACCTATGCTCTGCTTTTGGCTGGGTGCTTTTGCAGCAGCTTTAGACTCTCCTGTAGTTTACTAGCAGTGAGGACAGCTTTTCTTTCAGCAGCCTTGTTGCACTTTTTTCCCACTTATGAATCTACCACTAATTACTTCAGGTTTTAAGATTGCGTACTCGCATGAGTCAGCCATTTTCTGCACAGTTTGGCAGCGTATCAATCTATTGTTTCTCCAGCTTCTTGATTACACAACTGTGGGGCAGATTACCTTCTCTATGTGTCATTTTTCTGAGGACTGGAAATGCTTCTGAGACATTTCTAGGATTTTGCATGGGGTTCTTCCAGTCTGCAGTTGGTATACATCCAGATGCTGCAGAAGCACGTGGAAGCCATCACCCAGTACAGCTAGCAGCATGAATGGGCTTATTTTGGCTTCCTGTTTACCCAGCCCCATGGCAATGGGTTACGTTTCCCATGTGACTCTTAAGGAATGGCTAGCAGAGCTACTGCTGATAATTCCTCTTTCATTTTCCGCTGCTTTGGGACAGGAACCTGGTATGAACCCGTAATGTCTTCTCTGTACTTCTGCTTTTTGGGGAAGTGTAGGGTTGTCTCTTTTTTTCCAGTCTTCATAGCTGCCTATGATACATGCCTGCCTAATCTGTTTTGCCACCATATCCAGTGTCCATACTGGCACTGAATATGAGCCTGACACAGCGAACCAGGGAGCCAATGATAGTTGCTGGTCCCTATCTTCTCCCCTTTTCCTCTTTCTCTGGGTGTGCTACAGCAGTAAGGAGCTCCCCTGCTTTCAAGCAGAGCTAGCTCCTCTTCTGGAGCTCACACAGCCCATCCCAAAAGGAAATTGCAAGCTCTTCCTTTGTGGTGCTAGGGCAGGCTCTACACAGTCACCCAGGGAAGGACTGCTGTAATGGGGACTGTGGATTTTGCACAGGGGTCAAAGCAAGAGACAGCTGTGCAGCCTGAAAGATGATCAGAAGATAAAATGGCAAAGGCTGAATTTCTAAAGACATTCTAATGCCAATTAGAAGCCTGAAATCTTCCTGGCTTGCCCTGCCCCAGAAATTCAGATCAAATCATGCACTGAGTTATTCCCACAAAAGGAACTGGAAATTCAATAGGTCAGGTTATCAGCTAGAATAAGTCCACTGACTCCAGGGGAACTACTCCACTCTCTGTCATCAGAGAACCTGGCCCCATGACCATGAGCTGCAGATTTTCCACATGGCTTTCCTTGGGACTTGCATCATCACCCTGCACAGCAAGGAGAGTCCAACGTCCCAGCACAGGAGGATTTTTAAGGAAGCAAAGCAAGAGACCCCAAAAAAGCTCAAATTTACATTGTGCCTCCATAATACCACCTGGTTTAGTGGACTTTTGGAGCAATATCTTCGCACATCCTTAAATGCCATGTGATTGGTGCCAGATCTCAGTGCCAAATCCTTCAGCTCACACCAGAAAGGGGGGAAGTCGAGGACCCACAGAGCAGCTATGCTATGGCTTTGCTTCTAGCCAGTCCCACCCCATCTATGATGCAATACTTGCAGGATCAGGGTACAGCTAAAGAATGCCTTGAAAGCATTAGTTTCCCTTACTGCTGTCTCCTGACCTGCTGTTCATTAATATAGAAAGGAGTATCTTGTATCTCAGTCTTACAGTGAGAACCCAAATCATAAAATAACATGCAGGATTTCTAGGATGAGCAATGCCAATGGAAATGAGTCTTAAAATTCTGCCTGAAATTCCCAAAGCATGACATTTGCCCCTAGGCAGACAGCCTGCAGACAGTTCTCTGCATCAATTAATAGGTGTTAAGTCACCCATTCAGCCTCATGTGGACTGCTCCATCAGTGAGATTCAGCTAAAAATCACAGTTAGGAAGAAGAGTTTCAGTGCTGCTATGAGGAAGAATGTTCATTACCTAACACATCTCTCCTTGCAAAGGCATGAATTCAATGGTTTACTGGTTCTTTCCCATTACTGACCACTGTGATCTTATACACTGTATATCATATTAATAAAATAAGAGCTTTGGCATGATCCCTTCCTGTCCCCTCCTGTCACCCTGAACCTTTTATGTGAGGACTGAAAATCTAACTGTTTGTTTCAAAATTGTCAGGACAGCAGGGGGAAAAACTCTTTAAAATAAGCTACTAATTATTAATGTGAATGCTTTTCACATCCATCTCCTACTAACTATCTCTATGGAATGATTCAGTTGAACATCGCACAGTGAGAAGATCCATTTGTCATACTTCTTTAATTTTTTATCCATTTGTAAATCATCCCAAAACCTAGCCACCAATGAAACAGTGAAGGAATTACTCAAGGCATCCTCTTAAAGAAGCAGTATGGGCTGGGTTCTGCTCTGCCACAGATTAGACTAAATCGATAGTTATTCTGTGATGTCAGTGAAACTGAACTGCCAAAATGCAGAGGCGAATCTGGCCCCATGATCTAATTCTGTGATGAAATTTCTAGTGTAAATAACAACTGTTGCTGTTCAGCTCTTCTCCCCCACTCCCCCAAGTGCTTTAATGAATAATGAATTTTATGAATAAGCTTTAATGAATGACTGAATACATTTTAATGGCCAAACTAATAAGATTGTAAGTTAGAACACTTTCCTTCACACTTTCCTCTCCTCCTCTAGCCCCGCTGTCTTCCTTTGCTTCCTTGAACTAGAGGATTGCCCCTTTAAACTACCTGTCAATCACACATACAATTACCACATCCTGGCAGGGATTATCAAACTGCAAAAGTGGCCAGTTTATAATTCCGGGAAAGACATTCCGTATTTGTTTTAAACATCTAACTTATGTTCCAAAATGCAAATGCTGAAACAGGACAAACCTTTAAGAATTTATTCCTTCCTCCCCCGCCACCAAGATTAAAACCCATTGATTTCAATCAAGTCATTCAGAGGAAGGCTGTAAAATGAATGACATAATTAGCCACTTAATATAGTGCATAGGGAATTTTAATTCCAGCTGAAAATCAGAGAGGCTTTTCTAAAGTTGTTAACTGGCAAAAAAAAATAGTGGTATTTGAAGAGAGCCAACAATTTGAAGAGAGCTTTTCAGTTTAGTGCTACCTTTTTGTTTGGGTTCCCTAGTACTCTAAGCATTACCGAATAAACCTTCTTCACTTCCATCAGAAGGGGGCAAATATACCATTACAGATGGAAGAAGTGAGGAAGACAGTGAAATTAAGGACCCAGTTTTGCCAGGTTACAATGCAATCACAAAGAACGAAGTGACTGCTCCTCTTACTGAATACTATGGGAACCAGTTTTGGGACAATTTTCTGAAATGTCTTCCAAGTGGCTCAAGCAGAACATTCAAAAATGGAGGCACCTCCAACCAGTCCATACTTCTTAAAACACTTAGTCATGCACCCAAAGTCATATGAATAACATGTATCTGATCCAGCAGCAGTTTTAACCAAACACCTTTTGACCATAGCAATGGGATTTTATGGGTGCAGCTTAAACATTAATCAAAATAAACAAATAAAACACCCCTTACAGGAGAGCTAGAAGGCGACTGGGCATGTTGCTATCTCTCTGATGAACTTGACTGTCTCTGCAACCAGTCCATCCTGTTCAATCCTGCTGGCCACTCATTTCTATCCTGCTTGTATTGACATATTCTGCAGGCTTTTAACCATGTCACTGAGTCAGGTAACACTAAAAGATGACCCATTAGCCAGTTAGATTAAACAAGAGACACTAAACAGCAGATAATAGTCAAAGGGTAGGGAATGGGAACAAGTCAACATTACTCAAGGGGTTAGAAAGATGTTCCAAAATGTAATCTCAGTGTTCATTTCGTTGAGTAAATATACAGTCAACCCCCATTTGCACAAGGCTTGATCACATGAAGTAATCATTTCTGGGGAAAAAAGCCACATTCCACCAGCATGGATTTTGTGTAATGAAATACTCTCCCCCACATGCACTCCTCCCAGGCTTTGGGAGCGATTTCATTTACCTGCATTACTTTCACTGCCCAGTGATTGCTTCAGATCCATATGCCCATACCACAGGGAACACAGCAGGAAGTGCAATGGTTCTGCTAGGAAAAAAAGGCCCAAGAAAATGCTGGAGACAGAGGGAAAGGTTAAAAAAGCATGTGTTTAAAGTGTTGAAGTCTCCTCACATTGATCTACACCCCAGATTACCTCAGTTGTATTCTCTACTTTCTTCTTTTTTTTTCTTTTATTCTTTTTGTGAAAACCAAACCAACCATATTAAAAATATACTTATCAGTATAAATCTATATTATTTTTCTTCTTTTTTTAGTTTACGTTTTGTGGGGTTTTTTTTGCGAGTACTGAACTGAACTTTGTAAACCCTATTTGCTCTTTATACTTCAGGTTGCATGTGGGATTTTTTTTTCTTATTTTGTTCTGAGAGAGGGACTGAGGAGGAACTTCCTGATCCAGACTAATGGGAACCTTGGAGAGTTCCCCCATACCTCATCATGTCAATCTCATGCACTTTACTAGTTGCGTAACCCCAGTCAATGCGACATTATTCTCAGCCTAATCTGGCATACCTCACCGATGGGGGAAAAATTAAGTGAACCTGCTCAACAAAGCAGCAGAAGGTCTTTCTGGAGATCTGCAGCGCTTTAACTCTAAAAGGTCGTGGGGTCATTTTCCTGAAGAATTGTCTGTGTTAAACACAAGGAGTGTAAAGTCTTATATCACAACTGTCACACAAAAGATGGAAGGTGTGCACCAAAATTTTGGCTTTTTCTTCCATGTCCCATAGGCAGTATGAATCAACAAAGTTGTTTGCTCTCTGGGGGAGAGGTACAGGCCTTGCAACACCACTGGAAGCCCCTTCCCAGGACACTAGTGCAGGAGCTTAGGCCAGCAGTTGAGAGTCACATGCCAATCTATCACTTTGATTGCTACACAGGATTGATTGGGAAAGAGAAGGGAACAGTCCAGTTTTTCCAGTATTCCACCTTTCGGCGTCTTGGGGACTTGGTGCTGAGGCAAGAGCCACTGCTCTGATTCTTTGTGTAACCAGGCTGCTGGCGTTGTGCCCCAGCACCCTGTTAACCTCTGGAGCCCCACAGGCTCTCACCTTGCAGCTCTACAGTACGGTGCTCAGCTGTTAAGCATCAGACCTCAAAGTGAAATGCAAACATTTTATTTTTAGATGTTTATAAAGGTCCCATCACAACATCCCTGGCCTCATATAATAATCAATAAAATACACCAACAAAGGCCTGCAGACAGTTAAGTTGTCTCACTGCAGAGTCAAATGGTACAAGACCTCCAAAAGCATTCTTTCCAGCCTGAGCCAATACAGAGCCTGGCATCGCGCTCTGACAGTCAGCATATTTGGAAGCAAATGAGGGACCCACCACTGATGCCTGGCAATCTTGGAAGTGTAATATTACAAAAACTTACAGAAATGCATCTCAGAGTGTCTTGCTTCCACACACCACTTTTTTTCTCCTTTAATTATTTGATGTTTTTAACTGCAGGAAACACCCCCCTGCCCTTGGAACAAGAGCAACTGTGTCACAGAGATCATGGTCCCTTTAAAGTTCATATGGTTACAACATTGCTGTCCTACTTCTATCACAAACTGTGTCACTGCACATCTGGTCTGGCCGTGTCTGCTTTCTGCATGCCCTTTCCTGCTTAGGGCTCACCTTGAGAGGATGTTGCCCTCTATCCAGCCTCTGGTGAGCAGCCATGGTGGCACCTGTCCAACAGAGGAAACTGATGAGCCATCATGTTTCCCCATCCAACTCCAGCAGGGGCCTGGCTTGATTGCCCTCTTGAAAATGCTGCATCCAGATGGAAATTCCCACTTGGAGAAAACTCTCCAAAATGCACATATCCATAGGACGTTACTGGACAAAAACAAGGAGTCTGTTTATGTCTCTAAAGACTGCCTCTGCATTCATTTGACTTCAGGCCTTGTTATTCCTGTTGTGCTCACTACAATAGCTTACCACTGTCAACAGGAGGGTTTATCAGGGCAGTCAAGGACTGACTGACTCAGCACAGTCGGAGCTTAAGAATTCCATGAGGATGAATGGACAGAAGTCGTCGAGGAGGAGAGCGTCACCAGCATTCAGCCTGAAATGGCTGCAGGGGGAAGCTCTTCTGCAAAATACAATACAGCATCAGGCAAATTTAAACTCCTTCTCCCAGCTACAACATCTCCATCATTCTGGACAAAGATTGGAGGCTGCTTCAGCCTGACTGATGTTTAATACTCCCTGGCCCACTCTGTGAGATGCCAGCGACATGCACCATGGCAACATCAAGCTTCAACATGCTGCTTTCCCACAGTACTGAATCTTGAACTACTGACCATGCTTGCCACCTTTGCACCACGCTTCCTGAGTGGGTTAGACCCACAGACCTTCTCTGCTCCCCTCCACGTTACAGACCCACAGCAATCTCCTAATCTCCCTGCTCAAGAAGTCAACAAATAAAAAAACTTGTGGCATGTCTTCCACAATACACACCCTTCTCATAATGGCAGGAGTAGAGAAAAGCTGTAGAAAAGGTGGATGAGGGTCTGCACACTGCCTAGCTGAGAGGACATTATTTCTGCATATTTTCCTGGGTTGCCATTTCAGACATGATGCTTTGAGTGGGATTTGTCTCACCCTGCTTTAGATATCTACATCTGAGCCAGTCACCTTTCATATTCAATGAAGAGAAATAGACATGTCTGGGGTGTGCATCACCTGATTTACTTTATACGTCTCCTTTAGACTAAGATGAATCACACCCGAGAAGTGCTTATTTTTCTCCATCGACTATAAAGGGAATCAAGATGAATACTCAGATACAGACATCTACATTTACTCAGATGACTCTTACCCTGCACCTTCTGGGAAACAGCTTCAGGTAACATCCTCTGCACAGGCAATCACTACCTACTCTCTGTCTGTCACTCACCCCTGCCATAGCCTAAAACCAGGACAGTTGTTCACTCATGGTCCCACCCCAAAATCTACTACACACACAAAGCCAGCACAGGGATCTGAACACCAGTCTTTGCTAGAAGAATATACAGGAATTAATGGGGGAAATAACTGCAAAATGTATTACTCTATTGAAGGAAACTCCAGAATGGAAAGATAGATTTGGAATAACATGCATGGAAGGAATTATCATTGTCGGCATAGATGATGGAATCCCATTAAAAACACTCAGTTCAGGGTGGGGGGCTGGGGGCCATCCTCATTTCCATTGGCAACTGTAACACAAGGGACCACAAAAAAAAAAAAGAAGAGTTATCAACTATCAGCAGCTTTTTATTTTTTCACAAAACCCAAGAAAAAAGGAAGTATCCATTTGGAGAACTCCTGCATGCATCCCCACAGGGCTCTGTGAAGGCAGGTATTGGTAAGGCTCATTCCTAGTGCATTCCCAGTGCCAGAGACCTGATGTGAACAGAGCACAGGGAAGTGGCAGTGGCAGATGCCTGTTGGCACAGCGCTCTGCTACAGCCTTCCACCTACACAAGGACAGCCATGTCAACCAGCGGTCAATCGCCTGTCTCCCTACAGCAGATACCCATTTCAGTCCATAGTCTGTGAATTCTGCTGAAGTCTAGCCCTGGTTCAGTTGTATCCATCCTACATTTGTATGGTATTCTTATTTATCTGCTTTTGTTTGTATCATTAGCCATGTGCTGCTTATATTTATCGTGGGCAAGCTGGTTGAAAGATTTCAATGAGGACCAGCTCATTTCATGAACGTGACACCCAGCACATGCTGTGGTTTTTCAGTGAAATCAATTAGAAACATTACCTTGCTTGGGATACATTCATTACCCACAATGCCATTTCCTTGACCCATCAGGGTGTTTTCATAGACATCCTTTGTGGATGTCCTTAAGGTTCAGAAATCTCCCTGCCTCCTGTTCCCATCCATGCCCTCAAAAGCACTCTTTCGCTGTCAGAGATGTCCAAAAATACAGCGCACACTTCTCACATGTGGCACGTACTAGCCAGAAATAACTAGCGTTTCCATTTGGCGTGGCTATCGACCCTTTGGTCTTCCAAGCATTCACTGTACCCACATTCTGCAGCTACGCAAGGGAACATCCATTTGCTCCTTTTCCTGGCCCAACTCTCCAGCAAGAGATTTCCTAAGTAGGGGCACAGGAGGACAAAGCTGGGTTTCTGTGACTGACAGTCATACCACTGTTGATAACTATTAGCACAGACCTATGAAACATTCAGGACAAACATGAGTTTTGGTTAAAAACAAACAAAAAAGATTTTCACAACGCTGATGAAGTATTAAAAGATTGTTTTATTTTTACAAAGACAATTTGAAACATCTGGAATCTCAAATAAGTCTCTGTACACACTGTTTTAACCCAAGCTCCCTGATATTCATGGAATTTCCCCCTCACTTCACCCTGAGCGGAGCTGACTGGCTGAGGTGAACCAGGCTTCTTTCCTGCGTTAGGAGAAACAGCTGGACACAGAACTTCTGCTTTGCGTGGACACACACAGTTAGCTGATGAGCCATTTTTTAATGGGAACATTTGGCTGAGCAGCCATCCCCCAAAACAGGCCTGAATTTCTAAATCCTCTGGCATCTCAAAAGGATGTGTGATAACCTTCTTCATGGGCCTGGCGTCACTCTCCTGTGCTGCCATAACACCTGTCATCCTCTCCCTGCAACTTACGAGTTGACTCACCTGTAGATGACTCATTTCAAACTATACTCTGAAAACAAAAGGCAATATGCTCGGTGCTGGGTCTCTAGATATGCTAGTTACTGCCAGTGCTATCACTTTCTCTTCCATGAGAGAGGGAGACTGGTGAAGCTGAGGCAATGATGTGCTTCAGATTGCAACCTGAGGACCTGTGCTAACCATCAGAAAGCCACACATTCCTAACTCAGTATTTCCTTGGGCTGCCTCTGACTTTCTCTACTTACAGCAGCAGGAAGTTGCACCGTATGATACCTGCCCAGAATATTGAGTGCTTGGCTTAAAAAGCACAAAGTCATGGGGAAACGATGACTAACAGTAAGTCACCGTGGAATCCAGTCCTCTGGGGAGTACCTGCAGACAGCCTAGCAAATTGGTATGGATGTACATCAGCTTGCCAGGCTTGCATCCAGTGCTAATTTAATGGAGTATTGCTGCAGCACAAATAGAGGCACAGATATTGCCTAGTCCTCCAGTGACCAGTTTCAATGAGCTGTTTCAGAACATCCTGGATCAAAACTACTCCAGTTAAGCTGTCATGCTTAGATCAGGTGAAAGAACATGATGTGACAAATCCGTGACAACCTCTGAGGATTGCTTGCTTCAGTCAGATTTAAAAGCTGGTCAGCATAGCCTCTGAAGCCTTTCATCCTGGCATCATGCATGGAAAGGGGATGTAAAAAGTGCAACTTATACGGGGCTTTGTAGATTGATGTCAGTGTTGTGAGGGTACTCTATGTTCACTGAGGTTGGTGGCGAGGTTCCCGCTGCCTTCTCTGGGTGCACAGGCAGGGACTGTTGAACTGCACCCAGGGACAGGGAGGAAGCACACTTGGAAAGCTGATAAGATGTGCAGAGCTCAAGGGCAAGCTGGCACCCACCTCCTACAGCTGCAGCTACTCGGTGACTGTAAGCAGTACTCTTGCACGACAGAAGTTTCAGGGATTCAGGTATCACTGGGATTTTCAAAGCCTAGCTCTCAGCAGTACAAAAGACCTCAACTTGCAGCTTTCTGGGACTAGGAGCAGTTCATTCACAGCACCATAAAAATTCAAATCTATTCAAGAGCTGACCTTCATTTGCCTATCTATTTGAATAATGACACTGGCAGTCAGGATAGAGCAATTGTGTTTTCAAGGCTCTGTTTCTGAAGGTTTTGGCATGTATTTAACTTACCTTGCAGTAGGCAAGAGTCTTGTGTTATATATAGAAGTACATGATAGCAATAGACAGAGAGGAGCCACAGGGCTGACGATAGGGAAGGGCCAGGGCTTTGAAGGAAGATTTGGGGCTCATCTCACTGGATGAGAAATCTGGGGTCTATAGCAGTTGAATGGAGGGAAGGAGGAAATCCTGGGAAGGATGAGTTACAAGCTCTGCCTCAGAGAAGGAACCTTTTCACTTCTCCTTGCCCTCCTCACACTGCTGGCCCTGCCGTGGGGGCTGCTTCTCCCTCAGGGAGACCTACAGCACCGAGGCAATCTCCCTCAAGAAGGCAACCCCATCCCTGCGCCGGCCTCTGCAGCAGCTGAGAGGCAACAGCAGCTACGGCTGGGGTCAGTCATGCCTCTGGCATCTGTGTTCATGGCGTCAAGCCCAGCTGCTCAGCTGGGGCCTTGCTCCTCTCTCTTGCCAGGCTGGTAACATACAGCCAAACGCCCCTCGATTTGGAAGTCGTTACGCTCCACCTGCCTCCAGCATATGACCCTGTCCCAGTTTTGGATTACTCCTGTGAATCACGTTTTTTCCACCTCCCTCTTCCAGCCTCCCCCGCGGAGCAGCAGTGCGAGGACAAGGGTAGAACAAACACCCATCGCTATCTGGCTCTGAACCTAATGAGCAGCAGGCTCTGGGGAAGCTGGGGTGGGGACCAAGTGACTGAGGAATAGTTATCTCTGTGTAGGATTCAGATGTCACAGGGCTCAGGGGAAAGGCAGTTCTCCTGGCACCCTGAGACAGCGGAAGGCAAGGTTACTCCTCCCTAGGGCTGCCTGCCTCTGGCCTGAGCCTTATAGTGGTTGCCCCAAGTTCTCCCACTGAACTGAGTCACCAGCCACCTATCTGTCGAGGGTAAAGCTGGCCATGTCAGTTGGAGACCAGACAGGTGGCAACCGTAAGCACAAACAGGCACAGAGCTTAGGAAGGGGTGCAAATGTACGTACATGGGCGTATGCAAAAGCTCAACCTGAAGGGCTTGGTAGTTTCCTTGCTGCTAATGCAGGTTCATAGAATTATGGAATCATAGAATGGTTTGGGTTGGAAGGGACTTTAAAGATCATCTAGTTCCAACCCCCCTGCCACGGGCAGGAACACCGTCCACTAGACCAAGTTGCTCAAAGCCCCATCCAACTTGACCTTGAACACTGCCAGGGAGGGGGCATCCACAGCTTCTCTGGGCAACCTGTTCCACTGTCTCACCACCCTCACAGTAAAGAATTTCTTCCTAATATCTAATCTAAATCTACCCTCTTTCAGTTTAAAACGATTACCCCTCGTCCTGTCACTACTTGCCTTTGTAAAAAGCCCCTCTCCCGCTTGCCTGTAGGCCCCCTTCAGGTACTGGAAGGCTGCTATAAGGTCTTCCCGGAGCCTTCTCTTCTCCAGGCTGAAGAGCCCCAACTCTCTCAGCCTGTCTTCATAGGAGAGGTGCTCCAGCCAAATCAGGAGAGGTTGTCAAATCAGGGTGCTCAGGAAACCCTCTCCTGTCCTGTGGCGCTGGCCGAGCTGCAGGCAGGGACGTCCTGCCTCTGCTTGGGCCCCAGCGAGCACCTCCCTCCCCTGCCCTGCCTGCCTGCCCCTTTCAGGCATACGGATGCCTTCAGCAGCTTAAGGAAACAGCTCTCTGTGGGGTGCTACGTGGGAGGCAAATTCCACTGCTGAGATCACATTCCTCAAGAAAGGAATCTGGAAGTCCTTCGGTACTGGATAAAGACTGCCGAATATCAGAGCCCACAGTCCCCTCGGCAGAACTGGGTTTTAACCAGTAGAGCTGCTTTCTGCTCTGGCCGTCTTGGTCAGTGGACTGCGTGAAATGCGTACGACAGTGATAAATTATTGTGAATGCTTAGTAATGCTCCTGGACCAAAATAAAGTTACTCACAAAGTGATTTCTTAGAATGACTTCTTTGCTTGCGCTTCCCGCACTATTAAATTACAAGTCTGTGATTAATTACTACAGCAACTGCACGGCAAACTTAAAACTGTCACCTAAGAACAAAAGGTCTTTTAGACAGGGGATGTTTACTTTCAGCTGAAAGGGCACATGCTCAAATTCGGTCAAGTGTACCTTACTCGCATTTTAATTTCTCAAGTTGAAAATAGCAGCTGGCTGCTTGGAGAAGCAGAAAGGTGAAAATGTCATTGGCTGAAACCTCCGACTCTTTCTCACAACTGGCACTAACAAATGGTTTCCGGAAGCTAGAGGTCACTGCGCACACAGTCCTACAGCTTTCAGGCATTAACCTGAAGTTATTGTATGTAATTGGAATTCCTAAAGCACGGGCAGATAGTTTATCCCAAATGTTAGCAAATTCCAACAACTAATCTAACGCAGACGCTTTCCTTCCCTCCGGTGGGATGCTTCGGAGGCAAAGGGGGAGTGGTTTTGAACAGGGCTGCTGCTTCCTCAGTGAATACGAAGAGCAATCGCGCTGCAGATGGGCTTTTTGCCTCACCCAGAGCTGACTGTAACTGCTGTGACCCTCCCTCAAAAGGTATTAAGCCTGATCTAGATAGGTACATAATTTTTTTAATGCACAGGGCAGCGGGAGACGCTAGCTACTCTGTCACCTAAGTGTTTCTGGAAGAGGAAAAAGAACTATTCAGCATTAAAGATTCAGGAATGTCTGTTGACATATTAAGGAAACAACCTCCAGGGACAGCTGACACGGCTCCAAGAAGCATTACCAAGGGAACAGTGACGCAAATGTCTTCCATTTTTACAGGCTGGCAGCTCGCCAGGTCCCTCGCCTGATGGCTGATGTAATGCTAATCCCTATCTGGGTTAGCGCTCAGATATCAACCACAGCAGCTCACTCTGCTGCAATCAATATAGCACACTTTTTATAGAAGAGCATATAAAAAAAATTCTGCTCTAATCTACCAGGAATATGTACAGTAGAGTAATAGCAGGGGAACTCTAATGGCTAGCCTGGAGCTCATCCAGCGTGTGCTTTTGCAAGTGTGCACGTGTGCGCTCAGGCTTGTACACAAACCCATCTACACCTCGAATAATGGCAAGTCCAGGCGAGGGCCACACATTGAGAAAGGGTTGGCTGTTCATCACGTACAAGAAGAGCCTTCCAATTCCTTTATTAAGTGATGTACCAGCAGGAGAAAACAAGCGAAATGGGACTGGAAAATAAAACAGGCCATCAGTTATAGCATGGAATAAAATGTTTTTTTATGTAATAATGATGACGTCTTTTACTACTATGAGTACCAGAGGGCTCTGTGGGGATTAACAAAGCCTCACAGCAACTCTACAGGGTAGACAGCACCAAGGAAGAGTGAGGGACTCACAGCAAGTCACAAGCAGTCAAAACCCGTCAGCCCCACAGCTAGTGTGTCAGTTCCACAGCGGACACCAACACCTTAAGACAAGACAGGAGTAGGAGAGGAATCCAGACATCCTGAATTACCATGTAATTATCTAAGTAGTAATTTGCCTTGCTCATAAGAGAAGAACTTTGAAAACCTGAGTAACGTCTAGTGAATATATTCCTGGCTTTACACCTTCTACCATGGAAAGCCCTTCCAGTACTTAACTGCACCCTAAAACCAGTCTAGAGCACTGGTTTGCTACTAAATGCATCATCACCCTCCCTCCTGTAAGTAATACCCCCCCAAACCAGTTTATTTCACAGGATATTGGTGTCATAACTGTGAAAATTTCTATGTGTGTTCTTGCACCAGATAAAATTTTGAGATAAACTCTGTGGGTAACAAAGTAGATGAATTCCAGCCTGTATCCAACACCTAGAGTGATGAGGACCTTTGCAGGCCAATGCATTGTTTCCTTCTATTCCTCCTTTATCAGATAAGATTTAAGGGGAATTTTAGTAAAACAGTACTTTAAAAATAGAAGCTGATGTTCCAGTAATATTAGTCCTTGGGCTAACTCCTGGCAGATGTGAGAAGAATATTAACCACGTCATTCAGGGTTTCCAGAGGGGGTCAGCTTCACAGAACATCCTGCGACCTGGGTTGGTATTTTGGAAAAAAAACAGTTACATGGCCTGTGGATATCAAAAAGGCAACACTCAGCCACATCTTTTCCCAGGCCACACTCAAGGCAACCTTTCCATAACAGCTGGTGTTGATTCGACTGAGTAACTGCCCCTACCTTTCACTGGCACCAAAAATGAAGGAAATCAGTGTCTGTCCACGTTAGCCCATACCTACTCAAGCAGCCACATGGCATAAAGCTCCCCTGAGATGCTCAACAGCACAGAGCTGCAACTTCACACATCCATCAGGCGTTTCCTTGCATTTCTACCTCCCTTTTGCCAGGAGCTGCCATGGCACGATGCTGTTTCTGGCCGCTCCGCCCTCCTCTGCTCTTCATTCCCTGCCAGCTGGGTCCTGTCCAGAGCAGCAGTAGCTGCAGGCAGGGCTGCCTGTGGAAGAGATGGGGGGGCTGTGGTCTGCGGGGAGGGTTTTCCAGGTCCCTCCAGCAGGCAGAAAGGCTCAAGGAACAAAAGAGGGGAGGCAAGAGCAGGGTAGGAGGTACCAAAAGGGGCAGGGCAAGTGTGGGGAGATACAAGCAGGGAGAGGACAGCATTTGGCCTTATAACTTCTTCCTTGATTTCTACACCTTCGATCCCCAGAAGTCATGGCCCGCTTGCATCCCCCCGCCCCACTCAGGTATGCACTGCTGCCTGGCCCAACATCAGCTCCTCTGCCATTGCTTTTCAAAAAGAATACACTTTACGTGAATGGATGGTCTTGTGTCGTGGTTTAACCCCAGCTGGTAACGGAGCACCACACAGGAGCTCACTCACACTTTCCGCCCCGCAGTGGGATGGGGAGGAGAATCAAAAAAAGGTAAAACTTGTGGGTTGAGATAAGAACAGTTTAATGATTGAAATAAAATAAAATACTACTACTACTACTAATAATAATAATTCTATGAAAAGCGAGATAACAAAAAGAGTGAGAAATAAAACCGAAGGAAGACAAGTGACGCACAATGCAATTGCTCACCAACTGCTGACCGATGCCCAGCTAGTCCCTGAGCAGCGATCGCCCCTCCCAGTGAACCCCCGCCCCAATGTATGTACTGAGCATGACGTCACATGGTATGGAATATCCCTTTGGCCAATTTGGGTCAGCTGTCCTGGCTGTGTCTCCTCCCAGCTTCTTGTAGAGAAGCTGGGAGGATAGGGGCAGTATGAGAAACTGGATAAAGTGCTTGGCTTAATGTAAGCATTGCTTGGCAACAACTAAAACATGTGTTATCAACATTATTCTCAGCACAAATTCAAAACATAGCCTCATACTAGCTGCTATGAAGAAAATTAACTCTATCCCAGCTAAAACCAGCGCATCTTGTTACAATAGCCTCATAAAACAGGCCAGTTGAGAGCATTAATATAATTATATTACCCTCTCCCCAATTTGTGAAGAGGTAAAATGTCTGATGACCAAAGAGCCTCCCTTCTCCAAAAAAGGATTTAACTGGGTTTGCTTACATGAAAGTAATGGAGGAGAGAGTATACTTCCCTTTCAAAATAAGTAAAGAAGACGCAAATAGCTTAAGCAAAGACAATTTTTTAGCACACCATATACATGTCAGTGCTCCAGACATGCCCTCCCTTTGCAGCACATACACACATAACAGGGAGGGAACTGTAAGCTCAGTCCTCCTTGCAGGCAGGCAAAGATGACCTCATGGAATTACAATGCAATCCCAATGTGAAAGGAAAATCCAAGTCCTTCCTATGCAATCCATAGGACATTTGCACAATTTTTAACATATGTGTTTATATTTACTTATTATTTAATGAAATGCTTAAGAAAAACATGTTCTAAAAATGTTGATGTAATTACAGTTTGTTGTGCTTGAATTCTGAATGGAGAAGAGTCTCCATTATTTTTTCCACATGCTTGTACTACATTATATTAAAAACATATTCTATTCAGTAAGGCATGTGTTGTGTGCTTTATAAACACTTCTCACAGTTGGAAACATTCATGTTTAGCAAAAATGCCACTGCCATCAAGCACAATGTGGAGAATCTCCTTTGCAGCAAATGGTTTGTACTCTGGTCATGGGAGGTGATCACCAGGGGTCATGTATGAAGGGCCTGGCCAAAGGGACCTATTCTGCATCTGGATGCAGCTCAGATGAGCTCCTCAGGGTCCAGCACTGCTGAGCAGAGGACTCTTCTCTCCAGAGGACACAAACCCGAGTGAGAAGACTCCAGACAAGTTAATATTCTGGTCTAGGTGGGGTTTGTATTCTGGTATTTTAAAATACAAGATACACATCAGTTAGCGTCAGTACCCTGCAAGGTTCATTGGCTTGCCAGCCTCTCACACTTATGGTGTGGTCCAGTAATCTCTGACAATCCAATTAATGTGACTCAGGCGTTATCACACAATCTTTCTTACTCTAATCACTCTACTTCATTGCGGTACTCCTAGAATTAGTCAGAGAACTCCAAAAAGATCATCATAGTATTTCGTTTTAAAACGTTCATGCAAGGTTGATGTTCATAATCTCTAGTGACCAATTAGTAAAACTAGGTGGCTTTCAGGGGAAAATCCTTAGACAAAATTCACAGGAGTGAGAAAATGTCAGCTTTTCACTCTCAGAGCAAAGATGGTCCTGTGTTTTCAGTGCAAGAATCATCCTTACCCAGGCCACTTCATGCAGCAGCTGGGGATTTCCACATTTTTACTATGCATAAACAAAACAAACCTGGGGTGTGGATCGGTCTCTGGTTCCAAACCCTCTGATTCCTTTCCAAAATGAAGGCCCCGTCAAGTACAAAATAGACTCCACTTCCCAACTGGAATAATATGTGCGTTACGTGCAGAGCCAGAATCAGTGGGTAGATGGATGGATTTGTGCCAGTACCATATTAATGGAAGGGTCAGAAAGAAAATATTAGCGATGAAGAGCATTTTACGGACAGTCTCTTTATGATGTACCATCCTACACCACATAAATATGCATTGGCGGCTTGTGAGAAATAGAAGCCGGTTCTCATGCTTTAATGCCTGATGGCAGCTTGATGTGACAACAGCATGGTTCAACAACATGCAGGAAATACCGCTGATGGAAATAGGCATTTAGCAAAGAAAAACAAGCATTTCTTTGCCTGAGGAATGCTGAAATGGGAGAATTCTTTCCTGAATTCATGGGAATACATTTCCTTTTATTTGTGATAGCAACTGTGTGGCAACTGATGATAGTTCTCCTTGTGGTTTTCATCTTATACTCTCTTTTCCCTGTCCCAGACACACACTGGTCAGGGGGCAAGGCTGAGATCTGTGAATTGTCCTAGCAGCCCTGTGAACAAGTGCCGGGTCTTACACTTTGGCCACAACAACCCCATGCAGCGCTACAGGCTAGGGGAAGAGTGGTTAGAAAGCGGCCTGGTGGAAAGAGACCTGAGGGTGCTGATCGACAGCCGGCTAAACATGAGCCAGCAGTGTGCCCAGGTGGCCAAGAAGGCCAATGGCATCCTGACCTCTATTAGGAATAGCGTAGCCAGCCAGTCTAGGGAAGTGATCGTCCCTCTGTACTCGGCACTGGTGAGGCCACACCTTGAATACTGTGTCTAGTTCTGGGCCCCGCACTTCAAGAAAGATGTTGAGGTGTTGGAGCGAGTCCAGAGGAGGGCAACCAAGCTGGTGAAGGGTCTGGAGGGTCTGACCTACGAGGAACGGCTGAGGGAGCTGGGGTTGTTTAGCCTGGAGAAGAGGAGGCTCAGAGGTGACCTTATTGCAGTCTACAGCTACCTGAAGGGAGGTTGTAGCGGAGTGGGAGTCGACCTCTTCTCCAAGGCAACTAGCGATAGGACAAGAGAACATAGCCTCAAGCTTTGCCAGGGGAGGTTCAGGTTGGACATCAGGAAGCATTTCTTCTCAGCAAGGGTTATTAGACATTGGAATGGGCTGCCCGGGGAGGTGGTGGAGTCACCATCTCTGGATGTGTTTAAGAAAAGACTGGCCGTGGCACTTAGTGCCATGGTCTAGTTGACATGGTGGTGTCAGGGCAATGGTTGGACTTGATGATCCCAGAGGTCTCTTCCAATCTGATTGATTCTGTGATTCTGTGAAAAGCAGGACCTGTGCTCCCAGTCAGGTGACGTGATCACAGTCTGTGCAGGCTGCCCAGGTGTTTCGGTGTAGGGCTGTATCCATCCCCCCATGTTCCGCTAGGCAGACAACCAGGCTCCTCCAAATGTGTGTAATGTGAGGACCACAGAACACAAAAGTCCTATTCCTAAAGCTAGTGAAGAATCCTCTTTAGCCCAGAGCACTGAGGTCTGGGTTTCTTTTCACACTCCTGCGCAAGCATGAAGTAGCTAGAGAGGGACTCCCCTCTTCTGTTACAACAAGCTTCACACAAAAGTGGAGGAACTCTAACCTTGGTCTTAGCAGCAGCATCTGCCTCTGAAGGTGTATGTCTCACTGTGAAAACACCCATCAAGGCAAGCATTTGGCCTTATGCCTTAAAAGGAAGACACAGCTTGCTGGAAAGCTGAGCTGAGACCTGGCCTGGTGAACATTGCCCAACGGTGTGCTTGAGGAAGCCAAAGAGAAGACAATTCTTTATCCTACGGAGCATTCATGTTCCATCCAGCTGTGTGCGACTGCGCCACTGAGGGTCCGACCATCAGAGGAGCCGTGCTCGCATCCAAGTAGCTGGAATCACTCCACCCCTTGGTCATTATGATATTCAGTTATGGCTCCGTACTTAAGTGACACAATAGATATGGGAATTGAAAGCACAAAAACTCCTAACTTCTGATCCTGTCTCTACAACAGAATCTCTCGGTGGCTTTAGGCAAGGTACTTAACATCTCTGCCTCTGTTTTCCCTTTTGCAGAAGGGGGCTAATAATACTCAGCCACCTACTCCACAGGGGAGTCTGAGGATTCATTAGTTAATGTAAAGTGGCTAGAGATGAAAAACTGCATGTAAGTGCCAAGCGTTATTACAGTTACCCAGGTTTAGCTTCACTTTTTGAGACTTGCTTTCCTCTTTGAAATGAGGGAAAGTATTCCTTTTAGTCAGCCAAGATTAGTGTTCTGCACTGCATTTCCTACAGAAATGGGAAAGAGCCTTGGGAGTATGAGAGGAAAGGAGAAAAATGTGTCCCCTTGGATCCCAATCTACCTTTCACATCCTCTCAGGAAATTGTTTTGAAAGTGCTTGACACTTGGTGCAATATGCTGCAGTCACAAGGCAAAAATTTTACTCTTTCTAGAATGTTTTATGAGCTCCAGGAATAAATCATCTCTAGCAGGAATGGTTAAGCATAATATTGAGAGTCTGATTTTCCCCAGAGGTAGAGAAATCATTCCAAGCTTTTCTTCAATTTGGTCATGAAATTTTAACAAGAAAACACCAAGGGCCACTCTAGCACGTTGCTAGGATATGTACATTAAGACAAACCAAGGGGAGTGTTTTGATTGACCAAATTATTTCCTTCAATCTCAAATGAGCTAAATGTTTGATTTTAAGCGACAGTTCTGGTATGGCAAACTACTTTCATGGCAACATGGTGAATGTTATGCTTGGTCAGCATCTTTAAGCAGACCGGCATAACTGCGTTTGACAATATGACCGTGATGGAGAGCAGAGGAACTGGTCATCCTAACATGAGCTGTGCTGAGACTACAGTCTGCAATAAATGAATACAGCAAAAAAAAGGACCAATTCAGTATTTGCAAATGCTAAGATTATTGAAACAAAGGAAATAATTTTGTCATCCCAGAGAAAAAAATACGGCCTTTTATGACTGTTCTGAAAAAGCCCCCTGCCATGAACTGCTGCCACTCCTAAGAATTCGGAACATGCAGCTAATGCACATGGCTCTGTTTCCAACTTCATTAATACGAGATTTTGGCACTGCAGGAGCACCTCCTTGTGTGTGCTGGATCTGGATCTGGCCTAAACACACAATTATGTTTCTGTTGAATTAGACAGAGCACACGATGTGGTGTTTACGCCAGTTTTATGCTGACTGGAGGACAGACGTTACCTGATTCAGTACAGTGTCTGCCAGAATTTGTCAAACATATCTGAACCAGCAGAGTAAGTTTGTGCTTGTTCGGTGCTTGGAAGTGTGTTGCGGTGCTGTCCTGGTCCAGCACAGGGGTACTTTTTATGCCAGATTTTCTATCCCATGGAACCATGGTTTAAGATGTACAGTGCAGTTAGATGCCTTGCTTATATTAACTAAGCTGCACTGCCCCTCTGCTGTGAGGTGTTGTTTAATTCCCCTGTGCATAACAGGGATGATATAATTCCAGAGAAAAGGCTCTCCTTTGATGTTTACTCCAGGGCTTCAGGTTTCTAAGTGATGCAGTAATTGCCAGGTCCATCTGCCTCCTGAATGTAAAATGTTTACATCTCACTTCAATAAGTAAATAAAAGGCACCAAGTTAATAGGAGCAAAGCATGGAAAGGGAGTGTCAGATCAGAAGAGAAATCTACTATCCACTCCTGCTTTTCTGACTTCCCATTGAGTGGGGTGTAGAACCAAGCCACCCTGCACTCTGAGTTGCTCCACTTTCAACAAATATTGATCAGATCCTGCAGGATCAGAGCCAGCTTGGGGATTTTGAGACGTGCTGGCAAGAGGATTCTGCTGGGATCCTCCCTTCTTCATCATCCCTCCCAAGCAGAACAGAGTCATTTGCAGCAAAGTGGGTGGGGAGGATTCAGAAATCTTTGAGCCCCAACAGCTTGCCTGGGCAACATAGAGGCCAGCCACACGTACACTGGGGATGTCAGCATCTCAGCTATTTTCTAGAAACAATTCCCTCTGAAGGGAGCAGTCCTTCAGACAATGCCTTCTGACACATCCGGGTGATTTCTAGGCTGTTTTATCTTCCTTTTCTTCTAATTACTTAGTCATGGAACTCAGAATAATCAGCCATAAGTGGCCAAAAGAGCCACAGAAACAAAATGCCTCTTGGGACATTGCAACACAATACTGAACTAGTAAAAAGAAACTTCTTTAACCTAAGAACAGTGTGAGTCTCTTTGTTTCACCTGCTTTCTCCCATGTCTCTGTCTTGTTTTTCCTCCTTCCACCTCTGATTTTTTCTGTCTTTTCCATGTCATTCTCTCCTGTCTTGCTTTGCATTCCCTCTTCTAAAAATACTTCTCTTCTCTTGCCCATTATGTCACTCCTTTCCTTTTCACAGTGGTCTTACCTACTTCTCTCTTTTTTCCCTGGTCATTCTCATTCATTCCTGGCCACCATCCTCCTCAGTTTTTTTGCTTTAGCTGGTCAGTTCTCCCTTGCTCTTCTCTCCACCCCAGTTCTCCCTGTCCAATGTTTTCTCTTCTTTAATCTTTGCCTCCCTGGGGAAATGAAGTTTTCTTTCACCCCAAGTCTTACACCTTCTTATTCCTCATTCTTGCAGTCCTTCCCTTCCTTACAGTGTGGATTATTCTCATTCCCTCGCACCTCACTGCCCTGCAAACTGTCTGTATCCTTGCCCATTAGCTACCCAGCAAAACATCTTTCACAAGCTACGGATGTCACTACAGCCACAGGAGCCACAGTTGTGGGAGTGATGTGCACAGAGACAAGACTGGGCTGAAAAGAAGCTCTGCTTGTGCACAAGTTAACTCATGGGGAGGTTATTAGTTGGACTTATCAGAGGGTGGGTCAGCAGACAGGAAAATCCCAAGCTTATCTGTTTCTCCTTTGGACAGCTATGCCTGTTTTGTCACTGATACTAATCCTCTCCCGCTTTCCCAAAGAGCGTTGTTAGTGCTGCACGGATGAAGGGCTGCTGGTTGTCCCTTCCCTTGCCTCTCTTGGAGGTGGAGATGGTTGCTGTGGTCAAAGGCATGCAGCAGCAGAGCCAGATCCCTTCTTCCACTTATGCTGGTATGCAGCTTGGAGTCGAGTCAGCTCTTTGGACGAGATGCTCTTTCCTGTGGCTGGAAGTTGCATCAGAAGTTCACCGCAGAGGACAGATGAGCCACCAGGCAGCAGCCAGCCAGCGCCTGGCAGGGTGCTTTGGTACTCCCTTCATGGGCTTTACCCAGGTAGTGCCCTGCCACGCTGTGAGCTGATCCACAGAAGGGACAGCCATGCACAACCCGAGTGCTGGAGATGGTCACTGGCCATATAGAAATTGTGCACAATGTGCTTTGAAGTTGTTGTGATGAATCTCCTCTGCTCATGGCTAGCCTCCACACCGAATGCTCTCTTCACAGGGAAAAAGCCTAGAAACTATCCGGACTAACTCCTTCCCAAGGGCACCATCACTAAGTCAACAAAGTTGCGGTATAAATGCATGTGTCCCATTGTTAGGGGCGGGAGAGCCAAAACTGATGAGGGTTTGTCAGGAACACCCACAAAGATCCCTAGACACAGAGCAACCAAGTTTAAAGCTACAAAGGCCAGTGCCTTACAAAAGCAAGAGCTAAGCACGGTCAAGCAACATATGAACATTTGCTTTTTTGCTTCATATCCTTCCCATTCCTTTCCTTAAGAAACGTAGAGGATTAATAATTTTGGGCGCAGAGCCTGAGTTCACACAAACGCATATGAAACCGGCAAACAATACCCCCATTAAACACACGGAGAAGCTCAAAGACTGGAACAACTCACCTCCAAGAGCTTCACCCAAGTCCCACAGGAAGGCTACGGGGGAGCCAGAAATAGAGCCCAGACCTCCTGACTTCGAGCCCTGGGCCCTAACAAAAACACCGGCTTCCCTCCACCATCCCTCTCTTCATACACTACATTGACCAGACTGGAAAACGCATTCAAAATAAATAAAACCCGCTCCTTGCGCCAAGTTTTAAAAAACATTTTCTTGTCATGGCTGGTTGTTTTTCTCCTGCTAGACGTTAGGCAGTCTCCACCAAGGGAGACAGCTCTCCTTTCTTCTCCAGGAAACACAGTTGTCTCCCACATGTTGCACTCAATGTAGCTCAAACAAATGTTTCAGGAAATTCCCCCTAATTCAGTGAAATTGTTAGCTTGGCAGTGGTGCGCTGGAAACAGGACTGAAAGATTGCCTTGGATTTTTTTTTATTTCTCCTTTTTAAAGTGTACAGGAGAGCTCAGGCTTCAGATGGGCTGCTGAGGAAGACAGAAACTCATGTTACATATAAAGGATTTGGCAGGCCCGAACACAGAAATTTCCAGAAGTGTTTGCGTGGCAGCAGCTCTGTGCCAATCCACATTTTTTAGCTATTCTGGCCGGATGCCCAGCCGACAAGAAAGTCTTGTATCTCCACGCAGTTCACTGGCTTCCCTGAGGAGTTTCCATACTGCACGGCAACATTGGATAATCTCATTTGCGCGCCAGAAAAACTCCTGCTACTTACACTGTTACTAAATACCAGATGTGCTTAATAAAGACTAAGTGGAGCCAAACCTAGGGTAATCACATAACCTATCATTAACATTTTCTGAAAACAAAAAAAAAATGCCATTGGAACAGCAGATTACTGTTTTGCTTTGTTTGCTTTACGCCCTGTTACGGGAACCCCTGGGGTGCTGGGAAGGGAGCACGGCAGGAGCAGACAGCACTGGCACGGCCGATGACATTGTTTACAATCACACCCCTGCACATCTGAAACATGTGTGAGAAAGTAAAGGCTAAGCAGATTTCCCCTGCGCTGGAGAGGGAGGGGATGATTGCAGCAGGAAGTCTACGCCACTGTGAAAGTGCTGGAGTTGTGTTTCTTCATCCCGGGGAGGTGGCCGGGGAGAGGGGGGATGCAGCAGCCAGCAGCGTCGTCATTGAGTTTGGTCCTTCATGACATGCATATCCCCAAGACCCCAGTGCATGGGAATGCGGGAGTGGGCCTTGTTCCTTGACATTTAATAACAGCCCAAATTCTCCAAGCCCATTTAAAACATGTTTTTGTGTGAGCCAGGGGCCCAGTCGCCACACAAAATGTGTGCGCACATTTATTACGGATTTAAATGGATGTTGCACGTGTGCATATCTGATGCTGACCAGACCCTTGAGGGAAATAGCTAAGTCACGGTGATGGTGAATGAATTTTGCCGCAACAGGCTGTTAAGAGGAGGAGGGAGACAAATGCATTGCAACATTTGCAGCCCCCCCTCGCAGTGGAGGCTTGGTGCGGCTCTGCCCAGAGCCTGGGAGAGCTGGGAGCCACTCAGGTGCAAGGGGGACATCCATCCTCAAAACAAGATATGGGTGAAAAAGCTGGTTTCTCCTACAGCTGTTTCTGTGATTGACATGGAGGAATGGAGATAAATTACTAGAAAAAGAGGTTTTGTCTTTATTTTAGTGTCCACTGCTACCCAGATGTAAGAGAAGCCTGGCAAACACACTCTGACCAGGTCCTCCCAAGGATGGCCATCCCTCACAGGTCTGCTTGCTTCGCCTTGGTGGAAACCAAGGCAAGGGGATGGGAGAAGGGACAAGCCCAGGCCTTGCTTGTTGCGTACACGAAGGTGGGGAGCAGTGAGTCACCCTCATCTCTCAACAGCCTGGAGCAGTACCATCACTCTAGTCCCTCGAGCAAAATTCTGACCCACATCAGTGGGAGTCGCAGCTATGCAAAGCTGGGATATCTGATGCCAGGAGCCGTGCCAAGGGCACAGGGTGAGGAGGTCACAGCGCATGTCAGCCTGACACAGCCCAGGAGCGGGAAGGCAGCCACCCCCCAGCACTCACAAGGCTCCCAGTGTGACTGAACCCCAGCGTTTTCCAAAGGCCTGCTGCAAGAAGAGAAAAGCCAGCAGGCCAGGGAAATGCAGCGGTCTTGGTGCTGCAAGCCCTCTGCTCATGCCCTCCCTGCTCAGCCCCATTCATTGCACCCACCAGCAAGGTCGGGCCCAGACTCCATTTCACCCCACAAATTCATCAGCACCGGTCTTAAAGGCTGTGCAAATTGTCAGCAAGTGGCACTGCTGCCTGTGCTGCCCACGGGCCAGACAGACGGTGCAATCCTGCACTCCCGGCACAGGAGTCAGCTGCACAGTGGGAGCAGCGGAGCAGCTGGTCCTGCTTGGGCTGGGCTTTTGCCCGATGTTAAGTACCGCCAGGCTGGCCCCCAGCCACAGGCTTAGGGCAGGAGGCGACTCAGGACACCGAAACAGCCGTGTCCCCAACACCTATTCTGCGTGCACCACAGTCCTGGAGAGCTGGGCTTGCTGCTGCCAGCGCTTAGAGGTCAGGCTGAGGAGGACATGGCTAGCTTGTTGGGGGGTGAAGCTCTAGGTCACTTGGGTCCTACCCCATGTCTCCCCCTTCCAGCTCCTTCTTGCCTATTGTCCCATAGCTGGAGTGGCCCTGGCTGCTCAGCCTTCAGCTGGCAAGACTCAGTTTTGCCTGTGCTGCTGAGAAGCCCCAAGAAAGGTCTAAACATTCTCCAGTGTGCCAATCTTGTTGCCACCATAATGTCCTGGGCACTCCTGGAGGGCTGAGGGTGCTGTGTGTGACCTGGCAGCCTGAGCAGGAGACCAGAAGCCTTCTCCATCCACAGCACAGGCACAGAATGACCAGCTTTCCCAAACTCAAAACCTGGGACAGCAGTGAAGTAGCCAGTAGCTCACACCCTCAGTGTGCCCGCTCCCTGTCAGCCAGAAGATTTGGTATCAGTGGAGCTGCTGGTTTGGGGAAGCCTCACCCCACCAGCTGTGGGCGGTGTGCAAGAGAGCCAGGAGAAAATGAGGTAGCAGCTGCCCAAGGCTGCATCACTGTTTCAACTTCAGGCTTTAAGGATCTTCTAAGAGAGTCAGGAAACTGCAGAGAGGAAGGAACAGCTAATCAGCTGCATAAAGGCACTCCTTCCCCTCACTGCTGCCCAGGACTCCCAGCCCCCTGTCCACCCCACCCTGATGGATGCCTCCGGTCAGCTGCCTCGCTCTTGGCCTCCTCCTGGGAGGCTGAGGGGATGCTCAGGCAAGGCCCATTGACTTCAAAGATCCAGGTGCCTAGACACACCCCACCAGATCATAGAATCATAGAATGCTTTTGGTTAGAAGGGACCTTAAATATCATCTAGTTCCAACCCCCCTGCCATGGATCTGCCCCTTCCTCTGCATAGGCCACTCACTTTGGTTTATAGGTGAACCAACAAAAAGATGTTTTCCTACAGCTGCTTCCAGGAGTCCAGCAACTGTACTGCTCTTTGGAGTTTGGCCTGTTTGTTGTGTTGTGAAGGGGAGCCCATCAGATGGTCCTGAAAATGAACACCTAACCCCATCCCCAGTTGGCACCAGGAAGGAGAGGCTCCTGCCAAGCAGTCACAAGGCACGCCACAAACAGCTTGCTTCAGCTCCCTGGCAGGAAACAAAGTCCATTGCCATTAGGAGACTTCAGTCTGCAAAGCAGAGATGTTTCCCCTGGATCCAGTTCCCATAGGTCAGACTCATAAAAGACCAAGCCCTGCTGCTCAAGATTTTGGTGAAGGCCCTGTTTCTTGGATTTAGAGCCTCTCTTTTCTGAAAGGCAAGTGTTTTTAACTTACTGTGATGTATTGACTGTCGCTGTGACGTCTTCTTTGCTAAGTTTCATGCCCAGTCATGTCACTCTAGAGACACGGGATCCCACGAGCCCAACAGGACTGGCCCATGGGACAAGTCCAGCACACTTGGCAGAAAGGCAAATTCAATACAGGTTTTGCTGCTCTTCAGCTTTATGGTTGATTGGGATGTACATGGGATTTCTCTGTTCTATGTCAGTGTGCAGGGGCCAAGCAGAACTGGATCTGCCCTTGGCAAGGCATTGTACAGGTCTGAACCACAGGGCAGTCCTTGACCTGAAGCACTGTCTCTAGAGAGATATGGCTATAAAAGGGATTGAACAAGGAAGCAGAGGGGACATAAAACGCGTTTACAAATACCACTGTAGTGCCATGATCAATGTGAAAAGAGATGAGTTTTGAGTCGTTATTAGGAGAGAGCTAAGGAAGAGGCATGAGAAGGACAAGGGCAGGGAAGAGCAGGGAGGGCAGATGAGATGAGGCTGTGAGGAAGGGGAAGGGGAAGGGGAAGGGGAAGGGGAAGGGGAAGGGGAAGGGGAAGGGAAAGGGGAAGGGGAAGGGGAGAGGAAAGACAAGCCTGACAGGTCCCACTATACTTTCTTCTGTTTCCCCACAGCCAAGAGATAGGGGAAGAGGCACAAGATGGTTCCTTACACATGCAGTAAAGATGCAGGGGGTGACTTTGCTTCATCACTTCAGTTCTTACACTGGTGAGCCTAAGCTAACCCTGTCTTTTCCCGTGTCATGGGGCTGCTGTATCTGTTCAAACAACTTCTGCTAGCTTCTATCAATCAGAGCCAAAGTTGGACAAGTGGGCAACACAATGTCAGGGAACAACTACAAGCTAATGCACACAGGAAAGGTCTGCTAGAGCTCTCCAACACATTGACAGGTTTTATCTTATCTGTTGCCAGGAGGGACAAAGCGCTGGAGGGGCAAAGAGCTAGAGAGACAGTGAAGGTCAATCAGGCACTTAGGAGAGCTCAGAACAAAGGAATAACTGATTACAGTGAAGGGCATCACATTTGCAGTTAAGGCTGAACTCCAAAAGTATGGGGGAAGTAAGCTGTTTCTCTTCCGTAGCCCAGCATAAGGAAGGCTCCCCACTGGCTCTGGAAGTGCCATTTCCTTCGTGAGTCCCCACCATGTCCTGAATGAGGGAGGATGAGCAATAAGCCTGTAAGTATTTACAAGAAAAAGGCTTAGCACAAAAGTGCTTCTGGGCACAGCTCTGTTGCCAATAAAAAGCATGATGAAAAGCATACTTTCTTTGATGAAGCCTCATTCAAGTGGTTTATGGGTAAAGGTGAATCTAGTATATATCATATTTGTCTGATGGCAAACAGAGACCACTTGTGAAATCCATCTGACTAGATGTTCTGAGAATAATCTTCATGAAACATCTGCGAGCTTTGAATTGCTCCATTGTTGTCAGGATTTCAGCTGGAAATTGTTCTGGATATGAGAGAATGGTGGATCACTAATGGCTTATTTCTTATTAAATGCTTTGGGTTTAGGGACTTTGAGCATACATAGAGATTTTTCTCATTCGCAGATTCACATGAAGCAAAATACTAGGTGAAGATAAATAATGAGAGCAACTTGCCTTTTGCTTGAGTAGGGAAGACCCAGGTTGTTGCTGCATTAAGAAAATATGTGAAAATACGTGAAAATATGTGAAAAGTGCTTTTGACCCTCTAGAAGGGAATAGTTCTGCCACTCACCCAGGTTAACAGGCCTTAAGATGCAAGTGCTCTGGGCCAAAGACGAAGCTATGCGCTGTGGTTATACCCTGGAGAGTGTCTTGGCTTAACCTCTTAGCTCTATCATTGACAACCCTATCGTTTTACCTATCTCTCTTGCTTTAGTACAGCATTTGAGAACACCAAAACTGATTGTTTATGTTTTTTGAGTTAGATACTTTGTGGGATGGCCCTTAAATCCTCTGGTCAAAAACTGCAAGTGTAAGATGCCCCTCCTGCTGGCTTCGGCCCAGAGAGAGCAGTTTCATGCTCCCGGGAACTGCTAGGAAGGCACATCCCCTGGACACCCTCTCCATCACCTCTGCTCAGAAACAGAGCTTTGCAGGTTTCATCTCCTAGGTTTCACTGGAGGAAAAAAAATGTAATCACAGCTCTCCTAATTCAGTTCCCCCTTGATGGGCTTTCCACTGCTTAGGGCCACCCGCCAGTGTCCCTGCTAGCCCAACCCTCTGTCAATTCAGCCTTCTCTCACTTAATTTTCTCAGCTGTTAAATGATGCTGAAGTCACAGTCAGGACTTTAGCCGCAGTGAAACAGGGGACTGCTACACTGAAACGAGAACCTCCATGGAAACATCTCCTGAAATAATGAAAAGTGTGAAATAAAACTGGCTTAGGTGTTTGAGCGCTGCTTCTGCGTGTCACATAGCTGCGATGTTGGCCTACAGCCAGTGGTAGGAAATTCGCCAGTGCAAGCTAGGCTAGATCAGGTCCAGACCCCCTCGTGACAACTCCCACCACTCCAGGTGCTGGTTAAAGCACTGCACCCCTGCCTGCACACCAGGCACTGTCTTGTCTTTTCCCTTGCATGCACGACCTTTAAGATGGCCAGGAGCAAGTTGAGAGACCCCACAGCCATTGCTCTCACCCCCTAGCCCCATGGCTCAGCCACACATGCCACCCTACACTCACGGCGGCTGAGGGCTGATCGTGGTGGGTATTTTGGGGGTGACACATTAAAAAGCTGCTTCACAGGCTTACCCGGGGTTTGCTGTGGTTGGCTCTGCTCCCCCTGCCACCTGCCCTGCCCGCAACTAAGACTGTGCTGGCTGCCACTCTCTGGGATGGCTGTTAGTGCCGGGGGGGACAACGGGCACAAGTCCTCACCCAGCCATATCCCTTCAGCATCCTGCAAGGAGGGCTCAGGAGCCTCATCCTTCTGTCCCATCAGTGGGACTCCCCCTTCCTTCCCCAAGGCTGTGCCACAGTCTCTCAGTTATAACACTGCTGCAAAAAATGGTGTCCAGACACCAGTGAGACAAGCTCCTTGCAGCTCACCAGAATATTAACAGTGAGGGGCAATTCTGCGAGATTTGGCCCAGGCATAAGCAGTTGTCCTTAGTAGCCACGTGGCTATGGCTAAAGCCCAAACAGAGGGCAGAGCACCTGCCACCGAGCAAGCTGGTGGAGGCACAGTGAGAGACCACCGCAGCCCTCAATGTTTGACATGCAAAGGATCATGACCTTTGGGGAAAGGAAGAAGTGATTTTCTGGTATTACTCGGAGGAATGGAGGCAGAGAGCTGTGGGGATCTCCCAGTATGACACAGAAAATGCATTACATGATCAGGAACGAACCCAGGTTTTCTAATTCCCAGTCCCACTGCAGCCATCGTACTGGTTCCTGCCCAGTACGGGCCATCAGGAACCCTCCAGTGTTTTGAAATGGCAGCTAGCTATTTATGGCTGTTGCCTATATTACTCCAAGGAGCAGCATCTTTCTTTATTTTACAAACTCACTCCAAGTTTCCTTGAGTACCCTGCTGACATGGGGTGGATTTCTGAGAGTAATCTTTCCTCCTTTTTCCCAGAACAGTGAACATCTGGGACTACTGAGATATCATCTTGTGGCATTGGCTGACTTTTTTCTTTAACGAGTTTCTGTGTAACAACTTCACGATGTTTTTCCTGGGAGGACAACTGTCTCATCTAAAACCTCGTCTCACATATTCCTTTATAGAAGGATGGTTTATGCTAAAGGTCTTGAAAGAATTTCCTTTCGTGCTCCGTCCCCACCTTTCTCTAATTCCTGCCAAATGTCTCTCTGATGCTTAACCTGCAGGTCGCCCTATTCACCAAAAACAAAGCAAAATGCTGGTTTGAATAAGCTCAGGATACATGGATGTCATTTCTGAACATTAGCAGGCCACATGATACCACCAACTTTATTTGATCCCATTTGCTTGAGCAGCCTGAATTTCTCAGGGGCAGGTTTTTTTTAATCCTACTTCATTATTGTTCAAACCCATCAAGCAAATGGCCGTGGAGCGGAAGCTTGAATGAGCTTGTTTAATAAACAGGCGAAGTCATTCATCTGCAGCATAGCAGCTCTGCAGTAAGGCTACATCTTCCCCCTCCTGCTTCTTACTGGGTCTGCGTCGGCAGCAGTCGTGTTAAACCCTGGTAGGGAAACACTAGGGAGGATAAATCTTTGGCTTCATGCTAACTGCTTTTGCCCACTGCAAGAAATCCTTGCTGAAGCAAATGGTCTGATTGTTTCCTTGGGTCAATTGTCTATTGAAAATTTATTTCTCACATCTCACTTGGCACTGCTGAGGACCCTGCCCCCGTGGGCAGGCTGTGTTCTTTATCTGAGTGAGTGATGGCCAAAGCAGCAACCCACTCAGGCCCCGAAACGTAGCCTTGGGATCTGTTGATGATACATTTGCAGCTCCCTACAGGTCTTATCATCGCTGCCATGGAGAGGTGAGATAGGCGGTGAAACCATGGCACCTGCAGGCTTTAGAAAACTAGTCCTAAGCTGTCAGGATGGGCATGTCCCTGTGAGCTAGGAGCTGCACTGAGCTGCTTTACCCCGCTGACTCACCCCACGTTTGAATTAAGGATCAGACCCTCAGCTGGCGTGAACTGCTATGTGGAAATTCGGTGGAGACCTGACAGGTAACGGCAACTGGAGATCTGGCACCCGAATTTATTTTTTATACATAAAACTTGCTATTTTTGCACGGCCTCTGGTTTTGTAGCAATGCCAGAAAAGCTCCCAGGCTGCGTCTTTCCCTACGAAAGCATGAATGTAAGATTTTGTTTCTGGACACTTGCACCAAAAACACGTTCAAGACAGAGAACTGCTAGTGTCTATCACGGTGCCATTTCTGCGCTGAGCAAGGCGCGTGGGAGCCCTCCCTGTCCCCTCTGCTCCCTGCCTGCTAAACCCCAACTGAAACTCATTACATACCAGGAATACCAGCGTCCCCGCAAAGCCTGTGCTGCGCGGAGGAGGCTCTCCCTCGCTCTCCTTTTCCCCTTCCGTCCTGCTTGGCTAGGTCTTTGGCAGAGCCCCAGGATTTTGGAGGGGGGAGCGGAGGGGGACTTGGGAGGGCAGCGATTTCCCGAACATACCCACGGCCTCATTTTGATCTGCTGTACTGCCTGCTCATTTCCACTTCACAGATGCTCTGCCACGGAGAGACAAATCCCAGAAGGGGAAGGGAGCGTGGTGGGGAGGGAAGAGATGAAAGCAGAAAAGAGCCGCATTTATTAAGCTGTTTTTCTTTCAGTGAAAAGAAGCATTTATCAGTGATTTCATATATCATGTGAGATGTGGCTCCCTGCCAATTTCTAAGGATGCAAACAAGCCACTGACATCATATGCTAAATATAGAGCAGCTCCTGCTTTAGGTGAATAAATAATGCAGATGCAAAAGCCCAGGTCTTCAGCTGCACGTTCATTACCATCCGTCTGTCAGGTTCTCATCATCAGGAGAACAATGTCCGACTCCAGCAAGGAGTGACAAGTGAAGAATGCAAAACAACTGCAGACAATAGGTGATTAAGCAGAATTTCCTTGTTCTCTGCTTTTTTCTTACAGCTACATGTCATTTCAGCAGTAATCCACGGTGCAGCTTTTCCAGTGCAGCTCTGCTGCCTCCCCCCCTTTCCCTTCAAGCCAAGCTGGAGCAACAAGCCTGGGTGGGGAAAGCCTGAACAATGAACACGGCCAAAATGTGGAAACTTCCCTAGGTGCTTAGCGGGGGAAAAAAAACAGAAGAAAGAAAAAGGAGAAAAAAAAAAACCACTCTGATCAGACTGTGCAAGCAGTAAAGCAGCAGCATACCCCTATGAAACAGAAGTTTTCCATGCCCTGTCAGAGAGGAGTTTTCATTAGGGTCTCCTAATGCTAATCGCTCTTGATTCCTCTAGTGGTTTGATTTAAGGCACCCTTTTGAACAACTGCACAAGCGAACCTGTAGTTGGCTCCACGGCACATTATTTTAGCTCTTGGAAAGCACCCCAAGAAGGATTAGGATTGATAATAAAACCCAGTTGATACTTTCCCCCTTCTCCTCCTTCAGATCAAAGTAAGTGAGCAAGAGGAAGCATCCCAACCCATCCTTACTGGGCGAGAACAGAGACAGGAGAGCAGGAAACAAAAAGACAAGGTGCCATCAAAGCTGCCGCAAGGTGTTGGATCAATGACAACTCTGCATGAGAGTCTGTGCTACAATAGAAGCTGTTACCATGGGAACAGGTGCAAAAGCATCGGGCGGGAGGGAGCAGGCGATGATGAAAGGTGGGAAAGCGGGAGAGGGTATTTTTAGATCGCTTGGGAGGTACGCTGCACAATGACATCATCCTATCTCATTATTTGCTATATAACACATTGTGGCGTCTGCCCCAGGCTGTTAAATGGGAAAATGTTATTATGGATGTGAATTATAAATTCTGCGGTGAAACTTGAGCTTGGGAGTTATTAGACATCACTAATTCTGTAATACAGGAGAGCAATTAATACACTGTGCTGTACAGATTCACTGTGCGGTGCAAGAAGCATGGTGTCTAGGATTTTAATATTCTCAGAAAGTAATTATGAGTCATCCTTTTATTGTTATTAAGAAGCACAGTGCAAATAATTTTACACATTTGATATCCCACACATCAACAAGCCTTTTGCACTGGAGAAACATGGCCTAATTTTCCAGAGCACTGCGTGCCAACGTGCTCTGAGTGAACGTGGTAGTAGTTGTAGGTGCTCAGCGCTGCCAAAAACCCAGCCGTCTATGTCACATGTGAAAGAAGACTCATTCATCTTGAAAATACATAGTGTACGTTTCACTGCCCGTGTTCAGCTCCCTAGGTAAGGCCAGACCCCTTTTACAGTTAAGGACCCAGTAGATACCCATGGCATCTCCTGAATATAGCCCTGATTCGGGGGGGGGGGGGAAAATCTGACTCTCAGACACCGCTCCCAGCTGACAAATAGAGGGGAAAGCCTCCAGCCTGGAGAGGTGAAACAAGCTGGGGCTCGCCTGCCTTGCGCCGGGACGCAGGTGCCCAGAGCCAGCCACGCTGGAGAGGCTGGAATCACTATTCCCGTCATGCCGCCGGCGGTGAAGTCGAAGGATAAACCCAGAGGAACGTGATTCTTGTGACTGCAAAATTCTGAGCCTGCTCTCTGCCCTGGAATTACCATTGGTAAATGCCGCACTCAGCCAGAGCGTGTCCGGGGCCACCGGAGTCTGTCACTGGAGATGGGCAGAGACTGAAATTCCCAACCCAGGCTGATACCCACCGATGCTGCCAAAATACCACCTGGTGAGTGACAGGGCTTGCCCTAGCTTTTGCCCTGTGCAACACAAAGCACGTGGGTCCTCAGCCATTTGTTTTCACACTTAGGACTAACCCCTGCGTCAGCAGGCGAGAACAGGAGGCAGGTAACCAGAGCAGCACCGGGCCCCGGTGCCAGGGAAGTGGGCATGGGGCGGGCAGCGGAGCACAGCTCAGCTGCAAGGAATGAACTAGGCTGATGGCAGCCGTAGCACTCCTCCTAGGTGAGCTAAATATACCCTCCCTTGCCTGCCCCCCTTTCCTGCTCCCCACCTCTGTGCCACCATCCCAAGGCTGCGAGCAGGCTCTGGTGGGCCAGGGGCAGTGGTGGGATTCGGGGGGCATGTGGCCACAGCCCTGGCCTCCCCTGCCCTGCCGTAAAAGGCACTGGTGCATTGCCCAGCCAACTGGGGAAAGAGAGCAAGAAATAGCACAGAGACGATAGCGGAGGAGCAGAAGTGCAAGTGAGCCAGGGAGTTACCATCTGGTTGTAGGCAGAGGTTGCTTAAAGCAAGGACAACAGGTAGCAAAACCTGTTGTTTAATTTTTTTTCACCGTGCAATCATGATGTGCAACTCTTTTCTCTGTTTAAGCTCTCCTTCCTCACAGAAGATCTGACTCTTTAAATATATAATAAATAGTGAAACATGCTTATGTATGTATGCTACTTCTGATCCATCTTCAGGGGCAGAAGATGAACGTTACTCAACAGCTTAGCTCAGACTGCCCAGGGTCCCATAGGGCACGTCTATGAAGCAGGACTAGAAAAGTGAGTGAATTTAACTGTGCCTGAAATAACAACACCTGAAGATGTTTCCTTTCTTAGTCTAAATTCAGCTCCAACATCCATGAGTTTGGTGTACTTAAATCTCCTGACTTAACTAGATGATGCCTGAACCAGTAGCCTTTTTTATGATAGCATTGGTTAACTTGACCTATTCTGCACATCGGCTTCATTCAGCTTAACCTCACCCCCCCTTTTCCTAGTTAAGCTAATGCCCAGCACAATGCTGGATAAATTTTGCTTTCTTGCTGACAGCTCTTTCTTGGCCCTTCTAATTTTATTTTATTTTGAGGAAAGAGGTTAGGGTTCTACATCTTACAATACTACTGTTGGATATAGATGAAACAATATTTCATACAACTTATCATTTAATGTGTATTATATGTTAGCTTTGGCAGTGCAGGCATTGTAGTCATGCCAGGCTTGAAGTAGGGCTGCAAAAAATAGTTCAAATATTAAAAATCTGGCCCATGCTTTTGGGGATACAGGTGCTGTTGATGCCCTAAATATCCCATTTTATAAGAGCATGACCTCTCTGCAAAAATCAAGGACCATTTTAGGACAACACACAACTTCAGATGAGGAGTCACCCTGGACACGTGTGGAATTCACCAGACACATTTTGGGCACTGCCCCAACCTGAATCACAGCAGTCATGGACATGTACGGCTCGAGGGACCTCCAGAGATCATCCAGCCCCTTTTCCCCTCCCCTTCCCTCTCTTCCTGTCTGATATCCCTGACTGATATTTGTTTAACCTTTTTAAAATATCTTCTGTGACAGGCACAGCCCTCCATCAGGGCTCACATGCTGGTTACAGCATGTTTTTCCTTTAGCTCTAACCCAGCTCCCTCTCACCAAGAAACAGCTCACCCTCTTCTCTGCCTACCTGAAGACCAGTTGGTCTAACGGCAATCCTTACATATTTGACACATTGCCACGTCTGCCCTCGTCCTCCACTCTTCCACCCTGGACAAACCAGTTCTTTCAACCTTTCTCTGTAAGCCATGTCTTCCAGGCTACCACCATGCCCTGCTCTCTTCCACGCTCACCTGCACCGTCCCTGGAGAGGTAGGACACCATCCTCCGCCCAGCTCAGCCCTGAGGAGGGAGGAACAGTGATTCCTCCAGCCCCACAGCTGACGTGACAACTGGCAACTCCTGGTTGGCCCCTTCTCCATCCCCGACCACCGTCTTCTGCCTTGCCGCTTGCCTGGACCTCCCCTGCTCTGCTGCTGCCAGCCCGGCCCTTCTCCAGGGCATCATTATCTGCTTGAGTCCTCCGTCTAAGTGTGTGCTGTATCCAATCCCCTGTACTGGATTTCGTTTTATTGATCTTGGACCATTTCTCCCATTTGTCAAGACCGCTTTGATTTCTAGCCCTTCAAAGTGTGCTTCCCCACCTGGAGGTACCCACAGATTTTAAAGTGTGCTTTCTATTCCATTACCCTCCTCATTAGCGATATAAATAATAGCAGCACGACCCAGCACTGTCTGCTTGCTTGCTGCTCTCCCTTCCCTCTGATCTCTCCCGGTACCAGGGCAGTGAGCACCCTTGCCTGTGCGACGCAGGAGGGACATGGGCTTGCCACTGGTGATACCCCTGAGGATAGGGGGTAAAGCACATGGTCCCACACTCAGCAGCTTGCTGCTGCTGCTGGCGTCAGGCATTAGAGCCATGCATCTGATGTCAGCATGCCTCCGTCCAAAGTTAAAAAGCTGCTCCTACGTGTGTGTGCATGCGTGGGGTTGTTGAACCTCATGACTGGAGCCAGAAGACAAGCTGGGCTTGGTTTGGCTCAGCAGGACCACTGAAGCTCGGGCTACCAGAAACATTTACCGAGCGAGTTTGTGCAGCTTCAGCTCAGGCTTGCCAGGGACCCAGCTGAACAATTAAAGGAAATATCAGTTCAGTTGCAGGTTGCAGCACACTCATAGCCCTGCCTTCAATGAATAAAATTAATCATTCTCGCTGATTCTCTAATCAACCCAATCCTCAGAGGTGTAAATTACGCTGGCAGATGTATAATCAGGGAAATTTTCCATATTAACCTAAAAAAACCCCAAGAACCCACTGAGTCTCTCAGAGTTGGCTGAGCTGAGCAAAGGCTGCCTAAAACAAGTGCTACACAAAACTGAGCGGCAGCAACCGTGCCTTGCGAAAGCTGATGGAAAAACAACCATCCTGGAAGGGAGGGCTTCGATTCAAGATGACAACAGCCCCACTGGGCCAGTCTTTCCCCTCTGACCCTGCCCAGATGCTCAGGACATGACTCCAAGCACTTGTTTGCATGTAAATCCCATCAGGATCCTACACCTCAGCAGGCGCAGGAGCACCTCAGGAAAGGTCTCAGCCCCTTCGGCCAGCAGACCTGTAGGAAGAAAATAAACCCCAGCACATGGCTAAGAATAAAACACAGAGGGTGGGGGTACAGCCATCAGTTGGTGTCACCCTCTGCTAAATGCACCCCTGCCAGCAGCCTCAGCCTGGCTGTTGGATGGAGGGGGACATGAGCTTGACAGCTTCGGCGTGTTTTTGTCTTCTCACTGCTTCTGTAGTGGGAAACACCAGTGCTCCTTGGAGAAGTGAAGGTGGCTGCTGCGTGATAGTGCCCAGCAGACGGCCATGCGAAACAGTTAATTCATCCACTGAGCTGGGTCAGCAAAGGACATTGGGCCACTGTATTTATTCTCCCTAGAGATGTGGATTGAAATAATTGTACTGGTGTGTACTGCGTAATGAAAAAGAGGAGATGTCAGAATTTTAAATGCAGCATTGGAGCCTTTAGAGGAAAACAGTGAAACAAAGCAGCAAAACCTGAGTTAAAAGTGTATTGCCTGCGCGACCTGGGGATACGAAAAGAGTACGGATGGGGCCCAGCCTGCTGCTTTATGTACCCACTGTTTTATTGTGCAAAATAAAAATAAAATTAATTCCAGCAAATAATGGTAAATATTTGATGATATAATTATGCCTTATTAATGCAATGTTTTTTCTTTTGCAAATTAAATTTTCACAGGAATTCATCGCCCATTTCATTTTTATTATTTAGGCCATGAGTATGTCACTATTGTTTGTTACGTATTTTCATAACCATTTGATTAATATTAAATGTTTAAAATAAAAACTCCATTTATATTTTAGTTATAATAGCCCTACAAAAATATTATGAATATGAGTCAGTTTTTATGGCCCACATTAGTTCTTTGTACTACTTTTGATATTTTTATTGCTGTGCAGGACACACAAAGTTCATTACGCATGAAAAATAGTTTAATTTTCAGGAGCTTTGTAATGATCCATAAACGGAGAGTTTTCCTTGCCATGCAGCACGCACCCTGCTGCTCTCTGTCCTCCCGCTTCCACCTCTTTTATCCTGAAGAAGGCAGACCTGAAGGAGGGACAAACCTACCCTATCTGTGTGCCTGGAGGAGCGTATCTCTTAAAAGGCATGAGAACGCAGGAGTTATAGGCTTTGAAAAGCCTGACAACACAGCTCCTGTCCACCCCAATCTACAGATCCGGACCACGGCTGGGCAGGAATTGGGGAGAGCGTTAACTACCAGGAATTATCTCACGGGTCTGTAAGGCATCTTTCATGCCTGTTGGATGTGGTAATACACTGAACCCTGTATGTTTGACAATTACCCCATACAGAAAAGCTCCCTGTGGCCACTACAGTGGGTGGCTGCAGCTGGCACCCTACTGCTGTGGGTTTCAGGCTCCGAAGATGCCCGGGAGGAGCAGCTCCCCTGTGGCACCGGGAGCAGCATTAGGTTTTCTGCTCCAGTAACTCAGGCAATTTTCAAGTGCTTCAGGTATTTTTTTGCAGTACTGCAGAGAAGCGCTGTGGCTTCTATTAAAAACAAACAAACAAACAAACAAACAAGGACCAAAAAGACCCCTCCCGAGCACTCCTCCTGCTCTCTGCCAGCCCACTGTGAATCAAGCAATTCCATGCAACATTTCTGGATGGATCAAAATCACCACAGTCATTACTGCTCATGTGTAGGATGTTAGTCCTAAATCAGGTACCTATGAAGGCCTTACTTTCCTTTTACTACATCGGCTTGGTGCTCTGTCAGTTTTGACAACATCCTTAAAGACTTCAGACATCACTGGATCTCCTCAGATGTCACTGGGTCTCCTACCGGCCACAGGCTGTGTGCACAGAGCATCTTCTTCCCAGCTCCAGTTATGCTGGATTTCACTGGCATGCTCGCGCATCGCCTGCAGGAAGAAAATTGGATCCCAGGATTTGCTAAACATCCTAATGACAGCAGGAGAGACAGGGCTGCAGATGACAGCACCCGTCCCCACCACCACTTCCACTTCTGGAAAACAATGGGTCCCGGCTCCCTCAGGGCGACAGGGCACAGCTAGGCTTTCCTTGCCCAGCTTTCTCTTAGTAACTTGGAAGAAGTATGCCTACTTCCAGCTTCGCTGGGCTTTTATGAAACATGGTGGACTTCTGCCACATGCCTCGTGCTCATTTTAAGTGGTGCAAAGCAAATACAAAACCTCCCTCGTCTGTCCTGATGGCTTCCTATCTGCCTTGCCTTGCTACGCCTGACTAGCCGAGGCGAGCAGCTGCAACAGTGGGTCTGTAAAGCAGCAGTATGCTCCTCAACTGTGTGAAGCCAACTAGCAGTGCCAGACTTGAGCAAGTTAAACAGTCCTTGTAAATATTCGCTGCTCCAAGGTGGCTCCTCTGTTTCTGAAATGCTGCCAGACAGCCATCCTACCTCTGTGGTGGGTAATATCCCCTGCGATTCAGAGTTTGCTAGGCAGAGCGAGCAGACACAGCCAGCAACAAAAAGCTTGTATTCTCCTCTGTGGCTGCTGAAGTGACATTTCAAACAAGCAGAGAAAATGTTCCTGAAGGTATAGAGCTTTAAGTACCAGAGGTAAAAGCAGCTGCCTCCCCTTGCATCGCCAGTGCTTGCTCTCAGGAGCTCGTCCTGATTCTCATTTCAGTTCCCCAGGCTCCAGAGGTGTATCAGACATGGATTTCCACTGAACTGAAACCTCTCATTTCCGTTGATGTTTAGCAAAATATTTTCTTCCTGAAGGTGGTTCAGGAACTTCTGGGCTGTGAGAGGACAGGCAGAGCATGCATGGGCCTGCACGTGCTGTTTTCACCCCTTCCCTCTATCAGACATACACACACAGTGCTGCCTCCACCTGTGAAGACCACTGAAGAAGCACAGGCTGCGCGTGCGTGGCCATGACCTTTCCATTGCAGCCTGCTGTGGGATGCTTGGTCTGAGGAAGCGAGTCCAGACCTCAGTTTGCAGAGGCAGGGGAGCCAGGACCCCATTTCTAAGTGCTGTTGAAGCCCCTGCTGAGGGTGGGGGTCCTCTCCACTGTCAGAACAGGCTGTGCTTTTTTTCCTTCACTTTGTTTCCTTTGTTTCCTTCCAACGCCACCATCTCGGAAAGCAGGAAGGGAGCAGCGCCTGGGCCCTCCGTGCGGGGGTCTGGTGACTTGCGCCTGGGCTGGCAGGGCAGGGCAGTGGCACCTGTAAGGGGGTTTGTGCCCCCCAGCCCCCCTGCCGCCCTCCACTCACTGGGCTGCCGCTTTCCATTACAGGCAGAGCGCTCCATGTTTCTCAGCCACCTTCATAAAATAGGCTGGGGACAGGGTGTCAAAGTGGGAAGCTTGATTAGTTTGGTTTGAAGGTAACAGGTACCATGCAAAATAGATGGCTGATTGGCCCTTGGGTCCCACCTTGCATCTCTGCTAACTTGAAGGGGAGGCAGCCTTCCTCCGTTCAGAAACTGTGCTTCCCTTCGGCTGCTGGGCTTCGGGATCTTTGGAAAGAAATAGAGCGCTGGTATGGGAACCAGCAGCAAGAGCCTGGGACAACAACTGAATTATACTGTTAAAAATACTCAGTCCTTTAAACGAACTGAAAAAGTTAATTGCTTTTTACAGACTAGGAGAAAAGATGCAGCCACATTATCAGCTAGGGCTAGACAGTGCACGGGAGCCACTGTGTGATGGCAAAGGGCAGGGGGGATGAAGCCCATGGAGTCCCTTCACTCTGTGTCATTCCCAAAGTGCAGAGCCCGGATGTTTCTGGAGCTGCTGCCGTGCGGGGCTCTGCAGCAGCCAGGGCCATTGGGCTGCCTCCTGTGAGCTCTGTTTCTGGAAACTGAAATACCTCAGCTTCCAAATCATGACAGGAGAAGGTGCTTTACTTAGGCTTGAAATTGGAGCCAAAATCTATTCCTGGCAATGACTTGAAGGTCACGCACCAACAAAGAGTTCCTACCCCGTCGGTATGTGCTATTAGACAGATGCTGCTGTTGCTCTTTCTCTGACAGTGACAGATTTTAGGCTTAGCATGCCACCCTTTCATGGGTGTGTTTGTTTTCTCCTCCAGTCTGCATTGGTCTCCTAATCCTTGCCCCCAACTCAAGTTTCACCCACTTGTGCCCTCCCCAGAGGGATGCAATTAGGCACAGCTAGTGCAGATCTTCACAGTAACAGCAAACTCCTTCCTGCCTGCAGACTTCACCCGCAATGAGATGGCCATGCGACTTTGCAAGCATGTCTTCCTTATGTACATAGCAGAGGTCCTTTACAGGGCAAACGTCTTGGTCTCCACACTCTGTGGAGGTGTTCAGGCTCCCACAACACAGACGTAGTTTATTACCAAATCTGGCTATTCCCCCTTGCTCTTCTCCAGAGTAAGACATCCACCATGCAGAATAGAGAGGAACAAAGCTCCCGAAAGGGCTGCCCTGCTACCCCCCGCCACCACTCTGGTACCTCTCCATCTCAAGAGGATGATTTTTTTGAGGTGGCTCTCTGTGCATGTTTGGTGTATAAGGAGACATCAGTAGGAAATGCAACAAGCTGAGGGTTATGAATGGTGGCCATGGGATGGGCAAGTCAATCAGGGATAAATTGGGAGTGAGGAAAGAGGATCCTGATGTACTACTGATCCCCATGGACAGAGATGGATTAGAGCAAACAGTTGCCTGTATTTATAACTTCCCAACACCCTGCTGTGCCCGAAGGAGAGGAGAGAGGAAGGATCACAAGACCCTCACTGGCTGGGGCTTGGGAAAGGAAGTCTCTGAAATGTGAACACTGGACATCCCCCCCTCGGGGTCGAGATTTTCCATGGTGTCACTCCCGCCGTCACTCGCCAGGGAAGCATTCTGGCGAGCCGATCCTCACTCCCCAGCCCACAGGAGAGCTTTTCGGGAGCGCAGAGAACCAACCTGAAGGGAGGCAGGGAGAAGTCTGCTCCTCTGGTCCCTGCCCCTCACTCCTGCTGCCTCCAAGGGCTGGTGGAGCTAATTGGTTTATTACGAGTACAGTCCTTTTCAGCGTGGGTCTGTGTTTATGTTTACTTTAGGAGCTAGGGATGGTACAGATGGCTAATTTGTTTGTTCGGTATTGTTCTTTCTAGCTGCCTAGAGCTGTTTTTGTACTTCTGTATTTGTCATGGTTACCGCATACTCAAAATCTCAAGTGCCTCTTTTCCTGTATGGCGGAAAGCTTACTGAGTATCAGCTGAAAAATCATGACTGTTTAGGAGGATTCTCTCTTTCACCCGTTTGTCCGGAGCTACCCCCCATTGCCTTTGTTTAGGTGGCGAGCCCTGGGAGGCAGAAAGCCAGCTCTGGCGCAGTCGTTTCCCAAAACACCCAGAAAACACGGACAACGGGCTTCCCCCTGGCTCTAAGAGCCTCCAAAATGGGTCACCTCCCCTGCAGGTTAGGGAGGAACACGGGCAGGGACAACTAGGGCTGCTGGCCAGAGAAACGGTGGTGGTGGGGAGGGAAGCATCTGCATTTGATCACACAGCGTTGCTGCTCGGTTGCTGCTGGTGGGAAGAGCATTCGCTCGCTGATTAGCATTCCCAAGAATACAATTAGGAGACAAGGCTATTTTCAGCAGTGTCCCCTCTCATGGCTTGTAAAGACACAAGCGCAAAGAAGCTCAGAGTAGGCGCTTCCTCCACCGCAGGCACTGGACGGCTTATATTAGCACAATGCTCCAAATCCCCTGTAAGTCCTCCCAGAAAGGGAGAGTAAATATAGTTTGTCAAACAGTTATCTTTAGCACACTGTCTCGTCTGCCAGCATGGATCTTTCTGCATGACCTCTTGCTAAGTCAGGGCAATTTCTTCTCGTTTGCTTATTCCTGCCTGCGACACTGTGCCCGGAGGGGAGCCAGGGCTCCCTGGGGCTGGGGGGAGAGACCGCTTCCACCCTCCTCCCTGACCAGCCTCTGTACAGACACAGCTGGGTTATTGACCTTTAGGCCCAGTTTTTCCCATCTGTTTGAAAAGGCAAAAAATATGAGATGGAAGTTCACACAGAAGGATGGTGAAGGGAAAGCAAGCCGCCTCTGCTGGGGAGCCCCTCTGAGCTCCAGCAGATGAGGGGCACGCTGAGTCCACACTTCTGCACCAGGTTCTCTGTAATGATGGGACGGTGGTGGGAGGAGAAACACAGGGAGGCTTTGCAAGGAGCTGAAGTCAGCCCTACATCACAGTGCCGCTTAGACAGGCAGTCTTTCCCTCCTGCTGTCTCACTTTGCCACCGCTTCTCTTGTGCCACCACTCATGCACACGCCCACACACAGAGTTCTCTGCCAGACCAGGTTGCCTCTGCCCTGCCAGCCGCATGAGCAGCAGCGTGAGCACAACTAGGAGGGTGGGCAGGTCCCACCTTTGGGGGTTCGCTCAGCCCAGGATGGCTGTGGCCGGCTCATGGGCCATGCATGGGGTGCTGGCAGGGCTGGGACACTGGAAGGCAGCGACTAAACTCTTTTGAGCTGAGAAGGGGATGTGTGGGAGAAAGGGCCTCGCACACCAGCAGGGACCTCGCCTGCTAGATGAAGAGCATTCCTTTCTTCTAACAAAAAAGAAGAAGAAGAGTGAAGGTCCAGAGTTGATGGAAGCTCTGGTTGCCCACCAGCTGCCCTACGAGCTGGGGCACTGCAGCAGGCCAGACCCCCTTCCCAGGGGTCTGCAGCCTCTGCCCCCGCGGGAGGGAGAGGCCGATGTGGGAAGGCTGTCCCACTGCAAGGCACCCCCTCACGACAAGCAGCTACTTGGACAACTTGATAGCACCTAGCAGCCAAAAAAAGGCCCAACCCATGTCAGGTCATGGCTGTACTGGAAAGTCAGAGGCAGAGCTCGCTTTCCCCGGGGTAAGCTGGAGCCATACAAGCACAGCGAGGGCAGACAGCTCCAGCACGCTGCGTCCTGGGAGCACTGGGTTTCACAGCAGGTCCCCCGTGCTCATCACAGCAGGCAGTGATGTGCCTCCACACAAAAATCTGCATGTCTGAACCACTAATTTTCAAACAAATAATTTCCTTTTTTGTTTTAATCTCAACGGAGTCTCATCCCCTCAGGAAACTGCCACAGGCGGCTGGTGTAACACAAAGCTCGGAGACTCCAAAGTAATGAAAAGGGGGAGATTAGAGAGTTAATGGCCCCAGCTGCTACTATAAGGCTTACTCTGCCTGGCTGCACTCGGTTTGAGAGGCATCACGTTGCAGATCCTTCCCCTCTGCCGCTCTCTAGCATGACTGTGGAACTCTCCAGAACAAGAACAACACAGTTTCGGTGCCGTCTGCCAGATGGAGAAACCCAACCATGCTCTTTCTTCAGGAGGTCCCTGGCTTCCTCCTGCACTACTGAGCAGAGCTCTTCCAAACTCGCAGAGGCCAGATCCTCATCTCTGCCATGCTGCCATAAATCCACAGCGACTCCAGCACAGCCAGGGTTTACACGGGGGAACGAAGGCCGGGGTCAGGATGGTGAGCTGCTGCTCATCCCGCAGGAGCTGAGGAGGGACCAGCTGTCCCACGGGGCAGCTAGCCTCAGTTGTGCTCCAGGGATGGGAAGCGAACACGGCCCTGCCTGAGCATCAGGAAGGACAGAAGGAGAGGAGCTGTCTCCAGCATCCGACAGCCTTCTGCAGAGGATCGTATCCAACAAACCTCCCTCTGTTGGCAATAACTGAGGGTAGCTCTGTTAAATATGTATCTATAAGGAACCTACCCGCTGTCGGGTGACTATAGCCAAAGGAAAGTCAGACAGCTGCATGCCAGATATGCGGTGTACAACTGTACGTATTCTGTGGCCGAACCAATGCAGAGGCACCGTAACCATTTCCTACAACACGGGTTGCATGAGGGGCTCCAATCCATGCGCTCCTTTCTCTGTTGGCATCACCTCATCTTCTTTTCCTCCATTAACTTCGAGCGAGGGAGGAAGGGGGTGCAGGTCGGAGCCTGTGCTTTCTGGGTGCTGCTCGCCTCCCCGCAGGCAGGACGTCATTCAGCCCTCCTCCCTCTGACAAGGCCTTTTCCAGGGACAATGAGGTGCCTTCTGCTGCTCTCCGGATGGAAGTGGCACCACTCCCTTGCAATGCTCCCCTGCCCAGTGCATGCCAAAACGCTCTGCCTTGGCCCTGCACAGCCATTAGGCGCTTCCCCAACTCTCTTCAGTGGGGAAATGAGGTGAAGAAGACCAGCCACAAGGCTCCTTCACTCAGCACAGCTCAACTCCAGTCAGCCACGTCTTGGTGGCCAGCCTTACTCCCGAGTGATTTCCCCATGGTTGTGCTATGCTAATGTTCCCTGAGGTGCAAATGCACATGTGCAGCACAGACTTGACGGCAGCCAGAAGATCACTTTGGGAGCATATCCAGTGGTTCAAATGAAGCTCACTGCTTCAGCTCAGTTCTCGGGCTTATTCTTTTCATTTCCTCAACTTTGAAGCAATTCCTGACTCTGTCGCACCTTCCACGTGCCTGACCCAGTTACGCTCGCCCCAATTCCTTCCTCTGCCAGCTTCCTGGTGGGCTTGGGGGTGATGGAGCACACCCCACTGATGGAGTCCAGCCACCGCCCCCACCATCCCGACATGGTTCGCATCAGGACTCACAAAGCTCCTTCCCGTTAGGACACTACTAAGGAGACAGCAACAGTAACAACTGGCTTCAAAAAACTCTCCCATCCTTTCCTATTTATTATAAACCTATGAGATGTCAGTACCAATGAGCAAAGTCTTAAAATATTTGTGAGATTCTGCTTGGAAACATGATGTTTTTCTCCTGTTATTCATGAATAAGGATCGTATTTCCCAGGTAAATTAGCTTGAAACACATTTCTAAAGTTAGTTTCAATGTGAATTTTCCAACAACATTTCTTGTTCGTTTTTCAAAAGGCCCGTCAAGCTTGCAGTGACAACAAAACCCCCCTTCCCTTTACTTCAAGGGAAGCAAATATTGTGGAGAAAAAGCAAACTGGTGGATCAGTAACAGCTTCAAGTATTTCACCCCTACAGCTCTGCACTTCCTTCTGGTTATTCTGAAAAGCAGCCAGGAGATGCCCTGCGTGGAGCCAGTGGCCCTGCAACGCTGACGACAGGAACCAGCATTTTATTTCACTCATTGGCCACCCCCTGCCCCTTTCCTTCCCAGATTTTCTAAAGATGTGCTTGTGAAAAAGTTGAGGATAGAACAACTTTGCTCCGCTCAGGCCCAGATTGCTCCTTCACATTATCTGCACATACAAAGTACGCTGAATGAACCAACATTTCTTCTGAATTATTTATAGTATATGGAAATGATAATAACATAGAAATCTGCTATGATTTAATTAATTATGAATAAGTAATAAGGTAATGCTAGCAATAAATTTAACTGAAAAACCTATTTATAATGAAATGATTTCTTATAAATAATTAGAGCAAAACTCTGTGTGTTGTAACTCATCATTTACATTTAGGGCCTGATTCTTCCTGCACTTCTGGTGCAACTTTATGCACAGGGACATGGAGCCGATGAAGTCAATGACAGAGCTGTTGGCAGGATGGGGACCAGTTTAGGATTAGAAGAAGGACGGATTGCAAAAGAAAAAGGTCACTTTATCTGTTTTGTTTTTTAAACTAACTAAGGGTCAGCAATTCAGTCCCTAAAAGATGAGCTTTACTTTTTGCCTGGAGAGTAAATTCACCTTACTTTGCCTTTCTTAACCCCATTTTAAAAGCAAACGAAACCCAGATGACCCCAACTCTGTCTCACAAGTATTGCTTACCATTTGCCTAAACCGCCCTTGCCTGACTCTGTACAACAGCTCCTGGCAATATGGACCCTAACTGATACACTTGTGGGTACCATGACAAAACACAAAGTTTGGTTACTGAAATGTGATGGGAGGATGGGCACCTGAAGGAGTGTGCCACGTACGTGGCATCTGAGCGAAAGCGATTAAATTCAGACTGCTGTCACCAGCCCACCCCTGGTGCTAGCCTGGGCCTTAGCTCAAAGGAGTGATGAGCAAACTAGACCAGCTAGCTTCCAGCTCTCACACTCCATAGGTAGAAGCAGGGATGGATGGCACCTAATTTAGCCTTCTTTTTTGTTAAGTAGATGGTCTCACTGCAGTCCTTTATCTCTGCTTTGAAATCAGGCTGGTTTTTAACTCTGGTCGGGTGCAAACTGCTTCACAGAAGCAATACTCGGTTTTGGCTGTAAGCAGTAAACAGAAAGGATGCTTTATGACTGTCACCTTCTTGAAAACGGACAAAATGAAAGAGGAACAGATCTCGCAGTCCTGCTTTCACTGACCAAAGTCAGGGTTTTGCTTAGGGAAGGAACTCAAGGCAAGCTGGAAAACACACATTTCACTCAGAGGCTCAGGCTGGCTCCACCTGCAACACCCTCAAATGCACGTGGTACCCCTCTTTGCCTTTTGCCTTTTTCATCCAAAATAATCACAGAATCATAGAATCATTTTTGTTGGAAAGGACCTTTAAGATCTTCAAGTCCAACCACTAACCTCGCACTGCCAAGTCCACCGCTAAACCATGTTCCTAAGCACCACATCTACACTTCTTTTAAAGCCTGTGCTGGAGCGGCACCGGTATCTCTTCCTACGGATTAAGCACTACTTTGGCATTCGGAGGAGCTTGTATGAAGTTCTCATGCAGGAGCTGAAAACCTAATTTTATTAAATTAGGCTCAGTAAAGGAAGAGAAAGCCCTCTGCCAACAAAAGTAGCCTCATGCGTAGCCTTTGATAGGCCAAACGTAGCCCATGAGCCACTAGCTGAACTCCCTTGGTCACCATCAGGATGAAACAGGCAGTGCCATAGCACCTATTCAGAGCTGCTCAGGAAGAGCTTAAATGAGCCTTGAGGTCGCACCCAGTGAGAAGGGTGAATATGGCCGAAACCCAACCCTCTTGGACAGCCCCTTCCCCTGCAGGCACCTCTGAAGGTGCTCCCCCAAGGAAAGCGCTGCTGGCAGCAAGGGCACGGGGGGAAGGATGAGGGAAGGCTGGTGGGGTAGGTAACCCCATTCCTCTGCAGCCAGGAAGCAGCTAAAAAGGGAGCTGGGAAGCTTGCCTACGCAAACCAGATTTGTTGGTGTCGCTCCAGTGTTTCGTGGACTGTTATCCATCAAAAGCAGCACTGAAATTGGCACTCTTCACAGAAGAGGAAGGGATCCACCCCAAAACACTAAATGTCAGGAAACTTTGTGACACAGGATGAAGAAACACATGCTGCCGCTGCAGTTCAAAATGTTCCGGCTCAGAAGATAACCGGAAGGCAGCATGGCCGGGCCGAGCTGCCTGTCTGCACCTTCCACCAGTGCCAGGACCACACAAAACCTGCAGAGCCCTCGATGCAAGTCCTCCCCGAGGGGTGGCCAGAGGCGAAATGGGTAACCACCCAGCACGCACTGCTGTTCCCAGAAAGTCTCCATACTCAGAAAGTCTCATCGTCATGAGATGGATTTCAGGAAATCAGGAGAGGAGAGGAGCAGAAGCCTGACCTCCACCTTCGCAAGTTAATTTTAACATGGTCAGAAAAAGAAGTCTGGGCAAAGAGCCACAGTAACCCAAACAAGCAGAACTGGTGAGGTGAAATAATCATCTGGATTATAAAAATATTAATAGGGGGTGTGAAGTAGCTGGTTCAGTTATGGGCACAGGTTATTTGTCTCTCCAAAGAAAAGCAGAGGGCTTACACGAATAGAAGGTCTCTCACGAGATGAAAGTAATCATCAAAATAGCCATTAAAAAGCACAGCTAAAAATCGTTGCTTCATGTTGTTTATTATTGTTTGTTTCCTCCAGGAAAGCCAGAAGGTGCAGCTTAGCTTAGGTGTCTAAGCAGAAATTTTGAACTAATTAGAGTCCCTGGAATGACAAGTTAAAGCCTCAGCAGGGCCCATCCAGCCCCCTTCCTCCCAGATGCAGGGAAGCTGATCCCCAGCACCGCTACTGCACGAAGTGTTTAGTTGCCCAGAGTTAATAAAGACAGCACGGTACTTTCTGCAGGGAAAAAAAACCCTTCCTTCTGTAATTTCTGAAGGGGAGGTTGCCCTAACTGTATTCTCATAGGAAAAACGGATTGAGCCCTATTCAATCACTACCACAAAATCACAGGGAATTTAGTGGGTTTTTTTTTAATTATTACAGTCTGAATAGGTCCAAAACTGCGATGCAAAACGGGGTGCTTATGCCGGTTTGGCTTCATTGAAATGCATGAAGTAGGAGCTGCAAAGGCATGAGTCGGTGTGCAAGAGCTGATTTATTTCCTGATTTTTGTGAAGTGAAAGGTGATGTTCGGCATCACCTTCCCCTGCTCCCATTGAAGTCTTTCACACAGTACCCTAATTTTTGAGCTTTCTAACTATCAGCTGAGGGCTAATGCATCTTAAAAGACAAAATTATTTGTTCCTAGTGCTTAGCAGCAGCTGGATTAAGTAAGATAAAAAAAAAGAGTCTGGACAAAATTAAATGCCTCATTCTGTTATGCAGTTGTTGCCTAATATCTGTAAGTCTTGTACTACTGGACAGTTGTAGAATATGACACTCCTATAAAAAAGGGTTGGAGAAAACCTGAATTTCTGGTGGAAAAAAAATTAAGGGAATCTATTTGAAAAAAAAATTGGGCCTCCTTCAGCTCATAAAGATGAAAAAAAGAAGAAATAAAAAAAACAACCAACCAACCACAGGAGGGAGAAGGGGAAAGCCCAGCTTGCTTTCTTGTGCCCCTGGCCGAGGGGGTGGCAGGGTGAGCCCCCCACCCGCAGCCCACCACTGCCCGCTGCCTGGCCACCAGCCACCAGCTCCAGCAGTGCGGGAGCAACCAGAGGAATTGCCTCCCACTACAAGGAAGCGACCTGGTGAACCAATAACCCCTTTCATCTCTGTTTACTCATCTTCTGTTTGTTTTTAAATGGTTGCCAAGAAAAAAAAAAAAAGGCATGAGGCATCTCTGGGGCAGGGGGGAGGGAGGGAATAAGTGTTTTGTAGTGGAAAAGGGTAAAAGAAAATGCATACTTGCCATTTTTGCAGCAAAGAGTGAATGCCCTCCTTCCCAGAGGCAGTGGTTGAGGTCTCCCTGAAAATCGGAGGCTCCCCAGGGTTTCCCAGGGAAGCCACTGCCCTCCGCCGAGGAGGGCACCCTGCTGCCCTGCCGCCACATGGCAAGCCCCTGGGCAGGGTGCCCCAGGATGGGATGGGGACCACAGGGGCGGGGGTCCACTGGGGCAAGCAGCAGCAGGTCGGCAGGGCACAGAAGGGGACCTCGAGGTGGGGGTACAACCGGGCACTGTGCAGGGCAGAGTGGGTTCTCACCCCTGCCCTGGCACTGCGTGGAGGTGGGAGCTAATGAGCAGCGATGCTTCTTGCGGTGTTTGCTGAGTCAAAGGTGGTAGGAGGAAGAAACACCTACTACAGCGGGAAGCTTTCGTGAACTTTTCCTGGGTTCTCCCTGAATTTATTCTATAGGGGGCTTCTGCTTGATGCAACATTTTGGGTTTTAGCATGTACTCTGCTATACCAACCTCTACAAAACTGGCTCTTGAGCGGCAGAAAAGCAAAGTTAGGTAAAGTGTGTATAAAAACAACTGCAGAGTTGTCACCCCATCTTCAGTGCACCTATGCCAACCAAGCAAGACAGCCACATGGACACTAACATGCACTTAGGAGATTTCTATGGGAGACGTCAGTGTTTGTTTCTTCTTTCCCAGAAGGGAAGTTTCAGCCTGTCAGGGAGCTCAGTGATTCAAATTTGAACCCTGCACTCAGTGCTCAGAGCCCATGGCTGGCTCCAGAGGCTGCCCAGAGGCAGTGAAAGAGGTACCTCCGGAGTGGCAGCCCCAGGTGATGAAGTGAATAAGCAGGAACTCCATTCATCTGCAGCGCTCTGACCTTGGGCAGAGGAAAGGCCTCCTGCTCCTGGGAACAAAGGGCAAGGGAAGGAGGGTGACTCAGGAGTTCTGCTGCCCTACATGGGATCCCGGGAGGGCGGCTGGGCCATCCCATGGCCCTGCTTGGCAAGCGGCAAGGGCTGCCTGCTGCAACGTGCCCGCTGCAGAAAGTGAATTCATACGTTGCGCAGGCCCACCTTCTGTTTTAACAGGGGCAAAAAGTTTTCTTGGTTTTTTTGGGTTTTTTTGGTTTTTAACTTGCCTCGTTATCTCTGGGAGCACAGACTTGAAGGTGCAGGTTATACTGGGCTTGACCGTGGCGTATGAACAAAGAAGAGTCCACTTGGGGAAAGGTGTTTTTTTAAAAAAAATATTTTTCAAAAGCCGCAGCTGGAGCTACCTAAAATGCAAATGCTCGAGGAGGAGAAACACAAAATGCTGAGGGCTGAGCCTTTTCAAGCATAATTATTGGACGTCTCCCGCCTGCAGCCCTGTTGTGGGGAAGCACGTGCAGAAGCAGGAGTCAAGGCTACAAATGTCTCGATTTACGACAAGCTCAGCTACTCCTGGTGCCATTAATTTCCACATGGTCCAATGCTTTCTCCTGCCACCTGTGTTCATGCGGGAATGAAGCTGTGCCGTATCACCCTGCACAACACACAGGGTGTCCCATGCCGCTTTGGGGGCAAATTAGACACGGGGAATGGGTGCAACTGGCAGGGCAGGCACCACAATGCAGGCGAGCGGGTGGCTGGGTGTCCCCGGAGCAGCGTCCTGTCCTGTCCATCCCACCAAGAGTGGCTGCCCTGCCAGCAGGACGGACGAGCAGGGCTTGGCCCGGGCGCAGAAGGAAGGATCCAGGGGCTCTGTTGACATAACAAGCCACTAGAGAGCACTCTCAAATGTATTTATACCCTTTGCCTGAGTGCTAGTTCATAAAAACACGCGGTTGCCATGGCCTGGTTTACAGCACATCTAAAAAGAGAGCTCCCAAACATACCAGGTTTTCTGAGGCCACCACAAAGGCGGTCAAAGCCTCCCTTGTGCGGCACTTTTCCCACCCCCCAGGACCTGGGTACAGGGCAGCACCCGCCAGCTCCATGCACGCCCCCCTCTTGCCCCAAACTGCTGCCTGTTCAGAAATAAATGTCAGAAACAACAAAAATTTAAAAAAAAAAGAAATTGCACTTAGACAACTATAGCTTTTTGGAGTTTTCTTTTTTTATACACAAAAAGTCCAAGAAGTATTTAAAGTTCCTACTTTCCTTATACTTGGTGCCAGAAGTAAAAAAAAAAAATAATGTAAAAATGGCAACACGTTAGTGCAGCAGCTATCAACAAAAGCACCGTGCAGGCGATCTGCCAGGAAAAAATATCTTTGAAAAAAAAGTGATGGAATTGGGTTTGGAAAAAAAAAATAATCACACATTCTTCATTAAAACACTTTTAATACTACACAAATTACAGTATCACCTTTTAAAAAGTTTAAAAACGAATATTAACAGTAGCACTGTTGCAGCTAAAGCACTTCAAAACAACAAGGAAAAAAAAAAAAAAGAGCTTGTAGCCCAGGAAGTAGTAAACTGGTATAAAGGGAGGCATAAAGGTATAAACGATTGTAACTCAGTAAAGCAACAAAACCAAAAAAAGCAACATTGAATGTGAGAAAAATGAGCTTTGTATGAATGCCCTCAGATTCTAACTTTTTTCCTTTTTTTTTTTTTTGTTTCCTTTTGCAGTTCTGAAGTTCTACAGTGCAGATCAGACTTGGCCAGTCTGGGGACTGAACATCAGCCGAGTGAGCGCAGCCACCGCGAGCCATTTCTTTCCCAGCTACGTTGCTCCCGGGCCACCACCTGGCACCACCAGCTGGGGAGTTTCCATTCTCTCCAGGAGTTCCCAGAGCTAGGGAGCGGGGCGACCGGCGGGGAGGAGGAAGGTGTGCTTCCTCATGAGCTTCTCCGCCCAGGCACACCAATGTCCCTTGGCCCCAAAACAAGGGTATGCTTTGTCAGGAGCAGGTCTCGCCCTTGGCAGGCTCAGAGCTGGTGGGCCACCTGATAACACAAAAGGGGGGTGCCTTTTTAGGGAGGCTTTGGGGTTTTGGTTTTGCTTCTTTTTTAAGAGTAGGGATACCACCTTAATCAAAAACATGAGCTTCATCCCATGTGAGGTATTATGCCAAGCAACTTTGAAGAACTTGTTACCATCTATCAGCTCAAAATCCATTTTTTTAATAAAGTGCCTAAATACACATTTACACAGATCATAGTGGTTCCAAAGAATCCTTTACAGTTGTTTTTTTTATATATAGGTATATATAGGTATATATATATAATGTGCGTTTTCTTCAAATTGGCTAAATGTGTTTACATGTAAAGACACCAATCTTGACTATAAATTTTAAAGCGTAATATTGACTCAATGAATTTGTTTATCATGCAAGTCTTATCTAATATTACATTGACCTGTAATATGGAACACAATGTAGTGGGTGTGCTCATTAAACACTTCATAAAAAATTACTGTGCATGTGCAGTTCTGATCTTCAAATACTAATAATGACAATTTCTTTTTTTTAAAAAAAAAGAAAAAAAGTAGTCTTCCAAAAAAGATCTACTCTGCATTAAATTGCAGTCTGAACATTATCACAATAAGAACAGTTGACTAAAAAGCACCCAGAATTCTTCAAATTATAGTCGGCTGAACAGATTTTTCCTCCTCCTCCTCCTCTTCCGATACTGAAAGTGTTTATTAGCCCGTCCCCAGGAAGGGACGAACTCGCCACACTCTTGCTGAGAAACAACCGCTTATATCCGAGTTATAAACACCTCAACAGAAGGGCTCGTACAGCTGCAGCGTTGCTAACGAACTATAAACAGCACAAAAACATCACTATAAGACTCGAACTATTTCTAGTAACCACTGATTTATTGATTTTAGAAGTCTGCTTGGTGATGCAGAAGCGTGATCAAAAGAAGTGGCTTTACAAAAGAGTTCTCCAAAGTAGCTTAAAAGGCAGGGCCAGAGCCATTATGTGCAGCCCTAATTGCTTTCATTTAAACCAGTTTATATTTTCATTTTCAAAGAATAGCAGTAGGTTTGTTTCAAGCACACGTAATAAGGAAATTACAGGTTTCCTCCACCCACATTTGGGCTGTCACTGATATGCCCACAGGCAATCTGGCAGAGCCTCAGTCACCGCTGTCACTGTACCACACCGTACCTGCCACTACTTGGAAATACCAGGTCAGCAACAGCAACAATAGCAACAGCACTAGAGGTGACTGATAAGCAAACTCAAAGTCCACCTGCACTACCTGAAAATTAAAGTAAAATTTATTAAAAAAAAGAGATGTCTCTCCCCCACCTCCCCAGCTTTGTCCAAAAACACAAAAGCCCCAGAAGTGACGCTGAAGACCTTCAGAGATGGCAGTGCTACCAGTTGGCGCCTTCGCCAGTCATATAATTAGAGTTCGTTATCAAAATTCCACGTTATGGTATGTAACTGGTGAATAAATGCAGTTTTGTAATCTTACAACTGATCACGTGAACTGCGGTCAACATTGCCTTAAAAAAAAAAAATAACCAAAAAAAACAACCCAAACCAAAACCAAACCAACCCAGAAATCCCCAACTCAACAGCGCCTCTCAGACACCTCTCCACATCCTACTCTGAAGGCAACTTCCCTTGAGAAACACGGAGGAATTTGGGACTGGATCTGGTGGATCTGCCATCGCAACCCGAGCCGTGCATTTCTGGGAGAAAGCCCTCCTGCTCCCTAAGCTGCCTGGGGATGGCGAGGGGCATCCCCACCTCGGCTAGCCACTCTTCTCCCCAATCACCTCAGACCAAGCCTGCATGCGACCAGCTCTACAGGACAGGGGCCAGGAATAAGGAATCACAGACAGTAAGGCAATCTTTACAATGTCAGAAAGTGTATTTGGCATTTAAAAAAAAAAAAAAAAAGAAAGAAAAAGGAAAAAAAAAGAAACAAGTGCATACAAATACAGCTAGAAGCATTTCTGGTTTGCCAAGTGCTCTCTAAAAAAAGCAGCGCAAGTCACAGCCTACATTGAACAGTAACTGTCACCAGGGAAGCACAACAAATAGTTGCTATAACAAAAGGGTGAAAAAAATAACAACAAAAAACCCAAAAAACCCCCACCAAAACAAAAAAACAAAAAAAAAAACAAAACAAAAAAAAAGTAGAAGAATTAGAAGAAATGCCTTTATAATAAGTACATACCTTTTGTCTTCAAAAAAATATAGAAACACAATGTATTCAAAAAAATCAAAATTATACAGCCATGTTTATGAAGTCTACATTTCCCTTGTCTTGGAGATATATATATATTTATATATATATATTTATAGATATATACAGAATTTGAGCAGTTCGCGTTCAAGGTGACGTCGAGCGTCGAGAGCAGGCAAGTCACGAGTCCCTTTCCTTTTTCACTTTCACATCTCCGGCCAGGATGGTGGCGATCTCCCCCTGCATGAAGGCCCAGGGGACGTTGGAGCCGACCAGGGGACACTTCTCCCCGCTGGGACAATACACCTCCCCGCTGGCTCCCTGCTGCTTGATGCTCTGCCGGGAGCAGGGGAAGCAGAACTTGTGGGAGGGGACGGAGGGGCACTGCACGAAGTGGGTGTCTTCCAGGCGCTCGTGGCAGAGGGTACAACACAACGGGACGCTGGCGGCGAGGGAAGAGTCCGGCAGGCTGGCGGGGTGGACGGGCTCCAGCCCGCCCGCCGCGTTGGCCCCCTGGCCCGGCACCTCCCTGCCGGGGCCCAGCCTTCTTTGGTTCATGGCGGAGGGCGAAGGGGGGCTGCTGCTGTTCCTCCGTGTGGTGGAGTGGACCTGGTTGGCGTCTTTGGAGGCGTGGTTGCCCCCGGCATTGTCCGCCACCAGAATGAGGGCGGCCATGGGGGACTGGCCGTTCTGGGCCGCCTCGGGCGGCGTGGTCCGGTTGGAGTGGGGCGAGGCGGTGGGCGGCGGGGGCGACATGAAGGGGGTGGCCGTCAGCGGCAGCTTCATCCCTTCCGACGAGGTGGGCAGCCAGGGCTGCGCCTCCCCGTTGATCTTCGGGGGTCCCGCCTCGCCCTCCGGCTCGGGGGAAGGCTTCCTCTTCCGGGCGGCCCGGGCCCCTGCAGAGGCACAGGGGAGGAAGAGGAGGACGGTGAGAAGGCAGCGCAGTCGCAACGCACCGCTGAGCACGGGGGTCACCGCCGTGCAACCGCAGAAAGGGGCGGCCGCGGCCTCCCCCCCTCGGGCACTCGGCCACCCAGGCCGTCGAGCTGCCGCCCGGGAGCCCCGGCCCCGCATCCCGGGAGTGCCCCCCCCCGCCCCCGTCGTCCCCTCCCCTGTCTGCCGCACCCCCGGCCCCCGCCGCCTCACCTGGCTTGGCCACGGCGCCGTTGGTCTCGTAGCCCAGCAGCCTGCCGCCTGCCATGCCCGGCTCCTTCTTGAACTTGCTGTCGAAAGGGGGCACGGCGTGGCCGCCGTGCTGGTGCAGGGCCAGCAGCGTGTCCCGCACCGTCTTGGGCTTGGCCAGCCACTCTTGCTCGCCGCCCGGCCGGCCCTTGCCCTCGGCGCCCAGCTCCGCCGCCGCCGGCAGGCTCTCGGCCGAGCCCCGCTTCTCCTTGGCGCCGCTGTCGTGCTCCCCTGCCGCGCCGCCGCCCGAGGAGGAGGAGGAGACGGAGCCGGGGCGCTTGTGCCCCAGCTCGCCGGGCTGCCCCGCCGCCTGCGCCGCCGCCGCCGGCTGCTGGGGGACAGGCACGGCCATCGGGGCGGGCGCGGCGGAGATGGCGGCCAGCGAGGCGGCGGCGGCGGCGCGGCTGCTCAGACCGCCGATGGCGGCGGGGAGCCCGGCGCCGTTCACCAGCGGCACCAGGGTGGGGGGCACGGCGTGCGTCCGGCGCGGGTTGGGGCTCTGCCGGTTGAGCTCGGGCGGCTCTTCAGGCTTGGGGAAGCCGTTGGGCACCAGGATGCCGTTGACCTGCCGGCCGCCGCCGTACTCGGCGCCCAGGCGGGGCGGCGGCCGCTCGGCCGCCAGCGAGTAACGCTCCAGGGTCTGCGGCGGGGGCCGAGCCGCCGCCTCCGCGGGGTGGCCGAGTTGCTGCTGCTGCTGCGCCAGGAGCTCCTTGGCGGAGAGCGGCGGCTGCTTGGCGTGGGGCGGCGGCGGGGCCCGGCCCTCGGGGAAGCAGCCGTGCGCCCGCTTCAGCTGCCGCGCCGTGTCGATGACGAACTCCACGCGGTCGGCGCCCTCGTAGTTGACGCAGCCCCGGCACACGGGCTCGGTGAAGTCCCAGATCATGGCCCAGGGCATGCGGGGCAAGTCACACAGGTAGCACGACTGCCTGCGGGAAGCAGCCGCCACCGCCGCCGACGACATGTCCCGGCCCCGGGGCAGCGGCGAGCGCCCCCCGCTCCGGCTCCGGCCGCCGCCTCCTCCGCCCCTCGCCACCGGAGTCCCGACGGGGAGGCTCGGGCGCCGCAGCCGCAGCGGGACAGTCCGCCGGGCCCCCTCCCCCTCGCCTTCCTCTTCCGTGCGCTGGAGCGGGGCGCGGCGGGCGCCCCGGCAGGCAGAGCCTCTGCGGGGGACGCCGCTCCCCTCGCCGTCTCCGCCGGCGGCGCTCACAGGGCGGCGGGGACGCGCATCTCCTCGGCGCGGCTGGCGCAGGGCTGCGGCCGCTGCCGCCCGCACGGCTCCCCCGCTCGCTGGCTACTACGGGGCGGCGCGGGCCGGCGGGGGCCGGCGCGGCGGGGCGGGCGGGGCGGGGACTGCCGCGGGGGCCGGGGCCGGGGCTGGCGGCGCCGCCGTGCCGTGCCGGGCTCCAGCCGCCACCGCCGCCTTTGCGCGCCGCCGCCTCGATTCTTCGACAGAGCCGGTCGCGCCTGCGCGATGGGCGCCCCCGCCCCGCCGCCGCCGCCGCGATCCCGGTCCCGGCCCCTGCCCGCGCCCCCGCCACCGGCACCGGGGGTTCCTCCTGCCGCCCGGGGCCGCCGCGCCCCCGCCCCGTCTCGCCCTCGGGGAGGGCTGTGACAGCGGAGAGGGACAAGGCGAGGGGCGGGGGTACGCTGCAGCTCCCTCCTTCTTTTCTGTTATTATTTTTATTATTGTTTTTATTACTATTTCCTGCGCCGCCGAGGGGCTCTGCCGAAACCTGCCACCCGCGGACGCAGGGGTGCGCGGGGCGCCTCCCGCGGTGTCCCCCCGCGCCGCGCGGCCGGTGACCTTGGGCACGGCGCGGCACCCTCCCCCCAGCCCAGCGGGACCGGTCCGTGCCACCTCCGAGCAGGGGCCGGCGCCCTCCCGCGCCGCGGCCTGGCTTTGTTCTCCCCGCCGGGGCAGGAAGCACCATTGTGGAGAAATACAACGATTACCCATTTTTTTTCTTTTTTTTTTTAAAAAAAACCCTGTTGTCATTGTGCACAGGAAATAGGACGTTCTAGATTTCCTGTCATTTTCAACCACAAACCAGCGGTTCTCTAATGCAGATTAGCAAAATTCACACAGACTAAGCAAACGCCGCCTCCTCCCCCCAAAAAAAGAAAAACCTGCCGACATGTTTCCCTGTCCCCCTTCCACGCTGCGAATCGCCCATCCGCCGCCTCCATCCACACCAAAACAGGGCGGGGGCAAGAGGAGGAGGAAAAGAGGGTGTTCGCTCTTCCCATTTGCCACGGGAGGTGAAGCAACCCCTCACCGGCGCATCCTGACACGTACGGGCGGCTGCACGCGTCTGCCCGGGCAGGGTAAACACGGCGGTGGCTGCTCCCCCCGGCGCCCGTGATCGGGTCGCCCTTCCCACGGCGTTATGTAGGTTACGGGGGAGGGAAGGAGGGCGGGAGGCGGGGGCCGGCCGGGGCCGGGGAAGCTCTGACGTTCGCAGCCGCCGGCGGGAGGTGCCTCCCGGCGGCTAGCAGCCGCCCTACGGCGCTGCCGGGGCCATGCGGGGCTGGAGGTGCTGCCTCCCCGCTGCTCTTCTCCGGCCCGGCGCGGGGGTTAGGCGGGGGCCGGGGGCAGCTCCCTCCAGCGCCGGGGGCTGGGTGGCGCGGCCGCCCCTGCGCCCCGAGGTGGGGGGATCGGCCTCGCCTCGCCCTGTCCTGCCCTCCTCCTTGTCCTGGCGCTGGCTCGTAGCGCCGGCCCCCGTGCCAGGCTGGGTGACTCTGCAACTGCACGCCCGGATGGGCGTCCCGGAGGCGCCGGGCTGGTAACAAGCAAAACAAAAACCCGCCCCGGCCCACGACCCAGCCCCGCACGTCCGGGCGGCGGCCGCGGCTGCTGCCCCGGGAGCTAGCCCCGGAGCCCGCATGGAGCGGCAGGCCGGGCAGTGGGATAAGACGAAGGGGAAGGGGATAGCCCGGCTGCGGCGCGGCCCCGACGTGCCCCCGGAGAGCCAAGGGTTAACATCGGCTCGCTTTTCCCGAGCAACCCTCCTTTCGCATTGCATCAAAGCCCTTTAAGGCTGTTTCTCTTCCCTCCTCCCCTCCCGGGCTGGAAAGACGCTTTATCCGTGCATGCTAAGTAAACAGATCTTTGTTTTCGTCTTCCACCCACTGCCCTCTTTTCTCCAGCCCGAAGCTGGAGCTTCGCCAAGCCGGCTGCAGCGATTGCTGCCTCCACACACACACATACAGGGGGAAGAAGACGGGTTTCTCGGGTGAGGCAATGCGCCTGCAATTGGCAGGGACAAGGCAGGAATTGTAATTGCACTTCATCATGTGATGGCTTATGAAAGAGGAAGTTTGGATGCTTTAGTCACGTACTCCTTTGCCCTCTTGCTTTAGCCTCCAGGTTCTCTGAAGGAAAAAATTACATATATTTATATATACTGGTGGGAAGCCAAGAAAATGTGTGTTTTCACATTTCAGATCCTGAGCAGAGCTGGAGTGCTAGCTGAGTGAGACTGCAGGGGAAAAAGAAAGCAAAGCTTTCAGCTGGGGCAGGCTTTTAACTGCAGGACAGAAAATGTGATCTGTATTTATTTTCCTTTATTTCTAATGAAAACTAGCTGCTTGGAAAAGTCGAGATGAGCTGTACTGGGTTTTTGCTGCATTTGCTGCCTTTGAATTCGTTCTGTTGGAAAAGGCAAAAAAAAAAGTTTTACTGAGCTCGATGTCAAAAAGCTGGTAAAAAAATAGTGGCAGTGCTACACACGGAGTGTGGTTTATGTATCCAATCGCAAAAAAAAAAAAAAGTCCTCAAAGCTGCTGACTGTTACAGCAGTAACTGAACGGGAATCAAACAGATAAAGCGTTTGTTTCTTGTTCCTTGTTTTTTTGGAAACAGGAACCATCCTTTTGTGCCTGATCTCTGTGAAACGTCCCTTGCTATGACACACCAATGCTACAGAGAGGAGCAGCGAGTGCTGGAGGACACCTGATGGGGCATGGGGGCTGCGCAGGGCTGGGGCAGTGCCTGGCTGAGGGGCACCATGAGGCAGCTCTTTATGATGAACTCTGTCCACCACCCCCACATCAACGCCATGGCGAGCCCCTTCCCACCCCTCGTTTTTTGGCATTTTTCACTGGGCCACACTGAGGTCTTGCTGTGTTTCTCCATTCCTCCCTCCCCACAGGGTCCCATTTCCCTTCCCGCCTTTCCATCGTGCTGGTGGCAGCAATCACACGCAGCCCCTTGTCCCCCTGCCCCTCTGAGCTGTGCCTTGAGCCTGCGCTTCACCCACGTACCCATCCTCCATGGGGCCCACCCTTCCTTCTGTGTCCAAACCAGTGCTCCTCACCTGCTCCCCTGTGCCCTCAGCGTTCCCCATTCCTTCCCAATTGAGGGCTGCCCCACATCCTTCTCCTCCTGCAGATATTTGTCGCTTCCTCCACGGGTCTGACTTGCATCCTTCTGTTGGGGCAGAGGTCCTGCAGGGACCAAAATGGCTAGAGCCAGGATGGGAAGGGGGATTATGCTGGAGCATGCTACCACGTATCCTTCTTTGATACGTAATGAATTACGGAAGCTACTCTCCCAGAACTGGTAGTGGAGGGGTTGGGAATGGTCCTCAAAGCTTCGGATTGGGCCAGATGCAGCTGATTTTGAGCCAAGGAGCCCACTGAAGCAGTGCCATTGTGGCTGAAAACAAGGCCTGCCAGCTCAACCTGCAGATACCTGACAGCACATTACAGTCTTCGCCAGTGCACAGCTGGGAGTTCAGTCATTAAATATGTTATAATGTTTGTAAAGTCTCTGCTGAGAGGAGAGTTCAGGTAGGAAGAGAAGGGCTTTGCCTCCACTCTGAGTTGCTTCCTGATTTTGTGGCATCTCTGCTGTTTTCATTCCTTCTGGAGATGGCAGGTTGCTCCAGAGGATTTTCCAGAAAGCTGAATGAACTCGGGCTTCAGTGGGCTTCTTGCCTAGGTGAGGATTATGTGATTTTTGCCAAACAGTTCAAAAGCCCCTAAAGCAACTGCCGGATCTTGCTCATAGACAGCTGCTCATGTCTGTGTGCAAGAGTGAGCTACTGGTAGCCATTTTAGAAACACTGAAACTTTTGATTTTCATTTGAAACGATCCATCATTTTGAAAGTGAATCCCCCCCGCCCACATTTTAGGTATGGGTTTTGAGATGTACAATTCAGGTGATGTCCTGCTTTCATGTTGATGCTAGTCCCAAAGTCAGCCTCATCGCACATTAAAAAAAAGAGAAAAATCTTAGAGAAAAAGAAAAATCCCCATCCAATGGTGTTTTATTTAGTGCCATAGGGAAAAATAAAAAAGATACTGATGCAAACGAGAGTATCATCAGGCGCAGCCTGTTGACATAAATAGGCTTTGGACAGGCTCATGGTAAGCCACTGATCCTGCACATGTTTATAACCACTTATAACTTTATTCACAGAAGCATCACTATGAATGTAAAGCCGTGTGCACTGACATGCTCGCAGGATGAGAGCTCACTTCTCTGGGAGCCACTCATCAGCGGTGTGCTGATGGCTGCCCTGCCCTGCAGGCTGGAGCTGGCTGCTCATGGCAGGAGCTGACAGAGGCACTGGCAGAAAAATACTCCATGGAGGCCAGAGGGAGGTCACCACACTAGCTCCCTGTGAGGCAGGATGTGCCAGAGGATTGAGAGGACTCCAGCAGCTACTCTGTGTCTGCCTTTTGCTGTACCTGGGGGCCTTTTATTAAGCCCTTGAAGACTTGTGAAGTGTTAATTTGTGAAGAGCTATGAAGTACCACCTAAGCAGAGCCTGCCTAGAAAAGGAAGCAGCAGCAGGACACTGGTGTGCCATTAGTTCACTGATATCTCCCGAAATATGGAGATGCTATGTATGCTGTTATTCTGCTATGATTTTTTGCTCTAGAAAGTTTGGGCAGGGCTAGTTAGCAGGGAGTCACAGTATGAACAAGAGCCTGGGTACTACAGCTTCTGCTCTGTTGGTGGGCTCTACCCTAGGCTGTTTGGAGCAAAAATTGCACGCTTTCTTTAAAAAAGGAAACAATTCTGTATTTAACTGAGCAGTTGACTTTACGCCCTCTTTTCAAGTAGCAGTAGGAAAAAAGCAGCGAGGAAGAGATCATGGAAATACTTGAAAAATTCAGAGGTTACTACCCTCCGAAGAGAAATAATAAAAACTTCAGAGAGATACTTCCAGATGCCAGAAGAAAGGGCAATTGATGTGGAAAAGCTTCCACCCCTTATCCCCAGGCTGGGTAAATAGGCATGTCGGGTTATCCCATTTACACCCCGCCTTGGCGCTCTGCATTGTGAGCCACAGTCGGCAATTGTCTGCGGCCACAGGCGAGGGGGGCAGGAATGCGGTGGCCGGGGGCTTCCTGGGGCGTGGGCAGAGCGGCCGGCCGGCTGGGTGACCCCTTCCCAAAATAAACAGGAAGCCCGGGAAGCCGTGACCCCTCCGCGACACTGCGCCGGCTCTGCTCCCTGCCTTCTGCGCGGGAGTCGACAGGCTTCCAACTACCTTCTGAAAATTGGACAAGGGTGAGGACTTCACAGGAAACATTACAAAATAAGAGCAGAAACAGATCGTCTGTTGAAAAAATTACGGAGGGCTTTGAAACTCCTTCTATTTAAGCCCCCAGATAGTCGTTTTCCTTGTCTGCACTTCATCCCTCAGAGCCCACAGTGATGCAGCGTGCAAAGCACTGACTAGCTGCAAAGAAGGGGCAGAGCTTCCCTTTCTGCATGCATGGAAGGGCTGGTGTGCCTGAGCAAAGCAAGGAGAGGAGCCCCAGGGAGCGTGCGCCAAGGGATTTCTCAGTTGGGCTGGGGAGTTCGGGCTGGGAAACGCTTTTTCCCTGTTCGGGGGAGTTGGTGGCAAGGTCTTCACACTAAATAAAAGTTAAAACCGAGGCCCAGACCTTCCCAAAGCAAGAGCTATTAAAGCTGTTTCCAGCGTGGGAGTTCCTGCATTACCAAAATGTCCCCCCTGAAGCAGAAAACTGGCGCTCGCTGACAGCTCCAGCTGGCAAGTCACCTCCCGGGCCTGCCAGAAGAGCCAGCCGTCCCTAAAGGCCCCCCTGCCTTGGAGGCTGCTGGCCCCCCAGTTTGGGGCAGGACAGGACCACCGCTGGTGAGGGAGGCAGCCCAGCTGAGGGTAGTCTTTGCTGCTGCTGACCTCAAGGTTTCCTGCCAGCACCGGCAGTTTTGCAATCCCACTTTTCAGCTTCCCTGGCGGTTGCCTTGTCCTCCCCGCAGGGCACGGGTGCCTGGAGGGGCTGGGGGCTCTTGGGGGCAGGTGCTGATGGGTTTGGCCTCCATGCAGACCAGCTAGTTCAAAGAGACTTGAAGGGAGAGAAGAAAGGCGAGATGGATTTCCTATTTGATTGCCTAGTGATTGCTAGGGTTTTATAGGTGCCAAATGCTGGCACTTGCCTTGCAGGGTAGCAAGATGCCCCACGCTGGTGCCCTTCCTCACCATGCCCCCTTGTCCCCCCAGCCTAATGGGGGCTGCTCTTTAGGGGAAACACTACAACATATGGAGCGACGTGCAGCTGCTACAGGAGAGTCTCTTGAGCAGACCACTCTTCCTTCAGGAGCAATTTCAGACATTGGCATGCGAAGGCTGTGAGCCAGTGCTTTAGGCTGCAGCCTCGGTTTGTTCCAGGCACGTTGAGATATGGTTGGCGTGCCCACACTTCTGCTAGTCATTGCAGCTATGTTATTTCACTTTTGCAATGTAACAAGAGTTAACAGAAGTGTGTCCAAATCTGAGAAAACAAAAAAGGCAAATGAAATTTGTTTCTGGCCCCTCTCCCCAACCACTGCCTCTTATTCCTCTTCCTTTGTCTCTTCCCGATGCCCAGGCAGTGCCCTCCTCTGCAGGGAGCCCCTCAGGGAGCACTCCGGGCAGTCAGAGCCGGGGGCAAATGCTCTTCACTGTGCTTCAGCCCTTAGCCTTGTCTTTTTGCTCACTGCTGTCTAATACACTAAGTGAAAACAAGTAAAAGAGGATATTTTTATCTTCTTGTACATTCTGTCATATGCAGAGTATACTTACAAGTTCAGGCATTAATGATGCATTTGTAAACTTAAACAGCGGAGCTGTACCGCATTACCTCATCCTGTCCACTTGTACTTTTCAGGCAAAGAAATCACACACATCCCTTTTCCAGGCACCTACATCCTTCCTGCCCAAATGCTCACGCTGAGCTCCAGAAAGAGGTGCTGCTAGGAAGTACAGTTGAATTCATATTTGATAAAAAGAACACCAGCAACATTAATAACTGGTAGACCTGTGCTGGAACTGGCAATTAAACTCAGTCTCCTCCTCTGGATTTCAATCATTAAAGGAACTTGCCAAAGGCTGGGACGTGTGTATCATTTAGCCTCCCAGATGGGACTGGATGAGGGACTGAGGACCAGTCATCTTCGTAATGGGACCTGTCAAGGTCCTCACGTCATGCCCAAGGAATGGCGGTGCCGGTGAGGTCACTGGGGCGGCTGCAGAGGCTGCTTGCACAGCCGCCACTTGCTGCTGATTCAGGGGTCTCGCATGTGCACTTGGAAGGTGCCAGACAGGTGTCCCTCAACAACCCTCTCCCTAACATGTCTCACCACACTGTTTCAACATGCAGTCCTTCATGATCAGGAGCACCAAGCAGCTTCCTTTTTGCTCCATGGTCTACTTGGAAAGTCCTTAAGAGGCTATGCCAACAGGAGCTGGCATGGAGGACACTGCTGTCGTTTTGTGTCAGACCCCATGGCACCCCATGGCAGCTTGCTGAGGCATGGGCAGACACGTCCACACGTCCTTTAACTCCCCCGGGGAGAGCAATGACAGGGAAAAATCACACCAGTGTAGACTTCAGCAACTACTAGTTACCTAGTGCTTGCTGACCAGGGCCCCTGCAGTTGTCTCTCTGGCTGAGGTGGAGACATGGCCCAAGAGTCAGATGAAGGTCCTCTGCTTCCCTTCCCATACGCCCTGTGCAGCCTCAGAGGTGGGTAACTTCTGGATATCACAGATCTGGGGTGGATTTCAACGGCTGATCCAGAGGCAAGAGGGTGATCACCTTCATCATCCCTTTTCCCTCTGCCAGTTACTATTATTGCTAACTGACATTCCACACACATAATTAAGTGGAAAAAATACAGACCAAATGAAAAAGGGTACGAGCCTCTCAAAAACGTCTCTGCACTAGCTGGAGCCTGACTCAGCAGCCTTCAATTAACATTCTTACTTAAAATAGTTTTGTTATAGAGCTTTTGTTAAATCTTACATAATACCAGGCCAAATCACCACCCCAGAGTGCCATGCTGAGGAGAGGAGCTTGGCCCTGGTCTCCTGGGCGCCATCTCATCCTGTCTTTGATCCAGATGGCCTTGGACGTGGTGAGCTACCAGAGGAGAGCGTGCGGTACACCTGCGACTCTGCCTTAGCGTGCACAGTGAACTGGCACTGCCACCAAAAGAAGTAGCCCTGTTCTCCCCCACCATGGCTGCTCAGTTCTGCCCAGAGCTGCCCTCTGCATCACGCCGACCAAGCTGCTGGAGCAAACCCAACAGTACCGACAGCCGCAGCACAGCTAAACCTGCCCCAGTGCCCCCATCCCACTGCTCTGGGGATGCTCCTGGGGCAAAAGGGAGCGGGTCGGGATGGGTGGCTAGGGAGGGACTTCAGCAGCCGCACTGGTTTGCAGCTGCCACAGGAGACCCTCATGCTGCACCTGCACCCATCCCATTGCCCACCACCAGTTGTGCCACCCCTCCCCGAGCTGCCAGAGAGCACACTGGTGAGGTGGGAGGGACATATAGGTCTGCAGGGCTTCCTAGGGACACGGGGCCGCTCTGGAGGTGGGTCTGATTTCCTACCAGAGCCTGAGGAGCTTGAGAGCTGGGCTTCATCTCCTGCAAAGCAGGATGGCAGCCCTGCCTCCATCACCTATAATGATAATGCGGGGAAACCTCTGCACAGGGCTCCTCCTTTTCACTGCAAAGGGATGTCCTTATGGCTCAGTAGGGCTATAAAAGTGTTTAACTGCCAACATGATTTTTTCTTTGTTGTACTTATTGGGCCTGGCTTTTAACTGGTACAAAACATGCTCTGTGTATGTGTGTGCATTTATGTGTGTGCCCACAGAATATAAAATGGGGGTTTGTATTAAAATCTGGAAACTTGGCACATGGGATGCAGGTATGAGGTGAGGAAGATACTGCCATGTCTACTTCAGTTTGGGGGACTACATTTCATTTGAAGCCATTGCTGTCAAATTTATGGCTCCCCAAACACTCTCTGGGATCATGGGAACCTCAGCTTGAGTTTGCACAGTGCTCCTGAACCAGGATGGTGTTTCAGATGGAGAGCGAGCTGTGAAGAGAAGGAGCCAGGCGCATCTAAACCTAATATCGCTCACTACCCCCGACCTCAGGAAACCGATGAACACAGTGGGCACCGTTCCTGCTGGGGGCCGCTCTGCTGCGTCACTGAATTTGCACCAGGGTGGCATTTGGCCCAAGGTGATCATGTGCAGCACCGGTTAACATGAGGTCAGGAGGCTATGCAGCTGACAGGTCACCACCACCTCATCCAGAGGACCATTGTGTCTGCTCGGCTCAGCTCAGAGTCCCAGCCCAACCCACCACCGTTGTGAAGGAGAGTCGCTCCCACCAGTGCCCCCGTCCACTGAGGAGCTGGGAAAACTCCTGGGGATGACAGAAAAGTCACATAATGGGCTCGGATCCTCTTCCGCTGGGAGAGCCTGCAGTGTCACGCAACCTGTAAAGAAGTAGGTTAATGCAAGCGAGGTTCTTTCTTCTGCATTTTGTTTTATAACGAGAGTTATGTGTTTTGGCAGACTTTTTGATGAACAGCTCAGCAGGGCGTGGAAATGTATTCTGAAGATTTCTGCATCCTTGCACATGCTTCTAGTTGCTGGGGGGTTTGCCTACTGATTCACTTGGAAAGGTTTAAAAGAAAATGCAAATTGTAGGCAAAGGGCAGAGATAAGTTTTTGTAAATACGTTTGGCACAGGTTTTAGCCATTCCCTTGTCATTTGTGAAACAACAGAAAGAACCCCCACTCAACTAAGTACAATATGAAAATACCAGTTTCTCTGTTTACGAATGGAAAAAAAAAAAGCATTGCAACCTGCTATATGCACCTTCAGATTACATGTATAAATATCCACGACGTTGTCTTTGCCTCAGAATTGGTACAAGGCAAGTATGGGAAGAGTCTGGACTTTTTCACATCATCTTCCAAAACTAGCATCGGTAACAAAAAGATACTGTTTCGCGTACTTCAAAAAGAGGTGAATGTTTCTGCACGGTGGGGTTTCAGAATCAAAGTTACACACCTGAAATATGAGAAAAATCATATGAGCAAAAGACTTAAGAAAGTCTTTTCAGATGTAACCAGATACACTGTCCGACAGACTGGAATACTTAAAATCCTCTTTAACCAACGGCACGTCAAGACATGCCTGCTTCGGACACTGTTAAGACATCCAGCCCCCATATTTTACATACCCTCCTAATTACATTCATATGTTTGGTTTCATGTTTGACCTCTCTGTTGCAACAGAGTGCCAAGTAAAGCACTCCTCCTCTTAGGTCTGACACAGGAATTAAGCTGGAGAGTGTGGGGGATTCATGATTGTTGTATCCCTCATACACACGCTAGAGTGACAGGCACCAATAAGCAGTACAATAAAGTAAAAACATTTTTAAAATCCCCAGTGCAAATGTGCACTTTTTAATTTAAATTACGGTCTGGGCTCTTTCTCATTGCCTTGTTTTTTTGAGCACTTTGGTGTTCACACCTCTAATGCTTCCTCTATAATCTGGCAGCTCACCAGCTACCAGGTTTCAGCTTCTCTTTATTAGGAAGAAAAAAGACTATTTGCACAAAAATTGCATCACTCCAGTATGAGAAACTGACTCATCTCAGTTGTTAGGACTTTTGTCACTGAATCCAGTAGGCTCAGGTTCCCGGTGCACTGGGAATGGCTGTACATGAAACCCCGGGCTGCACAAGGCAGTGGAAACACTGATCAGAAGACACCAGATGCACAGAGAAATTCACTGTTTTCTTCCCTCCACTAAATTCTCTAAGAAGCCAAAGCAAAAAATCACATCACCATCAGCAAGAACAGGATTGGTCCCTTTATAGATATAGATATAAAACCACATAAATGTGATTATTTGGCACTAAATGCATGTACTTTAAAAGCACGTTATCAATGAGAAAAAGCTCTGAAGGCACACTGATTCCTAAATGGTGGCCTTTGGACCATTGCTGTTGTTTTGGGGAAGGAAGCAGCAGCGTCGACAGAAAGAGTGAAGCACTGGGCAGCCTGCACAAGGGTGGATGTCGCTCCCGGCCCTTTCTCAGGCGAGACATGAGAGTTTTTCCCAAGGGCAGTCCGCAAGGCTGGATCACAGCCCCTCAGCCTTCAGCACATTGGGATTTCCAGATTCAAGACAACGTGTCTGGGATTTTTTGGGTGAGTTACACCTCCTGTATGTTTTACTTGGACAGTCAGGTTTAAATAGCACGCTGCTCTGCTCTCCTTTAGCACTGTTATTACAGCCTTGTTTGTGAAGCAAGAAGAGTAATCCTCATGTAAAAATAATAGTATTGCAGACCTAGACAGGAGATGGTGTTATTAAATACCTGGGCAAAGTCTAAGGTCATCGTGCTCTAACAATTAACAAGATATATTGTCTATCACTTAATAGGTAACCTCCTAGCGTGGGATGTTTGCAAGGCCGAGCAGAGTGGCAAGTGGTATCTTGTCCAAGCCCAGATAATTCTTCCAGTTGAACAAATATTTGGCAACCATTTTCTTGTCTAAATTTGTTGCTACCAACGTGTCGGAGAGAAATAATATGACTCCATTTCATCTCCTAAATGATTCTTCTTTAACCAGCTACATTAGGTTTTAAATAGACAGCAACAATTTGAGCACTTATTGATAGTTGCCTGACATACAGGTTAATTTACAAGAGCACAGAGAGGCAATCCTCAGGCGATGTAAATCATTGTGAGTCTGCCGCAAGGTATGTCTCTGACCGGCTCCGGCAAGGTGCCGTGTGTGTGAGGTGTGCTCGCCAGCTGGCTTTTGTTGTTCACAGAGGTCTTCAGCCATGGAGCGTGTTCCATCCTACTGACGGGACTGCTCTCCTGGGGAAAGCGCAGATTTATCTGTGTTGATAAAGTTGAAATCGAACCTCAGTAATATGTGGTAGGGCTGTCCTCGTTGCATGATCTAATAAAATTTTCAGGCAGAGCTCCCTCTAAGGATTAATTTTATATCGTAAGAACTGCACTATATCATGGTTTCCCTCGATATTTGCCTAGCCTTCCCTGAACTTCACCTCTCAGCTGATGGGTAACTATTTCATTTCTTTAATGGCACTTCTAGGTGTGAGATCAACTTTGTGTATCTACTCATTTACCCATTTTTTCCTCAGCTGTTTCTTCTCTGCCAGTACCCCTTAGAGAGTTTGCCCAGGCCAGCTGCCCAGACCACCCTATTAAACAGCCACAGCCGTTCCAGCCGAGCCTGGTTATATTTTTGCCCTGAGCAGGGCAGCTTGCTCCCGCTGGCATGCCTGATGTTCAGAAAGGCTGCTCCCCTGAAGTGCAGCCTGCCTTCTCCTCTGCTGTTGCCTTGTTTTAGAAGCATAGGTGAGGGCGCCCACATCATTTTCAGGGATGTGGACCTCTCCATCATCTCTTCTGGGACTTCAAGGAAGCCACAGAGGCTAAGCATCACTCTTTGGGGGAGGTTATGGCTTTTGTTAACTCCGGTATAGTGGCAAGATAGGGAGCTAAAGCAGAGTCCTGCTGCTGCCAGTAGTTTCACACAGTACTTTTCTTCCATGGTAATTGCTCTCCTGCTAGGATCCAGGAACTTGAGAACACAGTACATTTTATTATTTACAAGGGTTAGATGACAAATACAAACAGATGGTGCAAAGATGACTCCTAATGCATAGTGATCAAGGAATTTAATATTCATGCGTAAAGGCCTGGAAGATTAAGTAAACATTCAAATATGCAGGGGAAAGTATCTCCTAATAATGCAAAAAGTCAGCACAGCCTTTTGTACCCTGTTAGCACTTGGGTCAGGGTGATTAACATAAAGTGAAAGACTGGCCAAATTTTCCAGGCTTCTTCAAGCACTCAAATCGGGCAGCATCTTTGTAAGGACACCCTCAGAAGGGTTTTTTGCAAGACCAAGAAAAAAACTTCTATTTTGCTATTGAAGAGGCTTGCAAAGCCTGAGCATGTTCCAGTCTGCTGCTGCTGCCCTTATGTAATGCAGTCTTACCTGAATGACACTGCTGTTTTAGCTGGGACTGGTCAGATGCCTTACTATTACTCACCTGAGCAAGGGTTGTGGCACTGGAGTCTCACCACACCACTTTGCCGTTAATGATACTTCTCATGGCAGAAGATGGGATTTCGTTGGTGCTGCTTTCACATGTAGTCATCTTGCAGAGGCAGTTTCAACACTGATGAATATTACGAGTCAGGTCCTCAGCATGAATCATCCTGTCCTTCCAGATGACTTTTTCTTTCTGCTGTTTACATCAGAGGCAGGGAATTTTGATGCTTTTTTGTGTCTGTGAGTAAAGGAGTGTTTCATATGAGAAGTGATTTCCAAACTCACTTAAGTCATCCCTCTATATATGCCCTTCTGTTGTTGTTGCTGCTCTCATTTTGAGCGTGGGCAGCTAGCGAGATGTTTCTAAGGCACTACTGACTGAGCGCTGAACGTACAGTAAAAAAGAAAAGCAGGAGGAAGAGTTTATTGATGCGTGTTGCTGGACTGTGCCCAGTTTGCTCTGCAGCTTTGATCAGTCTTCCATTTTTCTTGTCCAGATCAGGTTGTTGAACGAACAGATTACCTGGAGTTTAGTCATCCCATCGGCTTACACGATCGCTCAGCCCCAGGGAGGTATGCGCATGGAGTCAGAGGCTGTGGAAAGAGCAGGGCAGCAGCTTTGAGGTATCTGCCTCCCTGCCTTCTCTTACAAAAGCCCCTTGCCAGTGCAATATAGTGCCAGGATGCCATGGCCTACAGATGAATGGGAGAAGCTAGGAGATGCAGTAGGGCTGGAGAAGGGTTGAGCTCCAAGCTGCAGCATGCAAAGCATGGTGGAAAGCTGCCTATGGATGTGGATCTGAGCTCTCCCCCTTGCATTCCACCACTACAGCCCCAGGAGGAAAAATGACACCCCAAACTCAGGAAAAGGCACCGCTGTTTGGCTGCTCTATTTTTATTCTCCTTCTGGAGCTGTAGCCACCACAGCTATTCCTATGGCTGCTTCCCAAATCACTGAAGACATCTGGCACCTTTGGATGCTCTTTCTTAGGATCTTGCTGCTCTGCGGAGCCTTTTCCACAGCATCTGGCAGCGTCCTGGAAATGGTGTTGGGTACTTGAATCCTTGTGAAGGACGCAATGTGAAGGAAGGCATGTTTATTTCCATGGCTCCAAGTCTCAGATTTCCAGTGGGGCCACAGTGCTCCACAAGGCAGACACGCTGCACACAGCAGCAGGGGCAGAGCATCTCTGTGTCTGGTATCTGATCGGAAATTTGTCTGGCTCTGTGGATACATTTGGTTGATATGGCTATACAAGCTGGAATGTGGCCCAAGATATAAGGCAGAGAAACCTGCCCTGTGAATAAAAGCCTTTGTTAAGATGGATCCCATCTGTACATGATTTCATAAGCTCCACAAAATGTACAGGACATTCATATGGTGAAATAGGCAGAGCTCCTGTTCTGAGAGAGAAAACCCTTCTGTCTGCTTTTCCACAGGAGTCTGTTGCCATACGAGAAGGTGAAACCTTCTGCGGTGCTGTTGCTGCTCTTAACCGCAGGATAGAACAAGCGCTGGGACTATGCTAACATCGTCATAAAATAACATGCACAGAGAGGCATCAAAAGCACACCCCCAAAAAATTGGCATTGCCCTCTTCTTTGCCGTCCCTTCCTTAAATATGGAGATGCGTAAAACAGTGTAAATACAATTCAGGCCAGCTAACGAGCAGTCCACAGTGCTGAAACACTCCTGCCGTCCAAGCCAGCTCCCTGCCATCGATTTCATTTACCATATGTTTGGTGTGGGTTTTGGCAGAGTCAGCCTGAGCATTTTTTTGTGCAGGCCTGCAAAACAGTTTTTCCCTGCCTCCACCCAAACGTGAGCAAGTCCTGTCTGCCACCGTCACGCCGTTACACAGGGTCAGCCTGGCTGTTTTGGGCAGGATTAGTCAGAGGGGCCTCTGGAAAAAAGCCCAAAGAGGGCTGATTCATTTTCCGTAAGAGTATTTGTGTTAAGGACACCCTAGAAAGAGGACTTCTTCAACATCACGCCCAGCCACTATTTTAGCTTCTTTTCCCATCATGCAGTAATATCCCCAGCAATCACCGCTTGCTTTCCTGATGGAGAGGCAACCTGAGGAGGCTACAACAGCAGTAAAGGTAGATCCCGACACAAGTGGGAGCCACAGCAGAGTTGGCAGTACCCAGCAGCACTCCGCCGACATGCTTTCCCGCAGCCACCTCATTTTTCTGGTTTGGTTTCTGTGTCTTTGCTGCGAGCGTCTGTTAGGTTTGCAGAGGAAGCCGCCAAAGTGTGAGCCAGGGCAGCTCCTGACACTGGCCTCCCCATGCAGCCTGATAGCCCAGCTCAGGGCGGTGGTGGCCATCCCAGTCTGCCCATGGGTGCCAGCTCAGTCACCCAGTGACAATGCTGCTGGGTAAGAAGGCTGACGGCTTTCCCAGGGAAGGAGAAGGGAGAGCTGGGTGTGCACCAGGAAGGATTAGCTCACATGGGTGCCAGTAAGGAGCAAACCTGGCAGGGTTAGGACACTTTTCTCCAGGCATCGAATCCGGTGTCGGGGACAGCTTGCCATGGCCTGGCTGCAATTCACGCTTCTGCTGCCTGCTGCAAGGGCTGCCCAGCTTGGGCAAAACCAGAGCAAACTGCAGTGTGGGGCAGGTTGCTCTGGAAAGCTAGCACTGGGGCGAATGTACCTTAACAGACCAGCTGCAGTGGTCCGGTATTCAGGATGGAGGTGCTGGGCAATGCTGGAGGAGCACACTGGGATATAGTGTCCCTTATCCCGGGATGCACTACCCAGACATACAGTCCGGCTGGTGCCATCCAGCTAGGGCCTAGGACAAGTCTAGCCAACCAAGAGAAAAATAAAAGGGAATTTAAACACACCTCCCTGCCCTTTTTTAAGCAGATGCCAGAAGGTGGGAAGGTCTGGCTGCCTTTTTCCTTCCTGCCCCATGCTCAGAGCAGGTATTCCCAGGGGAATAGCAGTATTTCACACAGACAAGTCACATTCATCCAGCAGAGGAGTTTTGCAAAAGAGTCACAGAGTGCCTGTTCACCAGGCACTGTTCTCTAGACTTGCTGACCTCAGGGAACAGCTTTGCCAGGTGAGCCCTCCAATCAAAGATTTAAAAAAAACACAGCCTGCAGGACTGCGATTCTTCCCTCTCTGTCTGCTGAATTAATTGCTAGAAAGGCAGTACAGCTGCACAGCAGCCAGGCACTCTGTCCCCTCTGGAGGAAGGCATTAGCGTTTGGCCTTGCCTCTACATTTCTTTTCTCTGAGCCAGTGGGTCTGACCATCCTGGTTCACCCTGGAACCGAGACATGAAATTGAGTTTGATATCCATTGGATGGAAATGTAAATATCTATGCCTACAGCAGCTGCTTTCGCAAGCATGCTACCCCAGCGAGCAAACGTGTGTCCCAGCTGGGAGACTTGCTGTGTGCCACATGGGCAGGAGCATCTCTTGCCCTGCCTGGCTCATCCTGCCCAGCTCAGACCCAGCCTGGGACTGCTCCTGGAGGCACCAGACTTACATGCCGTAGGGCTGCTGCAGGGGCCAGGGGAGCTGCCGCGCACCCCCGGGAGGGTCTGGCCCCCAGCCCGTGTGGGGCAGGGCAGGGGCTGCTGCCGGCACCTTGGGGGGCAATTCTGGCTGAGTCAGCCAGAAGAGCGCTGAGGCTCCCCTGGGCACCAGCCCCTGCTCCCCCCTCCATCGCTGTTCCTCAAAGACACAAGCTGGCCTTTAATCAGTTAGCTATGCACTGCTAGCTGTCAGCATGGCTTTTGTTCCCCTAATGGGTGTTTGCTGTTCCAAGGCTGGAGCGTGTTAACCCCAAGCAGTGACTCAGCACACACACCCCTACCTTGAATGCGGGAGAGCTGCAAGCAGGGAGGGGAGCAGGGTGGGATGGCCAGGGCTGCCACATGCGTGGCTGCAGGGTTTCTTTCTTCCCTTTTCTCATTTCAGGAGAAACCGTTGCAAATTTCACAGACCTTTCTAGTGCAGGCAAACAAAGGGGAAATTAATTCTGAGCAAGGGAATTAACATCACTAAATATTAAGGGCATTGCTAAATGCTAGCGACTGGTCGCTTCTCTTGCAGAAGCAGAGGTGGGCAGAGGCAGGCTTAGAAAAGAAGGGGAAAGGGGCTGGGTGAAGGCAGGGATCTCTGCAGAGAGATCTCAGTGGATAAAAGGCAAAGAGAACAAAGGGAGAGACGCTGGAGAAACCTGACGGAGCAGGTGCAAAAACCAAAAGGAATGACTAAGCCAAAGCTAAGGACTGGCCTATGGGAAGGGGTCGTGCTGCTGTAATCAAAGGGCCGAGGTTAAACCACTTTAGTTAAAGCATTGCACACATGGGCTGCTGATAGAAGAATAAAAAAATCTGGCTTTACGGCTTCCAATGTAGTACCACAAACGTGGTGGCTTCCTGGTGCAAAGTGATGATCCTGTACAAATGCATGCTTCCATTTGTTCCGAAATTGTTGACAAGTTAACGCTGTACTGGCTGCCTTTATGCTGGATAAGGCACGGTCTGTCTTCCAACAGGTGGTTTAATGCCGGCAAAAAAAAAATCGAGAGTCAGAGTAAGCACATGGTACATAATTTTGGCTCTTCCAACAGAAATGTGACTGGGACTTCACAAATAATCCTGATCAGTCTTATCCTGGGTACTGCTGCTTGTCTAACTTTCATTTAAATCAAAGCTATTTTAGCTTAATTGGCTACTTCAGTTAAATGTATGTCAATGCAAATGTTTCTAGCTCTTTAGCCCCAATATAATTAATTTTCCAGGGCAATGCAAGTGCCAAGAGAAATGGTGCTTGTGAGCCTTAGGGTGCTGACACATTAATTTGGCCAACACCTGCTCTGGTCTTAGGTGCTAGAGGACCTCTGTGGTGCATGGGGTGAGCAGAGGGACCTTCCCTGGGGTACTGGGGCCAAGGGCAGGTGAGACAGCCATGGCAGGAGCCGGCAGATGGGAGCGGCAGGCATCTTCCAGAGGCTGAGTCGATGTGGAAACTCCTCCCCCAGGTTTATTACTGCAAGGTGTGTGCTTGCCTTCACACTCACCCTAACCTACCCTCACCTGGGGTTTGAACTAGCACGACTGGCCGAATATTTCAGATGATGGAGTCTGTTTGCTTCTGCCACCTCCAGGAGAGGAGCAGCACGGACAGATGTAGGTGGCAACATCTTCAAATTACAGCTTAATTCACACCAGCTCATGAGTCAGGCCTGTGACTCACGGGCAGAGGCAACTTGGCATGAGGGGGCTGCAGCTCCTGCCCCAGCTGCCTGCCCTGCCCGGACACAAGATGTGCAGCCGGGGCATTGCTTTGGTATCACGCTGCCTCAGAACCAGCCCTGCAAGGGGAACCAGCATCCAGCTGCGGTCACAGGAGAGCAAGCTGGGGCAGTCGGGGGGCACCACAGCCCTCCAGCCTCAGCCGGGGGCTCCTGGAGCAATGCAAGCTGCGGGGAGCATGTGTTGCTTCAGTGTCCAGCCCCGTATGAATTGCTCACAGTGTGGCCAGGAGACCCGCGTATCCTCTAAATCCTCTAAATTGTGTTTCCAGGGCAAAAGGAGGATGGAAACATGCTTTTTTAGACTGCTGGGCTGGCTCAAATAACTGTTTAGATAGTAAAAATTAAGCCCTGCACATCCTGCATCTTCTTGAGGTTTTGCTTTTTCTTCCTCTCTGAGGGAGATTAGCCTTTGATGACTGGAGATCAAGAATATTTCCGCCCATACAAGGTAAGTCTGTTGGTGTTCAGCGGAAATGGGGTTCCTGTGAAGGCCTGATTTTAGGTGCACCAATGATTTTAGGTGCATCAACTTTTCAGGCGTTAAAGGCGAGTCTGCATTTTAAATGTGTTGCGTGCTCCAAAAAACTCTCTACCTTAGGCCAGTCCCAAGGCTTGAATATTAATAAAGGAGTTTCCCCACATGAACAGCATGTCTTATGCCTGCCTCGCATTTAAAGTAGCCTGGTGCAGCCATAGGAAAGCCTCATGTCACTGTAACTCCACATCAACCACAGGTAAACACTGTGGATGATACTGTTCTGCTGGGATGTGCTTACAAGTGGTTTCCAGCACAGCTTTCCTGTGAGGAATGGAGTTGATCTGGGCTGAATGTGACTGGACTTTGAGGACTCTGGGCATGCCGGCTTGGATGCATGGGGGCAGAGCCGTTTGTCTCACTGTTTCCACAGTGCTGCTTTATTTTTAACGGCCAGGACTGAGTTTCCCAAAAGGACTGCATCGTCACAGACAACAGGAGATTAAATTTAAGTTGCGGATTCCCGCAGCGGTCGCTTTTTTCCAAAATCCCCAGAGAGCAGGGTGGCTGCCAGAGGGAACGTGCTGAGAGGGGATGCTCCGTGCAGTGCTGCCCCCCGGGGCCGGCGTCCCCTCTGCGAACTCCCCGGGGAGGAGGAGGGCAGGCCCGCTGGAGCGGCCTCTGGGGCGCTTGGTCTGCGTTATGAAAAGATGATAGTTGGAAATTTTCTTCTGCATTTTGTCCTTTAAAAGGATGTGTTTAGCATCACTGCCTTGCTTTGGATACTTGTCATACGCGGGGCTGAAAGCAGCGGTAAGTGGGACAGCGAGGATCAGTTTGTGTCTTTGAGGAGACCTGCCTCTCACTCCCAGCGCGCTGATGCTGCCATGCTCTCCCTCTCAGAGCCCTGACCCACAAACCTCTCCATCGCTCCCTGCGTCTCCGTGCTCTATCTCTAACAGCCTCTGCTTTCCCGGGCTGTGCCGGCGTGGAGGACTGGCCTGCCGCGGTGTGGGAGCAAGCCTGGGGCTGGGGCAGTTCTCAAGGCGTTCTTGCCTTGTCCCTTTCCCACAGGCGTTTGCCCCAAGCTGGTTATCACTTCTTTGAAGCCTGGCATACAGGAAGTGCGTTTACTTAGAACAGGGAAGGTATGAAAATGCTAGTGGTGAGCAAAGTGGCTGGAGAGGGAAACATTTCCAGTTCTCCTTTTTGGGTGTTTTCCCAGCTCACAGAAGTGCCTCTTTGTGCCTGAGACAGCCTGCAGTGACAGATCACTAACGACCCCCAGAGACGTCCCCCATTGCATCTCCCCCCCGGTGATCCCCTCCAACAAGCTGGAGTTGGGGGGGACTGGCTGCTGGGGTGGTCACCGCTCCGCACAACACAGTGAACACCCTGGCTTTAACGAAAAGGGTGACGCTGCCCCTGTGCTTCCACGGCATGCAGTGAGTGGCTGGCATCGCTACACTTTCGTTACCTCTTTTTTACACTATAAGATGAATGTCCCTTCCTCTTCTCCTCCCTTCCCCCTACAAATGTTCACCAAATCTGGGAACGAATAGTGAAGGGAGTTGTGCCCTTCGCTGCCGCCATGCAGCCCCCTCTTCCTTCCCACCACCCCTGCCTACCCTCGGCGGGGTGCGGGCAGCAGCCGTGGGGCAGGCAGCCACCGGCCGTGCCTGGGGTTTGCTTCCCCTGGGGACGCCAGGCCTCCTTCCACACAGCCGCTTCTCTCAAGCCGTTTCTGAAGTTTCAGGCAGGCTCGGAGGCGTTGCAACCAAAGCACCCAGGAGATGTTGCAACAGGGCATTTTGTTATACAGTGAAAACCGCGTTTCTTCTGTCCCTCTCAAACCTCTCGCTCATGCCCACCCCTGCTGTGGGGCTGTGTCGTGGCTTACATCGGGGACCAAGTTAAAAATAATTTATCTTTTGGGTTATTTTTATGCCAAATCATTTCCTTGATCCCCTTCAAATGAAAGTGGAGCGGGAGTGTGGCACCCATGGCATGGGCGGCCCCAGAGGACGTATCGGTCTGGGGGACTCATCTCTGCTCCCACGGATGCCCACGCAGAAAGCCAGTCCTCGGAGGTTTTTAGGGCAGGCTGCAGGAGCCTGAGATCACACCCATTAATTGTTCCCTTTGCCTGCTCTTCCCTCGCTTGATTACAGGTTGTCTAGACTGAGAAGTACAGGTTTTGCTCTTGGAGCATGAGCAGAATAAGGTGTGACACGCCGCCCTCCACGTAGTGGAAAAGGGATGTCAGTGCCTGCTCAAGGAGACTTTCTCTTTCGGCTCGGGCTGGCTTTCCCTCTGCCATCTCCCCGTGCAGCGAGAGGACGGCGCTGTGCCTGCCCATGCAGTGCCTGCTGCACAGGTAGGGCTTTGATTGCCAGGGCACCGAAAAATGACTCAATTTGGATGACAAAGTGGTGGTATTAAACACAAGACACTTCGAAGCTGCTGTCGGTTGGTAAGAAAATAATTTAAAATTAAACCAGTTCTGAAACTATCTACCGCAAGTGGTTACAAGCCTGAGTGTTGTAAAACTGGACCGTTTCCTCTTTTCCTCACAACGATCGTGTCCTTGATTCCTCCTTTAGGCTGCTTTGGCAATTCTTGCACAGTAATAAAAAGGCATGACACAGCAGATGTTTTGCGGCTCACCTTGCCAAACAAAATTACAACGTTAGTGTAGCTTCTTTGCCTTTGCATAATGAACTCTACAAAGGAGCTAGAGAGAGGGTAAGCATCTGTGCCAAGATAAAAGCAAAACCAAGAAGTACGAAGGTCTGGTTTAAAGCAGTCTCCATTTAAAGTAATTCTTTTTAAAACGACTTATCTTGAAACTGTTACAGACAGTTAGGGAAAGTCATACAGTTTCTAAATGTCTGTTGTGTTTTAAGTCTGCAGCTACATTGCTAAGACTAACAAAAAAATAGATGCATCTTTGAGAGCTCACAAACGTGGTGCAGCAGAGCATCATCTGCGCAACACGTGCTGGGGCCAGGAGGAAGTGGGCTGCAAAGGAACTGCTTATTCCCCACTCTTCAGGCTCCCTGGGCATCATTTGCATTTTTATCGGTGTTCAGGACAGTCTTTGTGTTATGGTGAATTGCACTAACTGCCAACAGGGGGAATTTGGTGTGTGGGGAGGAGGTAGATTGGGCGAGAGGTGTGCCTGTCATGCTGCCTTTTTCATCACCTAACTGTCATCCCTGTCCCTTGGGTACTTGAAAGGAGAGCACGGACCTCCGTGGGCAGTCCAAAGGAAGGGAAGGATGATGTACAGAGGATGATGACAGGGAAAAGGGGAAATCCTTCAGTCTATGGCTTTGCCAAATCTGTCCAGGAAAAAGGCAAAAAGCTGCCCCAACAAGCCCACTGCACTTATGCTTGCTACAAACCCGTGTTAACAGCTGAATTAGGATTCAGGCAGCCTGAGTGGTTCAAATACTGAACATTAAAGACCAGATCCTACTTCATTAATGCCAAAGACAAAACTCCCAGCAAAAGATCTGGCCCTTAGTTTCTGGAAGTCCAACTAAGTCAATTAAGAAGAAAAAAAGTAAAAAAGAAAAGAAATGGATGAGGAAAATTTTGCCATCAGCTATGGCAACTGGCAGCAGTGAGGTTGCCCAGGTAGAACAGAGATCCAGCACTCCCTTGCTTTTAGGCAGACATGAGACCTTGTTATCCTTTGCTATCCCATCCAACATCCCATTGTGCAAAGTGCTGTACAGCCACAGAGACAGTGCCAGTCTGCCCAAAGTCCTTACAAAGACCTTTGCACAACGTCTCTGCAGCCAAAACTTGTTTATTAAAAGCTTGCTTGTCAGAAATGAGGTCCAGTCATTTGATGGGCATTAGATATGTTCATGCATTAAACACACTGAAATATCACCTGCTTACCCGAACCCTTGTTTGTCTTAAATCACCTTCACGTTCACTGTGATATGCTGTGGGTGAGATTTGATAGCATTTGCTAACCATATAAGAGTTGAGCCAACAACTCTTCTTTTGGTAAGAAAAGGCATCAACCAAAATAAATGAGTTATTCTTAGATAAAGAAGATGAGAAATCTCCAAATACAGTGGAAAAATAAGTCAGTTCTTGAAGAACAGCAAGAAGTGGAATCAGTGTGAAGGGAAATGTTGACCAAATCTGTGAAGCACTGTTATGTGTCTGACAGTACCCATCTTGCACAAACCACCACGAGATGCCCTTCCAGCTCTCCGTAGGCACAATTTCCCTGGGATACTTCAAAACCAGCTTCATTCCCAGGATGTCTCCCCACAGTCCACATGGCCTTGGAGGCTGAAGGAGCACTTCCATGGCCCTGGCCCTGGAGTAGTGCACCCAGGAGGTGGCTAGCCCCCAGCAGGCATCTCTGAAAAGAGTCAGAGATGCTTCACTCTGAGACATGCTCAGCTCATTTCCGGCATGAAGCAAAGGAGACTCAACCACCAACTCACAGCTTTCAGCCCAGCATGACTCGGAGGCAGGGGTGGCTTCAAGGATGCTCTCTGGTGTCCGCATAGGATTTATGGGTCAACTTCAATGTTTCTGGGCATCAGAGTCCCATTTTGGATGATCACCGATAATTTTATGGTGGTGGGTGTTTGGCATTGGTGGCTCTGAGCCAGCCTTGGCATGCTGCTGCACCCGGTGTGCCCTGCCCACAGCGTTGAGTGCAGGGCTGGCTCCTGAGCTGCAACTAGTAGCGTAAAGCTTCCGATAAATCAAGTGTTTCACAAAAGCATGAGTGACTGATTTCACAATGTGATTAAAATTACCAAGGGGAAACATTTCAAACGTTCAATAATTTACATCAACCACCTGTACTTTTAAAGTACCTTTCCCCATTCCATTCCCCTAACTTTATGGGATTCTTGCCATGTTCTTGAAGCTATTTCCTTCCTCACTTCAGCTCTCATTGCTGCTGAACACTCTGGTAATAAATAAAAGTACTGTATGGCTGGAGATTGTGCTGGGGATGAAAAATGCAATGCCATTTATTATAAAGCAGTCTAAGCAGGCAGCTGATCTTAGCATGCGCTCTGCGTCCTTCCAAAATCAAGACAATTTGCAAAGTACTATTGCAAAATTGAGTTTATATTCCTGTTTGCTTTTTATGATTCTTATTTTTAAGTAAGCATTTTCAAATGCATTTTCAGTTAGGTTTTTCCATGCCAGCTTTTCACTCTAAACAGTGTTAGCAAAGTCAGGCCTCCCCTTCATGGTTTAGTTTTGAACGGTTTTAAATGTAAATTTAGAACTCATATCGTACATTACTGAGGAGCAGGAACTGTTTGTATGTTTATATATTTATTAACTAGGAATTATTTTCTTTCCAGCATGCTTCAGTTTCCTACAAGGTCAGCTCTTCGGTGAACTAATTCTTGAGCATGGACAAGAACTGAATTATTGGAATAAAAAGTCAGTAGGGAAGAGTTAGGGTAAGTTTTCCTTCCAGCTGCTTCTGCAGAAGTGCTAATAGCATGCTGAGTCCTGGGACCAACATGTGGCTTTCAGTCCTCTCCCAGCAAAGTCAGCAGGAGATTTGAGCAGTGGGGGCTAGGTGCAGGGTTTTGGGCAACCGAGTATTCTCAGAGGAGCAGTGGAAAAGCCTATCTGTTACAACATGCTTTTGCCTGAGGTGAGTTACTTTTAATAGACGTTTTGTTTTAGGAAGCGTGAAACGATGAGCTGGCACTGTCTGCTTTTGATTTTACTTCAGGGAAGAGGAGCTATAGGTTCAGGGGGTTCTCTGCTTGCCAGCAGTGTGATTTCTTTTAACCAGAACACCATTTGGTTAATGTAAATATGCCAGTTGTCTAAGCCTCTAGGTATGCGTTTAGAAAATAAATACATTACCCATCCATGTCTTTATGGGTAAGCCTTTCAAATCTTCCCACCTTTTTTTCACAGCTTTTTTGAAGCACTGTAAAGTCTGATCCAAAGTCCAAGAGCATGACCAGGAGTGTTCTCCAACTGATGACAATTGATTCTGAATTAGACCACAAAGAAGGATGTACTGTGACAACACTTTGTAAATTTGTTTTTCCTTTTTAATGAGAAATCAGCTTTCTGAGACCCATCTGAGTAGGAGAATATGCAGCACTTTTAGCACCTTGCCTCACCCAGTCAACCACTTGTGATTAGTTTATTCTCCTTGAGGTCTGAAGGTCTCTGCACTTTCCCAAGGAGCTTCCTATGACTCAAAGAGCAACCATCAGAGGACGCATCAGATCAACAATTGCTAGATAAAGACCAGAAATCAGACTGCCTGCAAGAATACCAGCTATCGATGTATCATCATAGCTCTTCTATAACAGCGGAAGAGTGTTTTCTTTTTATACAATTACGTCAAGACAAGAGTCTGTTATAAAGTTGTACTCATATGGTTGTTTGGAGTGTCAAAATAAAGTCAACAGCTCCTTTAGAAACCACCCAGACTCTGGGCAGACATCCATGGGAGCTTCAGGAGCTCTCTTTGGTTCTGGGTGCCCCATAAAGAAGTATAATTTGTACTGAATTGATTAGCTGCTGCTTCACCATAACGCCAAGACTTGATGTAGTGAAGCAAAACTACAGTGAAGTAATGAAATCAATAACGTTATTAAAATAACCCGCAGTGGAGTTACCGGCCACTCTGCCAGCAATACTCACAGACAAATATCTCAGTACCTAAAGGGACATCTGCAGGAACATTCCAGAGCCACAGATGACAGCCAAAAGCCAACTTGCCTTCATCCTTCTCAGGTGAGATTTACCAGAACAGCACAGGGGCAGGTGCCCAGGGACAGCCCCAGGCTGGAAGAGGGTCAGCTCAGGTGGGACGGCAGCAAAGAAGAGCGGACAAGCATCTCCCCAAAGGAAGTTTTTGGCTTGGAGTTTTGCACAAGAAAGCTCTTCTAGTACTAATGCAGCTAGAGTGAGACGTTACCAGGAACAGTGTACACTGTGTACTGGAGAAAGCTGGCTGGAAAAGATTAATCTGGTCTTGAAGGCCAGATGTGTCTTGGTTGGCCGTTGAGAAGCTGGAGACTCTGGCTCATCAGGAGGACTCCTCGATGCTGCAATGATGACAAAACAGCTCTACTTGGCCCGAGTCTCCATGTTTAAAAACACACTTTAATGCATAATTGAATAAAGAAGACTCTAACTATGTGCTTACTACACATGGAATTTCAATACATTTGTAAGGTCTAAGCCCTCTCATTGTACAAAGACCATAAAAAAGTCCTAAGACAGATAGACAGAACTGACAAGTATTTTAATAACATACTTGTACTGTTCATGTTTTGCACAAATAACTCAAATATTTTCACCACTATTAGCCACATCTCCTGGAAACTAATGACAAGTTCATAGGCAAGGGCAGGTAATTGTGAAAGGTAATACTAATTTTTCCTGACACAACTAAGTGCTAAATAAGCAGGGGCTTCTCTGTCTAACTCTATTCTGATACTCTGTCTGTGCCCTTCCATGAACCGACTGCAGCTGCCGTCTCTCTCTAGCTTCTTCCTGGCTAGCTACTCTGCAAAATTTTATTCTAACTAATACCAGGGAACTGGTTTTGCGGGTGAAGGTGAAAAGCAACTGGGGTGAGAGTGACCTTGAAGTGGTAGCAGTCATGATTTCTAGAAAACGAGGCAGGGGAAAAAAAAACAAAGGCAAAACAGTGGACTTCAAGGAGACAGACTTTAGCTAACTCATGGTGTTAGTGCACACAAGCACAGAGGAATAAATCCAAGGCAGAAAGGACATTTGGAGAGTTGGGAGTGCTCTAAGGAACCTGTATGAAAGACACAGTCACAAAAGATACGGTACAGAACTACTTGTGAGCTGCTCAGTAGTGGGGCAACTTAGCACAAGTACGAAGGGAAGCTAGTAAGGTACCAACTGGCTAAATCATGAGCTCTTCATTAGTTTCAGAAGTGCAGAGGAAACACACAGAAAGTGGAACTAGGTCATGTTACTAAGTATAAAAGAACAGCATAAGCATGGAGGAACAACATGAAAAAGATGTAAGTGATGCAACAAGCAGTGGGTGTGAAACGTATGCACTAGTAGCAACAAGAGGGCCAAAGAAAGAGCTGGGTTTCATGAGGAGAAGGAGACACTGAGTGACGATGCCAAACATGCGAAAGTGTTTGATACTTTTTTCCTTTGGTCTTTGCTCAAAGGTGCGCCATTTGACACAACCAGCGTAAACAGTCCGAGGGTAAGAATACCGGCTGCAAGGAAGAACAAGGAGGTCAGACAGTGCGTAAATAAGTCAGATATATTCCAACTGACAAGCCCTAAAAGCCTTCTGCCGTCCTGGGAAAAGAGGCTGAAGCCTGCTCGATGCCGTCAGCTCAGAAGTCAAGGTGGGTGGATGTGTTTCCATATACTGGGAAAGGCAAACCTAGCACCTACCATGAAAGGGGCAGGGGGGACAGGAGGAGCCAGGGATCAGAGACCAGTCAGATTAATTTCAATTCCTGGAAAAATGCTGGAAGTTGTAACTGGATAAACTTTTTTCCAGCGCCTAGAAGACAACAAGCAGATGAGGAACAGTGAGCACCGGTTCAACAAGAACAAATCACATCAAATCAATCTAATTTCCTTCTACAGTAGGTCTTAGATCTTGATTTTAATAAGGCTTTTGCCATTGTCTCACCTGACACTTTCATAAACTAAGTAAAGAAACACGGCTTAGAAGAAACTGCTGTTAGAGGAGTGTACAGCTGGTTGGAAAACCAGACTAAGAGCAGTTATAAATGCTTCACTGTCAAACTGGCAGTACGTATCAAAAGAAGTCTGAAGCCATCTGTTTTATGTCTGGCAGCGTACAGTATTTTCATTAATATCTTTGAAAAAAAAAACCAAGAGTAGGGAACACTTATTAAATTAGCACAGGACACCATGAAGAACAAGCACTTTGGAGAACAGGAGGAGAATGCAAAACAATCTTGACAAATTGGGGAGAGGGACGGGAAGAGAAGCACCATTCAGTAGGGACAGAGTGGAGCTCTGTGTTTGTGTAGGCGTCATCAAGGACTACAAGACCAACTGGGGAACAACCAGCACAGCAGCAGTTCTGCAGAAGAAGATCCAGGGCTGACAGCTCAACACAAATGAGCATGGTCATGCTGCAGTAAAAAATGAAAGTGCTCTAATGAGGTGTACAAACAGAAGTGCAGTCTGTGACAAACAGGAAACCATTCTTCCCCTGTTGTTTATGCTGTCAAGGCTTTATGTGAAGTGTCATCTGTACAGTTTTGGCCACTGCAGTTCAGGGAGACTGAGCTGATTGCAGAAAGTGCAAAGGAGAGCAATGGTCCAGAAAAGGTGTTGAGTGGGAAAGGATGAATAATCTAAAACTGAAAAACTGTATTGATAAGGTTGCATGTACCAAAGTGTAGGGTCAAGGAAGACATGGTAGTGGTCATCTAATATACAAACCAGGAAGGGAATAATCTTATTTCTAAGTCCATTTGGAATACTAGAGTAACAGTCTTAAATTAGGCAAAGGAGCTATGCTAAACACCCTTCCAAGAGCAAGGACAGGTAAGCACCAGAGGAGGTTGCCCAGAGAGTTCAAGAATACCCAGTGTTAGAGATTTTTGAGCATTAATGCAAAAAGCATCAGTCAGTTGATCCTACTGACGGGATCAGGAAGGAGCAGCTGGGCCAGCCAGTGATCCTGCCAGCCCCACCTCTAACAATTTCCAGGATGAGCTGTGGGATTCAACTCACAGCCTGCATCTGAATATCTCAAACACTGGAGGCCATTTCTCAGTGAGGACAACTGAACGAAGCAGAGTAATTGTATCTTTAGCTAATGAAATAGCTTTGGTTAGAAACAAGAGGGCAACAGGAAAACATAAAACCAGCATGAATCGAGTCAGCTTAATACAATGGGGTGATGTTAGAATTTGCTTGCAGCCTACTTGGTGTTGTCCTACCAACAAAAGTGGCATCTTGTTGCAAGCCTTTGGGAATCTGCTGCTACGTGTTTCCTCTTGCAGCTTACTTAGCAACACCACGGCTCTGAGTAAATATCCTCACGCTTATTCTTTCTCCTCTTTTACCTTGATGGTAACGTCCTCTCTAGTCTTCTGTAGGGACTGTCCTGGTGTGGCAAATGCTGCCTGTTTGCTGCCTTTAGTAGAAATCCTTGCCTCAAATGCCTCTTTTGGCTGTAATATCCCCAACACCTGCAGTTCTCTGCCTTCCCTTAGGTGTCTAGAAATGCAGCTCTGTTGTCTTCCAGTTCATGTTAGCTCTCCCTTAAAGTCCTCCAGGGTTTTATATCATACAGTTTTGTAGCCCTCTCTGCTTATTAGCCTCTTCTCCTCCAGCCTTGGTCTCTTCCCAGGACCCTCTATTTGCCGTCTTAGACTTCCACACTTCATCACATGAAATCTGTGTCAGACATTTGCCTGGCTGCCTGCAAAGCCTAGCACTCGACACAGGAAAGGGAAACTCCCTCTCAGCTGAAGTCAAATGCAAAACAGCAGCTCTGGTAGTCCCCAGCAATCCCATTTGAATCCTATCTCTCGTCCAGAGATGCTTCCTTTCGCCCTTCACAGGATTAATTAATTTCTCTTTTCTCATGACCCAGCCTCCTACTGGTATGGCAGAAGAGGTGGCCAAAATAGTGCCTCCTGACCTTAAACACCCAGAGGTTATCTAAGAATTGGGGTTTGTGGCACAGGTAAAAGCACACCACATTTTTAAATAAATGCTGCAGGCTGGATCCCTTGAACTTATGACTTGGATGAGATCGTGCACTGTGTAAAACACGCAGGCTCGGGCTTGTTGGGTTCTTGTTAACTCTGTGTACTGATTTGACACTAAGTTCATCAATGCAATATGCATTGTTGTATATAAAACAGATGTATAAAACATTACCTAGCCTTATTTTTGTTACATAAGATTTCACCCCCCAACACTTGGTGTGTGCTAGGGGTAAGTGCAAATTAGGTGCAGGAGGTGTGTTCCTGTGCTGACACAAGCGGGCTTGTCCCTCCCTGGGGCTGTGTTTGCTTGTGTCAGTGGGGGACCAGGCTGGCAGTGAGCAGGGGTGGGGGGCTGGATCAGCAGGTATGCAAGGACATGGATGAGAAGCATGTGCATGAATGGGCAAGGAACCTCTTTTAAGGCCAGCTCCCAGAAGGAAATTAGGACCCAATTTATTATATGTCTGCTGGGATCCCCTCTACACCTCTGTGTTCATGGAGGCAGAGGTGGGTGCGAGTTGCAGCTCAGTGCAGATGCATGCAAAGGTGAGGGTTGATCTGGTCACTGCGTGGTGCCAGTGGCATTTGTCTCTACCCACACATAAAGGACCTTTCACCTATCCTTCCAGCTCTCCCACTTCCTCTCCCAAAAAGGAGTTAAAAACCCAAGAGCAGCCACTAGAAACTATCATGTTTGGGGAAATCTCACAGGCAAATGTGAGACCACAGGATAAATGTTTCAAACCAGACCTGCCTGAGATGATCTTGCAAGCAAAACACACAACACCAAATTCTGTAAGCAGTATGATAGAAATGACAAAGCAGGGAAACAGCTGCAGAGGCAGCACAGATGGACACCAGCTACGGATCACACAGGAGAGCAGAACATTACATATTGTACACAGGAAATGCTCAATTTTCCTTTTCAGTATTAAGAAAAGAAATCAGTAGTACCAATGATTCCCTCTGTGAATTTTGGGCAATATATAGGAGAGCAACATATGGCTCACCGGAATCAAGGAGCCTTGTTCTTCCTGCAAGAAGGGACAAAATTTCTACCATCTTCAGGGGCACCATCAAGCCAGATCTCTGTACTAGTTCCTCACAGCTTAATTAGAAACCTAAAATAAGGCATGGCTTGTGATTTTATTGACAGCTATCATTCCTGTTAGCATTCCAACATTTTCAGGGCTTCACAGAAAGAGCTGGGTTTGGACCTGTGCTAAAGGGACCTATTCATTGGCCTGTCCCAGGTGATTGCAGGAGGGTCTGCGGTGATGGCCACCTCCGGAGCTGGCAGTCCCTTGGGCACCACACTGTGAGCAGTGAAAAGCTCGGGCAGGAAAGCCAGGGCAGGCAACAGGGAGCTGGCTCCAATAGCATGGCAGGCTCGCAGCCTCTGCCAGCGGCATTGCGTATGTGCTGCCGGGGCCTGGGGAGCGTCTGCGGGTCGGCCCCGAGCGAGTGCCTGGGGAGCGGGGCCATGTGCCCTGCAGCAGCTGCTGCAGTGTCCCCGGCCAGGAAGCTCCAGCAGAAGAGATGTTATGACAGCACAAACAGTTACCTCCGTTGCAAGCGTGATAGGATGTGACATTGCAAACAGAAATGTAACCTGTCAACACCACAGCTACATTCTTGGGCTCATCAACTTGTCTTTTAACCAAGTGCAGCCCCGCAGCTCTCTGCTCCCCAAAATCTGAAGGCATCTGCACACAACCAATGTCCTAAATGATAAAAGCTGCAGAGCCTGCCTGAAAACCCCCAAGAAAGCCACCCCAAAAGCTCCAACCCTCTCTATGTGTGCATCAGCCCTAATTGCAGCCAGCAAATATAAAAGCCTTCAGTGCCTGGCCAGTGTGCTGGCAGCACAGGCATTGCAATGCTGTGGTGGAAAATGTTAGAGAGGATTAGCAGAAGTCCCCAAAGAAGTAAAATCGTAGCTAAAGGAAGTTACACTGAGGAGCACAACATTTGACTTAGAAGTGTTGTGGTCTGAAGCATAAACCCAAACAGTACCAAGTGTTTGGAAAACTGTATGCTAACTGTAATGAAAATAATAATTTTGCTGAAGCATTCTTTACCAAGGGCAACCCTCAAAGACATGTGTTGATTAAGGCAAAATCCATGGATGCTGTCCCAGCACTGGAATTGCTTCTAAGGATGAATGCTGGCTCTGTGCCCACTAACTTGGCATTCGAGGTGGCTAACTCTGCCGAGCAAAGCGAGGCCACCACACAGCTGTGTGGGTGCCTGCTCTCGACACCGACCTTGCAGGGGGCACAGCTAGGCCAGATTCAGTGGAGGAGGTTTTGGGCTATGAGAAACGTAACACCCCCGTATGGGTCGTTTGCTGCATTGCAGCCTGGCTCAGACATCTCCATCTCCCACTGAAGAGCAAGATCAGCCAGCCCTTCAACTTACTGGCTGCTCCACCTGAACCTTTCCAGGACAGGCTTTTGTATTCCTCTCTGGCTGCTAACAGAGGGACAGATGGGGAAATAAAGAAGTGTTTCAGTGATGCTGCTCCTCCCAGCTCCTTATTCCCACACTCCTGGGATGGAGGAAGTCTCAACATGTTGCTCACCAGCCTGCGAGGGAAGTTGGGAAGAATTCCTGCAGGCATCTGTTCCAGTGCATAGAGGCAGGAGACCCTAGGGGGCTTTTTGTACCTCTGACTGTGGGGAGGAAAGGAAAATGTGTCTTGCCTTTGCCATGAGACTGAAGGAGGAGGGACCACTAAGTTTCACCCTCCTTTCTGCATGCTGCTGGGGCATCGAGATGCCAGCAGAGCCAGCAAGGGTGTGCAAATGTCTGATGCAGAAGCCAACAGATAAGAGATGGTTTTAGAGGCTACTGGGAAGATAGAAAGTGGAAAATTAAGGAAACAGAAGCCAAAAATGATGAATGGGGGGGAAGACAAGGAGGAAAAAGCTCCAGAGAACAGGAGAAAAGACAGGAGACTAAAATAAGACAGAGGAAGGAAGGAAGGAAGGAAGGAAGGAAGGAAGGAAGGAAGGAAGGAAGGAGATAGAGACTCAGAAAAAGGATGGAGGAAAAAGTGATGAAAGAAGTATCTGAAAGCAGAAACTTCAAAAAAAAAAGGCACTTTATAGTCAGGCTCTTTGGAGATCATTTTTCTTGGCTGTGCCTAATAGGGTTCTGGTCTTTGCTAGGCATCACCATAATAGTGGTAGAAGAAAAAGGTAAAGGCTAAAATAGATACACAGTCCAGAGGAAAGGAAAATTCCAAGTCTGAGAGAAAGGGAAAAAATAACAAGGGAGGGACATATTGAAGCTGGCTGAACTTCTTTTTTAGTGTTCGATAAAGTTACACCCTACAGATGCTAGAAAATTAAGAAGCACAAAAGCTTGGGTTAGTGCAAAATCCTGTGGCAATGAAAATTGCATTTTGAGGGGAGCAGATGTGGTTCCCAGACATCCTACACCCCGGGAGGTGACTGAGACCATCTCCTCGGGCTGGTCCGCAGCCAAGAACCCTCCTGAGCCTGGGCCAAGGCAGCCAGTGGTTCACCCATGAGGATGGTGTGTTCAGCTCAAAGCCATGCCATGTGGAGACATGAGACCAGAAGACAACAGACCATGAACCAGAAGACATCACAGCTAGGCCGACTCAGCCCCTAATGCAGATCTGAAGCCGGGATCCAGCCCCTGCCACTGCCAAGCCCAGTCAGTCAAGTGTGAGACTTAGGAAGCGGAATGATGCCCGTTCAGTGCTTTGCAACAAATGGAAAAAATTCTCAGGTCATCTGCTTATGGTGCTGCTGTCTTTAAGGCTGGTAGCAGCAACCACAGCCACTTCATGATGTTAAAGGAAAACAGACCTTGTGTGAATACGCCATGACTCTGAAACTGCTGCCACAAAAAAAAAAGTTGTCAGTGCTCAATTTTGACTGCAAAAAAAGCCTTTCACAGGTATATGTGCACACATGGATATGTGCAGAGGAAGTTTTAAATGCTGCTCGCTGACCTTCTGCTACCAGAAAGGTCTGCACGCACACGCAGAGGACCAGGCAGGTCACTCATACCATGTGAGTCTGTGTGAGCCCGCGGAGGTCACCTCCAGCTCTGGCACACCAAAACACATGTGCCCTGTGAGTCTTGCAGTGCCAAAGCTGGCTATGGCCTGGGAACACCAGATTTGCTCCATCCACAGCAGCCCAAGATGATGAGCCCACTGTACACATGTGCTCAAGCACCTCAGCCCACTGCACTGAGGGGCAGGATGTGGCTGGCACCTGAGGGCAGCATCACGAGCCAGCTGGAGGGCAGTGGACAGGGGACCCATGTACTGGGGAAGGTTACGCTGAGCTCATTTGGGACTATGTCCAGCTCATCATCGCTGCGTTTCTGAATACCTCCCACCATGTGCTCAGCAGCTGTATGTGTGGTTGGCTCCACTGGCATGTTGCATTTACGAGCCACCTCTAAATCAAATGGAGACATAAAGACAACATTGATAACCGTGAAGCTGAAAATGCAGGCCACAATATGCAAACAAAATATGCTGAAGACCCATAATGGCTGAGCAACTGAAACAGAAGAAAAGCATGTACAAACGTGACCAAAGAAGGTAAAAAACCTTTTTGAGTGCTGTTTGTTGCAGACAGAAGAAACTCTCTCTATTAGGCAACCGAGCATGTGAAAACCTTGAGCTGGTTAACAACACACAGAGCGTTCCATGTGCGCTGGGAGGGAATGTGGTCTGGGCATTGCCACAGTTCAAGAGAGTGCCCTTTCATGTATTTCCCAGGAGCCTGGACAATTACTTGAGTTTGTATGAGAACTTTAGGCTGTGTCCTGCAGGAAAAGAGAGGGCACAAGGGAGCCAGACGGCTGAGATGACCCATGACTGTTGTTCCCAGATGAAGCAGGAGCAGACAAGGGAGGATCTGGTGGAGGAAGGGAAAAGTCTTCTGTAGGCAGGTCCCACCATGCTCTGGACTGCCGCTTTTCCCTCTCCCACCACGCTCCATCTCTCCTCTGAGCCAGCTTCCCACCAGCCTCATTCCTCCACTACCTCATCCATCACAGCAGTAGTTTTCTAACCCTGGTAAGAAACAGCATACAAACATGCTCCCTGAGGGACAGGAGCAGAAACCTCCCCACTGCTCAGTGCTGTTTCCCCATGCAGGCACCCCCTCACATCCCTCTGCAGAGCTGTAGGGTCTCTGGCAGCAGGAGACCAGTTTCTAATGTCTGTCCTTCACTTCCAATCCCCTGTTTACAAAACTCGATAAAAAAACCCGAAGGCTAAGGATTGAAACTCTGACACTGGGGGAGAGAGTTATTCATCCTCCACAGCTGGTAAGTCTGCCCACCAACCTACATCATGCCAGCAGCATCAAAGATGGGCAGCAGATCTGAAAGGCTCAGTGCAGACACCTGGCCTTTCCTACAGGGAAAGCATAGGGTGTAAATATGCCTACAGGAAGGTGTTGGTGGTGGGGACACTGGATAGCACCTATGCCTGCCCCAAGGCAGCCTCTGTTGTTATGCCAGTGCTACAGAAATGATGTAACAGCACTGGTTTTGTTGCAATGCTGGAATCCGGCAGCGTTTTCCACCTGGCAGGCTGCGTAGGACACCCACATGTGAGGCAGCAGTCCCTGCAGGCTGGGGCTCCTATTCAGTTTCTGCTGCCAGCGCAAGAAAATGGAGAGGGCAACCAACAGGAGATAAAAGACAACCAAAGTGCTGCTGAAAAATATCAGTAGTAGTAACTCTTAGGACTAACCTTAGGTGTCAGAGGAGTCGATACCTCTCTTTTGAATGTATGAGCCATTTTGTGGGTATAACAGCAACACACTCCATAATCGCTTCCATATTTGGCTTTATTGGCTTATTGTGCAGAGCCATTAGAATCAGGATTGTCTCTTATGAAGCTGTTAATGGGATGCAAATTGCATGAAAGATTTCTCTGCATCAATAGAAAACAACCTAGTAATAAGTTCTTGCATAAAAATCTGCATAAAAATCTGCTACAAAAGACATACTGTGAAAGAAGCAAAAAATCCTGTGTGACTGAGGAAGAAATACACTCACCACAGGCTAACGAATATTGGGTTTGGAACTAGAGGTGACCTATCTCAGAGCTCCTTGGATCCTAAAGAACAGACGTGCCTTTAACTACCGAGGTATCACGAAGACATCGTTCACACAATATTATGGCTAGAGCCAGGTAAAAAAGTGCAATGAATACCTTATGCACTGAAAAATGCAGTTTCAGGCTGACCAAGCCTGAATCTGTGCTGAACTCAGCAAAGAGCCATGGCCAAAATATCTATGTTGTTTGAATGAAATTACAAGTCTAAGCAGCTTACTCTATGTGATGCACTTCTACTTTTCATGCTGAAGTGATGCTTCAAGACTGAAATTTGACTTTCAGTAAGGTAGAAACACCTAAAACTATCATGAAGTGCCAAGCAGTAAGTCAAGAGAAATGCTGTGCTTAATCTACCACATTACTTTGTTTTTTTTTTTACTTTTTGTTGTTAACGTCAGTGTGACCATGATTTCAGTCTGTTGTTTCCAGCAAGCAAACAGCTAGAATGAACCTGTTATTAACGTCAGCCTGTGCCACCTAGCATGGCTGCCTTGCCCACATGGCATAAGTGGCGAAGTCCCCAGCACTGCTACAAGCCGTCCGTCTCCCACATCATGCCATGGACTTGCCTGTTCTGTCTCTGGCCCTGTGCAGCTGTAAGTGCCCAGCGCCCCAGGAGAGGTGGGAAATACCAGGCTAGGCAGAGCTGCAGGTGTGAACCCCTCCGACTTGTCTTGGTGACAGTGGGCAGCCCTGGGGACACCTGCTATGCAAAGCCTTGAAGACAGAGAAGAAAAGCAGCATTGCTGGAATTCCTTGTCCTTTTTCCACCCAAATCACCCATGCAGGAACTCAGAGCTCCCCTCCAGGGACACTACTCTGTCTAAAGCATGAAAGACCAGGCTTTTCCTGAAATAACATCCAGCTCTTTCTTTGCCTCCTGCTGTGCTCAGCTGATACACATGGAGGAGCCTAAATAAAGAAGTGCTGAACTCATTGCCCAAGGTTTTCCTCACTGCTATCTGCATTCCTTTGCACTCATTAAAAAACAAACAAACCTGTTTCCTGATAGCAGGGAGGAAAATCACAGGGCTGGGTTGTTTGGTTTTTTTTTTTCACTTGCAAAAGGCACTTGAATATTACAGAGAGAAGCATCTCTGCAGGATCTAGACAGAGTCGAGTGGCTGGTTAATAGACAGAGGTTATGGGAAAGCAGAACAGACAAGAAATCCTCTATCTCCATCTCTCAGGGATAGGAGGAAGGAAAGAGGGATGGGAAGATAAAAAAAGCATCGGCACTGCTCTACCAGCCAGATCTTAGAGAGGAACCAGCATACTCCCAGTCTGGCCCAGAGACCTGCCTCGGAGAGGCTGGGTAGATGTCAGCCAGAACGGCTGGGGGACACAGTCCCCTTTTTTTGCAGCGACAATTAGATCTCTGAGAGAGAGCTAAAAGAAACGACGAGTATAGAAACCCACAGCCAATGGCAAAAGCCTCCTCCAGACGATGACAGGGGTACAAAGATAGTGCTGGAGGCTGCGGCACTCCTTGGTGCGGGGCTGGCCAGTGGCGGGAAGTGCCTCACATCCTCTTCTCCGCATTGTTCTCCCAACTCCTCCGGTGTCTGGGAAAGTTTCTTCCAGAAATTTACCCCATCCTCACCCTGCAGCTGGCCAGCCTGCTGCTATTGATTCACTTCCCCAGGCATTTCTCTTACTGTCATGCTCTTGTGGCATCAAAGCAGCCACTGGGCTCAGGGAGGGGGGCGGCTGCAGCCTGCGTGCTGCTGGAGGAAACTTTTCCTGCATACCAACATTTTTTAACTGCAGGGAATGGCAGTGGTGAGAGTGGGGGTAAATGAATGCTCAGCTGAAGTACAGATGGATTTATGAGGCATTACTGCTGCTTTATGTGAGAGGAGACACTTTTCAGTACCCAGCGCTGCTCCATTACGTGTAAGGCTGCTTTCCCTCCCTCTCAGCACAAAATAAAAATTGTTGCACAAAGAGCCCTGGTTTTAGATGTATAAGTGGATCAAATTGTGTGTAATGACCTTGTTTGGTCCATTGTGCCTTTGTTTTCCACCCCAGCTTGCACCAGAGCAGGTAGTGTGTTTACACTGCAGTCAGGGTGACCTGACTGACTTGGAGCCATCCTGGTTTTATTCTTCTCTTCAAGGAAAGAGTGGGTCCTTGGGAGAGGGCTGATATCCTCCAGGACAAGGCTGGGTCTTGCTGCCAGAGAGCTACAGATGATTGCTAACCTGTCGTGTCAAGATAAGTACAGGCAATGGTGTGGTGGACCGGAGGCTTCGAGAGAACGGCGTGCAAGCACAGAGCTTTAACGCCAAGGTTACAGTTAAACCTCACTCAGGGTTGGCTGTTTAAGTAAAGCAAGTCTTGTTTAACTGCAGGAAAGAACATCATGTAATAGAAATCTAATTATGTTGAACAGTACCCGATGTAAAGGTTATAGTTTATGGATTAACAGCAAGAACTGACACTGTGAACTGGGAACTCGTCTGGAACTGGCTGAAGGGGAAAAGGGCATGCTGGTAGTTAATGATTTTGGGCACCAACGGGATGCAGTTATGGAAAGACAACCGTAATCCCAGGATGCACTGAAGTGTGCATCCACCAGAGGAGGTGAAATACAGAGATGCTGACGTGCATAGATAGGTACTGGGATGCTGAGAGCCATGGGGAGTCTCCCAAGGGGGCCTCTCCCTTCATCACCGTGTACAGGAGAGAGCTACCAAAACAGAATAACGTTTCTCTGTATGGCATGAGAGAAACTGGATTTACTCATGGCTGTAAAGCAAAAGGTTTCCCTCTGGCAGAGCAGTGATGTTCTGGACCAGCCCAACAGTTAGAGCACTGGGTACAAGATCCACAGCAAGCTTCGTGACAGCCAGGTCAGATCAGGATAAGAGCAGTGAGAGGCAGTGTCTGCCATGATTCAGAGGACATTCTTCCTCATCCCGTGAGCCTAGGAAAAAAATAGAAGCTGAATGCAAAATTTGCGTAGCTGTTTGAACTGGTAGGGAAAGAAAAATCCTACTAATGTGCCACTGCAGCTCTTCTAGTGCTGGAAGTAGCCAGCCTTTGATCCCAGGCCTTTAATGCACCCAACAAAAGGCACGATGGCTGCAAATCCTCTCTTGTGTTATTGCTTATTTGGCCTAAAGGCACGTGGTGCTGTCAAGGACATCTCCTGATGGCTACAAGGGGAAAGGAAGAATGAAAGACAATGAAAGATTTCATGGCAAAGACCACCGAGTGCCATGAAGGGCAGATGGGTGGGAGACACTGGCGCTGGGTGCGGGGAGAGCGTGGAGGTGACCTTGCATGGCATGTTTAAAAATAGCAGACGCCACCGCGCTTCCCACTCTGCAGGCTTCACGCTCCCTTCTTTGTCACAACCCGACACATCCCCTACAGCACTACATAAATTGTAAGTAATTTAAAAACACAACTAATTACTTCAGAGAGATGTTTAAGTACCTAAGTCTTCGGCAGCCCCAGGACACTTACCAACGCTATGGGCATTGTAATGCAAGAGCAGAAGATCTCCTGGTGGGTGCCCGTGCTGGAGGAGCCAGCAGCCCCAGCACCGGCGGCACATGGAGGTCACCCATCAGCAATCCCCACAATCAACCTCTTGTGTCGGACGTGTGAGAAAGCTCTCCCTTTCCTGTCGCACGCTGCCGGAGAGCTGTGGCAGCTGCAGGCCCCCTCCAGTGCCCCAGCGGGCCTGAATAGACAGAGCCGCCCCAGAAACACCCAGATGTGCGCCGGGTTACTCGGGATTTACTGGCACACCATGTGCGAGATCAGCATCGGCCCAGGACGATGCTGTTTAGTTAATTTGCTTTTTGTGATCTAATTTCCTCAGTTTAACTCTTTTTGTCCCCCCAGCATCTTGAAAGGAAAGAAAGAAGCGATCCAAGATGCCAATGTCTCCAGCTCCTTTAAAGGGTCTCTGTTTGGTGTTCGCTCCCTGACCTGCATTCCTTGCTGTAAAATCTCCCCATTACTGTGATTTAATGTACATGCCAAAACAAGCTGCCAGTTACACTGGTGTTAATGCAAAGTGGCTGCAAAGACACTGCCCTGCAAGCAGAACCTGGCCCTCTCTAGCAAAGAGGTTGCTGTGAAAGCTCAGAGATGAGCAATAGCTGCCTGACTTACAACATCTCAGCCATTTCAAGCATCTTGTTCCCTCGCTCCAGAGCAGGAGCAGCCCTCTGCAAGCCACGAGTCTCTGCATCGTGGTCCATACCCACTCCAGTTGTTGGGATGCAGCTCCTGTGGGTTTTATCAGGGACCATAGACTGCAGAAATCACTGGGCTGTGAGCAGTGTGGACCCCTCTGCTAATGAGAGCTCATGAAGGACCCATTTATTTCCCCTTCACTGGGAGGCCCCGGCTAAGCTATGGAAGGTGACTTCAGGTGAGCAGTAGAGCGTGGCTTTTTGACCTCAGGCACACTGCATCCATCTAGTTTACTGGTCCTCTGATTTAGACGCAGCTTCAAGGGTTGAGGGATTCTCTCACAAAGTGAAATTTTTATGGCTCAGCCACATTTTGCAACAAGCCTCCAGCTTGTCTAAGATCCCCCTGTCAAGTTCCATTTTTCAGGCTCTGTGCAAAAATTATACTTAATGGAAGAGCCTCTCCAGTGTGTGCACAAGCAGGGAGTAAAGAAGACACAACATGCAATCCATAAATAGAGACACTTTAGAAGCTCTTTAAACATTCACATTTTTTGCATAATTGATGACTTTCCATAATAGATTTGGATGATAAACAGCTTTAAATAAAATGAAAATTTATCATTGTCATATCATTTATCAGCATTACATTAAACTGGAAAGTATGGGGAGAATATTACCATGTACTCAAATGAAATTGGTGGAAGTGAGAATAATTCAAGGGCTGCATCATTGCATTCATCAGGGTTTTTAATGAGATCACCAACAGCCAAGAAGCCGCGCTAGAACCTGGGAGACAGAGGAAGAACTTGTATGTCATTACATATCCACCGTAGGTTGTCAGGCACCTCCTCTGTGGCTCCAAAGAACCAAAAGTGAGTCCATTTTCCAGGCTGGGTCATACCATTTAGTGCTCGTCTTCTCTAAGGTAGGCAGTTATGGCTAACCAAACCTCCCAGGCTCCCACTACGCTCCGTGGAAGAGGTGGGCACTTCCAGCAAGAGATTTGTCCCACTGAGCATGTAAACGAGGCATGTTTTGTGAGATGCCTGTTCCTCCTCATGCAGAACATTCCATCCTATGAGAAGAGCAAGGATGATTATCTTGGATCACTGTGTGACTTTCGGACTTCTACAGTCAGCTGAGATGAATCCCACCTCTGAGAAAGACAGAGCTTTCCCAAGGGATTTTAAGTCACTTCCAGTTCCTTCAAAGTGGGGAGGCTCCCGTGTCAGGAAAGTAAACAAAATTTCTTAGTTGTGATGGCAATGGGTGTCATGAGGCACCCTGTGATTTTTCAAAAATAATTGAAAGAGGCTCAGCAGGTCAGCTAACTCTCCCAAGGTCCACCCTACCCCAGCCTTCTAATGCAGATAGATAGGTTTGATTTTTCCAAGTATTCCTCTATCAGCTCTTTGCTGATATCTTTGTTGACAAGGTCACAAAAAAGACAGACCAACCAACCAAGCATAACAAACCTGCCTTCGAAAAAATGTAGGAACCATTTAAAAAAAAGGGTTTTTTTTTGCTCGCCTGCAGCAAAGCCTATGGATGGGAAGCAAGGTTTTCATGTCACTTGAAATACAAGCTGTGCTTGAGAGATGAGGTGTAGTAAGTTCTCTCTCTCACAGAGGGCTGGCCAGACTGCAAACGGCAACCTGGCAAGCCACTTCTGCAGGGTGTCTCAGCCCTGACACGGAGGGAGGGTTGTTCAGGCTCCCAGACACATCCGCAGCTGCATAAGCCATCAGAATCCCTCCAGCTCTTCCCCTTTGACTTCGGGGGAGCTATTTTGGCTTGCCAAGCCCTCCCTCACCGCTCAGAGCCTGGCTCCTCTACCCCGGCCAGCAGTAGCAGAACTTTTACTGCCCAGCCCCAGTGTGAGACTGGAAGAAGGGCTATTTATACCTGGAGGTAGCTGGGGTTACCATCAATCCGCGTGACTTTAACCGAGAGCAAAGCATCCCAGACAAACTTATATTGCGCTCTCCTTTTTTTTTTTTTAAATTAAATTTGCAAAGCCTGTGCCTGACCTCCGTTGGACTTTGCTGCTCTGGCTCCTCCCAGCCAGGCAGCCCGTGCGGCATCCTGCTGACTCCGCTTTGGTGGGGGTTCGTGCCAGCAGGTCCTGCGGCAAGACCCGGCCGAGAGGACAAAACAGCCAGCCCAGCAGGCCTGGCTCCGAGCACCAGCCCTGAACTCTTGTGCAATCTTCCTTGAAACGAATTCAAGTTGGCCCGGAGCAGAGCATTTGCGCATGGCCTGAAAGCTGGATCGAGTACCATAAACAAAAGGAAACAAAAAGAGAGGGAGAGCTCCAAGTCCCACAGCAAGGAGGAATGCAGGCATCTGACCCAGGCCAAGCTGTGCTGAGCACTGTGACGAATGCCTGGAGGCAGAGGGGACACGGTGTGCAAGGGGACAAGCCCGTGGGGAACCAGGGGCTGGGACCCTCCCCTGCCGTGGGTGGGAGCATGGGGCAGAGGTGTTCATGGCCCCATCGGCTCCATACCAAGGAAGTGCAAGTACATGGATGTGGAAGAATGGAAACGGGGTGAAGGGACAAGAAGGTACTTGGAATATGACCACAGAAGTGTATTCCTCTGGGGACAATTCAGCCTGGCCGGTGCGGAACAGGGACATCGTGTACCTCCAAGCAGAGGAGGACGCACGCATGAGAATCAGCTGCAGACGGTAACTTCCATGCAGGACAAGGGGAGCTCACACCATTTTTGTGAAGGTGATGGAGGGAAGGCGACTGCTTTACATGGGGTGTCCTCAGGGATGTAACTTGGGCCAATCCAGTTATTTTGACTGCACTGGAAGTATTTGCTCCATCCAGCTCAGGCACCTGGGTACGAGGCACCCTGCAGCTGCACTGGTGATGCTCCTTGAGGGGACAGGACCGAGACCGCCCTGCTCACACTGGCCTGGCAGTTTGCACTTTCGGAGTTGCACCAAGAAGTTCCTCCACCCAAACCTCTTGCCTGCTCCTCTACAGGGAGCATGGCCAAGGGAAAGGCTCTGTGCGGCCAGGGTGTTTCTATGCCTCAGCAGTCCTACTTGGCCAGAACAGCCCCTCTGGGCCGTTAGTAGTCAGTGTGAAATAGAGCATCCCTCCAGCTGCGCTCTCCCGTGCCAGCCGCTGAGCTCACACTTACTGGCCCAGAGCTGGAGAAGCCCAGAGCTGTCGGGGAGCCACCACTGCTGCAGCCCACAGAGCCTCAGCCCCACACCAGGGAGGCTCTGTCCACCCAGAGATACTTTGGCCATGTCTGGCAGACCCAGGCCAATACGGGGCAGATGGCAGCAGAGGGGAGGAAAGCAGTAAATGATTAAAGGATTAAGACTGACCGATGGAGAAAGCAAAAAGAGCTCAAGACATCTAGTTTGCCTGGAGGAGACAGGAGCCCGCAAGCAGCTGGCACATTGGGAAGCAAGCCTAGAGATGAACTGTTGAAGCCAAATGCAGGGTGAGATGCACTTCCTAACAGCGAAGTGCATTAGGCAGTGACAGAGTTTTCCCAAAGGAAGCCCCATCACTTGAATCGCTGGAAACGAGGCTGGACAAAATACTGGATCATGTCCAAGAGGGGATAACTCTTCATCAACAAGGAAAGAGTGATGAATAAGATGAATACCTGGGCCTTTTGCATCTCCATGAATCTGTCTATCATCTAATGCACTCACTCTTTTTTCAGCATCCAAAAAAAAATGTCAGTGCCTTTCCCGTGCCATCAGCACATCTCAGCATGGAGCTGCAATGGGCAGAGGCCAGGGTGGGAGCACACTGCCATCCCCTTTGATGCCCAGGAGCAGAGGAGGTGAGCAGCTCTTTCTTCCCACTTGCGGAGGGGCAGCCCTGCAAGCAGGCAGAGTGTGGGAGCAGCGCCCTGGTTTCTCTGCCCTTCAACACTGCAGCAAGCCCCTTGCCCACATCTAGGCTTGACTAAAGGCTCTGCTCTGCTCTGCAAAGCGTTCCCTGAGCTGTGCCTTACATGCATTATAAATCTCAGGGCACGGCTGACACTCGCCTTGCTCCCTCAGCACAGCTGGAGGAGCCCAGGCACCAGCCCAGCCTTGAGGCATGTCGGCTGGGGCGAGAAGGTGAGGGTTGCTGCTGCAGAGGGGTGAAGCCATCACGGGCGGGGGGCACCGATTTTGTTTCTTGGTGCTGTCTTCTTCCCGTGAAATTTCAGCGCCTCTGGAAATCTGTGCTTCCCCAGGGAAGCCCCCCCTCCAGCCCCGCTCCCCCCCAGGGCACATTCACGCTCTCCCTTCCCTGCGGAGGGCAGTCCCCTTGCTGGGAAAGCCGCTCATGGCATCTCAGCCTCTCTCCTGATGGCTGGTTCTGTAATTATTTGGTTGCTGTTAATTGCTAATTAATTCCCGAGTTATGTTATTAGCAGGTGGACGAGGGTGGCATGGCTGCCGCCAGGCACGACACCTGGTAAAATCATGTACCTCGTCATGGGGAAGGGCATTACCAAATTTTTTTAGGTCATTGCCTAGTTAACCATTAACAACTGGTAAAATCCCAGGTCCCTGCACAGCAAGGCGAGTCCTCTTGGCGCTGTTAGAAAATCCTATTTCTAGTGGGTTATGAAACAGAGGTTTTGATGTGCTGCCAGGTTTGATGTGGAACTCTGGGAGCTGAACACTTGCTGCACTGTCAGCTGCCGGCTCAGTGCCGCTTACATAAAGCCTTCCTAGCAACCCGCTTTGTCGTCTACGTCTGTCCATCCGTCCGTCCGCCTGTGCAGTGGGAAAACTGAGCAACCCAATGAGGAACTGGACCGGCCAGCTCTTCCCATGCTGACAAACATCCAGTGGTCTGCAGCCAGCCCCGAGCTGGGGAGCTTTTCCATCACTGAGCAACCCTTCATGCAAAGCCCACCATCCCCTTCGGGCCCCTTCCCCGGGTCTGCAGCGACAGGAGGCAGCGAGCATCACATCCTGCGGCCCGTGCCAAGGCAAACAGGAGTGCTGCCACGAGAGAAGCAGGCGCAGGGAGCAGGGAGGCAGCCCTGCTGCCCCGGCCGGCCCCGGCCTCCCCGCCAACGGCTGCCCACCTCCTGGGGCGGGGGCGATGCTCGGCTGCTGGTACCCCTGGGGCTCCCATGGGAACAGGGCCTGACTGTTATTTGGCTCGCAAAGAGACCAGGTGGAGAGGGGAAAATGCCCAGGGAAGAAGATGTCCAGAAGCAGAAAACTGGTCTGGGTTTTGAGGGGAAAGGCAGAAAATTCAGCGGTTTCTCCTGCACATCTTTATCCCCGCCCTCCACGACCAGCAGTAACTAAAATCTCTCCTAAACAAAGTCTGTCCTTAACAGAGGGGGCTTCCCTCCCATGCCACCCTGCAGCAGCCCTATGGGCCCTCATGTACCCCTGTACCCCGGGCTGGGCAGTCCCAGCCCCGCGATTTTGGGGGGCTGGTGGGGGCTGTTCCCGGGCCCTTTAAATCCGTGCCTGCGCCAAGGCGATTTCTCCGTGGAGTTTCATAAGGAAGCACATGACGAGGGCAGTTGGAAACCACAGCTCTGCTAGTGCTGATTACAGCCTACTGAGGAAAAGGAGATTTTTATCTTGCAGGAATTCAATTATGAGAAGCAAAAAAAAAATAAAATAAAATGCAGTGTGTCTGGCTTGGTTCGCCTGAGCTCGCTGCACTTCGGGGACTTTAATTTAACAGGAAAGGTGTGCAAGTGTTACCTAAACCATCGTGCTTGCTGGTGTGTGCGTGGCGGTGGTTTTTTTAAGAGGAAAAAAAAAAACACCACCCCAAAGTCACCCTGCTGGCAGCTGAATGCAGCAGGGATGATGTCATTGGAACAGTTGGAGGAGAAAAGAGAAAAACAAGTCTGTGTGTGCTAATCCTGTTTGCTGCCCTAAAGGGAATGGAAAGCCGCCAAGGCGAGGAGTTCTGGGAAACCATATAAGGGTGCCAAACAAGCGCCGCCGCCAACACGGGGAACTGACATCTTTGTTCTCCCTAGCTCGGCAGCCGGCCAAAGGCCTCATTTCGGTGCTGCGGCATGATTACACTGGACATCTGCCAGCTGAGCGCTCTGAGCCCCTTTTCTTCTCTGTAAGCTTTTTGCCAAACGTGTAACAGTTGCCATGGCAGTTGCAAGTAAAGTAAAAAAAAAAAAAAAAGCACACATCTAGATAGAGAGGGAGATAAAAAAACAACAACAAGAAAGCAGAGGCACGCCTTGCTCCAGATGCGCCACATGTGTGGATATAAAAAGCAAGCAAAAGTATTAATCAAAGATTTCGGGGATGGAGGGAGGGCGAGCGGCACAGGCTGAAAGGTGACGTGAGGATAAAACAATAAGCGCACACAGGCACACGCACACCGCAGCAGCCGGGCAGGCGGCGGTGGGCTGACCCAGTGGTCTCCTCCCCTGCTTGCATGTGAAATTGCAGGCAAGTGGGATTTAAAATAGAAAAACATGGTGGCATTTTCACTATTGCTTGCCTGCCTGTCTTTTTTTTCCTTTTTTTTTTCCTTCTCATGTTAAAAAAAATAGAAGAAGCTGCTCTGGGGATGAGAACGGGGTTATTTATAAGCTCTGCATAGCGCAGGGAAGCAAGCAACCCAGATCTGGTCACGTCTCAGGGTGGAAAATCCTGTTTTGGACAGTGGTCCAGGCCAAATTGTATTATTTCAAGTTGTGCCCTAAACAGTTAAAAACCAACCACCCAGCAGTCCCATGTTTATAACGAGTATTTCATTTAACTAGGCAAGAGCTGCCAGACCCCGATGGGCAGATCTACGCACATAATAGAAGAGGTGTGGTCCCCGCTTGCTTTCTTTTTCCACCCGGAGAGGCACAGACTAGTTTCATTTTACAAAGCAGCTATATACAAAAAGTTCACTGCCCAGTGAGCTGGAGTTCATCTGACTATTTATAATCGGGTTTCTTCTCCCCACGCCCACCCCGCAGACAACGGGACAGCTGCTGGGCGATGGCAGCCGTGTTCACAGCCAGCCCAGCAGCCTATATGGCCACAGCATGTTTGCAGGCGAGGTTGCAGCGAAAGGACAGATAAGGCTGCGCGGGATGGGATGCAATGCCCAACCTGTCCCCAGGGCACCTTCCTCTTCAAACACCTGGCGGGGCCCCCTGCCTGCCCCAAGGACCAGGGTCATCACTGCACCCCGAGGGCATCCCCAAAATGCAGGAACTGCTGGAGCAAACCTGGTCCTGCAACCTATGAGTAGTAGTGAGCAGCTGCAGTCACCCAAGGACCAGCCTGCCTTGAGCAAGTGGGTGCTGGGAAGTCAAACAGCCCCAAACAGCCCAGTGAGCAAGTTGGGTTTGGCCACTGGGAGCCTGTGGCAGCTCCTCTGATGGCTCTGCTGGAGCATTGCAGGCACGAAGAAGAAGGTGGCTCAAAAACAGCAAAGGGGAGCTGTGGTTGCACGCAGTAGTGAAGGAGGTGGACTCTCACCCTGCCTCACTGCTGCCTTCCTGTGTGGCCATAAGTCACTTACCTACAGTTTGCTTCAGCTTCCCATTTGTAAAAAAGAGGATGGTTTTCCTTACGTATCTCAGAGATGGGCTAAGTGTCTTAAATCATTAATATCTGTAAAGTGCTTTCATGTCCTCAGATGGAAGCTCTTACTGATGTGTGAAGTATTATTAGGATTATTATTGCTAATAAACAAGGAAGGCAGGGCAGTTTTATTTCTTGCTAGGGCTTATGTGGGGCATGAGAATGCAGAGGGTGAGGAAGATGCTAATTTGCCCCACAGCTTCTTCGAGGACTTGCAAAGGCAACCCCCTCGCTGGTGCTAAGCTCAAAGGCAGCATCTGTGAAACATGGGGAGAAGACCCCAGGGTCCTGGTGGGTCACCAGCCCACTGGAGACCTCCTCGGGAGCGCTGGCCCTCCGGCAGCCCCCATGGGTCCAGCAGCAGGAGCTCTGGGCCACTGGTGGTCAGAGTCCCACTCTGCAGCACCTTCCTGGCCTCCACCATGTTTAGTGGGTAGCCCAGAGGGGGGGAACCTGTGCAGAAGGTGATTTTTGCCTTTCTTTAGATGCCAGGCTCCTCCCTAGAGTGCACCTCAACATCTAAAGCAAGGGTGGGCATCGAGGCATCATACCAGCGGTCTGAGCGGATGCCCCCCCCAATTTTGTAGAGGAACTGAGACACAGCATTTGCTGAGACAAGAAAAGCTCTTTTCCTACCTGGGTGGGAGGGAGGGAGAGAGGAACCTCTGCAGAGCCATTTAGCCTGATGGGCGGGAGCTGGTCCCTACCCTCACCCAGTGACCACCAAGGCCCCTCAGGCGCCCGGGCATCCCTCACCCCAAAGGTGATGAACTGCTGGGGATTTTCCCAAGGTGACATGGCAAGCGGCAGGGGATGCCGTCGCCCGCTGCCTCAGTGCTCGGGTGGGGTGTGGGGCTCCACGGTGCGGTTCAGCCGCTATCCAAGCGATAACTCCCTGCTGCATGGTTGTTACTAACCAGAGGGTTGTAAACCACCAAAATCTTTGCCAGCACATTTTCATATATTAGAGCCTGGCCGTAAAAAAGAAATTTCAGAGGGGGGAGATTAACATTAGTTGGTTCTGGCCAAGTTAATAAAATATGGTCTGTGTTACTGCCAGGCTACTTAATTCATTTTTATTCAAAGTGGCTGGGTAATTTCCTTGAGGTTGGCTCAGTGGGAAGCAAAATCAGCTCCGGCTTTGTTCGCTTCTGCATGTCACCTTCCTGGCTGGCAATGGTGGCTGTGTCCCCACAGGGCCAGGATAGCAGGGATAGCAGGGAGCCTTGCCTCTGGCAAGGCAGCACGTGCTGGGGGCTGCAGGGTGACATCCATCTGATCATGGACCAGGAGGGAGCTTGGGCTGGGGGCACGTGCTTGTGCAGGCTGCCAGCTGCATGTGATGCTATGGATGGCACCAAAGGTGGTCTCCTCCCGGCTGCCATTCCTGCAGGTTGGTCCAGGATGGCCAGGGTAGACATCAGCCTCATCAGCATTGAAAAGAATCAAACTGTCACCTTGTGCCCCAAAAGCCAAGTCTCAGCTGGGGAAGCTGGTCGGAGGCACTCTGCCACTGGGGGATGACAGCAGGGGTACTGCAGCCTCCTGCAGCTCCTCCCTGCCCCTCAGGGAGGAGGAGAAGGGCCGAGCATCCTTCCTCAAGGGGTGAGCAACACCAGCTCCCTGCAGCGAGCTTGCAGTGCCCTGCACAGCCAGCTGCTTTAAAGAAAACCCTCCGCATCTCACCACCTCACACTTCAGCTCCAGTGGAAGTGACATTTGCAAAGGCGTTGCTGTGCCTGTGCAAGCTCTCCTTCTCCCTGGCATCCTCCAGCTGATTATTTCCCCCCTTATTTCTAAACCTGATTTAATTCCTTTACCCACCTGCATGGCAGAACTAACCATTGGCAGGCATTACGCTGCCTGGCACTAAAAATCAGCGTACAGGCGCATTCCTGTGTGCACTCTGAATAATCATGAGGCTCCCGAGCTTTAAATGGGAAGCAGAAGACACTGCTTTCTAGATAGACAAATGAAACTTTACCCAGTCTTCTCGCTTCAGAAACAAGCTCTGAATCATGCAGAGGGCGAGGCGCCAGGAGTGGCTCCGCTCTCATCCTGGCTCCACTGCTTACTTGCTGTGTGGCCTTCAGAAAAACTCTGAGGGGGTAAATCCTGATCCTTCCTCCTCCCTGCCGGCAGCCCCAGGGCAGGGGACAGGTGCAGGGGCGGCAGGGCTTCACGCACTGGGGGACAGAGGAAGGAAACGCTTCCCATAAGCTGTGATACCACTCTTCCCAGCAAAACATGGCTCTTCTGCTTCCTCTGCCTTTCACCCTCCTCCCGGGCTCCTGGCAGAGGAGGATGCTCCCAGTGCTGGAGGGTGCTGAGCAGCAGGGCTGGGAGCCACAAAATGAACTCTGTGAGGCTGCATGCAACAGCTTCTGAACTCAGACATGGAGATCCTCCTGCTGCATTAATAAAAACCCCTATTCCTAGGTAAATAGAGTGCATTAATATTTATTTTAGGAAGCTTGGAATCATGATTTAATACTGAAGAAAGGGCTATTCTTACACAGCATTCACAGAGCTTCTTCTAATACAATATTTCCTAACTTCAGACGTGGTAACCCAGTAAGCTCCATTACCACACTAATACTGTATAAAAATGATCCTTTATTATAAATCATACCGTGCACCAAAAAGGATATAAATAGAGCCCCAGTGCGGCATTGGATGCCTCATATTTCTCTTGGTTCACATTAAATGAGCCATTAAATTACAGTGTCCTTCTTTATAATACTACCCTCGAAAGCCAAGCATTTTGTGTGTTACACAGGGCTGCTATGACAAGAGAAATTAGTATGGCTGGTTTAATTCAGCCAGGTCTGCCATGCATGTTATAGCAGAGAGGCTTAAAATGGGCCAGAATGAGCAATTCCATTGTCTTTTCAAAAACCCACCACTTGGAACGTGTGATTTGAGCGGGGCTTTGCTAAGGTCTGACACACAGCCTCTCCGGAGGGGTTTAGCTGCCCCCTCAGCTCCGGCGGCAGAGAGGTGAGGGCAGAGGAGAGGACATCCCACCCTGTCGTCCTGCTGCTGCTGCTCCAAGGGCACACGCGCCCTCGGGGGAGCTCGATGGCTCCCTGGGGAGAGGGAGAGGCGCTAGCTGCGATGCCACAGGGGCGCAGGGAGCCACCTTCAGGTTGAGGTCCTGGTTTCGGTCTCCTGCTGATTGGTCTGCTAACAGCATTGGAGTTATTGGTGACTTAGGTGACTATAGACGCAGGCACATTCAGGTCCTTGCTGAGCGATGCTGGCAATCATTTAGCTTCCCCGCATCTCACCTGCAGAAATGGGGAGGTATTTTGCCCACAGGATTGATGCCTGCCTGTTTGTAAAGCAGCCTGAGCTTCTCCCTGATGGCCAGCATTACAGAAATGCAGGGGGTTATTGTTTGTACAGCAAAATACAAATATAGTGTTCAGACTGGGGGGATCCAGCTTGGCTGTCATCTCTAATGACGGTATCTAACTGCTCCAAAGAAGAAAACCATCCTACAGTCCTAGGAGCTACACATGCCTTCAGGGACACTTAAAGTAATTCAGGTCAAAAATGTAGGTTGTTTTATTTAGCAGACAAAGAAGTGGGGAAAGGAAAGAAGGAGAAGGAAAGAGGAAACAAGCTGCTGCAAAAATACAATCTCCATAAAGAACTTTTCAGGATTTCCCCCCAAAATTTAAGGTGAAATGGAGCTGTCTGAGTTTCAACATTTCCTTGCAGGCCTTGCTAAGTCCCAGCTCACGCTGCCGGAGGCCCAAGTCAGCAGAGATCTGGGTTTGCACATGGAGTTCATGGCTGGATGTAAGGAGGGAGGGCATCTTGGAGCAGTGTCCTGGCAAAAAGGGGCTACCAAACCTGCCCAGGGGCAGCAGCTAGGACAGGGGCATCCAGGGGGCCCAGAGCTAGCATAAGCGGTTGGTGAGGAATGAACCCAAGTCAAAGCCACCCAAGTGTTCACTACCTGCAGAGCTGGAACGCTTCAAGGAAATTTTTGAGCCAAATTGTCTGTGGCGAGGAAATATGTCCCCTTATGTGTGTTGGGAGGCTGCAGGCTCTGTGGCCTGTGAGGATGCCTAGCAAAGCAAACTGTGCCATGAATAATCAATGAAAACTAAAGGTTTCTATTATCTGCAGTGCTCTATGACCGTGTGAGATAATATAAAAACGGCAAGCAGCCTCCTGGAAGTGAAATAAAACCTCTACAGTGCAGCCCTTGGCATCATACCCCCTCAGCAAAAATCCTGAAGCAAATTAGGGTTATGCAAGCTGTGAAATACCCAGCCTTAGCACTGAATTGAGGAAGCTGCCAGGACCATGTCTTGCTGTTTCCAAAAGTATCCAGCTCCTCTTGGCAGGGCAGGTTATAAACCCCCTGAAGTTTAATGTACAGACCCCAGTGGTGGAGAGGTAAAAGGAGCAAGCCCCAGCCAGAGGGCTGCCTCCCCGCAGTGCTGTGGGGCTGAAGCTTGAGCGCAGGGCAGTCCTAGGGCAGCTCCATCCCTTCCTCTCACCTCTCCCAAAGCGAGGGGGCTGCCTGGCGGAGAGCGCAGTGCTTGACCAGCACCAGCTGCTACCGGCAGGCACGCTCAAGCACCCTTCCAGCACAGGTCCACTTCGACTTGTGTATCCATGGCTGGTGGTTCCTTAGCAGATGCACAGACATCTACATGCACGCACATGGGCCAAAATAGGGCTGCCATTGGGCAGAGTGCCGCGTTAAGGAGCGCTTGCAGGACAAGGGAAGAAAAGGTGAGACTGGGAGCGAGACATACGTCCCCTTCCATCTCTGTCCTCCCCACCTCATCCCCTGGAGAAAGGATCTCATAGTGCTGTGCCATCTGAGAGTCATTAATTTCAAGGCCTTGGGTTTAAAATTGGTCTTGCACAATAGATATGAAGGCAGGCACACGTGAAGTGGTAATCGGCTCATAAGAGGAAGGATGAAATCTGATGTCTTTAGCTATTCCCAGGGCAGAACGGGGCATGACTTGCACAACCTGGACCACAGTCCCCACTCCCGTAACGCCTGGAGAGTTTTGTGACAGTGACAAAGGAGCACACAGGAAAACCTGACAGTGGTTGGATCTCGTAATTCAATACAAACCCATTTCTGTCATTTAAGAAACATTTAATAAAAAAAAAAAAGAAAAAGAGATTATGATGTAGCATTTATCACAAGGAGACAGTGATATGCTGCAATATCCTTGGGCAAAGGTTACATTAAAGGATGGTGCTATCATCGTTAAGGTGGTGAGCTAGCATCTCTTACAAGCCCAGTTTTTGTCTTTCCTCCTTAAAAATCGACATGCAAAAGTGGAAAGTTAGCTGCAACATTGATAAAGGAGGTCTGGTCCCAAGGTGGTGTTTTTGGTCAGATTTAAAGTAAATCAAATATAACACCTTAAAAATAGCAGTGTTCAGCAAAGCCCAAGAAGCCTCAGTGATTTCTTTTCTGCTTTGTAACCAGAAAGACAAGCAAGATAGAGAGGAGGAGCAGAGAGAGAAAGAGATTAAAACAGCTTTAATTTTAGGACTCGTCTCATCAAGAGATAGTATGTGACACCAAAAATGAGTCCAATTAAAAATGTTTATAACTTAAAGTTGCTTAATTAGCACCTTCAGAAGCTTCCTGGTGTTTCCCTGCTAACTTCCCCTCTCCTCATGGGCATACAGGTAGTTGCAGCAGGTCCTGGAACAGGGAAGGTCAGGGCTGCTCCAGCCATACCCCAGACCTGGGGGCATATCAACCTCCTAGCAAAGCCTTGGTGATGGAGGGTCTTCAGAGGCTTCCAGGAGCACTGAAGGATTCACCTTTCACCACCTCTGATGTTGTGAGCAAACAAACAAGATGCAAGATCCAACCTACCCCATCACCCTGGGCTAAGGAGCTTGCCCTGGAGGGTCATGTGCTTTCCTTCCCAGCACTCCATGCCAGTGCTGGCTTTCTCCTTCATGTTGTGTTTTCTGCCAGTGCCCCAGCATTGCTGGCAGGCAGAAGCCTCTGTGTCCCACATGCAACACCTGTGCCACCCTGGCCCATGTATGGGGGAAGAGGCAGAAGCCTTCCTCTCCATCCTCCCATCTATTTTACAGCCTGGAGAAGACAGAGAGTTAATGAGAAATGCCTCACTAGGGCTGCGCATTCTGCTTCCTGCTAAGAAGCTCAGCCCCAAAAGGGTCCCCTTCCCTAGCCACTACCTGTGCCAGTGCCAGAGATGCTCCCACAGACACCGGCTGGGGACAGTCAGAGGAACAACCTCTGCCCAGCTTCTCTGTTTTGGTTGCCCTAGGAATATGCTCATCCCTGTCAGAGGAGTTTGGGGAGCACAGAAGTTCAGGAAAACAAAGCGGACAAACGCGGGGACATGGCACACTGCGACAGTCACAAGGCGGGGAGGCTGACTAACCCAGGAGGTGAAGCCGGTTTCGGAGGTTTTCACTGTGCTCCCCTAGGAGCCACAGCCAGCCAGCCACAGTGTGGCTTTTGGTGGCAGGTCACCATGGCCCCTGAACCGGCAGTGGCTGCTCAGCCACTGTGGGGCAGAAGCACTGTTGTGGGGACATTGCGCAGACGAGTGACTGCAAACAGCAACCCATTTTTATATTGGTTTTTTTTTCCCCGAGTCTTTTAGAGATGGAGGAGGATTCAGGGAATTTCACAACTCACATGAGATTTCCTCTGGCCTGGAAGAATACTGTCAAGAGCCAGCTGAATTTCAAGGAGCCCTGACTCTTCCTCCCCCATCACCCCTAGCCGTTCTGTGGAGTTCACACAGAACATCCTTTTTGTTCACTCCAACAACATAAAATTTGAAGACATAGAGTCAGAACTGACAGCTCACCTTGTAGACTGAATGTCCACCTAAAATGGGATGGAGAGTATGTAAAAAATGTCCATGCTGGATCAAACGAAAGGCCCCACCTATCAGTCTCTTTCTAACAGCTTTTGGCCCTATATATGCATTGCATCATGTATATAGGATTGTGTTCTGAGGTCCCCAAAATAATAATTTACTTACTCATTATAAATTTCTGTTTATAGGCTATACCTACACAAGATACGGTGCCAGGACATTAGACATCAAAGGCTCCATGGTGCAGGCAACCTACAAAGGAAAAGTCAACATGATTTTTCCAGGAGTCCATTTCACTATAACAACAATAATCATGACTTTACATAGTGCCTTTGATCCAGATTGCCAAAGCACTTTGTTCTCTGAATGAGAAATTACATATAAGCTAGGATTCAATTTGCCCATCATTGGCATGGATTGGGGGGGGTCAGTCTCCAATGATATTCAGCAACTCAAACAACAGTTTATCCGCATAAAATCAAAGGGAAATTTTAAGGTTGGGGAAGGAAATGTATGATCGTCTTGGAGAGGATTTTGCTAAAATAAGTGGAGCTAATGGTCCTAATAATGTGCTTTAGGATCTTAAATAACGCTGGGTAGCTAGGACATCACTGCAAGTGTACCTGTAAGGAAAGTACCTCTGGTGGCAGAGAGCATCAGTACCCACCTAGGGGAACAGTGTGCTCACCCAGGCTGGACCACCCATCCCCTATTTGACATCCAAAGTGACCCACAGCATGGTTCCCACCAAGGACATGCCAGTAGAGGAGGTGAGGACAATGCCAGTAAAGACCTTGGCCCTCCTGGTTGGAAGCCCTCCCTGAGTTCCCTCTACAAGAAAGGGGCAAGGGAAGGTGGAAAGGATAATTAAAACTAAGGAGGAGCCAAAGTACAATTCAACAAAATGAATCTACATAAAGTAATTACAGGATCTGCAGCACAATACATAGGAACTGCAGATCTTTTTGATTACTACTGAGGCTTCAGATCTCCTGGAAGTTCATGGCTTACCTTGGAAATCACATCTGTGGCGATGTCAACCGGGGAGAGTGAAGGGTTATGGTGGCTTCTGACAACCAAGCCCAGGACTGTCATGTAACCTTACCACTTTACATTTCCCTTACATTAATCCTCAGACATTAGTGAAAAATTAGCACAGCCTTAGCTCAGGGCAGGGATATTAAGCAGGAAAACTTCAGGGATCAAGAATGAGATGGTTCTCAGCAGAAAGGCAACGTCACATCCTCAGTAAGTCACAGGACAGAGACTAAACACTCTGGCCTTCCTGATAATAACATCATGACCAAGACAGTTCCTTTGATGGGTCCTTCCGAAATATAAGTTAACTTAATCACTTCTGATCTTGGGAAAAGAGACATTAGAGTGTTTTGGCTGTGACACGGTCACAGAGGGTAAAGGCTATGTCTGTGTTAGCAAGTAGAGCAGCACTGGAGCAGCACTGGTGTGCTTTCAGTTGGTTTTACTTGTGACCGGCTCCAGCCTGGAGCCGTGGCCTGAGCAGTCACGGGTTGGAGCACCTCAGGTGCATGTGTGCACCTCCTCTCCCAACACAGCATCACCTGAGGGGAGCCCAGCTTGCACGCCCTGATCCTCTTCCATGGTATGAATCATCAAACTGCAATTATGTGGCACAACCAGGAGATCTGTTTCTTTCATCCAACCTAAAATGCTAGTGAGAGGCACCTTATGGGTCCAGGTCCTGCCTCCCCAGCCCCAGCTTCCCTTCTGTTCTTCCTAAAGCCAGGTTCCTACATGGACCACCCTTCTCTGGCTGCAAGGTTTAAGCCTTCATGGGCAACAAGGGAGTGGAGTAGCACTTTCTATGATTTGCAGACAAACAAACACCCCAAGCCAGACTCATTGTGGCAAAGTGAAGCAAGTGAAGCAAAGCTTGTCTATCTCAGCCATGCACTACTGTGGATGTGGACCCTGGTTCTGGACCAGTGTGAACTCTTACAGCACACACAGCACCAAAGGCTGAGTATTGTGACAGTGGGGCTTTCCTCAAGCATTTGGCCTTAAGCCTCTGTAAATGCCATCAGTGCAAGTAAGAGCTATGCTTTGGGTTTAAACCAGTCAAACTGCATTGAAAAAAACCTTTTGCTGGAAGATTTGAGAGATTGCCAGTCCACAGGCTGAACAATAGCTCCTATTTTGCTGTACACTGTTGTTCTCTTCTGGAAGTGGTTAACTTCAAGATGATGCAAATACTATCGTCAGCCCCTTTGACTCTTCCTGCTGACAATCTTAGCATTCAGCTGATGTCCCTCTCCCACAAATCCACACTGCCTCTCAAAGAGCCAAGAGTGCTTGTTGTCCCCTTCCCAGCTGCCAAAACCCTCCAGCTGCCTCCTAATTACCCCTATAATGTGCTTCTGCATATCCAATACACAGTTCTGCAGCACACTAAAAATTTAAGGACAACATAAAATAAAGAAATATCAAATTAAGGAGCACAAGGGGTGCTGGAGCAACCACATTGTTAATTTTCCTGTTTAATTCACTGATAACAGCTATTTTTGATCCAAAACTGCTGTACAATAATGTGCCACACTCAAGCACAGCTGAATGTCAGGCATTCATTGTTTAAGGTCAGAAGAGCCCATTATGATCATCAAGTGTAACCTATTGCATAAGAGATCCAGGGTACCTCCCTGAGTCATTTCTGATGCTGGCCCATAACTCCTTTTTGAGCTGCCATGCATCTGTTAGAAAGTCACCTAGTCTTGTCTTAACGACTGCAAGATCTGGAGAGTCTACCAGGATGATAGAAAAGCCTTTTCTTTGGTTAGTTATCCTCATGTAACAAGCGCACCCTTTTTTCTCCTCTGCATCTGGCTTGCCTCTGCTTCTAGCCACTGGATTGCACAATGGTGGGGTTTTTCCTAAATGGAAGTCCCCAGTCAGAAATCTCTTTCCTACTGCAGCACTTCTATGCTGTTGTCAATCTGCCTTATAATTCTAAATTATGTGAAACAGATCAGTCCGCTGGAGTCTCCCATTGCAGGGAGTGCTTTGTGGCCCTTGCACATTCTCGCAGTTCCCCTCTGAACGCTTTCATTTAGCCAAGTTTATCTTGGAGGGTGGGGGTCTTTGTATAAAGCCCTGCTCTTCAAAAGTCGTCAGACGATCAGAGTAGACAGTCAGTGTCCTTAGCACTTGACTGCCCTCGGCAATGGTGTGCTCTTGTATACAAACAGAGAAGAAATGTCCATGCCACTCAAAGGTCTGGCCGTCCCCTAATTATTTTGCCCCAGCTCCTCTGGTGGGTTGAGCAGGGTGGCTGGGTGAATGGGGACAACCATCTCGCCAGCAGGAGATGGAAGAAGGCTGTTTGCATGTGTGGGTCACAGCTCCTGCTTGCCTCCAGCTATTCCTAATAGGCATAGTGTGAGCGTTGTGCTCCCTCCTGCTCTCCTCCCTGCCAGCACGCAGGTCCACCTGCCTGCCTGAAAGGTGCTGGCTCTTGCCAGTTGCTCAAAATATTTCCCCCTTCAGCTTGACTGCACAAAAGCAGACTGTCTGCATGCATCTCCTAACATATCTGGCAACACTTCAGGAGCAGGCTCTTTGCACTTATTTGTTTATTTTTGGCACATCTGATCCTAGTGCCATGCACAGTGTGGAGTGAGTAAAGAAACGTACAAAGATGGTAGTTAACTGCAAAACAAAAGCCAAAGCAATGACTGCAGGAATGGCTCTAGGGGCTCTAGGACGTCAGGTTGGCCAGGCATCTAAGACAGAGGTTTCCATTTGCAAGACCTGTTCACCCATCCCTACTTGTAAAGCTGTCTGCTTTCCACAGGTCTTTTATCAAACCTGAAAATGCAGAATGAGCCCCATGGATGAAGTGGAAAACTTGAGTTTCCATCCTTAGAGCCCCATGGATAAACACCAAGCAGCAGGTACGGTATTGCTGACTCAGCAACCCTTTCCAGGTTGTGCTCATTCTGCTACAGAACATCATTAGAAGAGGCCGAGATATTTTGTTTTCATAGCTTTTTAACCTTTTCCTTCCCAAAACAGTGTTTGTATTTATTTTGGCACCTTGAATGTTTTGAAGAGAGGATTGATTTGGATTTGCCAAAGCATGTTTTCTCCTTAATCCCATTAAGTCAGTTTCTAATTCTTTCCAGGGCTCCCTTCTGCTGAGCTATTTCCTCTTGGAATCATTTACTTTCTGTGGATTGGGGGAATTAATGAGGCAGATGCCGCTCTCATTCTCATTACTCTGAGCCCAAAACAACTTCAGCAGTTTCCTGGCACTGATCCAGATTTTACTGGTGTAAATGAGGTCAGAATTTGGCTCGCTGTGCTTACTTTTGCTAAGAGAGAAAGAGATTGTCGAAAACAAGAAGTCTTGCGCAGGTTGGGAAAGTCCAGTTGGAAGTGGGTGAAGTCTGCAATTTCATTGAAAGGCTGAGTTTCTGAATTTTCCCACTGAGAGGCTTTGCTGAGCACCACAGAGATTCGCAGACAACCCAGAGCACTGGTAAGCAAGCACTCAGGGAAACAAGCCCAAGGTCAAAGACTTTTAGGAGCATCGGCATTGTCTATGGGAACAATTGCAATGGCACAAACACAAGTGATGCCAATGCAAAAATGAAGGTTAAGAAACATAGGGAAAGATCAACTGGCTGAGTCAGTCGGTCTTCAGGGGCCTCACAGGGAAGGAGGAAGCAAACAGAAAACTTAGATACATGCAAATGGCTAAGGGTTGGCATCAAAGGTCGGCACATATTACAATGGATAAAATCAAGAAAGACATGAAAAGGAAACATAACTAGCACAGGACGGGAAGGCAAGCAGGGAAGTACTCTGGCTGTAGACTGGTGGTCAGGGGAAGGCTGAGGAAAGCACCAGTCTGCCAGCACTGCAGCAGTGCCCTGTGCAGGGGCTGGCCCAGGCTGGGACCCTCCGGGAACCCTTGGGAGCAGCATGGGGGAGTGGGGCTTCTTGCAGAGCAGCACCCTGCCTGGCTGTGGAAAGGGGAAACAAGAGGAGCAAGGCAGCTATGGCCAGACAGCTCAATTTCAGTTCCTGGAAATGCACTGGGACAAATAATTAAACAACCTAATCATCAGCACCTAGGAAACAAACAATAGAAAAGGAACAGCTAGTGCTGATTTGCCAGGAGCAAATCATGTCAAGTTGACCTAATTTCATCCTGCGACAGGGCTTGTGGCTAGAGAAAAAGCAGGAGATACCTTGTATCTTGACTTTGGTAAGGCCTTTGGTACCATCTCACTTCATGTTACAAGATGTGAACTAAGGAAACATGCCCTAGACAAATTACCTTAAGGAAGGGGTGCAAAACCAGTTGGAAAACTGTACTCAGAAAGAAGGTGTCTTTGTCAAAATACAAGGAGGGGTTGGGTAGGGTCCAGCAGAGTTCCAGCCACTGGATGGTGGAATAGTGAGCATCCTTATCAGATATGCAGATGACACCAAGCTGAGATGAGCCGCAAGGACATGAGAGAAGAGGATTAGAATCAGAAATCATCCTGACATGTTAGAGAAAAGGTCTGAAAAACAGGACGTAATTCAATAAGGAGAGAAGCAAAGTTGTGCACAGAGGTAGGTATAATCAGCTGCACAGGGACAAAATGAGAGACAGACGATTAGGCAGATGTGGAGCAGTGCAGCAACTCAGGAACCTGAAATGAATAAAAAGTGCCATTTTGTCACACACAGGGCAGTCACCGTAGCAGGGCATTCAAAGACGAGCTCTGCCTGTAAAATGCACGGCTGATCCTTCCGCTTTATCCAGTGCTGCTACAATCTTCATCCAGCTCAGGAGAATCTGGAAGGAAGTGGGATGAAAGGTCTGGAAAACAGGACTTGCAAAGAAACGCTTATTCAACAGGGGTTGTTTACTCCAGCAAGAAGGAGATTAGGGAATACACAATAATTTTCAAGTATGTGAAAGAACTCTCCAGAGAAGGAGGGGATAAACTGTTCTCCAGACAGTTCTCTGTATCTGTTGTGAGCGTGGCAAGAAAGAACAGGCCTGCATTGCAGCAAGAGAGGTTAAGGTTAGACGCTTGGCAAAGGCTAACAAGCACTAAACCTACCTGCCCAGCAAGGATGTGAAGACTCTGTCCTTGCCAGTGTTTAAGAGCAGGCTGGAAACTTCAGGAATATTTCTGAAATCAGCTTCTTGAGGTCCTTTCTAGCCATGGTTTTCTCTGATTCTGTGATGAATGGTGTTAAATGAATATAAATTACCTCACACGGGGACACTGATGTTCAGGCTCGGTGATGAATAGTGATCAACGACAAAACCGTCAGCTTGCCGGGAGGCATCCAGTAGGGTTATTACTAGAAACTGGTGTTAGCTCCAGTTTTATTTACCATCTTCATTAATGATCTAGAAAAAGCATTAGACAGCATGTTTATTAAAACCGCAATTGATACTACGTTGGGGAGGAGATGCAATCACCAGCCAGGGCTGGAATATAACACAAAAGGACGAAAAAGATATGGGACATGGGGAGAAAATGACCTAGCTCTAAGGACACACAGACTAATACGTCTAGGGAGGAAATAGTCCAAAATTAAGACAACCTATGGGAGGAGGAGACCCAAATGCAGTGAAAGACTTTGCAGGGTTAGCATACAGGAAATTGGACAGGAGTTTACAATTTGTCACGTCAACAGAAAAAGTCTCAGGATGGTTTTGGGCTGCATGACATATCCCAGGGCAGAGAGATAAGCAACTGTCTGATCACTGTTGTGCAATCTCTCCTGGATGCCTCCTGACCAGCATGACTACCAGGCTGGAGGAGGAGCACGGGGAACCAGCAAAAATAATTGAAAGCTGAGAAGACTGGCTTATAGGGAAAGAATTATATAGGTACTCTGTGGCTATGTAACACCAAGTCCATGCTTCTGAAGTGGATAAGCATGTCAGAAAGAGTGCCATTTTTTCCAGGCATAATTATGACAGAAAAATTGGGCATTGGATTGGTATAAGATATTTTATACTAGCATTGCATGCTTCGGTTGGCTACAAAGCAGTTTCAAACTGATACGCTAGCCTCCCAGGCCTCGTCCATCGCTGGCTGCCAGGGTCCATGCTAGGACGGAGCTGTGCAAGAACTGAGGCATCACCCCAGCACCTGCCTCGGGAGGTACAATCTGTGGAGGAGAGTCCTGGGGAGTGCTGTTGCTGCCACGCAGTTGCAAAGAAATGGATAGCAGGTTCGCTTTGTGTGACCAGAGCAATGCGGGCATTCATTGATAACAAACAGAGTTGCATAAGCAAATCGACATGATGAGCCGTGTCAATCAGAGGGGGAGAAATCAGTGCTTCTCAGGGGGACAAATCAATAGAGAAAGAGATGCTATTTTCAGGTTTCTGAAGAGGTATTACTGACAAAAAGAAAGCGCAGATTTAAAACTGCACTTGACAGAGCCTTTAGAGACAAGATAAAGGTGAAGGTTTTTTCTAACTTGTGATTTTGAGCCTTTTCACTCTTTGTCCAGCTGGCTTTTGAGATTGGGGTCTAGGAGTGCAATGGTGTGTTTGTCCCAGCTGATACTGGAGCACACAGGCTTTGAACAATAAGGCTTTGTTCTTTTGCCAAATGCAGCAATGCCTGTGCTGTTGCTTGTGGGAAAAAAGGAACAAACACATTAGGAAGTCACCAAAAATGAAATGATGGCTCACTTCAAGGAGTGCAGCAGCACACTGCGGAGATGAATGAGCTCTACATAGCATGTGAGACCATGAAGAAGAGCGATCTTCAGAAAGACTCCCCCCACACTTTCAGTATGATGGAGGAGATGACCTTCAGATATGTCCCTGGGATCAGCAGGCACCTGAAATGCTTTGCAGGAGATCCCTGATGCCCCTGCTTTCTCGGGGGTCAGGGGCATTGCTGGCAGGGCATCGTGTGAGGGTGCACCTTGCCTTTGAGGAGCAGTCACCAGAAAGTGAATTTAGTAGCTCTTTCTAGCAGAGGACTTCAAATGAGGCTCAGCAGCAAGGGCGGCATGCCAACATCTCCAGCTGTGGGACCACAACGAGGTGCGGGACCACCCGAGCCTGCGGCTTGCTGAGGGGAAGGCAGCTCTGCTCCTACCTTGCAGCCTGGTGCCACAAGTGACAGGGAGGGAGCAGGGGAGGAAAGAATTCACAAAGAAACTTGAGGGGAAAATAGGCAGGCGGAATCAGCACAGCAGTCCAGAAGAGTAAATTTCTGAACCTACATCCTTGATTTTAATGGGGCCTGTAATAGCAGGGTGAGCCCAGCAGAGTCGGTTATCTCGCAGAAAATGTGGGACTCTGGCAAAGCTGTTCCTCTCACTTGCTTGACAATGGGAACTGTGGGACCCCCAGTACGAACACAACCTACATAACGCTGAGCAGATGTTACCTTAAACTTGTCCTCAGCTCACAGGGGAGGATTAAGTGATATGAAACCACAGGAGCAGCCCAGGTGGGAAAGATTACTTCACTGGCATACGAGCTCTTATTGGAGTGAGGGGAAAGGGCTGATAGTTGTGTGTTTCACGCCAGGACCAATTACACTGAAAAACGCAGAATATAGTGAAGTGGAGGTTTAGAGGTGGGTGGGAAAGGAGATTAAACCTACACGGATGTGTTAAAGCCAAGTGAAGAAGAGAGAGACGCAGAAAGATGGGAAGAAAAAAGATGCACAGGGTGGCTAATACAGGGTCGAGACAAGATTCATGTGAGCTCATCCAGATGCGTCTCAGGCCAGTAACCGCACAGCAACCGCTGTGTGCCCGTGCTCACAAGTGCTGGGAACGGCAGGAACAAGGGGTGGGCTCTTCACCTCTCTAATTCTCCTTCCTCATTTTGCAGAATTGCCACATGCTGAAATAGCAAATGATGTATGAAATGAAAAATCGCTCCCCAACCAATGCATATAGATGATGCAGAGAGTAGTTGGCCATTACTTCCTTGCAGTAATATTTATCTACATTAATGCCTCGTTCAGAGGTAGCTGGAAATACCCAGAATGTGAGCGGCAAGGGGATCGGAAGAGAGATCGGGGAGAGAGGCAAAGCGGCAAGGCAGGCACTTAAGGAGGCAGATACAAAGCCTTTACCCTATAAATCACCAGCTCAGTTCTGGCCCAGGTTATTAGCAACCACGAGGCAATATTCTGGTGCCCAAAGTGAACCAGTTGCCTGTAAAGAGCAAATTCATTTAATGGAGACTTCAGAGGAGTCATTGCCATTTGGAGGCAACTTTGGGGCCAGTGTGGAACAAGCCGGTGTCCCCAGGCCACTGGCCTGTGGCTAGGTGTTTTCATGGTGAGAAAAGCCCTCTCCAGCTGGCATGCCATGGGGTGGTGGGAGCCAGCCCAGCCATGAATGGAGACAGAAGCAGGGGTCACTTCCCTGTCACAGCCCCCAGCCAGAGGCACATCACTGAGGCTTGCACCAACGGGAACTGGGGGCAGCCCCAGGGGCAGCCACTTGGTAGCTCTGTGGTGCCCCTGGAACAACTTCAGCCTCTGTCCTCATGGGGAAGCCTTCTGAAGTTCAACAGAGAATGATAACACCTCCTACAGGGATTTTACATCAATCCATGCAATTTAATAGGAAATGATTGCTAGCCCAAAAATCCTACAAAAAAAAAAAGAACCTGTTTTTATTAAATATGTAGGCTTTCTAGTCATTTGTTTTGAGTGCTCTTGGCCATGTTGCTGTTGAAATCTCAGGGAAGCTTCCCTCAGGACAGGGCTGCAGGTCCGCCCCTTTCCAGGGCACAACACTCACTCCAAATTTCAGTCTAAAACCAAACCATTCTCTGCTCTTTGGCAGGGGCTGGTGTGTGTTGCTTCAGGCTGCACCTTCCCACCCTGGTGCTGCAGGTTGCACTGAGCTCAGCCTGGTGCAGAAGGAGCTGTCTAAGGCAGGACAACAGTTTGGAGGATGAGATCCGGAGATAAATGTGTGAATCCTCTGTTTTGTTTATTTTTAGAGAGAAAGCGTAACTGTGTCCTGTTAGAGCTGGCGACCCTGAGGGAGCAGGAACAGCAGCACCAGGAGGGCTGCTCAACTCCTGTGCATGCTCACCGCCTGCCCCTTCTGCCTGACAGCCTGCTCTGACCTGGCCATGAGGACTGCAGAGCCCTGCCACACCTCAGGCTAGAGATGTCAAAGGCACAGCAACAGAGAGGAGAATACCAGACTCATTTCCAGTTTGTGCGAGGTTTCACGGGAGCCCAGGCACAGAGGGCTGGGTAAGCTCAGTGCTCTTAATAGCAGGAACAGGTTTGTAAAGGGATTCACGGTGGAAGATCTTGGACAGAAACAGGGTGGGGGAAAAGTCTGCTTTCTTGTGGAGCCTGCTGCTCATTCAGGTGTGCTTGGTTGTTTCTCCCAGTAGACGCATGGGAATTCCCTCATCTTTCTGTATGCAAGAAACGCAACGCTGGAGCACATTGTCACATTACTGCACATACCCGAATCCAAAAAGCTTCAGTGCTTTCTGGCAGCCTGGTCCTCTGCCTATCCTTGGTAGTCTGCGTGAAGGCTCGGCATGGCTCTCTAGTTTGTAATCTCCACACACAGGATTGAGTTTCATAAGGTGTTGGGCAAGCACAGCATCAGTGTTTAGCAGACGGTAGTTAGTACTGCTGACTCGCTGGTGTCTGCACATAGGACTACATTTGGAGAGGTCTTCCTGAAACCAGGGGAGAGGAGGTGGACCCAGCTGAGTGCCTCTTGCAAGCACCCCTATCCTTGCACAGAAGTGCCAGCTTGCAAGATGGACCCAACGGACAAAGTCAGTAGACGAAGCAAAAAATGTGCACTCGGTTGAAGACACAGTGGGGCTCAGTGTTATCAAAAAAAGGCTACGGAATAGCTCAGAGCAACTTACAAGGTAAGATAGCAAAATACCTTATACTTAAACAGCTAGAAACCAAGGGATCATACAATCCTACAGGATGTATTTAGTATGTTCCTTTTGCCTCCTCTTACACACATTTTACCTCTCTATCACCAGAACAAAGCAAGTGGAAACTGCTGATAACTACCTTTGCCCTACTGAAACTTCTTTGGCACACTTAACCTTTCAGCTTTGCAGGAGACTCTGGGTCCAGCTTGACCTTCAGATACCAGGGAGTCAAGAGGAACTGCAAATATTCATCCAAGGACAGGTTTTGCCTCTCTGCCTAGTGTCTCAAGTACTTTGTGTTGTCTCTGAGTGATAATACACTTACATGACACCAAAATATATTTCAAGATAACACTAAAGATGCGATCCACAGAAACTTAGCTATCAAAAATATTGACTGGAAGGTCTGGAAAATTAATCTACTTTCTGACCGGGGCTTCCAGACAGGCAGGAGCTCTAAAATGGTCAGTCCCAAAGCCTACACAAAGCTCACCGCATACTGGACAGGACATGGGAAGTATTGGGTAGCTTGATGGGACTCATCAGCATGTGAGTCTGGGATGATGCCACTGAACTTGGAGTTACCCCTCCCATGCTGCTTTTAACCTGGGAGACCACACTGACCTTCTGGCCACCTCATAGTCAATCCCATAGCCCTTTAGGAATTCCTCAGGCTGATGATTTGGTACATGCTACTGATGGACAGGAACATTTGCCATTTGATGCAGGAATTTAACTAAAAGGGAACCTCAAGTAAGGATTCTGTGTTTGTGTGTGTTTTCCAGGTCACGCACTTGGGCAATAGAATTGTGTGGGATACACATCCAAAACTCACTGGCACAGAACCCTGTTAGTTCTGCAGAAATACTGTGGACCAGCGTGACTGTCCATAAGAGGTAACAGAAACCTCTAGAAGCAAATTTAAGCTTTTCACAAAATCAATGCTGAAGACGATTCACATGTAATTAGCTAAAATCACCTGGCAAGAATACCCAGTTCTACATGGGGGCCACAAAATCTATAGACTAGATTAATAAGCATCTGCACAGGCAGCGTGGCACAGCAAAAATGCGTTTAATTAGCTTGAATCTTAAGCTTTAAGTCACTTATGTAATGTGGAGACACCTCATCAAGCCTTTTTTGGAAAAAATATCCCTGTAAAACCTGTTACTTTTTCTCTACCAAGCTGATGAAAACCGTTGAGACTACTTAGACTGTATCTCCACACCTTTTCTCTAGAAAATCCCCAAATGCTTGTCTCTGGGAATGTTTTTATGTAAACCCAAAGAGAAAATAATTTTCACAGATTCCATAAGTACTAGAATTTATGAGGTCTCTTCCACACCCAAAATATGACTTCAAAATTTTACTGGCACTCCATGAATGGAGAGCTTGTTAAGGGAAGTTGGATAATAAAACATTAGCACTTGATTCAGTCCTCACCCTTCCAAAGGCTTCTAAAATATTCTTAGCCCTATATTTTCTTCACAGGGTAATAGGAGATGATTTGGACATAGTTCAGTTCAGACAGAGCACCGCACGTCTCCAACTCTTTTAACCCTGGAAAGGAGCTGAGCCCTGGGGAAGTCCAGAAGCGGGTGCTCGCCCTCCCTGCAAAGCGAAGGAGGGCTCTTGCCTGGCACTCTCCCAGCTGTCTTTGTCCACTGGTGATGGAGGGCCTGGGAGAGCCGCTCCTGGGACGCACAGAGCCCAAGCGGCAGAAACATCCACCAGCAGCAGTCTGAAGGCGGCGCACACATAGTCTTGCTTGCTGTTTATGTTTGGAATGTCTGGTTGCTAATAATGTACTTAAATGAAGTGTCCAATGGACTCCAATGGACACTAGGTGACTAAAAAATATGAGAACTTATTTATTTATTCTGCCTCCTCCAGCTCTTCCTCCCAAAAGATATCAGCACTCCACCAGTCAGGAGAAACCAGGAGTTTCGGCAGTGGCCAGCAGTGGCTTTATCTAGGAAAACAGAGCAGCTTTTAATCAGATGGAAAAGTTTCGATGCACCAAGCTGGAGGCAGAGCGTGTTGCGGGTCACTTGCTCCTCGGTGTGGAGCACCCGTGGCTGTGCGGAGTTGTGCCTCTCCCATGCTCTTCCCCCACATTACCCTTGCCTTTCTGGTGGAAATCATGCCAGCCACCGGGGTGTGGGAGAAGGGAGATGGCAGGCTCCCGCAGCAACCACCATAGCCCAGCACCAGCTGGACAGACCTTCAGCCTGCAATGGCACTGCAGCCACCCGTATTGCACCTCTCCAAAATGCCTTCCTCTACAAACACCTACCAAGGAGCACTGGGTGTCTCGGGATGTTTACAGGCTGCTCTTGTTTTGCAGCTTGTTCTCTCAAGGGGTGAAGTGGGGTGGGTGAGCGGTGCGCTGGGGCAGCTTCTCACCCTGCTGTCCCTCTCAGCACAGAGCTCGGGAGCTGTAGTCAGGGACACTGGTTTTAGATCATGAAAAGGACTTCCAGCACCTGATTTATGCTGCGCAATTGCTTTCATTTTGCATTTCAGTCAGCTTGGACACTGAGGAGACATGAGTGCGAGTGATTGAAAATCACAGGCTGTCATCACCCTTTCCCTCCCACTGCCATTGTCCTGGTGCAACGCTCCTAAAAAAGTATCGGGACTACCTTTGGGAGCAGCAGCCTTTCTGCTATTGCCATCAGACCTGTTTCTGTGCTACCTCCCACTATCATGCTTGCATAAAAATCTGCACTAAACACAGGTGGTGGAAAGGAACATTTGCTCTCAACTGATGCAGCACCAGGGGATGGTGTGTGGACTACAGATTGCCCGACTCCCTTTCCTGTGCAGTTCTCGTTTGGGGTGCTGCACACTTCTTTGTGTCCAATGTGTCCTGCAAGGGGCTCCAAGTGGAAAAGCCCTGCACAAGGCAAAGTCCTGGGCAGCTGCAGAAGGCTGGAGTCATCTTCCTGAGAGACTTTTTAATATGCACAGCAATGCTGGGCAGCACACTGGATACAGAGTGCCAGCCAGCTCTGCCAACCCTCGTAGCAGCACAAGCGAGGGGCAGCAAACTGTGGCCCAGGGAGGGCGGGAAGGCAGGGTGCGCTCCAGCCTGGAAGCCCATCTCCTGTGACCCTATGTCTTCAGGCTCCTTGACTCTGAGTGATCACTGAACAACACAGCCCCCTCTCTGTTTTGTTGGTCTAAATCCCTATAAACAGAGCGCTTGTTCTTTTTTCTTTAATGTCCTTTGTGGTTTCATGAAAACGCCGGATGCTGCAGAAGGCTGAAGCATGAAAGGTTCCTCTCTCTATCCTGTCCTTCCCGTCCAGCAACCACACTAAAAAGAAACGTCCAAATAAAGTGCTTATAAATACCTGCACCGACAGCCCTGGTGATGGAAAGCTCCTCAGTTATTCATAGACCAAATCAAGCCCGGGCAGCAGCTGTGCAAGTTTCCCAGCTTGGCCCTCGCCAGCACCAATCAAAGCCCACCCGAAGGGCCCCACCTCGCTGCACGCTCTCCTCGCTCATTCCAACCCTTGGCAGCGTGGTGGGTCTGCCAGCCAGGCTGCTGGCCCTGTGCAGGGTGGGTGATCCTCGCAAGGGGGGCACAGCACCGAGGCGATGCTGGGGGGATGGCTGGAGCTACCCCAGGTGTGGGATCGGGGAGGAGGGAAATCATAATCTTCTGAAAAACACTTCCAAGCCCATGCTGCAAGCAGCTCTGCAGGTGAGAGTTAAAACTTTTCATCGTTGAAAACTTACGTTCCTGTTTACCAAACATTTGTTCACTCTTTATCCATTTGAGTGAATGAGGAAATGAACCACAAGGCTGGGCACAAATGCCAAAACCCTGCTTAAGTATTTAAATCACCCTTGTGCAACTTTCTGTGCCTACTTCAGGGTTAAAAAACGAATCCTTCACCTCAGATCTGTTGTTTCTCATGAGCTCCTGACACTCCCCAGTTCACCAAGGAGCCACTGTGAGCACAGCCTCTGTTTTCCTGGCAGCTCCATCGCTGCGTTCATGAAGGCAGAGACAAGTCTCCTCTCTGGTCTTGGGGCTAGGGTTGCTGCCGTTCTGTCCCAGCCCTGCACCCTCTTAATAAGCTCCCAAGCCACAAATTCTGCGGGAAGCAGAGGGGATCCTTCCCTCGTCCTAGACCTGTTTGTTACACCCAGCCCAAGCTCCTTGCTCGCTGGTCCCTCCAGCACCTCATGCTCTCTTCTTCCTCATCAGGAGCAGCCTCTTCAGACATCTTTTTTCTAGTACCTGCATGCCCAGAACTGAGCAAACCCTCTGAAGCCCAGAAAATCTTGCAGAGACAGATACCCCCCGATCTGGAAGGGGGGAACAGATTTTGCATGTCTATCGTAACAGAGAAGAGAGACCACCCTGCTCATGCTGCAGCCACCCTGTGCAGCTTCTGGCTGCCCTGTGGTGCTGCAAAACCACGAGGGCACCGGCCCCACTGCGGGTAGGGGGAGGTATCTGGAGGGGACAGCGTCTCAGTTTCACCCGATACAGCTTCCCCTGCACGTCCAGTTGAAGGACACTCATAAGACAAACAATTCTGGCTATTTTCTCGAGCTGATAACACACAAAGAGGGAGAAAGGACACAGCTGTTCAGCTTCCAACAGTCCTCAGCCCCAGGATGTCAGAGCCCCCCGCTCAGGGGGCCTAGAGCCTTTTAGCTCTCTCTGACCACTGTCCCCCCTCCCGTGCATCCCCGTTGTCTCTTTTTGTCTCTGCACAGCCTCCCCATCTCCTAAGAGCACCGCTGCTCTCCCAGATGAGCTCGAGCACTGAAAAAATGAAATGCACCCCCAAGGAGGGGAGAAGGGCCTTGCCGGCGCAGAGGAGCAGGCCCACGCTCAAGGCAGCAGCAGGTAGGGAAGAGGGTCTTCCAAAAGCTACTGACACACAGCAGTCACTCCACTTTCCCACCTGCCTCTCTAGCATGGGGAGGGGTGTGGAAACTCCCCCGCCTGCAGCACACTTGATGTTTTCATTCCTCTCTTTGCTGTGAGCAGCTTGATCTCCTGTTGAAATTCAGGCTGGGTGATCTGACATGCTATCAAAACTCAGGATGGTTGTTGATGCTCCCCGACAGCAGACAGTTATGATTTTGGTAGATGGTTTCATTATTCATTTTCTGCTTTCTCACCTTTGCATATCACACCTTCATCTTGCTTAGGAGACATGCGCAGCCCAGCACAGCTCCTCACCGCCTTGTGTAGCCAGAAACTCCTGGAGGCTACTTGCCTATCTCTTGTTATCATATTTATGTTGCTGTCTTTGCCCCAGTGTGGGGCTGCTTCTCATCAGGCTCAGCAGAGTAATGCTGTGGTCACTCACACTGGAGCTCCAGGCCCCTGTCTCTGCAAGCACTTCTTATCCACCCAGACTGAAGTCCTTTGGGCTGGTGGTGTGGCTGTGCCCTCCCCAACCACCTGGAAGAGTCATTGGAAGGTACCTGGTCTGTTTGATCCTGCAAGCACCACTTCTATCATAGGCTGCACAACTGAAATCCAGAAGATTTTCGTCCAAAGCATTAAGTGAGCCTCTTGCCTCACGCAGGAATAAATGCAGTAAAGAGGACGGGTTTGCTGGTGAGCGCAGTTTGTGAGATCCAAGTGCTTGAGCTTTGCACACAAATGTTCCCTTTTATAATGATTTCTTACTCTTTTCTCAATCAATCCACAGACTAGGATTAGTTTACGCAAGTCAAGGGCATGCTCTGGTCCCATGGTGGGACTTCCTACTGACCTAGCCAGGAGGGAGCCGCTGTGCTCCAGCCAGTTTCCCAAGCTGGGGAAGTTTGGAGGGGAAACCCAGCGGACCAGGACTTTGAAGCTTACCTCTGAACACATTGTCTGAGAAATTTAAATTGTAACGGAGTTCCGTAGGCACCCAATTTCCATTGATTTCACTGGGGTTAAAAGGCCAAAATGTCTTCAGGTGTTTGTAAATTAACCCTAGTTTGAGGTCCTCGCTGGGGCAGGCCTGGTATGAGCAGGATAAAACATTCCCTGAAGAGGAGTTACAGTCTGAGGGTAAGGTGCAATATAAGACTGAGCAGACAAGGGTGGAAAGTGGCAGAACAAAACAATAAAACAGAAACTTGGTGCATACCAGGCAATGGTTTCAGCTCACTGCCTGCCTGTTTTATCACACTGGAGGACTCAGAGACATGTCTCAAAGATATTAATGCACCTTTCTTAGCTTTGGCTTCCTACTTCTTGGGCTTCCCAATGACATTCATATCAAGAAAGTGTCACTGGATTGAGCCATCTCCTAAATTTTATATCAGACGGGAATTTATATACCATCAGAAGCTCAGATCCAGAGAAACTGTCTCTTCCAAGCAGCTCCCTTGAGACAGTGAAAAGTGCAGACACAAACACAGAGATAAGCACTTACAATGCAAACACTAGGCACCCATGTGTGACACAAATTAGCTACCCCTGCTACATGCACATCAAACCCTGCCTTGCCTCTGCCCTGGAGCAGGATTCTTGCATTGCAAGTATATGCCATGGCCTGCTGGTCACCAGAGAGCAAGAGTGCTTCACAGTCATAACTAGCAAATAACAATGCTACTTTTTAATGGGGAGCACATGTAAACGTAGTAACTACCCGGAGAGAAAAGCAATACCTGCTCCATCCCTTCCCAGCACTGGGAGAGCAAAACAGTTGCCATGCAGAAGTGACAATTCACTCACTGCTCACTACATCTGGCTTTGTGGGAAGGATCCCCCAAGAGGTAGCTGGCATAGCTCTCATGATTGCTTGGGTTGGAGTATGACCAAGGCCCAGCATTAGCAGCCCAAACCATCTTCCCCAGGCATTATCACAGGCATACTCTAATATTAAAAATAATCAGGGTTGTCTACATCCACTTCCAAGACCTCCTCCTCGCTGTGAGCCTGCCACTGCCATAGATGCAGTGCCCTCAGCTCGGGACAAACGGCATTTGATGGGAGCAAGTGCTACAACAGAAGCTCTGTCGCTCTAATTTCCCCAGCTCTGCCCACAGATATAAATGTAAAAAACAAAAGCTGCATGGCTGACACAGCTAGAATGCATCTCATTTCACACTGAATATTCATTGCCCAGCTTTTGCTGAAGGCCTTTAAAAACATGAGCGCTCACCAGAACAGTCACTGCCTCCTTGTGTTATTTTATTTTAGAAGGGGCTGCACTGTAGAAGATTAAGTAACCTCATGAAGCATATAACTAACAGGTCACTTGGCGAAGTAGACTAAACTCACTGTCCTATAGTCTCCTTCACATTTTCATTAAACCTAAAATCAGATAATATTATGTAATATAAATGCAGGGACATCAGAGACTCTAAGATGAATAACAATTTTGAATTAAGAGTACAGAACAACCTGAAACTGCCTCTGCAAAAAAAAATCGGAGCACCCAAGGGCTCGGTCTGGCCTCACAGAGGCACGGCATTTCCATGAAATGGCTGTGAGCTGAATAAGCTCTCTGGATATTAATATTCAAAGCAGGGCATCACATATGGCTTATGAAACACCTCTTCATGTGGATTAAAGACCTGTTCTCAAGGCAGTGAGCTTCCCACTGCAGCTGGAGCCACTAGGCTCCAAATTCATTACCATAGCACACTTACTGACTACAAAAAAAAAAAAAAATTAGAAGGCTTCCCTTTCTATTAGCCTCCCTCTCTAACTATTAAGATTCAGCCTCATACCTGACTTGACTAATGATGAGTCCCACCAGACTTCAGAGCAGCACAGCTACTCTGAGTAACCTCTGGCTCAAGGTGAGAAGCCCACGTGAGATTAGTCCAAGCTGCAACCAGGTGGAAACATTAATGGCCATCGTTAAGGGAGATGCAGAGGGGTTTTCCTCAACCAGTGAGGACAGCAGCATCGTTCCAGGAACTGTGCTAGCTGACCTGGTTTGTACTCTTTGCTCCTGTTTACCCACACAGGCTGCTGCACAGTCCCCAGGCACGTTCTACTGACCAGGACAACATGCTACTGTCCTACTGGCATCATTAGCACTCAAATGGGATTGTAGACATTATGGGCCTAATTACAGTTAGAGAAGGACCTTAATGCAGGGCAGTGAAATTCTCTGTGAATGCTTTCTATGTATTTTACTTGAATGAAAGTCAGATTCTTTTTCTGGTCAAATATGTGTTGTTATACATATGTATATACCACAAGTTTGATTCAGTAACAGTTCTCTGTTGCAGTGAAGCATCATCTCACGCTGCAGTGCAATATCTTCCGTCCATGTTCTGCTGCTGAAAAGCAAACGCCTCCCGGCCAAGCAGGGCAGATTTATCACTGTGGTATTGCTCTATATGCAAGAAGTGACGCAAAGCACCTGTTGGGTTTGGGTTTATTTGCCCAGCGTGTGGCTCCTCCAATTGCTAGCTCTGCTCAGCGCTCCAGAAGGAAAGCAGAGTGTATCTGTCCCTATTTTCAGAAAACATTTCCCTAAGTAGGCCAAAAACGTCTCTTAAATCTTGAGCTTTAGAGGATAGATTTGTAAGGCAACACACACACGAATGGGGTGACCAGCTGTTCTACTTTTGGAGGTACTGTCCTAGTTCTCAGAAGCCAATCTGCACTGTACCTCCCATAGAGGAGAGAGGCCAAATGTCCTACTTTCTGTTCTTGGCCTATTTGTCCTACCATGAGAAAGTAAGGTGTGTGACTGCACACATGAGAACAGAAGAAACCCTCCCCACCGTATGCCTGCACAGAAAGCCAAAGAGATGCAAAAGGCCCAGACCACTTCCAAGTTATGTCTCAAAATCCTACTGTTTCAGCTCAGACTCTTTCTTGCAACTATGTCAAGGTGCAGTGAATGCTACTAAAAACTGTTTTCCCTGTCCTCTAATGTCACCTCCACTCTGAAATCTCACCTTGTTAACACATGCAGTTCACTGCTCTGTCTCAGCTAGTGGGAGCACATTATCACTTAGCTCTGATTCAGCAAGACAACAACATTTACACATTGCCTATGCCTGCTCAGTAGGGCAGCAAGGGACACTCCTGAAGCTGTTTTTAACTCTATTAGGCATGCACTTAAACTTAAGCATGGATGTAAGTGCTTGGCTAGACTGATGCCATGGTGAAAAAAGGGCTAGTGCATCAGAGGGATAACTTTTGAACTGAGAATATTTTTTTATCTTGTACTTCAGAGAAAATCTTTAAACACAAAGAATTTCTTCTGGAAATGCTTGACAAGCATAAAAGTAATATACTCAGTAAAGGTCCTGCTCCTGAGCAGTGGTGGCTGCAGGCTGCTGTGAAAATCCAGGCTTCAGCAAGTCAATGGATGAACACAACACCTTTCTGCATTGTTTATGTTAAACTTTATTCAACCAATGTGCACTGAATTCCTAAATTAGAGAGAAAAAGAGTAAAATTAGAGACCATGGGTAAAATTAGAGAGCATCCCTAAATTAGAACCACCACCTACTTTTTCTCCTGCAGTGTTTACTGTCAGTCTCAATAGTCTTCTGTCCCTCAGGCAACCCAGGTAAGAGGCATGGAGTTCCCCAGGAAGAGCCAGGGAACTACAGGTCAGTCAGTCTCACCTCTGTGCCTGGCAAAATCACGGAGCAGACCCTCCTGGAAACTACACTAAAAGGCACATGGAAAATAAGGTGATTGGTGACAGCCAACATGGCTTCACTAAGGGCAAATCATGCCTGACAAATTTGGTGGCCTTCTACAACGGGGTTACAGTGTTGGTGGATAGGGGAAGAGCAACTGACATCATCTACCTGGACTTTTGCAAAGCATTTGACACTGTCCCATACAACATCCCTGTCTCTAAGCTGAAGAGACATGGATTTGATGGATGGACCACTTGGTGGAAAAGGAATTGTCTGGATGGTCGCACTCAAAGAGTGGCGGTCAACAGCTTGATGTCCAAGTGGAGATCAGTGATGAGTGGCGTTCCTCAGGGGCTGGTATGGGGACTGGCGCTGTTTAACATCTTTGTCAGCGACATGGACAGTGGGACTGAGTGCACCCTCAGCAAGTTTGCTGACGACACGAAGCTGTGTGGTGCAGTTGACACGCTGGAGGGAAGGGATGCCACCCAGAGTGACCTTGACAGGCTTGAGAAGTGGGCCCATGTGAACCGCATGAAGTTCAACAAGGCCAAGTGCAAGGTCCTGCACATGGGTCAGGGCAATCCCAAGCACAAATACAGGCTGGGCGGAGCGTGGATTGAGAGCAGCCCTGAGGAGAAGGACTTGGGAGTGATGGTTGATGAGAATCTCAACATGAGCTGGCAATGTGCGCTTGCAGCCTAGAAAGCCAACTGTATCCTGGGCTGCATCAAAAGAAGCATGGCTAGCAGGTTGGGGGAGGTGATTCTGCCCCTCTACTCCATTCTCGTGAGACCCCACCTAGAGTACTGCATTGAGCTCTGGGGCCCCCAACATGAGGACATGGAGATGTTAGAGCGAGTCCAGAGGAGGGCCACAAAGATGATCAGAGGGCTGGAGCACCTCTCCTATGAAGACAGGCTGAGAGAGTTGGGGCTCTTCAGCCTGGAGAAGAGAAGACTCCAGGGAGACCTCATAGCAGCCTTCCAGCACCTGAAGGGGGCCTAAGGAAAGCTGGAGAGGGACTTTTTACAAGGGCATGTAGTGACAGGACAAGGGGGAATGGTTTTAAACTGAAAGAAGGTAGATTTAGATTAGATATTAGGAAGAAATTCTATACTGTGAGGGTAGTGAGACACCGGAACAGGTTGCCCAGAGAAGCTGTGGACGCCCCCTCCCTGGAAGTGTTCAAGGACAGGTTGGATGGGGCTTTGAGGAACCTGCTCTAGTGGAAGGTGTCCCTGCCCATGGCAGGGGGGTTGGAACTAGATGATCTTTAAGGTCCCTTCCAATCCAAACCATTCTATGATTCTGTGATTCTATGATTCACATCTGCGTAGACCACTTTAACACCAGAGCCGCTCTGTCAGTTATGCAGAGAGCAGGAGGTGGAAAGGGAGAGAGACCATCCATACACTTTATCCTTCAAACATCCACAGCCATTGACAAAAGCTGTATTCGTAAGTAAGGACAGAACTTGGACTCTCAGCCTTATTCAGCTTCTCAGAGCTAGTTATCTCTGCTGGCAAGGTTTCATATTCACACAAATCCCTCTTTCCTTGGCTATCCATCTCCCATGGTGCCAGTGACTGCATTCATACAGGCCTTTTGTCCAAATGCTGTATGGCAGAGTTTCCCGATCTTTTGTGTGTTACGTCTCAGTAGACAGAGAAAGCTGACCCTACAGATCAGATCTGCTGTTTCACACCCTCAGTTTCACACCTCTCCATTCACAAGCTGCTTTGCATTTCTCTTTACTCTGCAGTTTCAAACTCTGTGAAGTTTGATCAGAATTTTGATCATAGGATGGCACAGATTTGGGGGCAGAAACAAGAATCTATCCTCCCTTCTTTCTTCAAAACATCTATCCCCCAATATCAATGACTGTTTTTTATAAAAAACAGGTAACACACTTTCAGATAAGATATATTGCCTTCTATGCTTTGACATTTTGGTTTTAGTTAAAACATAATTAAATTTCTCAAAAATAAGGGGTTTGGAAATACTATCTTACTGCTTACAACTTGGGACAAAAAAAAACTACATCCCTGCATTTGCTTCTCAGAGTAGATGTCACTTGTCCTTCACTTCCTGCACAGACAGTAATAGTGGGTCTAGCCATCTCATTATTGTAGCCACGAATAGCCAAGAATGGAAAAAACAACATCTGAAACTGGGTGAGCTCTTGATGCTACCTCCGTACGACAGCTTTAACAAGACTCCCACCCCTGGTGAGTCAGTAACTCCCCCTGGAAACCCCTGGCCAGAGCAGGAAGCGTGAGCATGCATTGTACACAAAGCCCTTCGGCAGGGAGAAGTTTTCAGCTGGGTTTGTGTGGTGCTGCCTCTGACTCTGCCACATCCCATCCTCCCTGTGGTCTGCAGCACATCTGCAGGTTCCTCAGAGTATCTGATGGGGCTCCTGGTAAAATGTCTTTGCGTTTCCTGGTGACTCAGGATTTCCTCAAATGCTAAACACTTGAAATGGAGCAAGCGAGAACAAGTCTTATGAGGAGCAGCTGAGGGAACTGGGGTTGTGTAGTCTAGAGAAAAGAAGGCTGAAGAGAGACCTTATCACTGTCTACAACTACCTGAAAGGAGGTTGTAGCGAGGAGGCTGTTAGTCTCTTCTCCCAGGTAACAAGCGATAGGACAAGAGGAAACAGCCTCAAGTTGCACCAGGGGAGATTTAGATTGGATATCAGGAAAAATTTCTTCATTGAAAGGGTTGTCAAGCATTGGAACAGGCTGCCCAGGGAAGTGGTGGAGTCACCATCCCTGGAGGTATTTAAAAGATGTGTAGCCGTGGTGCTTAGGGACATGGTTTAGTGGTGGACTTGGCAGTGCCAGGTTAATGGTTGGACTTGATGATCTTAAAGGTCCTTTCCAACCAAAACGATTCTATGATTCTAAGCGAGCACCCTTTAGCATTTTTGGAGGGGCAGGCAGACATGCGACAAGATGTTAGGATCAGTTAAACCAGTGCTTGGCAGAGTCCCGTGGCTCTGCGGGAATAGCACAATTAATGCACTCTTCTGATTAGAGTAGTAGTTATTAACCAAAAGACACATTCAGTGGGTAAGGGTGGGACAGTCTCAGCTCCCTGTCTCATATGGGAAGAAAAAAGTACCCTCAGAAACTCAGACTTTGCAGCAAAAGGACGTCTTTTGTGAAAAGACGCTAGATATCACCAGGGAAAGAAGCTCACACCCCCCACACCTTGTTTGGTTATCTGCTGAGGCAGGAGTGCTCTGTGCTGCCGAAGGTGAGGTGCCGCTGAAGTGTGGGTGACAGGCAGGAGGGGAGGGATGCGGCTGAGCCAACCCAAGGGCCAGCAGCAGGGCCCCGTGGGCAGAAGGGAAATAAGGGCCCTGTCCCAGTGCAGCCTCGGCAGGGCAGCTGGCACGAAGCACGGCACAGACTGGCTCTGCCTGCCCTCACATTGTCAGGACGAGCCCCGCAGAGCATGGCTATTATTTGCTTTAGCGGATGCATTTTTGGCACCCAGTGTACAATATGTTGCTGTCACCATCGTGACAACTCCGTAATCTCTTCTTTCCCTTCCAGTGTTATTGTCCCAGTTTCCAAGGAGCAGACAAGAAGGATTTACTCTTCTGGGGTGGGACAATTCCTCACCAGGAAAGAAACGAGCAGAGACAGACTCGGGAAATTCTTCACTTGTCTATTTTTATTTACAGTGGAGTTCCTGTTATTACCTTGAACAAAAATAGCACAACAGCAAGGCTGCAGCCAACTTTCCTTTGCCTTTCTGCGGGAGCCCATCGACGCCAGCCCTCGGCCGCAGCCCCCGCCCGGCTGCCCACAGCCGCAACCCCCTCCCACCACATCTCCCCACGGCCAGCACCGGCTCAGCCCGGGGCAGCCCCAAGGATGGGCATCAGTGGTAGCGCTGGTGGAGGTGAGAAGATCCCGACGGTGCACGCTGCTCCTGTGGTCCCCCCTCCAGGGTGTTAAGAGTTAAACCACCTGGGTTTAATATTCACCAGCAGAAGAAAACGGGTGGTGATACCCCTGTCAAACAGTAACACATTCTGTACTAAAGTACTGCCAAAAGATGACACAAAAAGAGGTGGAGAAGTGGTACTGCCTCCACGGGTGACAGCCTCCATGTTGAGAGGCTTTCAGGTTTCCAGCAAGTTTATACTATGCCTGCAGTGATGCCAAGGGGAGAGCAAGTGGCAACAGCTGAGTTATCATCAGATGAGTTACCATCTTTTGGATGGGGCAAAATCACAGGCGGTTTTTAAGTGCTTCTCCTTTAAAAAGCAGTTGGCGGTTTTCACAGGAAACCTGAGTTTTGGACATCATCTTCAAATCCATCATACTTTATCTTTAGAAAAAAAGCAGGATCTGCCTTTTACAAAGCCAAGGAGCTGCCAATTTCTTCTCACTTCCTCCCCAGCAAGGACGTACACGTAGGACAAAATTTTTAAAGCACGTCCAGGGATTAGGCACCCATCTCCTGTTGACCATCAATGGGATGAGCGCACCCAACTCCCTTAAGCTCCTGTGGAAATCTCATCCTTTGATGTCATTTCAAAGACTTCAAAGCTAAGGTTTGTCTCTTTGAGGCAGGAAGAAAAAGAGGTGTATAGAAGCATTAAAGCAACTCATCCTAAAGCTCTTTGCCTAGTCCTGCCAGGGTGCAGAACATCACTGAGGACCATGGGATGACTCACCAAGGGGGGAGCCTTCCCTGGCCAACCCTGCAGCTGGGATGCTTGTGACTACCCTCTCCCAAGGAGGGAAGGGATGGGACCGAGGAAGTCAGTGGCAAAGCCCGCACCTTGGCCTGGGCTTTGAAGCGCCTACGGCAAGGGAGTGACATCTCCTACCCAAGGAGACCAAAGTGCTCAACAGCCTGAATGCAAACGTCTCTCGTGCTCATCCCTGCCTTATGGCCAGGAAGTGGAGGCATGGGCAAAGTGCATGCCTTCCTCACAGTCAGGACCTGCTTCACCTGGCTTTGCATCAAGCACAAGCCTTTTCTTCCCTGCACATCTTTTCTTCCCTGCACATCTCCCCACCTTTCCCACATCTGTTTTCCTTGATATCAACCAGAAAACCCTCTTTGAAACATTTCAGCATCTGAGATAGGAAGTTGCTGCTAGGAGCTTCATGAAACTATGGAGCTGGACAGCATCTCTACAAATCCTCCTTCAAAGGCAAAGAATTATTACACCTTATTGGGCATCAGAGAATTCAGTCTTCAGCCCATGGCCTGCTCTTATATGGAGTTGCTGGGTTTTAATACATGCGAAGTATAAAGTTTTTTCCTGTGATTATGGTATCCATAGCAGTGCTAGTGTGAGCAGATTCTCTGAGTGCTCATTTTCTTCAGTATTACAAGAATTCAGTCAAAGTCAGCCCTCAGCACCATGAGAACCATATAAATCCATAGGAAAAAAAAAAAAAAAAAGCAGTCTTAAATAGTTCCACTACTCACCGGACACTTTTTTTCCTCCAAAACAGACCAGGCAACCAAAATGAAAAGTTGTGTTTTGTGGTTTGCCCAGGGAGAGGAGAGACATAATGCTCGGGGGTTTTCCTTTGCCAATTTTGCTACAAAAAATGTGGTAGGCTGCACCAGAACATTACCACGCTTGCCCCTTTTCTATCATTACTTCCTGGTTGTTACTTGTTTTAAGGTAGACAGCAGACAAGCTCCCCAGTCAGGGGCAGCGGTTCGTTAGTGCCCCAGCCGAGCCGGGAGGCTGGCCCAGGGCAGGAGAGCCCTGCTCAGGAAAGGCAGCGGCGGGCGCCTGGAGTTCATCCCCTGTCCTCCCGTCCCACTCCTCACAATGATGTCATTTTTGCAAAGTGCGAAGTAGGCGCCTGTTTCTCTTTCCACTGCAGTATCACCACCAGCGACGATAAGGGTGATTTATTTTGATTACAGTACCCAGGCACTCCAGTCAAACAGGCAGGCCCCCCACGTGCCAGATACGGGGCAAAACAAGAAACGCTGAAGGTCACCTCCTCCCTGTTGAACTTGCTGTCTGGGACAGAGCTTGTGCGAATACCTTAGCAACGTAAATACCATCCTACAGTTTACTAATGACCTCAATGAATCAAGAGGGGCCCTTGTTTACTTTATGAAAACTTCCCGAAATAGCACAGCAAACAGAAATATTGCTTGTGCCTCCGGGGCCCGTAAGCACTTCACTGTCCCCACGGTCCCATCTCTGGAGCGAGGCAGCGAGGGAAGTCCCTGGAGGCAGCTCTGCCCCACTGCCGCCCCTGCAAAAGGTTCTGCACCCCAGTGAAGCCCCAGCTGCTCCCTCCTTCCTCCTCCAGCTCTCTGGGGCCGTGTTTTGCCCACAGCACAGCCAGCTTTTACGTATCCCTGGGGTCAAGAGAGGGAGGGAAAAAGCCTGTTTGAGGAAACTGGAATTAGCCAGCACTGCTGCTTGCTCTGCTGTGTTTTACTGGCCTCCATGTAGCACATCCACGGGAGGTGTCGCAGCTCCCACTGCCCCATGGCAGAGACGCCGTGTGTCCCCCCATCCAGGAACGTGAGCCTCCCTGAGCTGCTGCGGGCTGCTGCCCTGCAGCCGTGACTCACAAAATGACTTCTTAGCCCAGAAATCCCACCGAAGCCCATGGAGGGGCTCACGTCACCAGATAGGGCTCATGTCTCCAGGAACTAGCGGGGCAGCAAGGAAAGGGAGCACGGGGCTAAGCAGAGATGAATGGGTATATTGTTTCTGCCTGCTACAGTTTTATTAAGTGCAACATCTTTCATAACATATTAGAGCTGGTTGACATTTTTCAGCCAACACTTTTTAAAAAAAATTTCAGCCAAAAGTTGCTTTCAGAAAACCTTCTGGTTGGAATAAAAAGGTGCCAACTTTATAATTTTTTTCTGTTTTGACAGAAAAAGTCCTTTTTTTTTTTTTCTGTTTCTTACTCTTTTTCCATTCCTTCAGCTCAAAAAAAAAGGAGAGTAAAACTATTATAGGGCAGTAGGTTTTGGATTAATGTTGACAACCAGTCAATAATACTTTACTCAGCATGACTGGTTTTTGTGAAAATCCTGAGCTAATTTAAAAATCTTCAAGCAACACTAAAAAAAAAAAATCAGATGTCACTTCTTAGAGAGCTTTTTAATCAAACCAGGGATCTGGACCCAAATGTTGCCAAAGTCTGGGTAGGGTTGATTTGGGTCCCTCTCTAGCGCTGGCTGTACCCAACGCTGATGGGGATGGAGTTAAGCCAGGCAGGAGGAGTACATGCCCCAAGCCACAGCATGCCGGGAGGAGACCAGGGCAGCAGCTCCAGGCTGGGGAGACACAGGGACCCTTGAGAAGAGGCAGTGGCAGAGGAAAGGTGTTTCTGGCAGCAGAGGCGGCGAGGAGATGGCAAGAAAGGAGCTGGGACAAGCATGGGGAGAAAGCACCCAGCACCCTGGCTCTGTGCTCCTGCACTCCAGAGCCTTGCAGGTCGGTCCACCGGCACTGCCAGACCCCAGTCCCTGGCTAACAGTGGGGACAGGCAGCACAGGCACAGGTCAGTGGGACTTGCAGGCAACGCATAGGCCAAAGAGAGCGTGAAAGGCATGGCTGAAACTCTCGGCACGGGTAGCACCGAGGCAGTACCGTTCCCTCCCCAAACTCCTTCCTTAGGCAGCTGTTCCCAGGGCTGCAAAAACAAAAGGCGTGAGAAGAGAAGGAGGCCCAGGAAGAAACAAGCTACAGCTATAGAGTGTGACTATCATAAACAGCTAATTTAAGGAGCTTAACGCAACTCTTGTTGTGGGCATCGTAATGGCACACTGGCTGCATCCATTATGTATGGAAACAGAAATTTGCTGATTCAGCTGTGAGGGCTTTTGAAGTGATGGCAGCTGAATTTGCACTGAGCCTTCGTCTGTCAATTCATCCTTTTAACTGAACAGGCATGTTTTTAACAAGCTGCCACTTCTCCAGCCTGCCAAATGGCTTCTAAGACACCCCTTCTCTTTCAGCTGTTTGTCACTCACTCATGCTCCTTCAGGTACAGACTATTTTTTCCCCGCCACAGCAGAGCACTCCCTCTTCCTCTCCAGCCCATCTGGCTGTGCAGCATCACCCTGCAGAAACTCTTATGCAGCACCAGAAGAAAAGAAAACAGCTGGGGAAAAGTTACCGTGTCACATGCCCTCCTCCACAGATGCTATAACCTGATAACGCTCAGCTCTCAATATCCGGGGTAATGAGGGCAAAGAAAGAAAAGCAAAACAAATAATACAAAATACATGTAAACAAGGCCCCAGGAATGCAGCACTTTAATACCTTTACCTTTGAAAAAACAAGTTTAAGATGCAGTATGAGGTTATAAATAAAAAGAAAAAAACATTGTGCATTATACTTTATAATGGCTCTGAAAGAGTTCTGGATTTTTTAAACATGGCACATCTAATCTGCAGCTCAGATAATGCACCCACGGATGATCGAGAGTTGACTGTAAAAAACCTTTTTTTGAATGACAGCTTGAAAAGTTCATGCACATTTCTCATGACAAATCCCCTAATTATCATTTCCATCAATAGACTGTTAACATATATTCCGGGCACTACAGGCAGGAGAAAAAACCCAAGTGGGAAGTACCAGAGCCTTATCATTCAGATGATAAAAAGCTGAAATTCTAAGTAGTGTTACCAAAGACCAGTGGTCAGCTCGGACAAGGATGGGATTTCTACCTAGACTGCCTACTGTTGCCAATGTTGTATGTCATGATAACAGAGAGTTGGTAGAAGTAGCCCTCAAACTTAAGTTTCACAGCTTAAGCCAAGCTCTAATTAGCAGCAGGCAGTGAAGGGGAGGGCCAACAGGGCAGAGCCTGTCTGGAGGGCTCACACCCCCTCCACAGCTCACTGGCTGGCATGGGCAACAAAACCTGGCCTGAGCTCTCCCTGGCAATTCTTGTATGCCTAATAAGATGTGTAAACATAGCCCTAAAATGAAACTAAACTGCATTTTTCGCCACCACCACCCCCACAATGAGAAGCCCACCTGACGTGCTGTGTATAGGTAATGCTGATGGCAACTTCTCTCAGAGGTGGAGCTTTAGGAGGTGGATAGTTTGGATTTCAGGACCGCGCGGACCAGCCAGTCATTAAGACAGAGCCAGTCACAAAATTTAGATCCAGACCTGATGAAGCCTTCAAGTACATCCATGTTTCAGCCTGTGTTGCAATACGGGGTTTGGCTCTGCCCAACATGAAAATATTTACCTCTGAAGCACAGCGTTCTCCCCAAGACTAGACTTCCACCTCTTCCTTAAGCAAAGTTCATGAATTTAGATGGGGGCTAGTCAGAGTGCCACTTCTCGAAGGGATGGAGAGGCCGGTTCAGACCTCTGGCTGAGGAAGAGGGAATCATCACCTTGAGCCCTCGCTGCATCTTTGTGTGTTGTTGCCTCTCCCAGCTTGGCTGTAACCAGCAACAGTAAAACCCACCAGGAGTCCTCCTGCCTCAGATCTAAACTTGAGCAGATCACAGCTGTTCGCACAAAGCCTTCCCCAGTCAGCTTCCCGCTGGTAGAAAAGCCCAGTTTGAACACCCGTTCCCAGACAAACCAGACCGCATCTCCAAGCACCCATGAGCAGTCGGAGGGAGAGGCTCAGAAAGGTCTACCCAAACACCGCAGCCTGAGCTCACTGCTGGCCAAACGCTGGTGACTCACTGGGGCTGAAGCCCTGAGCACTGGGATTTGCCTCTTGCTCTGGCAGACGTACCGTGGCAGCCAAACACCGGCCAAAGGCACCCAGGTGGAGAGCCCTGCACACCCACAGAGTACAGGCAGCGCTGCAGGCAGACACCAGCCAACAAACCTTTAGAAGGACGCAAAGAAGTCGGATTCTGAAAATGATGCTAAAAAGTGCTATTTTCATCCCTTCATTTCGTAACAGAGGCTCAAGCCCAAGCGTGGCATTTTTCCTCTACTCTGAATCACTGGGACCATTTTCAGTGGCCCATGTGCTAGTACCACAGAGGCAGGGCGGTTTCTCAGCTCCTGCTGGCTGAACCTCCAGCCAGAAGACAGTAACACAGCAAAGGAGAGGATAGGAAAGGCTCTGAGAGGCTCCCAGGAGTTTCTTCCCCCAGGATGCACCATAGCTCCCCTACCTGGTCTAAGAGGTGAGGACCTCCAGGGTACCACTCTGAGCTGCCCCTAAGTCCTCCTACCACAGAGCTCCAAAACAAGTGCCCTCACCAGTGTCCAACTTGGAGGAAGGTCTCAGCCCTTCCTCCGAGCTCCCAGGCCACCACGACCCTGCAGACTCCACCCAGGAAATGCAGCACACTCTGGGGGGTGGGAGGGGGGGCGCCCATCACATCTCCTTCTGTTCCCCAGCACCCCTGCTCCCCAGTCCACTTTGTCAGGAATTCACCCCTGCAACGGACACGAGCCTACCAGCTTCATGGGCCATGTGACCCAGAAAGGTAGATGATGATTTGGAAGCAAAATATTTACCTAGCAAAGTGGAGTAAAGTGCAGCAAACTTTATGAAATCCACTATGAAACTCCACGTGCAGATCTCATGTACCTGCAAAGCCCTTTGGTATTCTTGGGACAGAGGAAATCCTAAAATGGAAGGATCTTCTAACCAAGCATGAGTGCGATTTTGTCACTTGCAGCCACTGGGTCAGAAGGAAAAGGCTGCTTCTCACAATGACCCGTTTACTTTTCCTCTTCATGGCTGTGCCTTTCTCATTTAGGACATCAGTTTGCTTTTGCCAGATGGAGTCAAAGTCATGACTATGAATCCAGCTTTTTTTTTCCTTGTTTCTTGGAAAGCACCAGTCAATACCATGTCAAGAAAAACAGACAGAGAGGTTTGCTTAGGATCTATTTAAAGCAAAGCATCAGTGGTAGCTCCAATAACAACCCCGGGGCCAGCGCTGATGTTTGTGACAAAACTGGGGCTACTGTGCTGCAAAGAGCAAGATCATTGCAAAACTGCAGCGAACATCTGGTCTTTCACCCAAAGAGGTCGCAACCATGCACAATGCAAGCGAGAGAGCTCCACTCCTGCATCCTCACTATCCAGGCTGCCATTTGGAGTCACTGGCTGTGTAGGAAAAAAGTCCTGGAACTCAGCCACTGCAAGCTGACATAAGGTCCTGAATTGCAGCAGAGACACCCTGAGCAACCTAAGAGGAGAATACGAGTTTTTTGTCTCTGCTCATCAGACCTTGGGCGGTGGAAGATTGCTCTGACCCAGGAGAAAGCCTGTGCCTTGCAAGAGGGTGACAGAGCAGCATGCTCGCCACCGCTGCCACCTCCTCCCGCACCTATCCTCCGTGCCAGGCAGCAGAAATCAGCCAGGGAGGCAGCGATGGAGCAGACCAGGGGTTGCAGATGGTCCTGTCCCACCAGGGTGTCTCCTGCTGGAAAGCACAGGCATGCACACCCCACGCAGCTGGGAGTCCCGCACCACATGCATGCTCAGCCCAGGGAAAGGGCTAATAACACATCCTCACCTCACAAGAGCATCGTGAGGCTAATTTCATTAGTGTCTATAAAACACTCTGACGGTCTCCATATGGAGCACAAAGCATTATTAAACAGCCATGCAGACCAAAGCCAATAGTGCTTCACTTTTGTTTATATAAGGTATTCTGCTGATACTATACCCTTGGGAAATGGTAATGGCTATGGTAACGATAGGGTATTTACTACCACCTCGGCTCGCTGCAGCAATACTGACCGTACCTCTAAAAGCAATCTCAGAAATGTCTAGTCCATGGGGAATCTCGCTCTGTCCCACTTACAAGCATGCCAGTGCTTGCCTTTTCCTTCTGCAACTCGTTTCTGTAAAAGAGACATTCATAACTCCGAGCTCCTTACCAGTGAACCTAATCCAGAAAGTATCCAAGACATTCAGGAAAAGAGACTTTCATAGCCTTGGAATTTTTCCATGCCAGCACTTTTTCATCCTAAGATAAATGGCTTTTACTTATGGGGCTAAAGGCTCTATTCTTTTCAAAATACTTCTCAGCTTCAAAGCAGCAATGGAAATTGGCCGTGCACCTGGCCAGCTGATCCAGCCTGGAGTCAGCCAAACAGCAAAAGGCGTCTGTCTTTCCCGCAGCACCAAGCGGTAGTTTGCTGCACAGCAGACAAGCAGGCTGGAGGGCTGATGTAAATGGGCTAACACTTAATTAATCAGAATATATTTAAGCAGGGCCCAGTCAGCACAGCACGTTGAATTTCCAAACTAGGGGCTGGTGCCCAGGACGTACCTGCTGCATTGAATGCTGGCTCTTAGAAAAGCCTCCTGGAGAGTTTGCTTTCAGATAACTGGCTGCTGTGTTGGGGCAAAAGCCCCCCTGAGCCCTGTCATCCACCCAGTTAACCTGAGCAGGTACAGGAGGATGGACCTCTGCAGTGATTCAGGAACAGGCAAGACCAGAAAACAGCTACACCAAAGCCCCTGCGCTCACAGACTCCCCTCGGGCGCTCCTGCAGATGCTGGATGGAAGTTGATTTTATTTTTATCATAGCAGTGGCCAAAGGCTCCAGCTGATGAGACGCATTTGTCTTTCTCATAAGACGAGTTTAACAAACACCTCGTTGGAATCAGTTTTGACCAAACTGCTCCCAGCCCTGGACAGCAGACAGAAGCAAAAGGCAGGGGAGGAAGAAGAGGGGAGGAAGAACACTGTATGAGGGAGCTGGGCACTGTACTGGGACACCTGCACGGGGCTTCATGGTTGCATGCAAAGCAACTTGCCTGAAGCCAATCAAGAACCAAGAGCAGCTCCCAGCCTTCACCCACCTCTCTGCAGGGCTTGGGAAGGCCCTGCCAGAGATGTCTAGAAAGTCCTAGGAGGTCCTGGAGCTATCTGTGCCTTCCTCCAAACCCTTTCCCTCCACAGCTCCCTGCTGTCCGGGACCACCCATTTCTCCCTACCTTGCTTACCACCCCTCGTCCCCAGCAAGTCCCTCCTCGCCAGGCTCCTGCCTCAGCCACCCCATGGCTCCTGGCTGTTCGGCACTGAGGCTGCGTGCAGGAGGTTGCACAATGCTTGGCCACGTTACACTGGAACCGAGCTCGGGTTGTTCTCTCGCTTTTGAGAGCCACAGCCATAAAAAGAGACAGGATTTGCTGGCCAAGGAGAAGCCAGGGCGAGCTGATGCAGTGCAGGCTCCCAAGGTCAATGGCTGCAGCTCTTTGCCGGGGGAGGACACGCAATGCCTAATGTGGAAATGTTTGTATTTGGAGCAATATATAGTTACATTTAGCCCCTAGCAGCTGCAGAGGCTGTTTACTGTAGCACACAGTCCTCGGCCTATTAGCTGAAGGCCTGACAGTGACCAGATGCAGAGAGGAATGACTGCGAAGCCTGCAGCCGTATTCATCTCCTTGCCAAGATCCCAACAATACCTTGCCTAATAAGTCTGGCACAGAAATAATCATTTAAAGGGATAAAAAACACAACATCCGCAGCCCATCTTTACAGCCAGAAGGGGAGTTTTGCGAGGCTTACAGTCTAATCTTTCACCGTCCCAAGTGCTTCCCTCCTACTTCACAAACAGTGGGTGATTTATCTCCTGAATGGCTGGACGCAAGCCTCCCGCGTGTAACCGCCTGACAGGGAGCCTGCACCTCTGCAGCCGAACTCAGCCGCTCGCAGCAGCCGCACGGGGAGGCACAAAGCAGCAGAAGCTGCCACCCTGAGCCTGCAGTGCCAGCGGGCTCTTCTGCAACGGGGGGATGCCTAATTCACAAGGTGCTTCCCCCCAGCCCCACGTCTCTGATGCCTGGATGAGAGCTGGTTCCTAGGGCAGGCAGCCCTAACCCTGCCGCTGAACCGCAGCGCACACACGTGCCGGGCTGCATGCGTATTGTGCAGGGGGGGATACACTCTACTGCCACAGCGCTTGTCCCAGCAACACCCAGCGGTCCACAGATTAACCTTAACTTGCTGAATTAAAACAAAAAAAAAACAAAAGCACTCATTACGTGCTTTATGAGGACCCAGAGAACCATATCTTTGCTAGCAGTAGAACTGGATGTTGGATCAACATCAAGAAACATAAGTTGCGCTCCACCGGTTCACGTAGTTTATGACCTTGGCTAGCAGATAAGCCCAAGTAGTATGATCTTCTGTGTTTTGCAGGCTGCAGGTACCAGGTGTCATTGAAGGTCAGCGTTGAGGAAAGGGCTCTCCCACAGTCAGGAGAAGGTTACAGAGAATGATTTTTATGCAACATAAGCTTGTAGATGATTAACAATTTTCTTTCAGTTAACCGCGAAGTTAATAGTTATTCAAAGCACTCCATTGTAATAGGAGTGGAGATGGGGACACGTACTACATTAACCATTAATCTTGAACTGTGCAATAAAAATTAAAATGGAATATGGCACATAAGTATGATTAATTCTGCTTGCAAAGGGAGAGGGTGTCAGTGTATGCTTTGGGTGGGAGTGTTTCCTTCTGACAGCGGGGTACCCTGATGCAGGTGAGGATGTGCCACAGGAAGGCTGCACTCAGTGTTCAGTCCTGTTTTTTCTGCTTTTTTCAAGCTCAAACCACACTCTGTTTCAAAATCCACCTTGTTAACTCTGCAGCTCCCAAAAATCTCTAAATGTTAGGGAGCGCATGGATTTTTTTTTTTTAGTTGCTAAGGGGAGAAGGGAGAAAGAAGGACTGAACTTGGCAGTTTGAGACCGTGCAAGAAGGCTACCATCAGTGAAACACCTGCTAGCCTGCACCCGCTGCAGTGCACAGCTCCAGGGAGAAGGAAGGAGGATTTCCCAAGGAGCTATGACTGTCTGAAGTCCCCCTTGTCTTGCCCCGGCCACCTTTCCAGCTGCAGCAGTGGTTTGAGCTTGGCACTAAGCATAGCCACTGTGTTTTCCCTGCCCAGGGCTCACCAGTGCCTTCTAGCTCCGGCCTGTGCCAAAACTGCTTTTGCTGAACACTGCAGTCCTGCTGATACACACAGGGCCATTGCCACATGCACAAAGACTTGCTGGGGTCGATACCATCAAGTTTATTTTCTGCTTGCAAGCTCAGTGGCAAGCCTTTGGAGAAAAAGAAAAGCATGTGAGACAGGCCTGAGAGGCAAACTTTGTACTCACGGTAACCCCCATCTCAATGATGTTTGGCTCTGGGTTTTGATGTGGGTTTTGAAAAGGATTGCAAAATCCAGGTCTGGATTTATCTTTCCCCTGTTCTTCTTCCCACTCCCCAAGCCTGCCAAAAGTCCATTGCCTGCTGTCACTGGGGCTTTTGACCTTGGCTGATCGCAGCCAGCATGAGAGCTGAGGGAATGGGTTCCTAAGGCTGAACCAGAACTGGTTTAAAGCCAAATTCCTCCTATGGTTTAGACACACCTGAGTGAGCCTGCCCACTTGTTTTGCTGAGGAGCTGGCACTGCCTTGTCCCAGCCAGAAGTGGAAGTGTTAAGCTAGCGCAAGTGGCCAGTTGTTTTTATTAATACCTTCTCAGCGATAGGTGTTTCTGTGAACCACGCTACATCTTCAGCTGTCTATAAGTCAACATGCATTTCCCAACACTTTCTGCACTCATTTGACAGCCATGCCAATATAATGTGTTCATTAAGAGAGAAATCAGCCAGCTGATGAGAAAACACTGGAAGCAGCTTTGCAAGCTGCCATGCACTGGTTCCCCCGACAGCCAAGTGGCATAACGCCACGCACCAGCGCACCCCGGGCCCCCTCTCAAGGCTGGGATCTGCCCCTGCTCCCAACAGCCCACACAAAACCCTGCTTTGGTTTTGGTGAGACCCAGCAGAGGCGAGCCCTGGTGACCACCGGCAGGTGTTTGCATGGCTCCGGCAGTGCGGGCAGCTCCCAGCTGAGCTCCCAGGGAGCACTGAAGCACATACTGCTTACAGGTGGCATGGGCAAGGCTCTCTGCTACCACAGCCCATGCCCAGCAGCACCGACAGGCATCTCCCAGAGGTCTCTCAGTCCCAGGCATTCTCCCTGGAGACCCAGGGTGGATGGGCAGACAGCAGCAGGAGGGCATGTCCCGTTCAGGAGAAAGGCAAGTCACACAAAGCCTGCGTCAGCCCAGGCTGCGGGAACACCGCATGTTCAGTGTATTTGCCTTTGAGAAACAGGGTTAAGAGAGAATGAAGTCATAAACATAAGGATATACACAATGGCATATCTATAATGGCTCTGTAATTGCTGGGCTTTAGTGCACAGTTAATCTACAACTTGGCTAACTTGCCTCAAGGTAATCGAGAGCAGCAGCAAATGGGTGCCATCCTCCCGCCTCCAAACAAACCCCTGCCTCCAAACACTGTAAAGAAAGTTATAAAGAAACAGTTGCCTGCCAAAGTCTGCGGGATGAGGCCTTTCATATTTTCCGAGGCCAAGGTGCATCTCGATACCAGGAGGTGCATCACCGATGGGCAATGCTGAGGCAGCAATGCCCCACAGAGCCACATGCTGTGGGGCACAGCACCCAGGGAGAGGGAGGCCTCATGCCACTGCTTAGCCTGGCTGTGGGACCAAACAATGAGGACCCTATTAAAAAATGCTCCTACGTGAAATTTGTTTCTAGCAGGAACCAAGCATCTGGGAAAAATGAGCTCGAGGGGAGACTGGGAATAGGAGCAGGCATAGAGAAGATGACTCACATCTGGCTGATGACGGAAACAAAAGGTCCAAGCCACTTTCCCAGAGAAGAACCAGGCCTCACATTTGCTCTGCATATGTTTAGAAAGCACCTGGACATGGTATATGAAAGGAGAATATTTAGGAGCATGCCACAACCAGAGGAAAAGAAGAAAGAGTGTTGCAGCTCTGAAAACTAGTGTGTTGTAAATTACTGCAAAGTCACGCTTAGATTCAGGCATTAACCCCAGGCTGAACCAATAACTATCTAGTAACTGTATCTAATAAAGCACAGTCATGCTGCATTTACATCTCCTCTCAACTTCCCACCCCTTCCATTTCCATTTACTGGCAAAAGTCTTACGAGAAGCCGTAAATGTGCTGGAAGGGAAGGTACAGCAGCAAGGACAACACACTGTGCACAAAGCAGGCTGTATGTAAAGCCCATTCAAGCTTCCCTTCAGACACTGGTGTGTTGAGGGGCAGAGCTCAGTGCCCCCCCCAGCACACTCAGGTCCCCATCATGATGTACCTGCAGGCACGTGGAATTCATTTTCCCATGCCACAGCACACAGCTGCTCTGCGCAGATCTCTCCTACAGCCTCCAGCCTCACCACATCAGTGAGAGCAGGGAAGAGAAAGATAAGACTGCAATTTTACATCAAGAGGCATGCAATTGTCCTGTCTGGTCTCCCCCTGTGCCCATATAGACGGATGTCCAGCCTAAAGCCCTGGGAGCCCCTACATCTAGCACAACAGCGGGGTTGAGAAGTCAAGGGCATCCACACGGCACGTCTTCCCGCAGCACGCTGAAGCAAACTACTGTGTGCACAGTAAGGCCTTCACAAGGGCACTTGCTGCACCTGCTCTGTGGACAGACTTATGGCCTCCAAGGCTGCAAAACTGGTAATCTATAAAAAGCATGAGTCACTCAAAAAATCTCATATCCTTCTCCAGTTCAATAGCGTTTACACTAGAACTGCAAGGCCTTGAAAGCACAACTGTTTTCTGAAATTAAAATTCCCCCTTCTTGGTCTTTGCAGCGCCTCCTGAAACACACCGGTATTTTGCTGTGTCTCTTGTGTCTAAAGTTTCTCAGAGGAAAATACGTACTAACAAGGGAGGAAATGGGAAAATGGGAGCTGCAGCAACAGAAAACTTCACCTATTATAACACAAAGTACACTCTTTGCTCTTGGAGAGATGGAAAGAGTCTCCTCTACTCTATATGGATAAGCAGACAATTGAGAAAAAGGCAGGGGAAGCCAGATGCTTTGTGTGCTTTCAGTCCACTGAGGACAAGGGAGCACGCTGGCACCATCTGACCTTGAAACAGAATCACAGAATCACGGAATCAATGAGGTTGGAAGAGACCTCTGGGATCATCAAGTCTAACCATTGCCCTGACACCACCATGTCAACTAGACCATGGCACTAAGTGCCATGTCCAGTCTTTTCTTAAACACATCCAGAGATGGTGACTCCACCACCTCCCTGGGCAGCCCGTTCCAATGTCTAATGACCCTTGCTGAGAAGAAATGCTTCCTAATGTCTAACCTGAACCTCCCCTGGCAAATCTTGAGGCTATGTCCTCTTGTCCTATCACTAGTTGCCTGGGAGAAGAGGCTGACTCCCACTCCACTACAACCTCCCTTCAGGTAGTTGCAGACTGCAATAAGGTCACCTCTGAGCCTCCACTTCTCCAGGCTAAACAACCCCAGCTCCCTCAGCTGTTCCTCGTAGGTCATACCCTCCAGACCCTTCACCAGCTTGGTCGCCCTCCTCTGGACTCGCTCCAACACCTCAACATCTTTCTTGAAGTGCGGGGCCCAGAACTGGACACAGTATTCAAGGTGTGGCCTCATCAGTGCTGAGTACAGAGGGACAGAGAAAACAGTGACTAAAGAGAAAGATGACACTGAAACATCTTCAAAAAGAGGCGATTTTTGTCTCCACAGCCCAAGGGGGACTCCAGTTTGTCAGCTCGAGATGCAAGAGTTTCCAGTAGCGAGCCCAGCAAATAGGCCATGGGCAGCCTGGGCTGCAAGGAACAGAGGTGTTGGCCACAGGCAGCCCCTGAGCGGCAGCCGCTCTGAGCTGGATGCTAATAAAAGCTCACTCTGGGTCCTGCAGGCATGTGGGCTGGTTAGAAGAGAGGGAGGAGAGCTGCAAACAGACCACAGACCGGGGTGCTTTGCAGCCCACCGTGGGCTCCTGCTGCATGGGAACTGAACACTGCTGGTGGCCTTGGAGGCGTAACATTGGTCCTGGGAGAAATTATTGCCTGGTCAGAGCTTTGCATGGCTGTCACATGTGTAACAAGCAAGTCATATCTGTAGTAACCTGTTTTACTGATTTCTCCTCTACTGGGAAGTCAATAAAAATTGACAATATCCCCATGAGATTGTTGTTCCTTGGCCACATATTCCAGAAACATTTATTCCTCTGGAAAAAGAAGATATAGGAAGGGACAAGACAAGAACTTTATTCTCTACAAGTAAATGAAAACATTATTGTCAGGCAGGACACCCATTCAGCTAGCACTGTGCTTGATGAGATCCTTAAAGGCCCGGCTATGCTGGGTGTACCAAAGGGAGAGGAGGATGCTTAATACATGCATCTTCATTGCTGCCTCTCTTGGGAGAGGCGCTGGATTCTCCTTCTTTTTCTCCCTGGCTTATCTGTTGACGGATTACAGCAATAAAAGCCCTTTCATAAAGCTCTATTAGAATGCCAGGGCATGCAGTGAGGGCCACTGAAATATTCCCAAAGCCACAGAAAAAGCTGACAATCTGCAATATTTTAGCATAAGCTCTGACCCAGTACACAGCAAAACAGATGAATGGCACTTCCCCCAGGGCAGGAATCACTTCTGAAGCTGCTGACAACTCACTGTTTATCTTATTGCTGTCCCACTCTTAATCACAGTTTGAGATGAAACTTTTTTTAACCCAAATTTCAGCCTGAAGATGTCCAGAAGAAACACCCTTGACCTCTGTCCTGGTAGCCTTCTCAGCTCCTGGCGATGCTGCTTGTTGAGACGCTGCAGTACTGTTTCATGCTTGCAGGGCAGGAGGAGCAATGGCTCTGAGCCAGGCTCTGTTCCCCACCACCCTGCGTGGAGGCAGCATGGCCTCTGGCCGGGGAAGGAGCTCACAGCAGGAGTGGCATGCCCCACTCCCAGCTCGGGGCCAACCAGCCTCTTCAGCTTCTCCAAAGTTCACCTCTGTTTGCTCCTGTTGTTAGCTCCGAAGCAGGAACAAAACAGCAGACACGCCGTTTAGTCAGTTTTGGTATTGCACAACTGAAGGAGAATAGGAATGCACCCACAGGAACTGAGCCAAGTCAATAATGGAGACAGATTAAGCAATACATGCACCTGGCTGTCAGAAGCGTAAGACACTCTCTCTTTAGTAATTACAGAGCAATTATGAAGTTAACAGCAATTCCAATAAGGATATGTATTTCACAATACAGTTTTGTTCACAATCCGTCAGGAACAGTCACACCAAGAAGATACAGCTCTGAAACCAACTGTCCTCACCCCTGCAGGCATAATCCTTTAAATGCCAATCTTTGGTGGGATGGGATCTTGCACTAAGTCATAATTAAATGATTAGTTGTTAACAGGATGTAATTGAAGCTGCACTTTAATATGACTTTTTTAAAAACCCAACCTTTAAGATAGGTAATGGAAACCAAGATGAGATGAAGAGTTTGGGTGTTGGGTTTGTGCAAGCTCAGTTAGCCCATAATTCTGCAAAACCAGAAACAGATTAAAGCTGAGTTGCAATATATCCGAAGACATCAAAGTCTGTTCTGCATGGTCTGGATGAAAAGTTTCAGATTTTGTGCCTCTTTATAGTGGTAAAAATCAGGATGATCTCAGTTTATCCAATCCATCCAAAGAGTAAAGAGGGAACAGAAACTATTGTAAAGTCCAGAACAGATCCATCCCTGAATTTAAGATACTAAATCAAACTCAGGTCTGCTGAAGTTCAGAAAGTCTGACTTGCACCGAAATCCAACTTTGCTTCAAAATACTGATCTGCAACTTCATGCCTGTTCCAAGAGAGAAAACAGCCTGCCTTGCTCCAGGTACCATGTGGCAGCACAAAGTGGAGGTCTCCTGTGGTGGCACTGTACTGCCATCGCTTAGGCCAGGAGCGAGGAGCATTGCATCATCACCATTTGCTAACAGGGACTAGAGATTATTGAGCAAGTGACTCAGGCTGGCTGCTTCAGCACCTGGCCTGACCTCCTGCCTGAAACAGGCTGACCGAGTGCACGTGGCAGCAGCACCCATGGGGATGTCCCTTCATGCCACTGAGCTGGATTTCCGGGCACCGCAGATTGACACCCAGGCTATAAGCCTTCCCACAGCCGTACATCCATCCAGACAGGCAGTGGCATTTTAGTATTGTCAGCTACCTCCACCATGCTCTGCCTCTGCAGTACACTGAAGACAAGCCCATCCACGCAGCCACAAAAGAACGGGCAACTCAGGCTACATAACCATGAACACGAAGCATTCAAATCTGTGAGAGGGGAGGAGAGCGTGGCAGAACATGGCTGTCATCAGGTGAAGCCATACTGCCAATATGTGCATAAAACCCACTAATTCTCTTTTCTAAGGGACTTTCTGTACAGGAGCAGACAGACAGGAAGTCTTCCATTTAGCCTAGCATTAATCTCTTCACTGTCTCTTTTTCATACCTCCTTTCAGGCTTTATTTCATTCAAGTAGTGAAACCTGTTGTGGTTTACTTTGATAACGGTAGAGCCAGTCACTCAGTGTGCTCAGGCAGGAGGGATATGTTACTATCTTTCGCTGCATCACCAGTAGGGCTGAAAAGGTGCTATTGTGGTTTGACAGCTAAGGGGATATGTGATTCTATCAAGAGGTATCCAAATATCTACATGCTCTTAAAGGTTAAATAATTAATTATCAGAACTCCTGGCAGAAAGCCAAGGATTATCCCCATTCTCCAGACAACAAGAACATTTTTGTAACAAGTCATGGTTAGAAGAGCTACACAAGGTTTGCTGTGAGCTAGTGAACCTAAGCTCAGGTACCATGAAAGCCAAAGATTTACATGTCCCAGGCAGCATTTTTACCATCAGTGCAGCTAATGCCCTCTAATGAACCGGTAGAGACAGGGACTGAAGCACGTGGAAGACACATAAGAGTATGCGTGAGCTGCCATTTTAGTATACACAGCTGAGCAGCATTTGGAGAGCTCAGAGGGGAAACAAGGTGGCCATGAAAAACTCTTCCATCCTCTTTTCCTCTTCATCCCCTTTGACCTTCAAGCATCACTAAGGACTTTTTCATTTCAAATTATTTATGGGATGAATTTTTAGCAACTAGAGCTAAAGTAATGGTTGTATATACATATACGTACATGTGTGCATACATGCATAGACACTTACACACAGAATCACTATCACTAGTCCTCATGAATTTAGCAAAGGCTGCAGTACCCATCAATATAACACCTCAGTGCCTTTCCTGCTAGTCTCCTGTTATGTCATCTTTTTAGTTACGCTTTATCTATGCTTAGATCATATCTCTGGGGCAAAGACTACATCCTTTATAAATTTCTCTGATGTGCTTTTGAGATTAGAGACACAGAGTGGAAATAACTCAAGTGTCTCCAAGAAGAGCATGCTATATTTTTGTGTTTTATGGTGGGTCCCTGGCAGTGAGAAGCTTTAAAAGCAAAGAACTAGGACAAACCATAGATCACCTTTAAATGGGAACATTTTAGTGCATTTCACATGCTGTGCTGTTGCCGTAGGAGGAGCCGCTCATTGCAAGTGCAGCAGCCAGCACAGAGCAGACCCAAGCAGGGTAACATGGTGGAGACCTCAGCCATCAGACCACCCACTAAGCTACATCCCTGGGAGCCACAGTCACGCACTGCCAATGTCTGGATATACCTCTGCACCAAACTCCTGCAAGCCAAGCAGCCGGGCATGGGGCACCTGCAAAGCCCTTAGGAGGCTTAAAGGCCTCCAGACAGACAGCCTTGCGCACCATGCTTTCTTCTCATCCCTTCTAGTGCATTTATTTCCCCCCAGGCCCTCTTTATCTTACCAGTTTTCTGTAGTAAGTTTAAAGTTAGCCTTTTCTTCATGCTCCAGTCTAGATCCACTGGCATTACCTTTTTTTTAAAAAAAGAAAATCAGCTTCCCTTGGGCATTGCCCTTTTTATAGGCAATTTAACAAAACAAGGTGCAGCTGCCCTAATGCTATCTCCACACCAATCTGGGAGAGCCCCACTGGTGCTATCTGCCCAGGCCAACAGAAATTCTTTCTGGTTTGACAGGGACAGCCAAGATGGGGCCAACAGACCCTTTGGGTCACAAGGAGCACATGCTGTTTCCCAGAGAGAGCTGCCAGGGCTGTGCAGGTGAGGTGACCCCCCAGCCCTCTCCTGCCCACTACCATGCTGACACTCCATCCTGCCACCAGCAGATCAGCTCTTCAGGGCCCCAACACCGCTTCTTCCAAGTGGACATCATTCGTTTCCTCTCCGTATCGCATTTAAAGGCAGTATACATCTTGTCATATCTTGCAGCAGTTTCTCTGTGGCAGGTTGCCGAGGATGATGCTGGGATGTTTATTTCACCCTTTTGTTAAAACGGATGACAGGTTTTTGGATGAGCCTGTCGTGGTTTGTAGAAGCGGAAAGGAAAAAACAAGTTGGTCCAAAGTCGAGGGAAAGAGATACAGTCTGAGGACATTTCTGAGGCACCTGGACTCGCACCAGGAAGGATTTGCTCCCTTGTGTGAGCACAGCTCCCGTCATCAATAGTTTTGACACCGTTGCCTCCCACTTTGACAGCACTGGCTTGCACACCAAATCACTCTCCAGCCCCTGTGCACACAACTATCTGAAAATCTGTCTTCATATCTTGATGCAAACTGCCAGAACTGCGATTTTTTTTCCTCTAGTTTGTTTTCTTTTAATATGATAGCATTGCTTAATGGAAGTTGTGGGGGTTTGGGTTAACTTGGGTGTCTTGTGTTGAACGAGGAAAGAGGCATCCAGTGGCACTGACGAAATCTGTTCTGGAACAAACAGAGCATTAACAGGGAAGGGCTGATGTCTCCTGGCACTGCATGGGTCTGATAGGATGCAGTAGCTTATTTACAGTGCGGTGGCCTCCCCTGCTCTGGGCAGGTAGTTTATGGTGCCTGAACATCACCCCTGCACTGGCCCCAAAAGGGATGGACCTCCCCTTCTCCTCCTCCCCCCAAGCATGAAGCTCATGTTAGCCTACTGCACGCAGCGCTTGTCATTCCCACATTTGCTGGGATGAAGGGTGTGTTGGGACACAGCATCACAGCCAGCCCAACACTGACCTAAGACGGCGTCACTGCTGAAAGCTATGGTCTTATTCTGCCTCTCATCTCTGCTCATGCCTTCCTGCTGTCTGCCTGGTGTCGGACCAAGGGCTCATGAAGCTGTGGGGTGAATTTCTTCTGCTCATCAAGCCTCTGGAGACCAAGCCCTTCCCCACAAAGTCATTCACTTCCATCTGGACCAACGAGTTGCTCCAACACGCGGCATGGCTGCAGGACTGCTTGCACAGCACTCTGGGGCACATGAAGCAGGGAAAAGGCAGGAACACCCCCTGGTGATGACAGCATAGTTTTAGGTGAGCTTGGTGGTAGCCTGACACTGCATCCTGAGGTCTGGACATGGCAGAGGATGTTCTGCCCCTGCTGCAGGGGTGCAGCACTGGATCTGGGTGGTTCTTGGCCTTGCAAAGACTTCTGAAGTGTGCTTAGTTTCCATCAAAATCCACTCTGCCGCATTTGCAGAAATTGTAAAAATACAATTTTGATCCAGTTAAAGTGCTTAGCCTTGATTTTACTTTTCAGCCAGCTTTCCCAAGGGAACAGGTCATGGGAGGTGTCAGGGGATGTTGGGATCAAGGAGACGGGAGCATGGAAAAGAGCTGAGGTTACAGCAGTAATAAGGTGGAAGACAACTGAAAGTTAGAGGAAAGCAGGGACTTGGAAAGGAGCTGAATATATGAAGTGGTGGAGAAAGCCATAGGGGACAAGGTGGAGGAATGGGATTGTTTCAGTGGGGTTGCAGAAGATGAAGGACACAAAGTTGTAAGAAATAGGGCTTTTTAAATTCCATAGCTCATGGAACAAACTGCTTTTGAAATGTAGGCGTTTTGTACACAAACACACTGGATGAATCCAGCTACTGCCCAATACTGTGGGAAGTGGATTTATCATGTGAACTTTGCACTCCACTTAAAACAACTGGTCCCCGCCTCTGAACAAGAGGCCAAACCAAAGCCACACATCCAAAATACCCTAAATCTGGGGAAATTGAAGTCTGCAGCTGGGGCCTCCTGTAAACAATGCAAACATCAGCATTTTGGACCAGCCAGCCAGCTGTGGACACCGAATGAAGACTATTTCCCAAGACACCAGGCTATTCGTCTGGCAGCAGGCTACATGTACAGTCCCACTCTAACACAGCTCATGTCGAACTGACAGTGTTGCACTGCTCACCCTGGATCAGCCCACCGACCCCTCAGCATGAGGAGAAGCAGGAATAAATGATCTGTTCCCACCACTCCTGGAAATGATGGGAACCAGCCACCAGCTGGCCACCAGCAGCCTGAGCAGGGATGTGGACCCAGTGAGCAGGAACCTGTTCCGAGTACTCATCGCTTCCATGGTTGTTAGTTTTGGGATTTCCAAACTGGATAGTTTACGGGATGGGGGCTGCACACATTGTGGGAGACAGCAACAGCCTTGGAGAGCCCAAGTAAGCAGCAGGGGCCAGAAGGGAGGAAATCCTGTGTCTTGATGGGAATACATCTAATTAGCGGTTGCCACTGGCAATCAACCCCAGCTCTCCCTGCTGCCCTAGCACATCTACCTGAGGCATGAGGAGGTCCAGTCAGTGTAACCCATACCAGGGCAGACCCGTGCCAGGCCACAGCCTCAGGTGTCTCCCAGCTCCCTGGCAGAGCAGTACAGGCACTGTGTCCCCACTGCACCTCTGCCTTGTCTTTCTCTCACTGCACAGAAACACTGGGGATGCAAAAGGAGGGAGAGGCCGCAGAAAACTTACTACTGATATAAAAAAGGCAGGCAGGGCTTGCAGGAGGCTGGATTTTAGGATGTATGCAGTGGGTGGTCAAAGCTGATGATAAAAATATAGCAGGTTTTAAATGAATATAAATGTTTGAAAATCATTTTTGTCTGAGCAATTATAGTTAAGGACTCAGCGGACTTGAGTAGCTCATTCAGCATGCCCTGTTCCCCAGTCAAGGCAGGCAGCTGCTGACAGCAGAGGCAGGGCCTGTGCAGGATGAGGCTGCATGCCGGGTGAATCTGGGAGGGCTGTCTGCTGCTGGAAAACCCACGAGGAGGAGCAGCTTAAGATCTGCCTGAACTCATTGGCATCGCAGGGTAGGCACCCTGATGCTCTGTGTATTGGTCTCCTGCTGATACCAGTGAAGCCAAGAAAAAATTCAGCTTCTTTTAACTCCCAGGGGAGCAGCAGAGTGCTGTGTGGTTTTGCAATACTCCATCAATGGGAGAAACACCCCAGCACCACCACAAACTGCAACAAAGAGCCAATTTCCTGGTTTCTGCAGTTCGAGGAGGTGTGAGCAGGTGTGAACTGCTACAGGCATTGGAGTGCATCACACATGCTGTGGTAAACAGCTACATGGCGTGCAGGGCCAGTGAGATCTCTTCCTCAACCACGTTAACCCAATCCTGGCTTCTTTGCCCAGTGCCAGGGTGCTGCCCCTGTGCCCCCAGGGCAGGCAGGGATAGATTGCCTATCTCTGAGGGTGAGGCACCTGGGACAGAGAGGATGGGGAGCCTGGGTCATCCTGAATGATATCTGCTGGGCACACAGACTGTGGCTCTTGGCATGCACCACACTTGGGTCCTTCACCCTGGAAAGGCAGCCCCAGCACACGGGTGCCTTTATTGCCACCCCCCACAGGGGGTCACCTAGCTCTTCCAGATGCAGGGACAGTGGTGGAGCAGGGTGCTCAAAGCAAATGTGGGGCTAGGACCTCCCTCCCTGCACTAGTGAGGTGCATTGTAACATGACAGATCTGGGGCTCTTTCTAAGCTCCTAAAGCAGGGATCTGGGAGCGTGGTGCCTGCTTGCCCTCCCTGTTTCTGGGCAGCCCTTCCCGTGCCCTTTTGATCCCATCTGAGAGGTATAGCCCTTGCCAGGTTCGTAGTTCCTCTTGACAAGCACACTATGAATTCCTGTCCTGCCTGAGAAAAGGGTACTGGCTGCTATCATTTTCATAATGTGCTGACTTTGCTGTACTGCCTTCGGGCAAATTACAGTAAATTTACTGCACTTCTCAAAGACTATTTCCTTAAGTGAGCGAGCTGTCTGCAGAGAGGTACTGACAGTTCCCGTGCCTTTTCTTCTGTCTACCAGCCAATGTGCAGTGTGAGAAAGTTTAGATCTTAAAAACGGACAATTAGCGCCCTTACTCATTACCTGTACTAAGCATCTCAATTAGAGGAGTGCCTGAGAGGGCCTTAACCAAAGCTGGAGGTCTGTTGCACCAAGCCTTGTGCAATGCTGCTCCTGGCCTCAGAAGCACGTGTGCTGTGAGGGGTTACCCGAGACCCGCAGTGCTAACCTGACTTGGGTTGGTTTTCAAAGGGGAAAACTGAAGAACCGTGACCGCCAGCTATTACCTGGGAAGCAGAGCCAGTGTTATCACGTCCCTTCTAGGAATTTACCCTCCACATGCTTATCGGATCCATTTTGGGTTTGCCTTCTGTGGGGCTTTGCTACTAAACACCTTGGGAAAATACTCTGCATTATGTGAAGTGCACATCCCCAAGGTTTGGTGCCACTTTGCAACTCTCTGCAGTGTTTTTCCTCTTCCTTAACTGGCAAACCTGAGATTCCTGGGTTTGATATGAAGGTGATGAACGGAAAAGGTGATTCTCAGAGTCTGAATAAACAAGCAGGGGGAAACTCTGCAAATCTTTCCATTCTTCATGAACAAAAGCTAAGCTGGGATGATGTGATAGCACAGACATTGTCAGCAGAGGACCTACAGTTAAAGTGAATGGGATTATGGAAAACTTAGAAGTATCAGCTGAGAGAAGAGTTAGGAAGCACAAAAAGGAACAAGGCTTTGGTGCAAGAGTAGATTGGAAAGATGGTAAGGGTGTTTGAAACTCAAGGAGGTAACAAAATATTAATGAATCAGCACCAACCAGCAACAAAGAAATCCATTATTTATAGGGAAGACAAATAATTATACATGCAAGGTCGAAGAAGACGTTCACATTGAAGATTCTTAAGAGACGGGAGAGCAGAGAGTAATTGACTGTCTAGACACAGCCCCTGCTCAAACACTGAAATCTATGATTTGCGTGAGCAGGAACAACTGGGTCATGTTGGCTAGTTCATGGAGGGACCTCCAAGAGGACAGCAGGGGGGATGCACAGCCACGAAGGAGGTGGGTCTCGGTGGCACCAGGGACTGAACTGTGGACACCAGGCTGAAAACCCAATGCCCAAGACACTGCCAAGGGCACCAGGGAGACCCCCACATCAAAGGCTGGAATTCAGACAACTTAGGGCAAGCTACATTTTCTGTATGGATTCGCTTTGACTCTCCAATAAGCTCTGCTTTATTAGGTATCTTCTCGTGTTTTCCACGGCGTGCTGCGGTCCCACCAGCAGAGAGGCAGGTGGCCTCGAGCATCCGAGGAGGCCAGCGGGAGCCAGCCCCAGCAGGGCTCTCTGGGCACAGGCTCCTTCCTCACCAGCCCCAGGGCCCCAGGAGAGGTAAGACACTCTGGATTTGGGTGTCAGGGGGAGCTGGGAAAGCACCACAGCCTAAGGGTGAAGGTACAGCTTGCATGGTGCAGCATGGTGCCTCTGGCTCACCTGACAGAGCCTGACAGAAGATAAAACTTCCCTCCAAATTGGAGATTTTTAGGCACCACTAGTGCAAATATACTTGATAAGCATTCAGAAGCACAACGAAGAGGCACAAGGATGGACCACAGTCCCTTACGTAGCAAGAGAGATGCCTTTCCTCCGACACGCTGCTTTGCTCAGCTCACTTAAAGCCAGCTGCTTGCCACTGCAGCCATCCCGCTCTCCTCCCACTGCAAGCGTACGATCAACCTCCAACTGCGTGGGTCGAGTTCAGGCTCAGTGCTTGGCCCGATGGCTCTTCCTTCCTCTTCTCACACCCTGCTGTGGGCACACTGAGCAAACAGCAAAAACCCCTCATGCTGGCCATTTCCCTCTGTACTAAACCTCATCAGTCTTTAAAAAGAAACACACACACACACAAACAAAAGAGAACCCAAGTTCCCAAATTTCTGCAAGAAGCTCTGATGAGTGTTTGTTTTGCTTTTCAGTGTGGTGTGCCTGCTCTTCGTGGAACCAGAGGGCATTTCCCCACTGAGGAAAGCATTTCCTTTAAAGCCAGAGGCCCCGTAGTTATTACTGTTCTCATAGTTATAAAATACTACTGCTGTGGAGAGGAGAGAGGAAAAATGATTACCAGGAATGAAAATCAAGTACACATTGGCAGTTTAGGTAAGAAGTCTGTTATCAATGATGCTGTGCCAGCATATTAGCCTCAAAAGGACGGCGTGGATTTCCTTCACTTACACTGGCCTGAAATATTGGCAGTGATTTGCCTGACGTGTACAAGTGGGTCAGATACTCATCTCTAACCTATATTAGACGCACGAGGAGAGGTTTTGCAGCGTTTGCTTACTGTTGTGCGTTAGTGGACAACCGCACAACATTTCCTAAGGCTCCAGCCCCCAGCCCCTCTGGCACCGCAGAGCGACCTGCTGCATGCATAGAAGATTCGTGATGGCACATGCACCTCTGTACATGGCCCTGGGACTGTAAGTCTCAGCCGTGTGGAATGCAGGGGCAGGAAAGGAAACCAGATGAGATACACTACACACTGAAAGAAAATGGGTCTGGGGATATCGTGAGCACTCAGATATCATGGAAAGCAATTTGTAGCCAAGGATGGGTGTGGTTTAAAGGACTCGGCAGAGAATGGATGCTATGCTGGAAATGGATGGAGAAATCAGGACTGGTGAGCTCTTGCTGTGAATCCCGCTGTGAAACAGCGTACGAGACGCTGTTATGACAAGTGCAGTCTATTGGCCATCACTACCAACCTTTCACAGAGCTTGTTAGGGAAAGGTCACGGGTTATTTTTATTTTAATTCCCAAAGACATACTTGGTTTGCTTCACACACTTCCACACAGTATTTCAATCTGCACACCCAGATCTCTCCACTCTTAGAAATGCAGCCGTACATAGCATGTATTCCTTTCTGCTCTTTACTTATAAAGCAAAGCACAAAGCCATAAAACGCCTTTTTGAACTCCAGCTGTGCCACTTCATGGAAGCATTTGAAAACTATTACTTTTAGTGAATGCACTAAAGGTCTCTGGCATATTATCCCTATTTTGAAGATTGATTTAGAATGAGACTCTTACCACCCAGCACATCTGGAGCAGTGCTGTGCTCCAGGAGCAGTAGTGGTGTCCATGGGACTACTTGTGGAGAAAAACTGAATAGCACAGGAGACTCAAATCACAGTTAGGAAGTCCACCAGGATGCTGAATCAGTGGACTTTATCCCCAGATCAGCCCCCATTGACAGATGCCCGTGCCAATTCACTGGTCTCCCTCTTTTTATTATTTCACCTCCTCTTCATTACAACGACCATCACCGTAATGCTTCTGTCTTGGAGGAGGTCAGCCGCTTGTAATAACATGGTACTTTCCTTGTTGTAGTCAATTCTGGATCCTGCTTTTAATATACTATCTAACATCTGCTCAAGGATAGTTTATCCCTTTTGCAGAGGAGATAAAGGGACAGTGATAGTAAGTGACTTGTCCAAGGTCATGCAGTAAAGCAGTGGCAGACCTGTGGTGAGGCACTGGGACATTTTGGATTCCTCTACACGGCTTGTCAGGACTTTGCACAGAAACAGAAAGTTTCCATGTTTGTCTTTTTGAGTTCCTCCCACATGAGGAGAAGAAAGGACTTTCTTAATTTAAAAAATGTGTATGTCTCATTGCATACCCCTCCCACAATATGAGAATTTGCCCTTTTATAATTTAAAAAGCCTATAGCTTGCCAAAGCAGAGTCCCCAACAACTGTGCTAGCATTACAGTAAGTAGCAGCACTTTGGACTATTGCTGGAGATATATGCACATTGTTCAGAAAGATAAAGGTACTTTTCTCTGGTTAGTTAATTCCAACACTGATTTCCTCCTGGGCAACTTTCTTTCCTATTCAATGTTTGTCTAAACCTTCATTCTGTGAGTGAAGTGATTATTTATTAATACGATACTAATTTATTAATTTCATCACTTTTGTTATTTCCGTATTTTCCTTCTTCAAAACACTCCACATGTATTGTTATAAGGAAGCAAATATATTGGCCAGGAAGTTTCTGTCTGTATGTTTTCTTAATGTGCTCTGAGACACGACCTTAGAAGGCCATAGACAGGATTGCTTTTGCCTCAAATAATATCATCCTCACTCTTCCCAACCTCCACAGATAATTAGGACAATACTAAATACCTTTTGAAACCAGGAAACCCAGAAGTCAGCCAGAAACACAAATGCTTGCCAATGAAGAAAGCACTGCTCCTCCATGTATCTCAAAGCCTTCTCCAAAGGCAAAGAGGTCTCATTTCACAGATGGGAACATGACAAGCAGAGAGATTAAGTGGGAGGGGTCACAAATCGTACACCGTGGGAATCACAGTGTAATGCACACCCTGCTGCTGCCCAACACACTGATGGGGCCTCACACTCATCTTTCTCTGTACCCAAGAAGGTCTCAGTGATACCAGGGTGCATCAGGGGCCTTTAAACCAGCACAGGACAGGTGAGAGAGATCCATGGATATTTTGTTCCCTCCTCAGCTGCCAAAAGAAGGTCCCAAGCATGTGTTCTGCCAAGCCTACCTCTAAGATGAAGAACAGAATGATTTTTTCCATTAAATGTATGAAATAGTGTAGACCACTGCAATATTTCAAGGAGCAGAGAAGCACGGACTGCAAGTGCTTCTCTGACGTGCAATCAGCTGCAGCACGTAGCTGCTTCCTAAGCACGAGCGTCCGAAGTCCCTAAGATAACATTGATCTGGAGACCAGCTAGAAAGGCAGCAAGGACAGGCCACCTCCTTGGAGTCTGTGAATCAATGTAGCCACATGGACTTTCACAAGTTGCACAGCTTTGCCTCAGCTGATGCTGTGGCTGCCTGCAAAGAGGGAGGGGAGCAGGTGAAGGATGCTGCGCTGGGTGGGTGCTGCACGCCAGTCCCCTGCCCACAGTGCTTCATGACAGCACCATGGCATGGGACCCCACTGGCACTGGCTCCCACGCAGCCCCCTCCAGGCAGGTGCCTCTTAGGTGTAAGCCCCTTAAAAGCGACCCTCAAACCCAAAGCACCTCTTTGCTCTTTCCTCTGCTGTTTGTTAGGACAGGCACAGTGCGATACGATTTATGACAGGAAACCTGTGGTGAAGCATGCCTTGGACAGAAGGAAGCCCTAGTTTATGCCTTGCTGACTTTGATGTGCTGCAGAGATGGGGAGGCACAATTCACACAGCCCTTGGTTTCCTTTTCTATGCAACTTAACTGATCTCCCCAGTCCACTGATTACCCTTTCCCCTTCCCTCCAGCCTGCCTCACTGGCAGAATCGAGAGTGAGATTTGCCCTTCTCAGTGAGCCTGGGTGTTTCAGATCCCAAGGCAAAGACCCTCAGCTAGTGCCTGCTCGACCTCCGTTTCCAGGGGAAAGAAACTGCATTTTCCACCCCAACAGCTTGCATCAGGGATCCTGTACGATGAGCAAAGAGATTTTGCACAGGTAGTTGTTTGCCCTAAGCTTTGGCCATTGCTGCAGGACCATGTCACTTTGCACGGCTTGGAGAGGAATGGGGCTGTAAGAGGGACTGAGGCCACAAATTTATCTAATGCCTGCTCCTTTAACTTGTGGACGGAAATCTGCCTGTAGAGGTATGTGTCACAAGTGAAGCACGATGGCTGACAGTTTTCACCGACTGTTCAGACATTTAAGGCTTTTTTAAATCTATCATCTCCATCCCTTGAAGAGAGATACAAGCCTCTCTCTCTTCCTACTGTTTTCTATTCTGCGCCTTCCCCAGGCACTCCCTTGAGGCCCTGTGTCTCAGATTTACTTCGTCTATTTTTGAAGAAGAACAAGGGGCAGGTGGTGCCTGCAGAAGCTGAAAGAAAAAAGACGGACATATCTAGCACATGCCAAGAAAACAAACATGAAATCTCTGGAGCCGCCCGATCCTCTGGAACGCTGAGCAACTTGCCACTTTCTTCTTCTCGATGCACTTATTTTTATGAGTTCAAAGAATAAAGTATTGGATGTTGCACAGCAGCTGCCCCAGGAAATAATTCACTCATTCCATTGCTGCAGACTTCAAGGAAAAAAAAAGCCAGTTCCTTTGCAAAATATCCAGTTTCCCAGCAGCTCTAACAGCCTAAATGAGAAGAATGTTTTGGTTTGGTGTCCCTCCAATTCTCGTGGTTTCGTTGAGGATTTTGGAAAATGCATTTACTCCTTCGCTAACTGCAAGAAAAGATTTATCCTGCAGCCATGTGCTGAATGATTATACGGGCCTAGAGGGAGTCTGAAAGCATAAACATTTACTTCATAAAAGAGATGACAGACAGGAGGCCAGAGACAGTTGACTCTGGGTAAGCGTTTGTGCTCCATTTTTTAAAAAAAAAAAAAGTCCTTGTTTGCCAGCAGCCAGAAAGGAGACATGCACATGCTTCACAAACCGGCCTTTGCCACAGTGGACAGAGAAGAGATACAGAGGGGCCTGGAAAGACGCCGCCCGTTGACTGAGCTCTATGTGCAGCACTTGTGGCACTGCCATCTTTACTGCAGATGGGAAACCAGACCCAGCTCCACCTCTCACTACGCAGCACTTCGCCTTGACTTGGGATGGGGAAATAAACAAATAGCTCCATAGCCAGGGAAAACCCTGGAGCTTTGTGTCTCCCATCCAGATGCTGTAATGAGATACAAGCTCCTGCTTTAGCCTTTCCCACAGTAGGAATATCAATGAGGACTTGTCTCCTCTTTACCTGATGGTTTATTTTCACAAAACTTGTAAGAACATAAAGTTGTTGAGATCTCCACCCTACTGACAAATTTGATTGAAATCTGCCAAATGTTGAAAGATGTTTGTCAGGGACTTTCTTTCACACACACGCAAAGCAAGACCCCACAAGCCTTGCTCTCTTGGGAAGCCAGGCTACAAGCGCAGCAGAAGGGAAGCACTATACTGAGGGGGACGCTGCTGCATTGGCAGTCTGAGAGGGGCTCACCAACTTCTAGGCATGCATGGATTTTTTAGGAGTGACCTGTACACCGCTAGCTTCATGTAACCTGCAACGTTTTCCAATAAAGCGGCAGCACCTTGTAATTTTTCATTACAACATCGAATCCCAACATGGAGCAAAGGACCAAAGCAAGAGTCACACGCAAAATGAAATATCCTGAGGCAGTGTCTTGCCATTGCACACAAATTATTTTTTCCTCCAATATGAATGGTCAGGAGGTTCAGCCCTATCTGCCAGAAAAAGTAAGCACAGATGACGATGAAAGAGGACGTAGCAAACACCTCTGCAATGTCCTCCCAGCCAGGAGCTTGCCCAGGACAGAGGGGCCGGAACCAGAGATGGGCAGCATACCACTGGGGTAGCTGCACCACGCAGCTCCTCGGCTGATGACAATCCCCAAGCAGAGCATCATGCTTGCATGTGAAACAAAAATGCTGGGGAAGCTTCTGGGGTTTTTTTATGGTGTGGTGAAGAAGTGGTGGAGTCATGCTTGGTCTGGACAATGGCTAATTTTTTGTCTTTCCCTATCTACTGTCATTGCTGCTTGGCTGTTCAGACTACAGCTCCTGGTGCTGAGGAAGTGGTTTTAGGAGCCTTCCCACCTAGAATCCTTCTCCTCTGCTACCCACCAATGTCTGACTATGTGGGGATCAGGAGCACAGTGTAGCAAGTCTTTTAATTGATCACCAGTCTGCTTTTCCTTTGACATGTGTGGATGCATTTGATGGACTGTTTTGAGATCTTAACCACCAATACATTTGTATTGTAGAGGAGAGCCACCAGGTGTAAAGGCAGCAGAGTTGGTTTGGGATTTTGGCCGGGAGATCCCTTATAAGACCGAGACTTTCCAGCTCACAGGCAATGAAAAACAGTGGTTGATCACAAATACTGCTCTGTCTCAACAAATTCCCAAGTCTGTTGAAGGACAGTCACAACCTATGCACAGGATGAGGAGCTGAAGAGCTGGTGAATCGTCAGCATTATCACTACTGTATACAAATCCAAGCTGTCAGCAGCACCTTTCTCCCCATTGCCCTTCCAGATCCCCTTAGTTTTCTGTCCAGATGAAGAAAAAAAGGGTGCAAATTTCAGGCTTAATGGCAGAAAGGCTCATGCACAGAGGATGCACATAGGAAGCAGCGGGGAAGCTAATCTTCCTACGCGCCTGCCATTATCAGTGAAGACAGACCAGCACTTCTTGAGGGCATTTGAAAAGAGAAGCTTCACAGAGGTGCTCTGAACAATTCCCCACAGGCACCACTTTCTCTCTGCCAGGCAGCCTAAGGCTCGCCTTTGTGGAAACCTCTTTAGATCAAGTTTGTTGGGACTGATACTGAGGTTTGCTGTCAGGCCAAGAAAATCTTCCTTCATCTGTGTCTACTCAAGCAGCTCAAACCTGCCCCAAAGGTGATGAATAGCATGCTCTGTTGTAAAGGCCTAAACCTGGATCAGCACCAATCATTTAAAGTTATGAAGAAGGATCATCCTATTTGATGAAGCAGACCTACAGCCCAGCGAAGCTGTGAAATCTCCATCCTTGGAGATATGTAGAATGTGCCTGAGCAAGGCCCCGAAAAACCTGATCTCCCTGTGAAGTTAGTCTTGCTCTGAGCAGTGGTTTGGACAAGAGACGTCCAGAGCTTCAGTGTGTCCCATGGCGTAGACTTAAGCAAGAAACTCTACTGACACATAGTACTCTATGGTACGCATTCCTCCCTGTGGAGAGAGGACTAGAAAAAAATAGCACTGGA